>NC_079333.1:95325157-96030371 GCF_029582105.1 Oenanthe melanoleuca
AAAAAAGGACCCAGAACTACAATAAGTATACAAAACTGAATCTTTATGGATCAGATGCTGAATGAAAATTCTGCTGTCTTGAAAATCTGAGAAAATGTCCTACATAATCATCTGTAATTAGCATGTATCTTGAACTCATTTTTTAAAGTGCCATTTTAATTGGGTTGAGTAGCACACTTGACTGTTTTTGTTAAGCTTGATGTAACAGCTCTTTTGCTCAAAGGAGACCACTTCTGAGGAATAAAAATGAAACAGCAGGAATCAAACACTCCTGTCACATAGAGGGGGAAATCCCTTTTGACTTAAAGAAGTACTGTAGCCACAATAATCATCATGTGACTAAAGTTAACTAATATATTTTCAAATGTGAAATATGCTTCACCTGATGCAATGACAGCCTGAAGCAGTTTTATTTTTAAGTCAATTGAAAACCCTATCTTTGTTAGCCTACCAGAACCATCAATCTTTCATTTCAGATTGAAAAACAATGAAAAAAATAACAGGCCTATGGAAATGCACTTACAAGGTTTTTCATTTAAGAAAGACAAGAACATCGTGGAAATACAGCTTGCTAAGTGCTCTGTCTAATCTGGTATCTGATTTCATAGAGTAGCAAGGATCAGCAGCCTGAAAAGAATATTCAATACCTCAGGGTAGATTTAATCCCAAAACCAATTAAAGGCTGATTTCTATCTGCACTGCAACATCTGAAACTTCTTGATGGTAGGTAACTCAACTGCTGTGATATCAGGGATAGGAACACCCAGCAGAGCACAGCACTGGCACAGCTATCCACCTCCCAGGGCTCTGAGTCAGCTCATCTTCAGCACACTGCTGAAGCTGAGCTCTATGGAAGCATGCACCAGAGCTGCTTACTCAAAGATCTGTGCTGCCTTTCCTGACCTCCCAGTGTGTCCCTTCACCTCCTCCCAGTATGGTCTCTAGGAGGTGTCAAATCTTCCTGCTGCATTCTGCTGAATGTGAACCGGCACCATCCCCTGAGATCCACAGCTGTGTCACTTCACATCCACAGGGATACTGGTTCAAAGACTGAACATTGCTTAAGATGGAGACAGTGTGATGTTGAATAAGTATCTGGGTGTCAGAAGTACACTGGAACAGCCTGCTTTCAGAATCTCTACATAATGATTTCTACAGCTCAGCACAGCAGAGGACAGGTCACTACATGCAGCACTGTTAATATGTATAAGGCAAATCCAAGCAGATGCTTACTGAGTTGTGCTCTTGCTGGAATATCTTCTCATTGCAAAAGCCACCATTGCTTTGAAGAGGTATTCTTCATTAGCATCCCAGACATACTGTAAAGGAAGATGGAAAATAATTAGTTTCAGCACCAGTGTTGGCAGTACAGAGAGGGAAAAGAGTTGCTGAACTTGAAATGCTGTTCTTGATCAAGAAAATGAATAAATTCTCTGGTTGTGCTAAGAAAACAAATTCCCATTGTTTGGTATGAACAAAGGACTTTGTCTAATGGGGGGGAAAAGTGCAATATAAACTGCAAAGAACGTTTCCAAAAATTGAATTAACTGAATATTTCTGAAAGCTGACTAAACTGGAGATGTAAAGTTTATTATACCAAAGACTAGGCATATTACTAGAATTCTCCCCACACAGCTGCACTCGTGGCCTTGCCTCTTTTGCTGGAGAAACTCAGTTAAAGTAGAAGGTTTAATCCACCTTAAAAGACTATTTGGCTCTGGCCAAAAATAATAGTAAAAAACCCTAATGTTTAAGGTGGTCTCTGGGAGTTGGACATTAGGACACCAGGAAATAAACTGAGATTGCAGCCTCATTGCTGCACACTGTCCTGATTACAAGAAGACTCAACTATACTACAAATTATTATACTGCATGTGAGACAAAAGAAAGAAAATAGCATCCTTACTATTTCAATAAGAAGAAGAATGTAGGCTCCAAAAACTGTTCTCTGTTGTCTTGATGGAAAATCATGCTTTCGTAATTTAAGTTTTCTGAGACAGCTTCACTAGGTTCCCCTGGGCTTTCATTCACATATGCAATTCTAATGACCTGTAAGAACTGCACCTATTACATTTTTATAACAGGAGCTGTGACTGAGGCATACTGATTAAATTTCTTCCCCTTTCAGCAGATTACAAAGATTATTAGTTTCTTGGAATTATATTCAGGGAGGTTAGAAACAGCTTTCTTCAGTCAGTCAGAACACAAATCTAATCTTTAACTTTCCACATTAAAAAAATCTGCCTAATCATCCAAACCAGAAACCCAGTGGTCTGGACACTTCACTTAGCTGTCAACTTGGACCTACTTTTTCAAGGTCCATTCAAAAAACAGCAATGTACCTCAAAAAAAAAAAAAAAAAAAAAGAAAAAGAGAATCCAACTTCTAGGTATCTGCAGCCCTTATGTTGTACTAGCATCCTGGGAAATCGAACAGGGAAGGGTGCAGTCATTTAAAGGACAGAAAGTGATCTTGTTTATCATCCCTAGATGAATGTTGAGTGAGATGGGCTCTCTGAGATGAGGTAGGACAGGGACAAGAAAGCTGAAGCAGCAGACAACTTGAGCAGCATTAAAGTGCAGCTGCACTGCTGAGAACCTGGGTTCTGACTCACCACTCCTGCCTCGTGAATGAAGGGGATTGTGAGCATAATATGATAATGTTTTCCAACCTGGGAACTTAAACTGAAAAAACATAAATTGAGAAACTCTGGAAAAAAAAATTGTCAAAGTTTGTGTTTATCCCGCTGCACTGATGAAAATGTGACAGTAATGAGAGCAACTAGTACTGAAAGAAAAAGAGATCGTGTAGTGAAGGTATTAATACAAATCAAAGCCATAGAACTATTTTTCATCATTTTAAAGATATCTGTATTTAAACCATGAAGCACAATTTGCAGTACTAAAAGGGAAGATCTTTTTTCTGTGTGTGGCACTATTGACTGAATCCCTTCATGACATGTGTAGTCTTTAAGAACAGGTCCAAAAGGACAGAAAAAATGTAATTTGTCAGCCAGTGGATTAAACCAGCTGTATAGATAATTTAATCAGTTGTGTTGAAAATGGATAATGGTGAAGCACAATCCATTTCATGCTCACATGGACACAAATACAATGCAGCACTACCAAGTACATGTACTCAGTATGTTTATGTTTAGTGCAATGCATCTATATATGCAGGATTTGTCACAGCTCTCATAAATAATGCAGTAGCCTAGCACATCTTTAAGTCAGCGTAACAAAAGGGTATCTCAAATCAGGGAAGATAACTTGTTCTGAGGAATTCCAGGCCCAGTTGAAAGAGTAGACACTTGAAAAGAGACAGAATAAACAGAAAACTGTGAGGAAGAGAGGGAGGAGACTGGCGGAGAAAGCTCAGCAGAAATCAGGTGTCTGCCTGAGTCAGGAGAAGATATTGCAGACAACATTCTGGGCAGAAGGGCAAGAAGCCCCAAGGAAATGGAGAGAAACAGGAAGTAAAGGAGATGGAGATGGCTGTGGGCTCCAGGTGAACATGACTGCATACAGGAATATACAAGGGGGAAGCAACATAATGAGGATGAAAAGTAAGGCAAGAACAAGTTTTAGCTAACAAACTGTATGAACTCAGGACAGGTGGGCATGAATTTCCAGAAAACAGTTTCTAATGAGCAGCTTTCTCTAATTAGAGGTGCAAAGAAATCTTGAATGATTTGGATTGGAAGGGACTCTAAAGATCATCTAATTCAAACTCTCCTGCCATAGGCACCCTCCACTAGACCTGATTCGTTCTAGTATGGGGTTTTATCATCATCTTTATCCTCCAAATGCATCAGAGGGAGTGCAGCTGATGACTGAGGATGTCATTGCAGTGCAGTTATCGATGCACACTTTCTGCTACTCTATGGGAATCTTTAAGTATCATTTGCAACCACATTTAAATATCATTTTCAACCACATGCTGTAAACATAACTGTTATCAATTAAACACTACATGATGGTATCAGTACTGTTAAATTTACCATCTTCATCTTCAGGTTGCTGATGGGGTGAAAAAGACAAATTTTAAGATATGAGAATATATTATCAGAAGGTTGCTCTGACCAACCTGACCTGATTTCAGTGTTGAGCTGGCTTTGAGCAGGAGAGGACTAGGGACCATCCAAAAGCTCTCCCCTCCTGAATGGTTCGGTGCTTAACTACACAGCCATTCAGACTGCAGAGTGGCTACAGACACAAAAACACACTTCTGGATCCTGTTTGGTGACAAAACACGAGGTGCTTTGTCTCCTCTTCATCCTCTACCCTGGAAGCAGCCTGAATACATGAGCCAGAAGGGAAGTGCACTGTCTACTTCAGCTAGCTGCGGTCCCTGAGGTGCCAACTCTGTGACTCTTATGGCTAAAATGAGTGGTGACACCAAGTTACACAGACTTGTCAGTGCCCATCACTTCTTCTCACTCTCTAGTTGCCTCTGTCCCTTCTGAATTAACTCTCTATCCCTCTACTGGCCCCATGAACAGAAAGAAACTAGTGACTAGCAGCTATTCCAGAAGCCACTCATAAAGTCAAAATCATCCTCAGGGAGACTCATAAATCACCTTCCATTTCAGCCTACAGGCACTGTGTTTCCTCCCATGGATTAGCAAACATTATCTCTATCAAGTACACCCATTATTTGCAAATCAAATGGTAATGGCTAAACACCTACTGCATCAGAGCTGCTCTTTTCAGCTCCATTGTGATAAGAACTAAATAAATACACTAAATGGAACTTCTTGCCTCAGAGTACAGCTTACCCAGTAAACAAGTTAAAAAATGATGCCCTGTTTGCATCACCTCACATATAGGGGATGACATGCACCATGTGAAAAGCTGCACCAACCTATTTCCCCTGAATGTGCACTGGAATTATCCTGCCATTCCTAGAGAAGGGCTTTCTGTTATCATGGAGCTTGAAGTGACATGGAAATGAACTAAGTTGAGTGTGTCCTACTGTGACAATGACAATATTACACTTTTCTTTGCTAAAATAAATAAATAACCCAAAGAAGTAAAGTGCCCCAAATTCAGTAATGAAAATGAATTTCAGTTTCATACTAGTTTCAGTTTTCATTTTCCGTCATTCACAGAGAAAACTGCAATGGCTGTGAATAGGAACTACTACTACCTGTGTACTTAATAAATTGTTTATAATTTGTGGATGATTTTCTGAAATTGGCATCATACCAATTTCAGCAAGCTGTTGTTCTAAAATGCTGTTCTTGATTGTCCCATTCTTTGAGCTTTCACACACTTTGTTATATGACATAAACTACTACAAAAAAACAATAGAATCCTCAGTTTTTGCTTTTCTTCTAGCAATACAAAGTGCCTTAGAGGGTAATGATTTGTCTCATACCTTTTTGAATAAAAAACAAACAGAAAAAAAAAAGATCAAACAACCTCTCCTTATTTTACTACAGCTGGAAAAGGAAAGGTAGTAAAAAACAGCATTACTGGGAAGTGCAATTTTTGTTCTTTGCTACTATGTTGAACCAAGATTATATCTAAATATTAGCAGTTATCATCAAGAGGAGTTTTAATAATTATATTGACATATGTTCAGCAATAATATTACACTATTTTTAATAATAATTAAAAAGAAAAAAAACCCAGGCTTACTGTTTAATTAAAGTCTTTCACCCAAGAGAATTGACTACACTATGAATTTTGAGACATTTACTTTAGCAGGTATCTTGAATACTTCTTCGTACTTTGTCTGGTTTATGAAATTACCAGTGAAAGGTAGGTCCCTGCTAATGTTAAATTACCTGATCTTTCAGGGTAATTTTAGAACAGCTTCTACAGTCACAGAGAGTTTCTTGTACCACTAGTCTTTTAAAACAAGTAACCTACTGCTTTTTCTTTCCCAGGGCTCATAACGTCATCAGACACCAGACTTACAGTGGATGTGACTGTCCAGGATGTTTCATACCTAATTATCTGCTGAGCCCTGTTAGCAAGCTGCAGATTTCCTCTAAGTATTCAAAAGTACTAACAAAATACTGGGCTCTTGACATATTATATAGTGCCTTAGATCAGACAGTACCTGATCTAGTGTCCCATTTTTTTATGTAATGTCCCATTCTTTGAGCTTTCATACACTTTGTTGTATGACATAAACAATTACAAAAAAACCAACTGACTACTCAGTCATTGCTTTTTTCTAGCAATACAAAGTGCCTTCTAATCTAATGTCATCTAATGTCCCAATCTCTTATGTATCTCTCATTGTTCACACCAGTATTTCTACATTAAGCCCAAAGATCTGAATTAAGCCAAAGCCTTTCAGTCCTCATGAGACAGCCTGTGCATCACAGGCAGAGAAGAATGGCCACTATCTGATGCCCTCCATTAGCAGGGAATTGATGAGACATGGTTGAATGATCTCTACAGTTAATGCTTGTCTGAGAGCCTAATATAAAGTCCCATTTCATAAAGACCTAAAAATCTTTTCCTGCTTCCCTTCCTAGACACGCTTGACTTTACAATTAGGACTCTTGAGCAGAAGTGCTTTTCCCAAAATACAAACTTACATTTATGCAGCACTTCTCATGCATAAAGTGTAACATCCTTACCACTTTTCCAAGTGGAAAAAAAATAAAACTTCGACAGAAAATTTTCTTTATGAACAAGAAAGCTTTATATTTCTCTTAAAGGATGCCATTTTAAGGAGTGGGCCAGCCAAATGTCAAGAAATGGATGCCTGGATCAGGACTTCAGCAAACTGTTACAATTAACACTGCAGAACAAATCGCTTGTGTGGCATGCAGAAATTTTATAGTATATATTACTTCTATTTTGGCAGATATTGAATTAGGAAGAATATGTGAAAACATTTTACTTACTGCATTATCTCCCAAAGCTGTTTTGATACTAATCCGTACTTTGAAAGCATTCTGTGCATCTGACACAAAGAGAAAAAAGCAAACATACATTGATAGTCACTCAAAATTGGATTTTAAATCATTTATTTCACAAATGTTTCTAAATCGGACTTAAGAAATCACCCACTTAGGAGAACAGAAGCTACTTGCATGAAAAAAATGCCCTACAGAGTCTCAATGAGGTCTACCTCTTTAAGTGAGACCAACTTCCATACTTAATTTGCAAACTCATAAAAGAACTGAATGCTCAGCATTTCAATCTTCAAACTGAAGACAACCAGTTAAAATAAAAATCTTAGAATCTGGCAGCTTTGTAGTCTAAACTAATAGCTACTTTACCTTAAGAGGGATGGGAATCAGCTCCAAATCTTACCTGGCTTGCAGAGCTCAGCATGAGCAATGGCAACTACAGAGAATATAAGCAGCAAAGCCCGTAACATCCCGTCAGCATGGAAAGGTTGAGGCAAAAAGAAGTGAGTCTCCCTTGTAAAGCACTCTTAAACTTTGTGTGACCCAGGATTAAAGCATCAGCAGCACAAGTGAGCGACCAAGTAAAAGGTTTAATAATTAACCCCCGTTATTTTAGCTAAAAACAGGCACTAGAAACAACTGTCTTCTGTTAGTTATTTACTACCTTTCTCTGTAGTAAAAAAAAAAAAAAAAAAAAAAAAAAGCTGCAACAAGTATTTAATTTTCCTTCTTCCTTTTTAGAAAAACATAACATTTTACAGAGTGCTCCAGGCCAACCTTTTTTTCTCACAGGTGAGGTGTCAGACACACGAAGTGTCTGTGGGATGTCACACCAGAGCAGCTGCCAACTGTTATGCTCAGCAGGCAAATCAGAAGCTTGGCTGCAACTAGATCCCAAAGGAAGCTGCCACCTGTCTTCCATGGGAAACTGTCTGGCCCCTCTGAGAGTCCTTAAGGATAAAGTAAGACTGGGCACGCTTTTCACCCCACCAAAAGAAATGTGTGATGAATACAGAGTACCTGAACCCAAAAAACAGGGCTCAGGCATTGCCTCTGACTTGCCTTTGAACTCACAGCACTTGGGAAGGGCTACCCTGATGGGCACAGCGCCGTGTTCCCCCAGCCCCACCCCAGCCCCACTCCTGAGTCTTGCCTCACACCCAGCAGAGCAAATCCCATATCTGAGGCATTGCTTTGTATGAAAAGAACTGTTACATGTAGGGAGAAATACTTTTTTCCTGTCAGAGGTTGCTTGTTATGGAAGCAACTAGGATAAGCAGAGGTGCAATGAAGAACTGAGTAGGAAGCATGTTGAAAAGGAACATATTCTTGTTTGGTAGACATAGCCCACTGTGTATTTGTGTACACACACATATGGAAATATTTTAATGTACTCTGCACTATTAATAAAATGTTCACCAAGACAAATAAATAAATGTGGAGGAAAAACAATTCAGAAACTGAAATGTCATGCAGGTATTTGAACAGTCTCTGCAATCTAGGCAGCAAGACAGGATTAATTTATTTCATTCTGTTGCTGTACTCATCCTGTAGCCATTCTGATTAATGGTTAGTTCCTAGCTTGAAGATCGCTCCAGAATTACTTTCAGTTGTTCCTTTAGCACCAAGAAGTGCATCTTGAGATTGCAAACCTAAAGAGCTTCACACAAATGACAAACAGTGAGAAAATCTGACTTAACTGTGGGGCTGAACTTATGAAGAACAATAACCAATATTTACTGCATTAGATACTTGGACTCTGTGGTAACAGAGAACTTCCTGTTTCAGAACGTTAAACTATTTTCAGAAGCCACTGTTAAAGGACTTATTATCCCATCTTTAAAAGGCATTCACCAAGCTGATTCCCAGGCACCTCTTTACTCTCACTAGGCAACCCAGTCTGGGTACAAAACTACTGGATACATTATCTGCTTAGATGTTCAATCTGTGCCTATGAAAACAAAAAAGTGATGCATTCATTTCTAATGACAGCTTAAATTAACAGGCTATATATGCACATCAAAAGAAGCACACTGAAAATGTACAGATGTATGAAGGACTATCAGGTTTCTGTAGGATTTGTAACTTTAAAAAAATCTTAAAAGAATGTGAATGCAGTCAGTTTCATGGTAAATTCATGTGCATTGCTTCAATAGCAAACGCATGAACCTTTCTGCACCTTTGTGGGAAACACTGAAGAACTTGGGAAGAGAGAAGAAACGTGAAGCACTCTTTCCCTGCTGCCAGAAGGCAGATGGAACTGAGTGTGATACACAGCATAACCACTTCTCCCTGCTGCAGAACACCACAAATCAGTTCCTCCCCTCAGAATTGCACACAGCTGGTGTCAAAGTACTGCGAAGGCACACGACACCCAGCAGGAACACACTCAGAGGACATGACTGGATTCCCTGATCAGAGCTGCTGAATTCCAGCCAGGATGGCTGATTTTCCCCTATTTGTTTTGCTGGCAAGATGCAAGATAAATGACTTTTTTCCAGCAGAGAGGGGAGGAGGCCAGGAGAAACAGCAGTGTGATAAGCACCCCAGCTCAGAGCTCACAGGGAGAGCATCGTGCAGTTGCTATATCTGTGCACAGCAACGTGGATGTGTGCCAAATGTATCCAGCTGAAGGCCCATGTGAGTATCCAGTTGTACATGCAGAGTGCTGCATGCAAGCAACCAATTGCTACACATCTATAAATCTTCTCCCAAAGCCAGGATGTTTTTTAAATAAGCCAGGTGGGCATGCAAGACTACACCAGGCATTACTAGGAAGAGAACTGCTTCAAATTACTGGTGTTTTTAAATACTGCCTTAAAAAACACTGCAACTTTTCAGTTCACAAATTGAGTATATCTGTATAACCTAAAAAGACAGACAGACAGACATTCTGCCACTTTGTATCTTTGTAATAAATCTACATGCATGGATAACTTTCTGCCCAGCCTCTCTGCTCCCACTGTGGTCAGGTACACAGCACTGTTTAAGTATATCTGCATTTGTTTGCCAATGATCAATCAGTCAGGCATCAGTTTGCTCGAATAAATTACAATCATGCAAGGTATGTCATGCAAGGTATGTTCTTAACTGACTACTTTTTGAGGTGTTAGATTTCTAAGGAGTTCCTCT
This sequence comes from Oenanthe melanoleuca, assembly GCF_029582105.1. Lineage (NCBI taxonomy): Eukaryota > Metazoa > Chordata > Aves > Passeriformes > Muscicapidae > Oenanthe > Oenanthe melanoleuca. The sequence continues at coordinate 95,335,167 of NC_079333.1, forward strand.
TTTATATTATCTTTATTTTTCTTAACTACTGTGGAGCTACAGGTCATAGCCATGAAGAATTTCATGCAAAATCTGCATTCCAGAAATATCACTCAACTAGTGCAAAGCATTATTTCTCTTCTTGTACCAAATTAATTTGTCTGCCTGGTTGAAATAAGAGTATCTTTTTTCAATGCTTTTGATCTACAGAAGTTCATGCATAATCTGTATGTACATATTTAAAAACACATTAAAATTTGGACTACCAAACAAATCAGGAGTGCAATTTCAAGAAAGCATATGACTTGATAAAACAAACGAACCCCCTCCATATTCTCCATGTGATTAGCAATGTACCTTTTCTGCTCTTTTCAATGCCTTTGAAATGGAAAATCCCAGGGAAGTAAAATATTGATAGCTATTGTAGAAGTTAATTAACAGCTATGACTAAACTTAAACTCAGTTTTCAAATCTGACAAATTAACAGTTTTAAACTCTGAGGAAGTTAATCTTTAGTCTCAAATAGTTGTGTCCAACTCTTAGGAGGAAAGAGTCAATGTGTGACTGTCAGCATTAGCCATTCATGGAAATGTACCTGGTGAACTACAGACCCAAACTGCAGTTGTGCACAGTGCTGTGCAGTTCCCTGGGTGCAGTGGAAATGGCAAACACTGCATGTCTCTTCCAGAAGACTTGGGGGAACAGAGTGTTGAATGAGAACTGCCACCACTGTCATCACTGTAAAGTGCAGAAGTGACTTGGCTGTCACCAAGTTTTTATCAGTGCTCACAGAAGCAGTGTGTGAGAAATCATTCAGCTCTCGAGACAGTCGTGCAGGTGTGGGAAAGATGCACTCCCCAGCATTCCCATATATCACCTTGGAATGGGTGGGAAGCACCAAGGACAACCCACAGCAGGGCAGGCACTGAGAGCGAGCAGTGACTTCCAGCACGGAGGGAGTGGGAGAATGATGCTGCTGCCACCACTTCAGCATCACATTTATTATACAAACAACATGCCAAGAAGTGTCAATGAAAACTGACCCATCCTAAACCCACACTTCCTGGATGTCTCCTACTTAGAACGCATTTTCTGGGTCCAACAAATCTAAGCTAGTGATCTGAGTCCCATTTCCCTTGTGTTCTCTTATTTCCATTTGCATCATCCGGTGGGAAAAAGAAGAGCTGTACGATTCCATGAGGAAAGGTACCACTCTTCTCCTGGAGCATGTAGCAAATATTATGGTAAGGAAAACTTTTACATAATCTGTATGCTTATTAAATGTATCTTTCTTTTTTCCACATAGGGCTTGGGCATACAAGCAGCATATCTGCTTATGTTAGTCTACAATGGCAGAAAATACAAGAAATGGAAACCAGAAGAGCCACAGGGAAAGGAAGTTCTAATGTGTGCCAAAGTCATTGCACAAAGTCAATGCAGAGCTGCTCTACAGTGCGTGCACAATTCTGTGCATACATTTTGAAAGACACACAGAGATTTACAGTGCAATGTGGAACATGCATGGTAGTTACTGCATGGTACATAACTACATGTTATAAGATAAAAGTTTCTCTGTCCTGGGCTATTCCATATAGTACAATCTGTGCATCCAATATTGACCTCATAATGGGGTTCACATGGTACTGGACCATGAAGGAGTATTTTTATTTTTCTTTAGAAAATATAGAAGAGTGAGTTCCACAACCTGAAGGCTGCCACAAAAATAAACTATGCTTGTGAAGGCCTGTGGTCTATAATTCCAGTGTACAGAATAGCAGCTACTGACTGGAATGCAGTATTACCTTGAGTATGTGAATGGCTCTTGCTTGGAATTGCTGTATCTTTTTCTTTCTGACACTGTATCAATTAAATGGTATGGAAGTCTGCACCTGGACTTGAAGATCAAGCTGCTATATTTGTATAAATTAATAAAAACAAACAAAATGGAGAAAATGTAACTATTGTACTCCCGTTTTGAAGAGAATGACAGATTTTTCCAGAATCATTATGAATATCTGTAATAGCTGTTATGTTTTTTATGAGATCCTACTTTAAATTGCTGAAATATACAAGCTTAAGATGGTGCCTTTCCCAAGAACATTGGAAAAATGCCATGTTGAAATGTAGCATACCAAAGAAAGAAATTATAGAATTTCTCAATTTAGACTCATAAATTGTTCAAAGGAAGGTAATTATGGCACTTCCTCTGTTGATGGGAGGGTTAAAGTTACAGTTATAATTTCCTAATGAAGTAAGATTATGAAACACATTTGGTTGTTTTTTTCAAAACTTTCATGGGTGTCAATAGTTCATCAGTTGTTAAATGCACAATACTGCCATCTTCTGTATACAAGAAACAGTAAATTATGTGTCATTTTACATGTATGTTCTGCACAAGGAACAGTGAAAGTACTACTGATGACAACTCCTTCATTTTAAGAGAGTCTAGGATCTGCCACACGGTTAAGCAGAGAGCTCATGGGCTGAATATTCATTGGTCAAATGGCAAATGTAACTGCTGACTATAGCAGTCACATGCTTGCTTTGAATAACTTCACTGAGCTTCAGAGTAAGAAAGAGGATACTCATTATGCTGCTAATGAACAGCACAGTCAATTAGTCAGATTTTGAGAGCCTGCTGTGGTGTGCTTCACCATCAGCAGCCCTGGCTGTTTCTGCAGTGTACTACCTCCAGGATACAGGAAATAAGCTCTACATTGTGGTTTAGGAGGATAATTTAGACCTTAATCAACAACGTACATTATTAATAGCTATGCAAAACATGCCCAAATGAAAGCTACAAACACACTGCCTCTGAAGGCTGCAATCTATCATTCCTGTCACAGAGGAATTGATTACTGGCAACTTGCACATTTCCACCCATCATACCCATGAGGGTTTGTGAGGAGTAGTTTCCTGCCATGAAATGCGTTTATAATCAGATCAGGTACTATGCCTCAGAGACGATGATGGGAGTACACCAGCAGTGTGAGCTAAATTGATCAATGTACTACACTGGTGTGGTGCTGCTGCTGGAACTGTGACTGGAACTGTGATTCCCCTCAGCTCCGAGAGGCTGTGGGGCAGGGCAGCCACACTCCCAGCAGCCAAGGAACACAATGGAAGTTCACCTCATGCAGGCACCGAACACCCCGCTCCCACACACAATTCCTGACACAACCAGGGCAGCTCATACAGAGCACAGGCTGTGGGCAGCAGTCACTGCCCGGAGCGTCACTCGGTACTGACATGTCCCCAGGCAAGCTCAGACACCACTGCACGGGCACCCAGCAGGGCTGAGGACTTCACAGTCAGGAAAGGCTGAGGGAATTTGGCCTGTCCAGCCTCGAGGAGACAGCTCAGAGGAGACCTCAACACATACTAACATCAAAAGGGAGTGTCCGAGGATGGATCCAGCGATGGATCGTATTCTTGGTGGTGCCGAGCAATAGAACAAGAGGCAACGGGCAGAAACTAATGCACAGGAAATTCCACCTAAACATGAGCAAGAACTTCTTTACTGTGTGTGACCAAGCAGCGGAAGAGATTGCCCAGAAAGGGTGTGCAGTCTCCTCACTGGAGATACTCAGGAAGCGTCGGGACACAGCCCTGCGCCCTGCGGTGGGCCTGTTTGAGCAGGGAGGTCGGAGCACTGATCCACTGCGGTCCCTTCCAACCTGACCCGCTGTGAATCTGTGACAAGGGAAGGTTCTGTGCACCCAACCTGACCCGCTGTGAATCTGTGGCAAGGGAAGGTTCTGTGCACCCAACCCGACCCATTCTGTGAATCTGTGGCAAGGGAAGGCTCTGTGCACTCCAACCTGACCCATTCTGTGAATCTGCGGCAAGGGAAGGTTCTGTGCACCCAACCTGACCCATTCTGTGAATCTGTGGCAAGGGAAGGTTCTGTGCACTCCAACCTGACCCATTCTGTGAATCTGTGGCAAGGGAAGGCTCTGTGCACCCAACCTGACCCATTCTGTGAATCTGTGGCTAAGGAAGGTTCTGTGCAGTCCCTCGCTCGCGGTCTTTGGGAGAGTTTGGTGAGTCGGGCCTGCCGGTGCCGCCGGTGCCGCGCCATCCCCGCCGCCCCTCAGCCCCGCACAGGGCGCGCTCCCCGCCCCGCGCGCGCCCGCCGGAACCGATTGCGCGCCCTTCCGCCGCGGGGTCACGTGACGTCCCGTCGGTACCGCAAGATGGCGGCGCCCATATTGGTGCCCGAGCCCCCCCTGGGGAAGCCGAGGTGAGGCTGCGGCCGGGCCGGGGCGGGGACCCCCCGGGGCAAGGGGAAGGGCCCGCGGGTCCCTGCGGAGAGTCGCGGCCCCGTCCCGGCCGGGACCGCCCGAGCGCACGGCGGCCGTGGCTGAGGCCGCCCCGTGGCCGGGCCCGGCAGTGGCGCAGCTCCGCGCGGCCGTGCCCCGGCGGGACGGGGGGAGTGGGCTCGGCGGGTCGCGGGGCGGGAGCGCGGCCGCGCTGGGGGCGGCGAGCGGGCCCGGGGGCAGCGAGGCCGCCGTGCCCGCCCGCCCGAGCTGTGGCGGGGCGGGACAGCGGCCGCTCGGGTGCTGTGAGGAGCGGCGGAGGCCGCGGCGCGGGCAGGCGGCGGTGTGGGGGTGTGCGTGCCCGGGCTGAGCCCGTCCAGCCCCCGCGGAGGCTGCGGCCGGGCAGCCGTGCTCGCAGCGGGATTCCCGGTCGGGGTCTCCAGGTACTGCCGAGGCATTGCTCCGGTGCCGGCGGCTGGAGGGAGAGGCGAGCCCGCTGCTCCTCGCTGTGCGCCCACCTCCTCGTGTACTACCGTCCTGAGAGTAAGCGGAGCGCCTCCGTTCCTTCCTTGGGTTCCAAGAAACAGAAGTTCCCAGGGAACTGGGAAGGAGCTGCTCGCCTGTCAGCCGCAGGCACCCGCTGAGGGATGCGGCCCGTTTCGGGCAGGGCTGGAGGTGGGGAGCGGCCAGGCTGGCGGCTCAGAGGCACAGGGCCCGGGTGGGACACGGGTCTGTGCGGGCACGCACCGTGGGGTCACCTCGGCACACGCGGGTGGGCAGGTGCTGAGGATGTGAGCAGTGCTGGACAGGACTGGAAATGTGGGTGAAGTTCTGGCTGGCTGAGTTACACTTGTGGAATCTTTTAAAATTACACACTCCAAAAGGGGAAGGTTTTAATGTCCCATCAGCATTTGGTCTGGCACAATGACAAGAGCTGAAGATTGTCCCTCCTTCCTACTTCTCCATTATGACCTGGCTAGGAAGAAGAAAGATAGAATGAAACTTGACAGAAAAGAGCTTGATGTGAAAAGGCTTTTAGACATTAGAGGCATTTTAACCATAGAGAAAATATGATGCTGCTTGTAGGCAGCTGTTCAAAGCTGTCAGACAAGCAAGGAAGAGTCTGGCCGAGCTTGTGTAGCAGAAGAGCAGTGCTGAGCATTGTCTGTGGGGGCTGTGAGTGTGTTTTGTTAGCTGTACATTGAGACTGCTGCCTGTGGAGAATATCAAAGGACAAAAGAAAGGACCTGAAATTTCATGTCCTGTAAAAGAAAGACTGGAATGTGCTGAAAGGTGTACCAAAATTGTAGGGTAGGAGATCCCAAATTTGTTCTCTCATATCTTATTTCGTGACCAAGTTTCAGGAGCTGATTTCATGGTGATGATGTTGAATACTGCAGAGCTCAGAAAAGACAAGACCCCCGTGTGTGGTGTCTTCTTGCTGCTGCCCAGCAAGTCTGAATAGCACAGCCACAGATTTACAGATTTCATTGTCACGTCAGATGCTGCTGTGGAGTTACTGTTTCATATAATTGCCTGTTAATTTTGCAGTTCGTGGAATTTTGCACTGCTGAAGGAAATTTAGTGCATGTATAATTTACATTACAGTAAATTATTATTTGTTTGATAATAAAAATTATTTGTTTGGTGGTTTTAACATAAGTAATGTTCTCTAATCTTCAGCCATCAAAAGTACAGAGCTATTCTGAAAAAGGAGAAGAGGAAAAAAAAGCGACAGGCACTTGCCAAGCTAAGGGATTCAGGTAACTGAAGTATTTGATTCTGTCAGTGGAACTAGAAGTGATTTGGTTTGGGTTTTTATTTATTTTTAAAGATAGCATTTTGTGTATCTGTGTTGGCTGTAGCATGCAGTTATTGTGTTTTTTTCCCAGAAGCTGCAGAAAAAGATGAATCTGTGTCTGAGGAGGAAGAGGAGGAAGTGGAAGAAGAGGAGGAAGAAGAGGAAGAAAAAAAACTTGAGGCAGAAAGGTGAGAAATCTAGAAAATGGCATATATGCAATAAACACTTTTGTAATCAATTTAATGTTAATACTTTGAAAAGTTTGAATATATTCTGTGAAATACAATTCTTGTTGAAGATGTCAGGCTACACAGTCCTTTCCTTTAAAGCTTAAGTGATTCCTGTGGAATTTTCTCTTTTAAATAAGGTTAGATAAGTTGCAGTTATTACTGTAGTAATAAATTTTAATTGTATTTATGACAGTTGTATCAGTCATGGGTAGTCCTTAAGCTGGTGGCCTAAGTGGTGTCTGGTTTCTTTGGTAGACAAAAACTACATGAGCAGTGGTTGCTGAGAGAAGAAAAGGCCCAAGAAGAGTTCAAGCTAAAGAAAGAAAAAGAAGAGGCTGCAAGAAAGCGTCAGGAAGAAGAAGAGGTATAAAGATGTAAAACCTTACAGTTGTGTTTGGCAACAAGGTAGACTTAGTGTAATAACTGTTATTGTTTTGTGGTGGACCCATTGTTCTTGATACTGGTGTGTTTGAAAGGATAGATTCTCCACTCTTGTATAGGAAAGCAAATTGAAAAGAGAAGAAAACAACTCTTAAAAGGGTTTTTATCAGAGATTTAGTTGCTTCTGACTGGATGAAAATTTAATGGTCAAGGAGTTGTAATGCAACATGGTAGTGTTGACTTTGATTGTAAAGCATTGTTGTTGTTTTTGTTTTTTTTTATTATAAAGAGGAAGATCAAAGAAGAATGGGAAGAGCAGCAAAGAAAAGAGAGAGAAGTGGCACAGCAGAAGCAACAAGAGAAGAGAGAGAGAGAGGTGATTCTTGGTGGTGGGAGTATATGCATGTTCTATATCCTGTGACATGATCAGATGCAACAGTTATGCACGTTGAAGAGGGATTTTGTTATAGTTAGCAAATGCATTAGTTAACCCATTCTAAGTTCCTAAACCATTATTCAGTGTTAAAGAGCATCCAGGGGATTTATGTACTGAAGTGTAATTCTTGTTAATGCATCTGGTTGTTCACAGTATGTAATTGTTTACATCTGGTAAATAAGAAGGTACTGTGCTAATATAGGTTCTGATAAGTGCACTTTTTGCATCATGTGTTAATGTCCTAGTTGAACACAGTCAGTGCTGAAGAAAATGCCCAAAGAGGATATGGAATATGGAAGTGCATTGCTGCTGTTCCTTAACACAGTTCTTAAGCAAAAGATGTGTCACTGCTTTTCTTTACTTGACTCATCCAACAGGACGTATCTTTTTTCAGAGCTCCTTGGGTGGAATAAAAAATGATATTGAAGATACAAGTCATTGATAACATTTCTGTTAATTATACATTCTTCTTAAGTTTTAGAAGTTCAGTGACCTGAATGTAAAATGTCCTATACAGTAATCCAGTGTGAGGACTGGCCTCTTACTGCCACTGAAGAGTGACTGCAGCTTTCTAGGGTCTGATCATTTTAGATTCTCCACAACCACAAAGTTGCCAGTCATTTCACTGGGAGGTGTCTTGCAGCTGTGTCTGATAACCACAGCAGAGAAGAGTCATGAGCACACAGTTCTGGCTCTGCAGTTAACAGTTGGTTGTGCCACTGGTTATGTAACACTTAAATGAGGGATGCCAAAGAACAGCAGTTATTGTATTTCCTGTCTTACTTCCTCTGGTGTTCAAGTGTCCATTTGTTTCTTGTAGAATAGGGAGAGAAAACAATGCTCATCCCGTTTATTTAGGGTTGAGATACAGTTTGGAGAGAGTTGAACCATGATAACAGCAGGATTTTATTCCTCCCCTCTGTCCTTGAGTCTGGGTTTGCCTAAGCCCTCAGTGAGATAACTGGTGTCCCTGAACTGGTGTCCCTGGAAGCAGCTTTCTTTTTTGTTTGGTTATTGGATTCCTTGCTTTGTGTTTTTCTGGGTTATTATTTATGGGGATAGTGAGTTAAATTGGCTCATAGAGGGCAATGACTGGCACCCAGAGGGAAACTGATTACCAGCTAGGAGCAGAGCCACCCATTTCAGCAGCAGAAAGTTGTTTAATTGGTTCTGGCTGTGACTTGAAAGAGCAGTTTATTCAAACAGTGATACAAAAACCCCCTAATTTCCCTTTCTAAAATGAAGAAATAGATTTTTCTAGTTTGATGGGTGATGGTGGTTTGAGGCTTTTTTGGAAGGTGTAGTTTTGACTTCGGGTTTTTTGTTGTTTCTCTTTGTGTGGTTCAGGGAGTTTTGTTTGTTTTTTTCTGTTTTGTTTTTGTATATTTTCTTTTTATATGATATCCTTGCAGATCAGTACCAGATGCTGTCTAGATCTTCATCTTGAATTGCATTTTTAAATTTTTGTTTGTTCTTTTTTAATTTAATTAATTATTTTCCAAATTAAACCAATCCTAGCATATTTTCTTGTATTGATTATGTTTAAATGTCTTTTTTCTGGGAACTTTATAGAACAATTTATTAGAAGTAGTGTCCAGCCAGTTTTGGAGAATGGTATTGTTTTCCTCAGCCCACTTAGAAAAAGGAAGAGAAAGAATATCCTCATAGCTTTCCTGTATTTGGAAGGCTAGATGTGGTTAACTTACGACATTTAAGTTTCTTACCAATTACATCTCTTGCTGTAACAGAGGCTCACTAAGCATTCCATTTTTCTGTGTGTTCCATAAAATGTGTAAGTTAAAGTATTTCATGCAACTAAACAATTTTATGGACTTACCTGTAACCAGGCTGTGTACTAGAGCAGGAGATAGAATTTAAGCATCAATAGTTAAATGATAGTTTTAAAAAAGAAAATTAAACTTTTATGTTGTCTGTTATTTAGTTTAGAAAATCATCTATAGTTTGGTCTTGTCTGATGTATCCTTTAACAGCTTTGTAGTACATGAATTGCAACAGAGCCAAAGTAAATCTCCTGTTTTTAAAGCAAACCTCATCGCACTTTCATTATGCATAATCACTAAGCATTGTAAATTAGATTCTTAACTAAAGAAACCAGATGTTTTGTGTGTCCTCAGGGTTTTCACTAGTCCTGTGTTTACACCATTTATAGGCAGCTGTGCAGAGGATGCTGGATCAAGCTGAAAGCCAGGTATGCTCAGAGACTTTCTGAAAAAAGAACTGGAAAGTAATTTAATTTCCATCCGGTGTTTGCCTTCTAGCATGCTGTCCATCTGCTCTTGAGAACCTAATGGCCTGAATAAATTTAATATATAGTGGCTTGCATGAGCTGTAAACAATTATTTACTGGGTGGAACATAATTAAGCATATTTCTGGCTGGTTGGTGGCAGTGCAGTTGTGCATGCTGATGACTGTTCAGGAGGTCTGAGTCAAAATGAACCTGGAAATACTGCTGTGTGCTGTTAAAAAACGCTGTGCATGATGGTTTGTTTGTGAATTGTAATTCTAAATAAATCTGTCAGTCCTGGGTGGCAAGACAAACCTGTCTTTTTAAGCAGATGTCAGGCTCTAAATAAGAGGATTCAGTGGTGGAGGAGGGCACAGATCCTTAAGGAAAAGAAAAAAAGGTGGGAGAGGGAGAAGCTTGACTGCTTGGATGCCTCGAAGAGCATGGATCTTGAGCTGGTAGTGTGTAGAAAACTGCAGTTTTCATTTGAATCTTAGAGATTGCCTTAAAGAATAATTTGGCTTTTTATCTCTGTCACACGGTTAAACTTTTAAGATTCTTGCTTTGAAGATTCTTGCTTTGTTTACACCATTGCATGAATTTGAAAAATAAGTTTTAACCTAGTTATCCACTGTTTATTGATTGCCATAGCTATACTGGAGTTATATTTGATTCCAAATCATGTTTAAACAGTTTTTAGGTAGGAAATCTGTTTCATAAAATGGGTAGGAAACTGCTTTGAACTGCTGCCTGCTCAGAGCTCAAGATGCATTAGCACTCATGTTTGCAAAGGAATAGTCAGAAATGTGGTATGTTAGAGGCTGAATTAGAGCATCAGTTCAGGGTTCAGTTACTGCTGACATAACAGGGCTGTTCTGGTGATAGAAAATTATGGCTGCAAGTCATGAACAGAATTAGTAGCTGGGTCAAATGTTGCTGGTGAATAAAAAGAATTTTCAGTTGATTTAAAATGAGAACTTAGGCATTCAGCTTTACAGATTGTTTGGTTAGAATGAAAACTGCTTTTTAAATATGTGTCTTGGTTGTAGTCATTCAAGACTTACAACTTGGTCAGGCCATTTTGAAGTATAAAAATCTTAATGACCCAAGATGATCAGTATGGGCACTTTTACTTCCATTGCTAACTATAATTTTTTTAAATTCTGGCCTTTGGCAGGTTACTTTTTATTTTAGCCTTTTCTAGATGCACATAACAGTGATAATAATGAGCTTGCTGAGCTTTAGGCTGTTGCAGAGAAAAATAAATAAATAGTCCTAGCTTTCTCTGCCAGGTTGTAGTGGTTTTGACTGGGATAGTTATTTTTTTCATGGTGGCTGGTATGGGGCTTCATTTTGCATTTACACTTAAAGTAGGGTTGAAAATGTGGAGACGCTTTTGTTATTGCTGAGCAGGGCCTACACAGACCCAAGGCCTTTTCTGCTTCTCATACTGCCACCCTGCTGAAGAGGCAGAGGGTGCATGGTTTGTCAGGAGGAGACACAGCGGGGACAGGTGACCCCAGCTGACCAAAGGAATATGCCAGACCATCTGACATCATGCTCAGTATATAAAGTGCAGGGGAAGAAGGAAAGGGGAGATATTTGGAGTGATGGAGTTTGTCTTCCCTAGTCACCATGATACGTGGTGGGGCCTTGCTGGAGATGGCTGAACACCTGCCCGCCCCTGGGAAACAGTGAATCAATTCCTGGTTTTGCTTTGCTTGTGTGCCTGGCTTTTGCTTTCCTTCTTAAACTGTCTTTATATCAACACATTAATTTTGTATCTTTTACCCTTTCTTTCTCTCCCTGATCTTGCTTGGTGGGACTGTGAGCAAGTGGCTCTGTGGGGCTTGGCTGCTGGCTGGGGTTAAACCATGGCACAGGTCTATAAAGTGAGACCCAAGGCACAGGGCAACTTTGAAAAACAGTGCTTTCAATAGGTTCAGCTTGCCTTGTAGAAACACAGTGCTCATAACTGCATGTGAATTCAGTTGTTATTTTTTTGCATGTTATTCAGTTGTTAAGTTTTAACACTTCGTTTTTTTACTGTTTTCTAACTTTTGTCTATTTTACTGTTTCTTTTACAGCTGGAGAATGGTGTGAGTTGGCATAACCCAGAGCCCCCAGAGAACCTGGGAACAGAGAAGGATAGAGCGAATTGCCCATTTTATATTAAAACAGGTTCCTGCCGATTTGGAGACAGGTAATCCATTGAGTATTTACCAGGATAGAAATGTGCTGGGGAGGTAAAATGGAGGCAACTTAATTAGGTCATAAGCTAACTGAGTAAGAATTGCTGCATAAAATACTTCTGTGTATTTGGATGTGGATTGAGAGCAGAGCATTGCCTTGCTGGAATTGAGCTATTTATTGATGGTGCATTCTGTTTACATTGATCAGACTTGAGGTTTCCTTAGCTTAGACTCATGCATAGATATATTCTGACAGAATGTGTATGATCTGCTGTTAATACAGGTCTGGTATGTCAGATGCTAGTTTTTTATATTTTCTAATTTGCATATGTTCAAATTCCAAATGGACTAAAGTAAATTAAGGTAAATCTGCACATTTGGGAAAATTGTCAGATAGCTTCCAGAGTTCTCACTATTTAAATGTGTGATACATTCAGTTGTGATTCTGGTATGCTGACAGGGTGCCCCTGTCTCAGGAGGGAAGTGTTTTAAAAGGCAAAAACAGAAAAGCTCAACACCTCTGTAGAAGTGGCTGGCAAGTCCAGACTCTGCTTTCAAAGAGGAGCATGGAAGATGCCGTGGTAGATGAGCAGCATCTTAGGAGTAGGGTTGGAATGATTATTTGTAGTTTAATCAGGTGTCTCAGAATGTTTACCAGCTTTGAAAAAGAAAATATTTTATCATATGAAACAAATGGCAAACTTGTTCCCAGAGGATGTAGAGGAAGCCAGAAGTATAAATGAGTTTATGTTCACTGGTGACCATGAACAATGATGACCCAAATGCAGCTTCTGGCTTGAAAATTCTGGATTTTTTTTTTTTTTTTTTTTTTTTGTGCTAAGGAGAAACAACAGTTTAGCAGGGAAGGACTCTGATATTTATTATATGAATCTTCAGCAAAAACTTATGATATTATTTTACTAACTTGTCACTGAAACATGTGGTCTAACTATTGTAGTTTTCTTTGTCCTGGGAGTAATTTGTTCCAGTGTGATGTATACCGTGGATAATTATAAGATAACTCAACTATATGAAAGCTTCAAGTTCACATCTTTTTTTTTTTCTATTCTGAAATACGTGTTGAATTCCATAGTAAAAATTTCACCAGTTATGCCACTTCACACAGCATTTTTTTCAAATGCCTGTGTCTTTGTAATCTTTGCAGTATTTTTGTCTCAGTGGTCTTTAATGGAGATAACCTCTATGGATTGCATAAAATCCACTTTTGCTTTGAACTTTGCATTTGAACTATTAATAACCCTTGGAAAATAAATACTGAGAAACATCATATTCTGCCCTTCCTCTTTTTCACCCTTGTTGATCTCAGCTACCTCTCTTTCATCTTCCTTCTTTTTCCTCACATACCTGCTTCCTTCATAATCTGGTCATTTCTATGTCTGGTCCTGTCTGTAAGTAGGACTGGTACAGCTAGGGTAGGACTGGAAGGATGGGTTGGAAGGAGCTGTGCAAAACTAAGAGCCAGTGTTATAAACAAATAACTGTTGAATCTTGTCAAAGATCACTATGTCTTGAAGAGGCTAAAACTGACGGAGTTTGCTACTACCAATTTCCCTGGTAATTCAAACCCTAACATTTTGCAGTAATCTGGGATTCCTGGGTCATGCATTTTCCTTGGGGTTCCTTTTTTTCTGTCTGTGACTATATAATTTTGTGTACAGATGATATTAGGTGAATATTACTGAAATTGAACAGCAAAAGGAGGAAGTTTCTAAAATGTAAAAAAATATAATCATCAAATTAATTGTTTCATGGTTTAATTTTGGGTTTGGAAATTGGATTTTTTTTGTTGTTGTTTGCTTTTTGAAGTCTAAGGGGTCAGCCAGAAGGTGAGAGTCCATTTCTGACTGACTGGGTACAGAAAAACTTCCTAGCTGAAGTCTGGGTTATAATTGTCCATTTTGAGACCTGACCTCCCTGCAGTTTGTCTGTGCTGTCCAGTGACATAGAGACTAGACTAGTCTGGATGTTTTTTTCATCATTTCATTTGAAAAGGAGAAATGTGTTGAAGAGTGCATGACCCAGTTGCTTGGGGATGTATTGAATGGGAATCATAAAGCACATGAAATAAAGATGGGGAACATCTGTGTTCTTACTAAATCTGAAGATGTCTAGGGGAGAACTGTATTTCAGCATGTTAGTAAGGTAGCCTGAATATGATGGATGGTGAGAGACATCTAAACACTTTTATGGCTGCCAAGAAGATGCAGATTACAGTTCAACTGATTTAGAAGAATCTTTTTTGGGTTTTTTTTTTAGTTTTTTGGGGTTTTTTTTTGTTTGTCTTGGTTTGGGATTTTTTTGTTAGAAATGGAAAAATATCAGTCTCATACTCATCCAGGTGCAGGTCTAAATGTGCTGTTCTTTCCTCATTCCTGCTTTCCACCCCCATATGATGAGACCAACTTCAGTAAAAGTTGTTCAGTTTGTTAAAAGAGTGGGTACATACTTTAAAATGTCTTTATAGAAAGACTCCTGACAATCTATTAAGCCCTTCAGAAAATGGGAATGCATTAACCCCAGTAGCCTAAAAGAAATGACTTGCTCTCATTGTGACACTTGTATCTATACCTTTTGTAGTTCTGCTTTCTTCAGCAAGAATGTGTTTGTTAATGGCATTAAGGAAGCATTAAGGTTATGTACAAACTCACTCAGAACGATTTGGTTTAGTAATTGAAATATCTTGATCTTCCACTAATGGATTTTCTTTTATAATAACTGTAACTGAAAATGACAAATGTTTGAAGTTTCAACAAGTGTATTTTCTGCTGAAAGTGCCAATCTTTCCACTTTCCTTTCTTCACTGCACTGCCCAGGTGTTCTCGCAAGCACAACTACCCCACATCCAGCAAGACGCTGCTCGTGCGAGGGATGTTCATCACTTTCGGCATGGAGCAGTGCCGGAGGGACGACTACGACACAGATGCCAGTCTGGAGTACAGTGATGAGGAGACCTACCAGCAGTTCCTGGAGTTCTATGAGGATGTGCTCCCTGAATTTCAGAATGTGGGGAAGGTGGTTCAATTCAAGGTATGCATCTAAGTGCGGTTTATGAGCCTTAGGAGAAATTCTATGTGCACTAGGGAATGATGCAGTGTCCTTTCAGCAAACTGTGCGTCTCTCATGTCACCTGTAAACTTGTCACAGCTCTTACAGAGCACCATCTTACTCTGGGTGAATCTTCTCTCCCATTCCCCTGAAGTGTTACAAAAGGTTGTGCTTCTATATTGCAAGTTACTCACACTGCTCAACAGTCCACTTATCTCATAGTCCTTTCTTTTCTTATCCTGTGCTAACCCCCAGAGGGTCCATTAAGACTGTTAGACAATATAAATACATCTGAGCTACTGTATTTGGGCCTAAGGAGTGAAATAGTGGGGGTATGAAATGTATTTGGAGTGTACACCCAAACAATGTCATTTTAGGACTGCCTGAATAATAAAATCAGATTACAATGAACTGAAAATATAGCAGGTATTTCAGTAGAAAGAATTATAGAAAGGTAAGTTATATAAATGGTCTTGAGATTCGTCATCCATCCCTAGTTTGTGCATTTGGTTTGCTCAGTGTTTTGTACTGACTTTTTCCCATTTATATTGTTATTCCTTACGGGGATAAAGAGGGATCTGTAAATGGAGACCTGAGATCAATGATGTGTGTTAGCAGTCCCGTGTTGCCCCAAAACATGCAGCTTGGATGGTGCAATCTCCTTGCATCAGAATCTATTGCAGCATCCCTTTCTGCTTGCCATTCCTAAGTGTTTTCCTGCAGTCACCAGGAAGCACATAGTGCCTTTTCTTTTGTGTTCATCTACTGACAGCTGCCTCAGGACTGAGATGGCATTAGCATTTCAAGCAAGAGGAGAGTAGAAAGAGTGAGTTTTCTATAGTTGTATAATGAACTTTATAGATAAGAAACCTTCACTTGTTTGAAGGAGTTGGAGCATCCCCTCCATATTTTGACTCATAGAATAATAGCTGGCTGTCCTCTACTAGAAGACAGGATGCAGAATCTCTATGAAGCATGGCCTGAAAAGCCTTACCAGCAAAGTCAGGTCCTTGGCTTTGTACCATTGTTTTGTGCAGGTGTGCTAAGCTGCACCTGCTTGGGTCCCTGTTACTGTGGCATTCCTTGGCTTCTGAGGCAGTTGTGCAACAGTAAGATGATTCTCATGCATGTTTTTGCTACATTAGAGATGCTTTGGGATGACATGTTGGCTGCAGGGATCTTAACTGGGAGTGAGCTGAGACTCTGTGACCATTTCCAATCAGATTATACACACCCCTCGTTCATCTGAGTTCCTTTTCCAGTGTAGCCCAAGGTTTTATTCTGGCTGTTTTTCTGGGAAGCTGCTCCAGAATCTGGAAGGTCCTGATAAAACACTACCCTAGAACACTAGGGTTCTTTCCTCCCCAAAAATGTCTATGGCAAAATCATTCTCACTTTTTCTTGTATTGACACTGTTTATCTCAAATAGTTTGACTCCTGTTCCTGTAATAATTATAGTGCTTGTTATTGTGGCTGAAGCCCTTTGCTGACCCAGCATACAAAGAGTTATTTCCTGAGGGTCAGTCATGATTCAGGGATGAAAGCAGCCACTAACCCTGTCTGCTGCAGATATTGAAGAGGTCTGTGGGCAACAGAGGCTGGAATCACAGTTTGCCTTGGAGAACTGGGTTCCACCTGCTTGGACCTGCCTGTCTCAGAATATTTTGTAACTAGCAGCAAGCTTTTTTGAAGGTAATTTGTATATTTTTGAGAGCTTTACATATTTTTTGAATGCTAAATCATTACAAAAAAAGATTTTTCAGAATTGTACAGTGAAAGATGGTGTCTTCAGATTTTTGAACCCATTTCACAGGGATGCTGTGAAGATACATTGCTCTAGAGCCTCTTACTGTAATGAATCCCTCATTTCCACTTGAGGATAATACTAATGATTGTCAGAGCAGGATTTGGCTGTTGCACAGTAGGGTTGGCCCAGACAAGTGCAAGACAATGGAGTATAAGCTTTCTTGTGGACTAAGTGAAGCTTAGATCCCAGAGTTAATCAAAGCATAATGCTGGAAACAGTTAAACATTAGCCAGAAAGGGTTTTTTGGAGGGTTTTTTTTTTGGGGGGGGGGTTGTTTTGTTTTGTTTTTTGTTTTTATTTGGTTTGGTTGGTTTTTTTTGTTTTTGTTTTTTTTTTTGTTAACCCTAAGTGTTCAGAAAAACATAATCTCTAATTTGATATGGATGAACTGTCAGAAATAAGACTTGCCCATTTCAGATTGTGTGAGCTGCTGTACAGCATAAACCTTCCACTGCCCTAACTTCATGTTTCCATCCCCTCAGGTCAGTTGCAACTATGAGCCTCACCTGCGAGGAAATGTGTATGTCCAGTACCAGTCGTAAGTACTCACAGCCTTAACAAGTGTTAGAACTAAATTCCAGAGCTGAGTCATGAATAAGAAATGTTTGTACCATCCATGCAGTTCATTCTCATACTGTAGTGGGAGCCCAAAATTGGTAAGGGGTGTCTGAAATGATTGTGTGATGGTAATGCCATCTGTTATTTTTACTTTTTAAAGGGAGAAGGACTGTCAGGCAGCTCTGGCTCTGTTCAGTGGACGATGGTATGCAGGCAGACAGCTTCATTGTGAATTCTGTCCTGTGACAAGGTGGAAAACTGCCATATGTGGTGAGTCTTGGAAAAGAGAATATATGTTACTGAAGAGTACTCACTCACAGAAATGAAAAAGAGGATTTAGGGTGTAGCTTTCAGATCTTCCCAATGTTGTACTCATTTCTGTTTGGAAGATAAATGTTCTAACTTTCTTGTGTAGATCCAGAAAAGAAAGGGAGTATTTCACCATGTCATGGAAGTGTCTGAATTGTTCCATGGATTTACCGTGGTCTAGAAAAAAAGGTTTGGATTCTAGTGTTGGAAATAATAATCTTAAAGTGAAACTCCAGGAAGTACTAATTTATCTCTTGAGAAGCAACAGAAGTTTCTGACTGTCAACAGTTCTGAGCAGTAAATATAACATGTGACTTATCTAGATAACTTCTTACATTAGGGTAAATAAAATTCAGTGAAAGTAAATGAAAAGTTAAGTTTGTTCTAAGCTAAAACCAAATCTTTGTAGCTGTTGAAAAGATAATTCCCAGAAAAGTACACAGTGAAAATAAATCTTGTGCGAGTTAAATTGATAGATGGTCAGATGCATGTTCTTCTGTTTGGAGAAGCAAAATTCAGTTTATTACATTTCTTCCAGTTGGTACATAATGAGGAGAGAGGTTTAACAGGTCTGCTTCATAAAAAAGCAAACCCTAATCTGTTGCAGGCTTATTTGAAAGGCAGAAGTGTCCAAGAGGGAAACACTGCAACTTTCTTCACGTATTCAAAAATCCAAACAACGAGTTTTGGGAGGCCAATAGAGACATACGTATTTCTCCTGAACGGACTCATCAGTTGTCTAAAAACTCTGAGAGGAGAAACAGATCGAGCCACCGTGACGACTATTACAGCCGGTCCCGGAGGAGGGGCAGCCCGAGCCCCGAGCACTCCTACCGCAGGAACGGGGAGTCCGAGAGGAAAAAGAGCCGCCGCAAAAACAAGAGGCGGCGCCGCTCGGGGCGGTCCCGGAGCCGGGAGAGGAGGAGATCCCACAGCAGGGGCAGGAAGAGGAGAGGCCGCAGCCGCAGCCACAGTCGGACACGCAGCCGCAGCAGGAGCAGGAGTTCCTCTCGATCCAGGAGCAGGGGTAAAAAGAGATCAAGCAGCAGAGGGAAAAATAGTGAAACTCCCAAAACAAAGTGAGAATTACTTTCAGAAATCACTAATTGATAAAAATAGAGCTGACAAAGAAATCTTCCCAATAGGGCACCAGATATATTTGAATTTCAAATAAAGTGTTCTTGCACATTAAAATGTTTCTTCCTAATAAAGGAATGTAGTTTACTGTGTGCGAAGCTTGAGAAAATTAAAAGTTTTAAGTCCTATAGAAGGTGTGAATGTCAAGTACTCTAGCTACTTTGTCCCTCTGAACTGCTGCAACACTTGGATGCACACTGAGTACAAATAGAGAAGTGAAGCCTCTTTGGTATATGCTTATTTCTGTTATGTGAATGTTAAGTGTTTACTGTTCCTGTAAGGAGTTAGTGCAGAACAGCCGGTGTGCAGTAGATTCACAGCCCAGCACACTGCAGATCCAGGTCTGTGTACATGACTGCCATTTGTATTTTTCATCTGTTTATTGGAAATTGCTTTCTAGACAAAGAAAATATAATCATTTTATGAGTTGGAGAAAAGGGATCATTGTTTGATTGTACAATACTTGCCCAGTAGGAGCTTTTTGGTCATGAGTGTTGGATTTTTCTCTGCCCTGATTGAGCTGTTGAGCTGATTGCTTGTAGGGATTGCAGTAGACTAAAAACCAAGTAGCAAATACACAGAGAAACAATCCGTTTATTCAGTACCTTAGTCCCCAAGTAAGAGTGGAGACCATGCAACTGTAATCCTCGAGTGAGGCTAGAAATACTTTGCATACCTCTTGGTTGCACACCCTTTTGTAGGTGAAAACAACCTGCCTAACTTGTGCTGGAGGGGTGGAAAGTGTCCGTTTGGGAACCAAAGACAATTGGGAAGGCTCAGTCAAGATGGCTGCAGAGTGGCTGAAGAAACTGAAGGGTTATACATGAAAGAATACTTTATGGCTTTGGGAGAGGAGGACTTGACTTGGAGCCTTTTTAGGTTTATTTTACAAATAGTTTAAGGCACCCTACTGCCTTGCTTTCCTACAGCCAAGGTGAAGAGTAGGGTACATAAAAATTAAATTATTGGGACAAAACCTTCTTGAAATGACAGCTACATTAGCAAAGTACTTGCAGTTAGAGAAACCCTTACCAATATTTTTTCACTTTTATTTAAAATATTTATGCTGTTAGATGTACTGTATTTCACATGGCTTATCTTCAGATTTTAACTTGGGCACCTCAGTGTCCTCAGACACTTGGAGAGAGCTTGTGGCACCAAAGATTCAAGGTGCCCTAATGGTCTGTAGAGATACCTCCCTGGCCTTAGCCTCTCCAAAAAACTGGGCTCCTGCCTTCAGAGAGCCCGTCAGACCCCACAAGTTGGAAGCTTAAAGCAGGCATAAAATGTTCCAAAATAGGGATTCATTACGACTCCCAGCAATGTAGCATAAAACTCCCTTGGAAAATCTGGGTATCTGAACTTTACCAACAGTATTCCTCACAGCACGAACATTTTTGTCCAGGTTAGTTAAGATTGAGTGAACATTGCTTCTGGAAATGATATATATATATATATATTTTTGCTTTTCTAAATGCATAGTGCACCTAGCATGCTGATTATACATTTTTCCTTCTTTCTTCATGCGTAACTTGTCCCATATGGAGTTATACAACAAAAGTGGTGTTCAGTTCAAACCCGACTTTAACTATATATTGTCAATAACTGTAGGCAGAGCTGTAGCTTAGTTAATTTGATTAAATGTTTTAGTTAATAACAGATGTAGGAATTGTAATTAATTAGCATAACTTTTGAAATAGTAAATTTTTTAAAGGCATATTTCAAAGGATAGACAGCACTAAGTTTTTAATTCCATTTGAGAAATTTATTACTGCCAGTTTCTTATAATGTACCTTTTTCTCACCACACCTTAGAGACAAATTTTCCCTGAGGTTTCTACTTTTTTATAGCTGCTCAATTGTCTCTCTGGGTCGCTTGCACCACATGTGACAAGCTCTGATTAAGCTGGCCACCAGCAGGCCAGTTCCATCCTCCATTCCCTGGCTGCCCTGCTTCCCACAGCTCTGGTGGGAGAGCTGGCTTGTCCCTGTGCAGACACTCTGCCCTCTGTGTCACACGGCCAGATGTCACAGAGCATTATCCCAGCACAATCAGCTGTCCAGCTCAAGTAAAAGTGGTGGAGTGGGTGGTGGGAACCTGTGACCAGTCAGGTGAAATGAGCAAATCAGGCCACCATGGGATTAGAAACTAAATGCCCACTAACAACCACGTGAAAATTCCATGGGTGATTAGTCTCCTTGTCCCCACAGTTTTGTAAAAGGATTTGGGAAGCTGAGTGGTTATATTTAAAAAAAAAAAAAAAATGCACAGAAATGCATGTAAAAATTTAAATATACTTTATTTCTGCTACTACAACAGCTGAAGCTTCAGCTTGTTTTTCTGGAGGTCTGGACCCAGATGTGCTGGCTGTACATGTGCAGTGTAGGACTGGTAACTGATTGCCCTTCACTTTCACACACCATCTGTTTATTACACAGAGTCTGAGTGCTGTAGATCTGACATTTAGCTTGCATTTGTTAGCATGAAACATGGGATTCCACCAGTTTTCTAACTTTGGAGTTCGTATTTTCAGTATTGTTTCTCTGCTTCATAACCTTAAGTAGTGTTATATGCATGGTTTTGTGTTTCCTTATTATTGTCTGAGTGAGCTATTTTATTCTGGAGAGACAAACAGACTAGAAGTTTTTTTTAATGTCAAGCTTAATTATTTTCTTTCCCAAAGGGAGAAAGGCCCAGAAGAATACAGAAGGGATTTAAATTTGTAAAGAACAGCCTATTCCCATTGGTGTTTTTCTGCATATTCCACAGAAAAGGACTTTATAAAGTGACTTAATACGGGCCAAGTTTTGTTTTGTCTTTAATGACTACTTAAAAGCAGCATCTTTCAAAATACATTTTTCAGTTGTGAATTCAGCAGGGATCACGGAGGTGCTTTGGAGTAATTCTGGCTTTTACACAGAGGTTCAGGGTGGCAGTGCCAGGGCCTGCCAGACGAGCTGCTGCAGTCAGGATGGGGAGCAGGTGCTGCTCCTGCCCTTCAGAG
The DNA here is from genome assembly GCF_029582105.1 of Oenanthe melanoleuca. Taxonomy (NCBI): domain Eukaryota; kingdom Metazoa; phylum Chordata; class Aves; order Passeriformes; family Muscicapidae; genus Oenanthe; species Oenanthe melanoleuca. Next base: position 95,356,572 of record NC_079333.1, read on the forward strand.
GCGGAGCAGCCAGGCAGGCAGCAGTGCTGCCTTGTTCAGCAGCACAAAGGGACAGTGGCAGCACACCCCTGTAGGCACAGGCACTGCTGCTGCCCAGCAGAATTAAGGCATCAGGGAACTGGACTTGCCCCCTTGCAGCAGAGTGCCTTCCCTCCAGCTGTGGCTGGTGGCCACTTTTGTGGGATTTCATTCCCTGTCTGCCTGTCCAGAATAGCAAACCCCCATCGGGTTGAGGAGGGTGGCACATGTCTCTGTGTTCAATGCAAGGCATTTCTTATGGACACCCACCAAGGCCTTCCCTCTCTGGCCCCAGCCCTTGTGTACAGGGCACATTGTCCAAAATGCATCCCAAGTGATTCCTCTCCCACTTTTATCCCCTGTGATGGCAGCATGGCTGTTTTGCATCCAGTTTGGCATTAGCACGTTCAGTGTATCGGAAACTGCCCTCTGGTTTACAGTGACATTCCTGTGTGTTAAATAACTTGTTTTTTTCTAAAGACATGCAAGAGCCTGCTAAAAAATGCTATTGCTTCCTGTCCTGGATCAGCACTTCTTACAAAACATGAAAGATGGAAGTTTATGATAGTTAATAATGTAAAAGCTTAATTGACTTTCTTACATCATCCAAAGAGTGCAGCTCATTTTGCTTCCACTGAAAGCTTAAAATAAACCCCAGTTATTCCACATACACTCCTGCTCAGCACTGATGTATCAGGTGGATTGAGGATCTGTGGCTGAAAACCAGAACTGATGTGACATGGACAGGTAACACTTTGCTGAGCCATGGGACAGACTGCAAAGCAAGCTGGACAAGCCCAACCCATGGTGCTGGGGAACCATCACTGTGGCCTTACCCCAACAGGAACAGCCAATGTTTAGGAAGGCCTCTTCGAGTTACAGACTTAAGCCGGTGAAGTTGAAGACACTCAAGACAACAATCAACTTGCCTGAACAATCCAGAAATTCCTACTTCTTCTTTAGCTCCCCCCGGCCCTTCTCCACAAGACAGGAAATCCAAAAACCAGAATTTCATTTCAAATTAATTTCAGAAATGCTCGAATAGGTTAATTTCTCCTCATGCTTTTGCTGATAGCATCAAGAAGTTCAGTTCTTTCAGAAAGGTGGAGAACAGATTCATCTGACATAGTTTTGGTTGAGACTAGGATTGTAAACATTGCATTGACTTGCTCAGAATTCTGTGAAAAGAACTGAATATTCAGTCTGTATTATCCAAGAATCTCTCAACATGTGGATTAATTTTCAAATGAAGTGGTACTACCCCATCATTTTAACATCCACTTAAACTTCATGTTTAATGTGGCAAGCTTTCCAAAAACTTGCTAATTTATTGCTTTACAATTTAAATGGATGTAAATAACTAAACTCGGACACAGTATCCTCAACATTTTTTAATGAAGTGCTCAAGAACAGGTTAAGCACTGTAATAAAATTTTCCCTTTTTTTAAACCAGCACTGAGTGGCCTCTTCTTTTCTCTGAGAATACAGACACTACATATAAACACAGCAATGGTGTAAAAATGGACATTTATTACAACTAAACCAATGTGACAGGGGTCAAACAGTTTGTCACAATCACAACAAAGCTTAATCCAGCCAAGCACATACAAGTGACAGTGTAAAACTTTAAAAATATGTTTAATACATAGAAAATTGCTTCTGGTTTTACTTAAATGCATTTTACCACTTCAATCTCACTCACAGGGTTCTTTTGCTACCCCTCTACCCTCATCTATCCCTGCCTGCTGTGCTCTGGGGAAAAGCCCTGGGACAAAAACAGTCTCTATGGTCATTTGGAATCTGTATGTAAATCCTAGAAGGAGCATCCATGGACAAGTTCTAATGCCTTGAATTCACAGGCACCACCCTGGTACTGCCACAGGAGTGGCACACACAGCCCAGCCCTGGCTGGCCACTGCATCGAGTATTGATGCTGGGGTCTGGATCAGGGCCTCAGAAGTGGCAACACCACACTTCTCCTTTGGCTGGGTACTACTCAACCCACTCTCCAGCTGGCCACAGAAGTGCTGCTGCCAGCAGCACTGCCTGAGCTAAGCTTTGTGAAAACATGGCACCACTCAGGTGAACAAGCCAAAACTCCTAGGGAAAGATGTCTGGGTGGAGAGGGAGGGGACAACCCACTGCCTGGGGACAGGCAACAGGACTCGGCTACTCCCAGGTGTGGACTCCCACTGCCTCCTCAAAACCACATTGGATCACATTTCCACAAGTGAAACAGGCTCAGTTCATAATTACTGAGAGTCTGCTCAAAGTGTCAAAATGTTACTGGATAGCAGTTTGCATGATGTGTAGTGAATATACTATACAAATCTAATGTTTAAGAGCTCTCACTGCAAATTAGTTGGTTCAACAACAACACACAGGAGTATTGTAAGGGATGTGTCATATGTTCAACATGTTGATCAAGAAAAGCAGTTAAATGACTTTGATACTTCGTGTGTCCTAAAGGTAACTATACACCCAATAAAGCATAACTATAAAACACCAATAAATACAAATTAATTGGCAGACTTTGAAAGAAAATAATAAAAGGTCCCTTCTGTAAAGCTTCTTTCCCATCTTTCAAAGTATTCAGTTTTCATTAAGCATCTCTCTGTTCATTTAGAAAGCTGACCTCCTTTCTTGTCTTCATGGTCAAAGCAAGCTAGTATCAGACCTAAAACCAGTTTCCTTATTCAGTCTGGGTTGGTTTTCCTTTTCTCCTACATGCATTCCCTTTGGAGTATAGTAACTTGCACAGTTTTTCTCAAGGTAGCTACACTAAAATACATCATATCTAGTGAGTTGATCAGTATTCTTTAAAAAAGAAGTTATCACCTTAACAGTTTTTTACCAGTTTGATATGCAGATCCTGGCAGGATTCTTTGGTATAATGACAAATTCAGTAGTAAACAGATATTTCCAATCTTTATGCAACAACTGAAATAAGCAGAATAATCACAAGTGGTGACTAAAATGTAGATGAACAAATTCTTTGGTTGCATAAACACAATTTCTACACCATAAGATTTAATATTTGGAGTTGTCCAAGTAGTTTCTTTTCATTTAGGTAGGCTATGCTTATGTCATAATAATATATTTATTTCCTGAAGTCAAGTTTGCTTATAAAAAACAGTACTTATCGAAGTCAAATGCAATTTTCCTATAAATGCTGTGAAGGGAAATACTGACCCAATTCAATTCCCTTTCATTTATAAATTTTGAACTTAGGTTTCTTGTTCCCTTTAAAAAAAAAGTATTTTTCTTGTAGGCCTGAATGAAGCAGCTTAGCAAAACAGTAATACTGACAAACAGCATCTTACACCATTAGCTAAACATTACAATGAAGGCAGTGAACATTTACAGTATGGAACACTGAGATGGCATCAGCTGAAGAGAAGATTTATGTCAATCCAATTTCTTCAAGTACACTACGTGGGGTCTCTGCTTCCTACGGAGGGAAAATGTGAGACAGTAGTAAATGAACACTTTCTACTGAGGGGCACTGTACATGAGTTAGTATGGAAGATGCTGAATTAAAAAAGAAAGCTGAAAAGACATGAAAACATGGAAGCACTGCAGTTTGCAAACACGGGATTAGCTGCACTTTTCACAGAGCTGTTAATTAGATTGCTGTGATTCACAGGAATAACTAGTAGATTTTATTGCCCTTAAGAATAATAAAAATAAAACAATTCAGATGTACCAGCAGGGAACAAATCACAACTAAGTAACAGATAGGAACTGGGGAGGGATGGGAAGGATCTTGCAATGGAGTCAGTGAATTGTGTGGTGAATTGTTTCAAGGGCCTCAAAAATCTGTTCAGGAATAACAAATAAATGGACTACTGATGCAACTAAGATACAGTATCCCTTAAGATCTTTATAAAAGAGTTTTGGTTTGTTTTTTTATACAGTGATCCCATGCTTAATTCATAAAACCAGGTCAAGGTACCTTGGTATGCCTGGTGTCAAACTGATCCCTTTCAAAGAGGGAGGAGTTTTTAGCACAGGAATTTTATTATTCCACACCAGGCATAAAGTTTTAGGTTAATTCTAATCTTAGAAAGCTTTCTTTAGATTCAGAAAAAGTTGTTTAATACCAAATTCCAAAGAATTATCATCGTTTTATATTCATTACTTCCAAAACATCTGAAAAGAAATGGTTTAAACTAGAAACATTAGGCTGAGCTTTTCCATAACTATTAACAATCATAAATAAAAGGGGATACTGTGTCCATATCAAACAAAAGCTTTAACATCAAGAGTATAAATAAACTTACTTTAGCATCCTAAAACAAGACATGTCATGCAGCAGAAAAAAAAGGCAGATAACAGTTAAGGCAGCCAACAAATTACTTTTCAACTGCTTTTCAAATATTTATTAGAAAAATAATGTCAGTAAAATACAAAATGAAACACCTCAAACCTTGCAAATAACATCAGAACATTGTCTCTATCAACCTTGACTTTACTATCATCATTCAGCTCATGTATAAGGTGATTCAGCAGTGAAGGAACAAGCTATGATACTTTAAGGCAACTTCATTCAAAAATCAGCCAGAGCTTGGAACAGGCTGTCTCTCAGCACTTAGAGATGGCTTCTAAAATCCAGCAGCAAATAAAAAATTGCAATAAAAAAGCAAGTTAAATCTGAAAACAAGATACTCAGGGTATTAAAGATGTAGTGTTGGCTTGTATTTTCCCCTCAGCGATGCAATTTTAAATATTCTTAGAACTGCAATGACCTTGGCAAAGCCAGACAGAATGGCAGAATTAAAGATTTACGTGTGTATTTTAACAAATCCCCAAAAGGAGGCTGAAGAAATGGCTATGTAGCATTCTTAATAACATTTTTTGTATTATATTCCCAGATTATTTTGTTGCATTCATTTTAGAAGACACACACCTCCCCTATCCACCAAGGTAAGGCATTTTATTCAAGAAATCCTATACTGTTAACTAACTATGGCACCAGAATTCAAGAGAATTCTACAAGAATCCAACTTCTCAAGCATTTCAAGGTCTTCAGAATATTTGAAATAAATTTACTTTTCATTTTTAAATCGATTAGACAGCAGTGGGCACTTAAGAGTTACTCAGGATTGCAGCAGAACATTTACAAAGTTACCTGAAAACAAAGTTCTTTATAGCTATGAAGAAACACAGAGCAGTGATGCCACTGTTTTCAGAGCAGTTTAGTATTGTTGTTTTCCCTGCCAATTCAAAGTCTGAGATGATTTTCAGCAGGCATATACTTAAACACTAAATTTCTTCAGGTAGGGCATTGACTAACCATTAAAAGCAACTTATTTCAAGGACATTAGCTACTTGTCTACATATATATCACCCACAGAACTCAGACATATTTTTATTTCTTCTATTACTAAAGCAGTAACCTTGAGACAGATGTGCCTTCTTCTGTGCTCATCAACAATATAATCTCAAGGAACACCTAAAGGCTAATGTCTTTTGCTAGAGAATAAATTCATTAATTATTACTTTTAAGAAACAAATAGAATTATATTATGTTTTGCTCACATTATTTGTTTTACTAAGTGTCAAACATTTTATCCAATTCTTATGTAAAACATTCTGCAGTGTTACATACTATCTGCAGCTCAGAATCACCCAAGGCAAACAAAACAAATTTGAAATATCAGAACACAGATGAGGAAAAAAGTCATTCACATGAGACAAAAGTGCATGCAATACTTTATTTCAAACATGCCAGAAAAGCTAATTCATTACCTAGTCATTTAGAAGCAAGCAGCTGTATACAGATAACAAGAAAAACAGCATCTCATTACAGCTCAATGCACAGCATTTTAAGCCAACAGGCATGAAATAATGCAGGCTAAAGCAGCATTACCCAGACATCCAAACACATTGTTAATGGCTTACAGAAAAAAAAGGCAAACTTGGAAATGGAAAACCACTCCTATGATCTTGTTTTCTAAGATTTCAGAATGCTGCAAATCCAATCCAAATCTTTTGTCTAATCCCCTAAATCTCCCATTTCTATGTCAATTTAACACTTGGGAAGTAGTGCATTACCACATATAGAACATGGAACTAGTTTGTTTGTGGTTAATTTTAATAACTGCCTCCTTGATAATTCATGGAAACAATTTTCAGAATCAGCACTGGTTTTAGGTTACAAACAGGATGCATTACATGCCCTCTCACTCTGCCCACTTTCCAACTGAAATCACTTCTATTCACCCTCATGGCAGCTCTCCAATACACAAGGCAGCCTGCATTTAGAAATGGAAATGCCAATTTAAGAACGCATATTGCAAGTATACTGTTAATGGACTTGGATCTTTCCAACCCTAACCATTTATGGTTGTACTCAATAAGCTTAGAAGTCTTTTCCAACCTTAAGGATTCTATGATTCCATTATTCATTTGTAAAGCAATGATTTTATTCTCAGTGACAGTAACTGTTAAATTACTCACAAGAGCGTTCTGCACATTTAAATACAAGTGTTTTAATTTCAGATTTACCCATCATTCTCTTTGACCTAATCAATTCTGGGTCCCTCTTTTTTGTAAGATCAGTCACACCATTGTGCCAGTCTTCAGAAAGGGATAGTGTTATTTGCACCTTTAATTAAGATGCATGGTCTACATATAATTTCATTCAGCATCATTTAATACTTGTGTGTACACACATTTTACATGATATTTCTCCTTCACTACTTTCTCTGTAAGTCTTAACTTCAGCTACAGACTTTAAGCATATGTTTAAATACCACCACAACATATTTAAAAGATAAAAGTGGCTTGAGTAATGTTACAGAATAGGTGTTGCAGTATATAGACGTTTAGCTCAGAAAATGCTACAGAACTTTTAAGCATAAGACTTCAAGGTTACACACAATAAAAAAGTTAAACCATATGCCAACAAGCACAAGTTTTGTTGAAACGAGACATGTGAAGAGACAACACTGTAAAACAGAGGGGGAAGAGGAAAGTACAACAGCAGAGAATGGTTGTGGTATTCTATTAGATTCAGGATGACTGGATTCAGCAAGCTGATGATAATGTTCTGTCATGAGTAAGTCACAGGTCTATCTCCTCTGAAATTCTGCATGCATGATGAATGAAGCCATTTAGTACACTGGCACATTAAAGTATTCATGGCGTGGCTACAAAAGAAATGTACATATTCTTATACATATTAGAAAGGTGGACAGATATGCAAGAAAACAATATTATCTTGCTATTGTATCTCTGACAAGATGTATCTCAATGGCATTAAAAGGATGTTTGTTACAGAAATACAATGTTGTATTTTTGACTATTCTAGATTTCCACGGGGTGAAGGTAGTGGGGAGAATCATAATTTTACCCCTCCATACTTGCATGCTGTGTCCAACAACCAACAACTTCATATCATAAATACTTTATTACATAAGCTCAGAGTTTCTTCTTAGCCAAAAGAGAGATGGACCACTCTATTACTTGTCTCTGCATCAGGCATTGATGGTAGGCTTCTGTCAGAGACAGGCACTGGGCTAAGTGGCATCTGCCATCACCCACCACATCTGCACTAATAAAACACATATTTAGAGGTACCAGGCCTCCAGAACATGGCTGTGAGCACACCATGCCAGAGCAGTACAATGGTGGCATTACTGGTGACAAAAATTACATTTTGCAGAAAGAGGGTCTGTTTAGAAAAATGAGGCTCTGATACACCTCTCAAAGCAGGCAAAGTTTGCTTTGCTTTTGGATTATGCTGCTGAACTCAATACATTCTTGTATGATTGGCATAAACATTAGCATTCAATTTGCTGAAAGATGAGCTAGAAAGAAAGCAACACTCAATTTTACTAATGGAGTTACAGCAATTTAGGAGCATCAGCCCCATATATGCCGATTAAACTTTTTCTGGGGTGAAAACACACAAAGCTCAACTCTCTGCATGTCAGATCACTTTGATCCTGTACCAGTTACAAACTTCAATCTATTTTAGTATCCCACTTCCCAGAATGACAGAAGTTTTAATGCAGAACTGAGAGAGTTTGCATGGACTTCTAAAACTGTCTTCTCTGTGCCATCTCATTTATTCGTATGTCCAAGCTTGCATGTTTTTAAATTCTATTCTCAAATTACAAAAAAAGGCACAACAAAAATATTCTAGAAGCTTTACAGTTCTTATATTGTTTTTCAGTATCAGCAATTTGAAGATCATGTCACAGTAGTTTGAATTATTCTGACCAACCTAACTACAAATCCAGTAGTTCACAAAATAATAGCACCTATGTAATTCTGTGACAGTTATAAATCAATTATATGATGCATGCTATAATTTTCAGATTGAAAAGAATCTGGTATATAATGAAGAATTACAAATGTGAATTTCAACACTTAACACCTCTCACATGGCCTAAGTAAAAAGCATCAGTCTACATTAAAAACAAAATGCTGAGGCATATTCCTGACTGGAAAAGGCATTGCATGGTAACAGCATTTGTTATTAGGGAGTAGAAGTTTTGACTAAAAAGGAGAAAATACTAACTTTAGAATTCAGAATATTTAGACAAATATTCTCAGAAAGGTCCCTAGGGAAAACTTCTGCTCTACTTACAGTGGTGACTGTCCATGAAGACAACTGAAGAACAAGCATACTGTAATAATCCAAAATGCCCAATTTTTATCTGGGAAAATATATGCATACACATGATTCCTCTCTTCCTTGAAAAAAACTCACGTGTTCCAGTGTTCACCATTGAAAATGTGATGTGAACCATCAAAGCTGGTGTCTTCACTGAAATGCCTGTCAAATCTCCTAACAGCTTTCTCCTTAATTTTACATTAGCCCTCTGGACAGAAAGAATGAGAGAGGCTCATTTTCTGGCAGTCTTCTTATGAAGCTGATTGCAATCCACTGTTGTTGTATTCAAGGATTCTGTGTGTACACATTCTTAAGCACTCTCTTTGGCCTGGAAACACTGACCATGTCCCCTTTTACATAACTGTAAGCATCAACAAATAAGGACATGAAAGTGCTCGTTTCATGTACTTTCCCAGCTTGCACAGTCCCACACAATCCTGGGGTATTCCCCACCCTGTTTGTATTTTCAGTGGTTTATACCTTGAGGAATTTGCTGTCTTTGATGTTAAAATCATGGTACACAAAATTAGATGATTGACTCACATTACTGGTGTGGGATTAGTGCCTCATGCACAGAAACTTACAGTTTACTGATAAAGCAAAATAGATTGTCAGATAACAATAGGAAGAAAGTGTTTTTTTTCACTCCTGGTGGCTTTTTAGTTTACAGAACATGTAACCACCACCTACAACTAGACTAGCAATGAACTGACCTTGTAGAGGTGAAACTAAAGGATTAAATGGAAGACAACAGTAATGGAGATACAAAGTGATAACACTGCAATATTAAGAAGGAAAACTGGTGTTCCAGGGAGGCCTCTGTACCTCACCAAGGACATCCAGGACTGTCCCACACAGAGGGCCTGGCACTGTGGGCAGCCTGATAAACAACTGAAAGCAAAACGAAGTTCTGACAAATTGTTTGCCATCACAGAACTACAGCATCTCACAAGTTTGAGCTATGAATGACATTTTTTTGTTCCCCACTACACTGTCTCCTCCTGTTGGTCTGAATACCAGAAAAGACAGTATGGGGAAGGGACAGCTGTCAAATTCCACTATCAATATCTACACTACCTTGCTTTCCTTTGGTGGGAGTCTGCAGACCTCAAGGACATGCTTCACAGGCTCAGTTGTTGTCTAAGATAACAATCTACATCTAGTGAGTTTATAAATTAGTTCATCTAGAAGCTAGGGAAGAGGCAATGGTATCCTTACCAGGTGTGCTTTCAGAGCACTCCTCTGAAAAATCACCACTTAAAACTTTGGATGTAAACCATTTATCTGACTTTAACACACAGGTCTTAGATCCTAGTACTGCCAGAAAAGTAATAGTTCTACAAAACAAGTTGCACATTGTGGAATTGCAATATTTTAAAGTTAGTAGAATTAAACTTTTTCAAAACTACATCTGTGTTTACAACTCATTTTAAAAAGCTAATAATACTCTCTGAAATTGTCAGCCTGAGACATTGGAGACTTTTTAAATTAGAAAAATGATAGAGTTGATCTGAGTAAACAGAACTATTTAGTCCAACCCAACTGACATTTTCTCAGCCAACTCTGTCATGACCCAAACTAATTAAAATTCGTAACCAAAATAAAATTAGAAGGGACTTAATTTAATCCAATCCCCCAAACAGCACACCTATAACTTCCCTGAGAGATATTTCATCTATTAAAGGCATCCAGTGATGCCTTTTTATTGTGCCCCAGGCAATCTACTTAAATGCTACATTATCATCTCCACTGGAAAATTTGCCTAACATCTACCTTAAATTATTTTCTTGCTGCAATTTAAGGTATTTTACGTCTGTAGCAGACAAGAAAACTGTGTTATTTCCTCAGGCAAGAAAGAGAAAAGAATTATTTATGTCTATGCCAAATTGTCTCAAGTTCAGCCTGTTTCAGGGCTGCCATTTTACTGATGACATCTTAGGGCAGTGACATAGACTTCATCAATACCTGGCGCAACTTATTTTTCAGGGAAAGTTTGCTTAGGTTATTATTTTAACAACTTCTCCATCAAAACCAGCACAAAGCCTGTGAAGGCAAGCCATGTTAAACTGCACACAAAAATTACAACTGCTACCTTTTGATAAAAACTTGACTTTTTTCCTCATTTAGAATCTAACAGAATCCTAGCTTGAACAAACAAGATGTGGGTTCATGGAGTGTATGGAAGTTTGGGAAGAATTCTACAGAAGCAAGCTATGGGGAAATTGAGAGCAGAGGATGAGGGTTTCTGTTTAGAAAGGAAGTTTTTGCAGTAGGAAGAAATTCACATTTAACAAGCACTTCCTTTATAATGCTTTAAAAGTAATTGCTTTTACACTCTACTTCTGAACTGTTATTAGGAAATATTTTTAACGAACGGCTGCTTTAGGAAATTGCTGCTGTTCACTTGCCTTTTCAAGGATTTCAAAACAGGAGAGTAACTGTTTCCCAATCTTGGGTTAGCTAACTGTTCAGAAACATCCATTAGATAGATGGGTTTTACTTCCAACCCTTGTGCCATGGGCAGAGATACCTTCCAAAAGGCCAGGCTGCTCAGGGCCCATCTAGCCTGGCCTTGATATTTCCCACCAGGGCATATACATTATGAAATTCTATTTGTAGTTTCAAAGATGAGACAAATGTTCTCAGAGAACCTAGGAACACTTATAAGGTCTTCAACATCTTCAAAGAAAAGTATTAACTATAATGCTCTTACAGAAAACCCAAAAACATAAGCAAACAAATAAAAAGAAGAATGTGCCATCAATGCCAGCTCCTAGTCAAGATCTTGTCTGCAGCTTTCTAAATAGAGGGAAAAAAAAAATCTTCAAGATCGATGCAAACCAGTCAACGGAATTCTCAACTAGAGTATGAAACAGCAAGCTGTCCTGCAAATGTTATTCAGCAAAACATCAGAGCATCTGAGCAGAGCAGAAGGGCAGGACAGCAGCAGCTGCCTGCCTGGCTCCCAAAAGCAGCACAAAGATCAGCAGAGCTTTGTGTACTATAACCAGATAATAGTAGGTGCTTCCTGCCTCTTAGCTGCTGCTCTGATCTGCCAGCTCAGAGGTGATAATCGCTCTGGGAGGCTCTGCTTCACATGTGCCAATCAGTTGCTATGCAGCGAGCCAGGAACAATCCAGAGGCCAGCCTTTAGCAGTAAGGATGGCTCTAAGAATCCATCAGGGGCTCCTCCTTGCCACCACAAAAACGCTTTAAGCACACATTACAGCTGAATATTTTGTACTGTGAAGTTAGAGCCAAAATTATTAAAAATCAGTGAGTTCTCCATCAGACAATCTGACAGTGTTTGTAGTCTGGCAAACTGCCCAACCATGCAGGTAAGGATTCAGTAATGTTTTCTTCCAGCACTGCAGATACGAGTTTGCATCGCTTATTCTCCTTTGCTTAAGGAAGCACTTCTTAAACTGCAGGGCTGTTATCTTTGGAGGGCTGACCAGAATATACTGCTGCAACAAGCCATGTCACGTCCAATACTGTTCAGCTTCCATGGCAATGGCATTTAAGCATCCCCCTTCTTTCCCGGTCCTGCAGCACTTTGCGTTCTTACAATTGTTTGGACAAATGTTTGCAAGTACAAGTTATAAACACAGAAAAGCTGCTGACTATATGTTTTTAAAATGAGCAATTTGCATTGGATCAGTTTAAATGGATCTGAAATCCAGTTCTAGAATGGTTGTATAAATAGTTTTTCTGGCATAAAGGAAAGAGAGTGAACAAGGACAGCTGAAAACTCCAAAAGTCAATACTGCTGCTGAAGCTCTTTGCTACACTCCTATGACTCAGGCCAACAGCAGGGGTGCAGCATATGACAAGTAAATTAGACCCTACCCATGCAAGTGACTTGGGGGTTCACAGCAGAGAGTGAATCAGGACAAAAACGTGTGGAACACTGGCTTTTTAAAGCACTTAGATACTGTGATTTTTTTTTTTAAAAATAGGATGTTATTTAAGCTGTACTATCAACTTCAGTAAAGTCCTAGCTTGCTAAAAGCAGCTGCTTTTTATTTCCCTTTTCAATGCCACTGCTTTCTTCCTCCTGGCACTTCCCTCCTGCTCCCTCTGCATGAGTTCAAGTTTTGGCTAACAAGCTAGGAGCCCCAGAACCGCAGGGCAGGCAGATCAACACAAAGGTGGCAGGAGGAATGGATCTGGCTTTTTCAATAAGATCTGTCAGCATGAGTTTGGGTGATGAGCAAACCACATCCTGACTCAAGACCATGACTTTACCACTGTAAAATGCTCTCAGTAGAAAGCAGAATTTCCACACAGAACAAAATGTGAATGTATATCAAGATTTCACCTGTTTTTTCAATATTATGTAACGCTTATCATAAATTTCACCACACTCTCTATGGAGCCAGCTTCTTCTGAATATGTGCCACATGGAACACAGTACTCAACACCCTCATTTACAAGAAAATCTCTGAAACAGCCAACAATAAAACCAAGTTCTACTCATTCTGGGCTTGGTTATGCCTCAAAGAGTAACAAGGATTAACGTAATTTTAAATTGTATAAGCAATTAGTTAAACATCAGGTTAATCTGAACACCAAAGCTATGAATCAAACTCCTCCCCTTGCTCGAAGGCAACCTCCTTAACCTCAGGAGATCTCTTTAACCCAGATGATCTTCATTCCTATTTACAAGCTGCAGCTCCTTACTGCAGGCAAACTATTCCCCATCTCTTATTATGAGCAGCCATCTATCTGCCTCTCTCCAGTCAGCCCAGCAGATGCCATTTCTATTTCTCCATATTCTGAGGAACCATGACAACCTTGTAAATTAGGGTCTGAACACAGCAACTATTCCTTCACTCCTTCCCAGGAACAGTACAGGCCAAGAAGTAGCATTCCATGTGCATCAGACAATGCCACTGTGTTTAATTTAATGGGGACAAAGCACATTTCCTCAACTAAAACTATGCCCATACATAGAATTCATCCAGGGACATACTGTAGTAAAGTAAATTGGAATCACATAGAATTATCTAAGCCTGAGCTTATATGTGCCAGAATTGGTCTTGGTAGCCATCTGAGACACAAACAAAAAAGATTAGGACCCCTAAGCTCTCTTCATAGCACAGGTGCCGAACAATATAGGTAACTTTTTAAAGTTCTAATAGCAAGGAAAGTTTTACAGGCACAGTTCAATTCTAACTTCACCATGAGAATCACATTCTTTGTACATTAACTTATCATGAGGAGCACACAAAAGCAATAAAATTGAGGGGGAAATGTAAAAAGTATCAAGCTGGAGCACTTAAGTTTTTCTTACAGCTGTTTTAGAATATGTCCAAGCTCATAAAGAAATTGCTTTCAACAAATGTCTTGTTGGCTGCCCCAATTCCTCAGGTCCATTATGCAAGCAGATTATTGGCTGCTCCCCTCTTCCAAACACAAATCACTGGCTCTATCATATACAAGGAAACTCTTAAATGGTAAAAATACCCATACACCAACTGTAAATTTGGTTTTGAACATGTTACAAATACTTTTGTCTACTATAATTATTTTCTTTTATCTGGAAACTAAATCCTGGTATTTATAAAGCTGCATATGAAATTAGATCTATTACCACAGTTCCACATTACAAAAGCCAATTTGTTTACTGAACTACTTGTTTATCATTATATCAAGTAAGCAGCAGACTAATTAGGTTTTCTCCAGCAAATCATTTTCATGTGTGTTTTAAACTTGCTTTATGCAAATGAAAATCTTACCTTTATTAGCAGGACTGCCACAACGTATTCCACTTATGCTTTGGACAAAAATATGTTGCAATGCACTATATATGCAAATAAGCTTTGTTCTGTCATGCAGCATCCGGCATTTTGATACACAGTCAATTGCAGCAGCACCCAGTCTTTTTAGGGCCCATTTTCTTTGCATAGCAGACGTAAACAGCTCATTTTCCAATAAATACATGTTTATATGGGCTGATTGTAAGTAAACAAAGCCAAACATCTGTTTAGTTATTAGCTTTGGTATCCATTTCTCTAACTTGCATTATCCCACTCAATTATCAACACCAAAGAAAGCCAGTAGGAGTCAGATCTCAAGGTGATGCGGTTAGTACATAAAAGGAAAATAAAAGGAAACACTCAAAGCACTCTTCAAAGACCATCATGCAAGTGTTGCAGAAAGTTAAGCCCATCACCCATTTTCTGTTTACCCTTGCAAGGATTTAATTACACGTGCAGCACTCTTTGCATAGCACCCATTTAATCCATGCCACCAAAATGGTAAACTTGGTAGTTACCAATCATTTAGATGGGGTCAAAAGGGCTAATGCCTTAGATTGCTCTTAATCATAAGATATCCTCAGACAAACCTCCCCAGTCTTCATTCTGGCTCTACAAACAAAATCAAGCAGCAGTGAAAATATAGTAACTACTAAATTAAAAAAAGCAAATAAAAACCCAACATCCACCCAATCATATACAGCTTATTCACATTTAAAATAAGACTTAAAAATATTCTAAATTATATACAAAAGTAAATTCAGTTATTTCATTTAAATATGTTTCAACTATTGTTATTCTTTAGGTTAATACCATTTTAATAGGTTTTCCTAAAAGTCCAATGTTAAGAAAGCAAATAAAAATACATCAGAAGAAAACATCTGTTCAAAGACTTCAAGAAGGTGCATTAAAAAAAAAAACTCTAAAGTTTATTTTTCATTTCTTAACCACGTAAAGGACATTGGAACCTTAAAAGAGTAAGTTGTGAAGAGTTCTTTAGAAAACTTCAGTTGTGCATGAAGGCATTTTAATTCAAAGATTTTATTTTTTTTCAAGAGACTTAAAAGCAGTTGTTCATTACTGGAACAGATTGAGAGTGTAATAGAATAGGATGATACCAAATTTACATATATTTCATTCAGTGATTAACTGTCACATAGTATTATTACTAACATTAATATTAAAATAAGGCTTGCTTCATGAAGAAAAGTAAGTTTCATTCAGCCTATCATCCTTGAAGTAACTTAAACAATTTAATTCATAATTCATATTTATTAAGTCACCATTGTTACTTGCTGAGTAATCACTTTCATGTTGTATTGCATAGTGCAAGAAGTCCAACATTTTCATTTTAATCAAGCCATCTCTTAATCAAACTGACTTAGAATTCTCAGAGTTGTGAACAGCAGGTCTTCTCAGACTTTTTTTTTTTTTGCCTTTTAATATCAAATTTTTTGGCCTTTATAAAATTTAATATACACACTTTTATTGTATCTTGATATCCATCACCAGAATTAACACTGTTGCTAGAAAGCTTGGCAACAAAAAATTCAGTTTCTCCCTCACAAATAAATAACAGACCTAAAACACATACCAGCAATGTGCCCCAACATCTGTACAACACACAGGGAAGACCACAAAGAAATGAGAATATAAAACAAAACACAACAGGATGCCTCCTGGGGACATTCATATTCTTTTCACCTACTATTATCTGGCACTCTAAGACCATCTCACAGGCAGTGAAAATTCAAGGAAAGGGTAGCAGCACTGCAACATGACACATCATCCCAGACAGCAGAGTAAAAATGGAATTTTCTCCTCACAATCTCAAGATCCAAATACTAACACTGCTCTTTTCAACATTCTGCCACATCCAATGAACTTGCTCTATTAAAATGCACATTAATGTGAGTGTTCAGAAAGAGCACCTGATTTTGAAGATAAGATACTCCTTACTCTCAAGCAGCCTTCTGCAATTGTTTATTGAATTTACTATGTTAATTGACAAGCAGCACACGACTAAACTCCTGAAAACAGCTATGGCACATGCAGCAGTGCTAAAATTTTCAATGCATCACCCTGACACAGTGCTTCTATTGCTGAGGACAGGAGAAAAGAATCTATCAGTTCAATGTTCAGAATAAATACACCCTTATTAGACCTAAAATCTACAAAGAACTCAGTGTATTGTTAAAATACCCTCAACAGTTCTACAAGAATTGCTTATATCAATAACTGACAAAGTTCACAGTTTGCAAACTGATCAGTATTGGAATTCACAGTATCAGAGAGGGTACTGAAAAGTTATGAGAACGTAAGGACTGCTTATGCTAATTTATCTTATTTTTAATTTAAACTTTCTGATGCTTCAATTTGCAAAGCTTGATGAATGCATATTTAAAACTTTTATGAGAAACTCCTCTGTCAACTTGTTGAGTCTTAAGATCTTCTAATTTTGATTTCTTTTATGTAATAGAATTAGTCACATCTTACATGCATACACACTTAACAAACAAAGAAACAACGACCCAAAAAACCAAAAAAAAATCCAACTGGGCATGGGAAGAGGTCAAAGCATGATATGCTAACTTCCTGGATACTCAATGCCACTTTTTCAAGAAGATATTTACATCTTGAAGTGTTAACCTCCTCTTCCCCGTTACTATTTTGGAAAAAGAGATGCAGGTTCTACTATTCACTTTGTGGAACACTTCCTATTGCTTTAAATATGAGAGTGTGACTTGGTAAGTATTTGCAAGAAAGCCTACTCCACAGCACAAGAAGGACAGTTTAAAATTATCTATTAAACATAGAGAAATATCAAGGTTTACAGAGCTGTCTGCTACAATTAAATTCACAGTTTTTAGGGGTTCATTTTTGAGAGCTGCATGAAGCACTCCAGGTGAGGTCTCACTAGAGCAGGGCAGAATCCCCTCCTGTGACCTGCAGGGACAGTTACTGATGCAGCCCAGGCAGAAGTGGCTTTCTGGGCTGCAAACACACACTGCCAGGTCTCATCCACCAGCACCCCCAAGCCCTTGAAAGTGCTCTTGACCTGCTCATCCCTCCAGCCTGTAGAGATAGCAGGGATTGCCTTGAGCCAGGTGCAGCTTCTTGTACTCAATTTTGTGGAACTCTGTGAGACTGCTATGGGCCCCCTTCTCCGGCTGTGTCCGGGTCCCACTGGACGCCGTTCCATCCTTCACGTGTGTCAACTGCACCATTCAGCTTGGTGTCACCTTCAGATTTACTGAGGGTGCACTCAATCCCTCTATGCCATGAAACAACACATTAAACAGCACTGGTCCCATTGCTGATCCTTGAGGAACACCACTGAAATTCATTGGGACACCTAGCCATTGACCACTATCCTTTGGATGCAACTGTTCACCCATCAAATCTACCGCTCTTGAATTTAGAGAGAACAGTTATGGGGAACTGTGTCCCTATAAATGACATCTGTAGCCCTCCCTTGGCCCACTGATGTAGTTACTCCATTATAGAAGACCAACCCACAGAAAGGGTTGGCAGGACTCGCCCTTGGTGGAGCCATCATGGCTGTCCCAAATCACTCCGTCTTCCCTAACACTCCCTGTGCCCTAGCACAGCTCCTAGGAGGACCTGTTCCATCATCTTTCCAGGTACTGACAGCAGTCAGGATGATAGGTTGGTAGTTTCCAGAGTCCTCCTTTCTACCCCTTTAAAAATGGGCACAAAGCTTCCTTCTTCCCAGTCACCTGGGACTGCATGACTGCCATGACTTTTTGAGTATCATGGAGAGTGGCAAACACTCTAACAGCACTATAACCCCTTTCTCCTATAAATACGTCTCCAGAGACTGTGTTCTGAAACCCATTTTAGAAAAGCATCAGCTACCAAAACACTACTACTTCTTCTTCTGTAAGCTGGGAGAGATTCCAAATCCATAAAAGTCATAGCTATTTCCTAATCCCTAAATAATGAACTATCATTTCTCATTCACAGTAACTCTCACAGGTCTCCATACATATTTCTTCTAAATTATAATTGTAGATCATTATCTGTGCCTAAAATCAAGAAGATACACGTCTTAAAATTGCCAGCAGTGACCAACAGACCAATGAAGCTGACCACCTGAAACTGATATGGAAGTTACAGATGAAGAGCAGATGGCAGTCAAGGCAGTTGGATCTCCATGATAATACGTTAATTCCATTATTCATTCTTGTTTGGGATTCAGGGGAACACAGGTACAGCAACGCAAATAATGCCAGTGCCAACTCAGGAAGGCAGTCTATTTCAGTAGCCCATATTTAAGAAAGAACATTAAGTGAAGACTGAATTAACTACATTCATTGTGGTAAGTTTCTCAGGCAAATGGTAATAAACAAGTGCTTACAAAGGCTGTTTCCTAAACCAGACAAAATCACTTATATTTCTACCCACTGGAGGCTTAATTTTCTTTTGCCAGTGCTAATGACAAAATAAAGGAGTTTTGGTGTATCTCAAGAGTAACCTAATACCTGCTATTATGCATACCTTCAAACCTATGGTTCCCATTAAGCACATTTCTCTCC
The DNA here is from genome assembly GCF_029582105.1 of Oenanthe melanoleuca. Lineage (NCBI taxonomy): Eukaryota > Metazoa > Chordata > Aves > Passeriformes > Muscicapidae > Oenanthe > Oenanthe melanoleuca. Next base: position 95,375,537 of record NC_079333.1, read on the forward strand.
AAGAATAAAATTCTCATGGTACATGCAGGAAATTCACCAGAGTCTCATTTCCAAAGAGGCTCACTCTAAAATCAAAAGCTTAAATCTATGCAGAACCCTAAGCATTTAAGGTAAGTCAGTCAACATGAACACTGCCGGTACCCTTCTGAAAAAACGATGAGGCAAGGGTTTGAAACAGCAAAGAAAATAAGGTTAATTGATAGCTTATCTCTTATTCTTCATGTGGAAGGACTAGTAAATACTGCCTGAGGCCAAACTGCAAGAGCCTAAGAAAAAACACACATTCACATAGCTTTTAGGTTTTTGATCATTACTGAAGTAGTGACACAAACAAGTGCTATTTGTGGACAGACTCGCTGGCCTTTTTATTTAGATACCACTTAAAAAAAATATATATATATATTTAAGTATTCAGATGTTCTGCAACAAAATACTAAAAAACTACACAAAAATCCTACAAAAGAGTAGTAATGGACAAAATGGAAATTATTTTCATAATACTTTTCTAAAATTCACATAGGATAATCAAAAAAACCATTTTCACTCATAACCAATGTTTAGGAAATGTTTCCTTCTTCAAATGAAGATGAGCAAGTCTGTACAGATTTGCTTTCAAATACATACAGGACTGCTCAGTTTAAATATCTGAATTATCTCCTTGATTTTATCATTTTAGCACAGTAAATGACCACAAACTTCCAAGCACCATACTTAATTACTCAAACCATCAAATAAAACCAGAGCAATTAGACTTCTGAGAGAATCAAATCCTCTCTTTTATATAGAACATCTATCATTGTGAGTTTCATGCCTTAAAAAACTCAAGTGTTGCAACTCACCAAGGCTTATCTTTCGGCTGTTCCACACGTCACACGTACATATTTAATTCATGCAACACACTGCATCTACCAACTTCTTTGAGTATAACTAAGTTGTTCACACAAGCAAAAACCACCTTTTCAGCAGTGCATGCCTTTGTAATCACTAGTTAAGTATTAAAATCTCTCTAGCAAACAAGATATAAAATGATCAGCAACATATAACAGCATTCTTTTGAACAGAAGCATTTCTACAATAGAGTGGCAAGGAAGAATGCAAGCACTGGAGTTAATGACCTTTTACTACCCTTCATCTGGGTACCACTGCCAGTATTGATGACTGACTGTTGATAAGTTATCAGGTGGTAATAAATATGGGGGAGGGGGTAGGGAATGAATGCTTGAACTAAGTACACTCCTGAAGAACTAACAAGAATGTGAAGGTGAGAGGGATTTAACAAGTTAGTGTGTTTCAATCACACAAACTGTACAGTTAGTAAAGGGACCTCACAGCAGCAAAAACTTTTAGACAAACCCTCAGACATAGAAGTACATCCTGGAAAACTTCCACAGAAAATACAAATAGGCAAGGCTTTTAAGAACTAATTTACTACTCAGCAATTTGTGCCTTAGTGTTATTTCCTCTTAACATTACACAGTCACTTAATGTATCCATAATGATTTTCTTTTGTGTAAGTATTCTGTACAGCTCTTCATCTTTAAGGTACTTCATACACCAATGCATATAGCATTATTAATTAATGTTGTGTATTCAATTAATAATATTGTGTATTCAACTATATGTATGTATGTATGTATATATGTATATATATGTATATATATTTGGCTATATGAATATTCAGGGCCAAATAAAAATCACTTTGTTGCACATAATTAAAATCTGACATGGTCAAAAACAAACACATGACGACCCTGCTAGAAATAGGTTTTGCATTTGGAATCACATTATATTTCAGTCTGGTAGTTCTGAAGTATTCTCGGAAGCAGATATTAACTCAAAGTATCAAAAATTGTCCATATGTAAGAAACTGTTATTTTAACAACCCTCTTCATCAAACCCAGCATTTACATAGCAGCAGCTGATACAAAACCAAGCTTCTACAGAAAAGATTCCAAATTTATTGGAAGCTCAATTTAAATACGAACCCAGACTTTTAGAGAGTTTCTAAACTAAAATGCAGATATAGGTATTAGTTTTATAATTTATCAATAGTCAATATAACTAAGAATGAAAAACATAAAAGCCCAACATAGGACTCCAGTGGTGCTGTGATAAACTGCTACATCTCAAGTTAATCAGAATTATTTCATAAACACTGACAATTGAAAATCTCCTAAAGATGAGGAAAGAAAGGGGGATCAGAGGAAAGCTACCAGGGCTAGAGAAAAGTCTCACATTTCAAATGTAGTATTTCCCTTCGCATAAGGTTTTTAACTTAAGTTATATTAATATGAAATTATATTCGCTGTAAAAAGAGATTGTTTGTTGCTTGGAAAGAAAAATAGTAATTAATTCCTAGAATACATTTTTTCTTTAGAACAAAAAATAGTAAAAAGAAAGGTCAAAAATAGTAACAATGAGAAAGAATACAGTTATTCCACTTTATGTACGATTAACAGCATTTGCAGGAGACAAACTAGAATATATAACTAATCTGTTATATCTTTTTTCATATAGAGAGCAAATGATTTTAAGAGAATAAACAGATTATTTTTCTCCCCTCTTTGTAAAACGCAATAGTACTTCTGGTTAGGATAATTCCTACAACGAGTAAAGAAGGACTTAAATTGAATCAGAACACAAGTATTAAGTAAGTGCATATATTTCCTTCCTAGAAAACTAGGGTAGCAAATCTGTGTGTAATGGCTGACCTTGCTCATGACAAGAACGTTAAACGTGCAATGGATCTGCCTATGCTCTGAAGGGATTACTAACACAGCTACCAGGGTAAAGAACACCATGTGTTTTCCCCATCCTACTGATATTATGTCCAACAAAAGACTACCGAGTGGAACAGAAGGCTTGTAAGAGAATTAAACAATTAATTAATAGCAGAAAATAACAAGCTGATGGTTTGCATAGGGGGAAAAACAAAGCAGCTTGGCTCTATAAGAATCTAGGCAGTAAACCTCAGCCCACTCTAAAATATAAAGGTGAACCATCCCTGTTAAACCATATGTTCCTCTGACATGCAGACAAGACTGATGATTCCCCCAGCACACCAGAACTTTTGATTCCCATTTAGACATTCAAGGACCTTAATGGTGTACATTTCAGTAAGAAAGAAAACCAAACAAAAATCAAATAAATTCAAAGTAACCAGCATAGGATGGAAAAATACGGAGAAATTATATTAACTTTTTCTATACCATTGAATCCCTCCACATGAAATGTTTTTTTTAAAAATGGTAGACATGCAGTCATTCTTCAATGATAACAGTAAATAACAAAAGCATTCAAAGTAAAAAAACAATGTTCTTATACTTTATTCTGTGTGTTTCTATGGCACTACTAGTACTGCTTTGTCAGCTCAGAAATGTTCCACAATAAGCAGCCTACAGCAGGAAAAGCAGGTCTAAGAACTAATTAGAACTATACCTGAATGAGTCTCAAAGAGTGTCTAGCTTCTGGATTTCAGCAATGAAATAGTAAAGAAGTGAACATGCATCAGGTATGACAAAAAAAACTAATGGTTAATAAATAAAAAGAAGGCATGGAAGACATATGAACAACACTAAGTTCAATTAGCATGATCTACAATTATCTAGGTATAAACACAAAATAGTCACTTGCATTTACTAGCAGAACACAAAGTCACAGGTTACAATGCACACATGCCAAACCAAACAAAAAGAGCAGCTAACATCATCCTATTGCACACTTAGGACAACGAGATAAAACTACATGCTAAGCATGCTAAAAAATGCCTTTTAGAGGCTTAGAGGAACAGGAGGTTTTTGAGTCACAGCCTACCATGCTGACACTTTGGCCAAAGAAGTTGGATTTGCTTACCTCCTGTAGAAGATCTGCTTGTTCGATGGCTTTAAGGACATTTTTCTTGGATGTCTCCTGAACTTCCCCTCCTAAAAGGAACTCATCCAGAATGAAATAGGCTTTTTCAAAATTGAAGATGATATCAAGTTCACAGACCTAAAAAGAACATCAAGCATTATTGCAACGTGGGAGGATACTCTCACTTAAGGTATATCCTCTCACAAAATTTAACTTGTTCACAGCTTCACCAAATTTTACCAAATCGTTAGCCTAAGGCTGTAGCTTTGTAAGGACTGGGGCAACAATAAAAATCACATATAGGAGGAAAAAAAAAAGATCATCATATTTTTTGCTTGAGTTAAAAACAGCTACAGCAACCTCTGAAAAAATCTTTCACTGTTAAAAAGGATTCAATTCACAGCAGTCTGTAAGACACAGCTCTTCAAGACACGAGAATATTCCCTATAAAAGTTCTCTTGTTGCCGGCAGTATGCAAAGGCAGCTCATGCAATCTTACAGAAAGATATGAAAACAATCTCATATTTCTTGTTCAGTCTGTGCACTTCCTAGCCAGGAGGACAATGAAGGAAGGTAAAATGAGCACCAGTTTTTCTAGGAGTGTTCATGTACATTACTACAGCTGTTTGCATTTGCAGTCTGGGTAAGCAGATGTCTCCCTCATCTTTCCTTTCCATTCCTGCCACTTCACAACTGTCTCCTTTGGAAGCAGATGTAAGAAGTGCTCACATGAGAGCAGTGCCAGGGAGAAGAAAAACTTCCTGCTAAGAGTAACATTTTATCGCACCCCAAGTGAGACTACTATGAAATGAAACAAATACAGGCAATTGACACCAGATTAATAACAGTTCTTCTCCAAACCAATAATTTAATTTTGTATTTTAATAGAGGCAACCAGGAGTTTTGTTTTGCCAAGCAAGCCACACAAAATTTATTAAATGCACTAGTTTCAATTACTAATTGGTTATGTTCTTGCAAAAGTGCAGTGGGCATAAAACAAAACGACAAAATTTAAAGAAACTAACTCACACTGCCAAAATACTTGTCAAGAAGTTCTACATAGCGATGAATTATTTCCAGAGTTATTAGTTCATTGTCCTGATCTTCAATAGCACAGCAGAAATAGAGACTTGCATATCTGTAATAACAAAATAATCCTGTTGTTAGCATACAAGCATAAACAAAATGAATGCACTTGAGGAGCACCACATTCTCAGCAGTCTTTCTTACTCAAGTTCAGCATATTGGTACTCCAAATTACAACCAAGCAAGTCCTACTAAAGAATGTCTGAAAGAACAGAAGACACACACATGTACACTCCTTGCCATGCTTTAGCTGACAGAACTAAAACAGCCAAAGAGGTGGCTGGAAAACTAAATACATTTGATTTTGTGGCATCATGAGAGAGTTCTGAGATGCCATACTTTCTTTTCCCTCTGTAACACTCATACACCAGTATATTAATCAATTAATTCAATGTTAAACTTTCATCATGTAAGCTATAGATAATAAAAACCATAGTAAATGCCTCAAGATGGATAAACTGAATTGGCAATTAAGTTTGGTGTTTATAGAGAACTACAAAAATTAAAAAAAACTCTAAAACAAACACCAGTGTCATCCACCCCAATTATTACTAAGTCAACAACTCAATCCCTACTAACTGTCCTGACATCAGACTGAAGAGAGAATATCAAATAGTTTCTAGCAATCCACTTCCATCTTGGAAGATAGGGAAGTCGTAATGTCAGATATGATCAAGTTCCACCTTAACAAAAAGACCATACAATTCTACTGTGCTCTACCATACAATTGTGCAGGTCATGTTTAAAGAAAGCTGATTTTTACAAAAAAAAAAAAAAAAAAGCAGGAATGAAAGCTGAAAACACCATTTAGTCTTTTCTAACATGCCAAAACCATATGCCTTTCAGTCACACATGGCACAAACTAGATTTCAAGTACCACCTGTTGTAACTGCTAATTTACATTAACCAGAAACAGCTTTTATCTGCCTCTTTAGAGGGAACAACTGGCAACATTAAGCACTCCTGAGCAGCCAGCCCTACTGAAAAAGAAGTTATTAGAATGTGAATGCCCAGTTTAAGGTGCAGTTGTTTCCCATACAGAGAAATCCATGCATCTTTTAATCATGACACGTATTTTATCAGCTGGGACTTCTCAGACTTTCTGGCCAGAAGTCTGAGAAAAACCCTGCTTTATTTTCAGCTATGTTGAAATTTGTCTCCTAGACACTATCCAGTACCATTTATGATCTGAAAATGTTCTCCTTTCTCCCACTCTGCTCCAAATCATACTGCTACAACATCAATGTGAAAGATTAATCAGAATAGCTTTTATACAAAATCTTTAAACTACTATAAAATATTATTGCCTATCCTACCACAAAACATGATGGTGGAAGAGAAGGATACCTTCATTGAAAGACACCTTCATTCCCTTTCTCTTTCATCTCTTCACCACAGGGATTCATAAGCTCATCAGAAGTCCTATCTGAGCACAGTTCTTTTGATTTTACATTGTTATGTTTATGCCTCACTAATTTCTCAAGGACATTTATAGTCATTGTAGTAGCTTGCAATATTCAGTCTGTATAAGGAACCTAAACTATTTTTTAAAGTATTGCAAAGAAATATTATGAAGAAAAAGCATGCTTTCAAACCTATTGAGGAATTTGTAAGCCAAGCTCCATGTTATCATATTTCATTGTAGCAAAAAAGAACATTGACACATTATTTGACATTTACACTAATCACCAACACTCAGGCCAAATCCATCTAAACAAAGCTTTTCATCACCTTCAGATGAGCAGCAGTGATTATGATGAAGTGCAGTTAAACTGTTTCCTTGCAGTGCTTAAACACAAGTTGAACTACATAGCAGCAGACCTTATGAAATCAAATTTGATTCAAATATTTTAAGTTTATTGACATGGGACAGTCCCTTTCTGCTCCCCCAGTACTTAAGAGTCTCTCTTGATGCACAGAACTATTTTATGGAAAAAGAAGAGGGGAGGGGAGAAAGAGAGACCAACATAAAACACTTTCTCAGAAAATGGTCTACTCTCAGCATCCTCATTTAAAAGAGGAAAGTAACATACTTTCAAAAGACCGTACAGGCAGCTAGCGAGTAGACTGCACATTCAAGCTCTGCCAACTGCAGTTCTCGAGAAATAAGACCAAGAAACAAAAACTACTCAGTGGGTATCAACACAAAATGGAGGCCTGGGTATCTATTATCATATGCAGAGAATATTTTGGTATTTTTTAAGTAAGAACCATGACTAATGGATCACTACTCAACAAAAGAAAACAAATGCAGATTTAATAAGTCTGAATGGCAAATGGCAGAAGAGAATAAACAAGTCATACTGAAGGGCATGAGCATACTACAAAGGAATGCTTCAGATCCAAATTCTCAGAGGCATTATTTCAACATTTTCCCCTGCAGGAAGGACTTCAGAAAAATTGTTCACTTATAATCCACAGCAGACACTTGGAAGTTTTGCCAAGTGTAGAAGTTTACAGGAACAGTATCCACACAAAGACAAGTAGATTACTAGGGCTCAAAAAGATTTCTCCTCTGCAGATACAGCTTCTTCCTAATGAGCCTGACAGAAACCTGTCATATGCACCCAATGAAAAGACAAACCCTGATAGAAAAGTACATACCCAAAAGTAAATAAAGTGCAGCCTGTAAGAAACATTCTGCCTTTTTTATTCCTACTGTAGTTCTGGCCTTTTTTTATTTCACTAAATATTATTAAAATAATCGGACTCAACTCAGCTGCTTACCCTCATATAGGAAAATATTTTATGATAAATATCCTCCACTTATCAGAAAGCGGACTAAAACCAGAGAGACCAAAAAGTGTTTGGACAAAATCACCTGAAAATATAATACAGGATTAAAGAACCAAAAGGTAACACAGCGAGTATAATACTTATGCAAATTCCTGCCTTCAGATAGATGGCCTCAGAATTTTTTTTACAGGCAACAAATCAATGCATCTTGCCCTCAAGAGTTACAATGATTCAGTAGTGGGAAGCCTCAAAACAGCCAGGCAGTGTTTCAGCAAAATTCTCCTCTTCTGCTCTCACAGCCAGGTTCAGCAACTGCTGAGACATCAGGTCACTCTGGGCAGAGCACAACTTGCTAATCCTACCAACTCAGAGGTGTTCTCCTTCTAGAGAAGAGAACACCTGCTTGAAGTCATCCCTGAAAGTCTGTCACCAGGTAAGCCTGCAAACAAGCTGACAGTCTGTCAGCATCTAAGTCACTTTGCACGTAGATCCTAATTGCAGAAGTTTAAAGCTTACAAAGTTCGGTACAAACAGAACTGAACTCTAAATGATAACCAGGAGGCAGACAAGTGCTTAATGAGCCCAAGAATCTGTGGTTTGCTGATAGCTGACCCAATGAAAATTGGGACCACTAATAAGCTGTGCTTGACAAAAGTTTTTTTCTTGTCCCACAACTTCACACATTTCTTTAATAAAACATGAACTTCAGAGGCTCCAGGACAGATAAAGCACTTTTCCAGTTTCTTCTTTCAGCAAGGCTATAGCCCCCAGCAGTTTCAAAATGAACAATTTGATATTGCTAATTCTCTAAGAAAAAGCCTTTGCTTCTTGATACTGAGGTCCTCCTAGTGCCACACAAACTAGAACCCTGTACAAAGAAGACCTGATCTAATTAAAATTATCAATCCCAAGTATCTAATTCACTATAGTCATTGCCTTCAGTTTTACAAAGCTACCTAATCAACACCACAGCAATACTCCTAAGAGTAAGTCATACATAAGGAAAAAGAGGGATCATGCCAACTGGCACATCCCACTGGCCACATGGCTGTACCTTCAGTTCACAATACTTTAAGAGGCACAATACCTGCACAATGGGCTCTTTCATTGCTTCTTTCAACAGAGGGAGGGTAGAAAGTAAATTTTAAAACTTACTCTTTAACATAACCTCTGATTCTGGTTATGTTGTGCAAAAGTAAAAGACAACTGCCACATCAAGAGCAGCAAATGCTATGGTAGTTTCATAATATCATATTCCAAATACAGTTCCAAACTGACACACAAAAGCAAAGCCACAATCCTTAATCACATAACTAATGAACAATAACTAAGTCCCATAAATGCAGTTAACCAAATGCCAACAAAATAAAATTTGTATGTTTTTCTCCAAGTTCTGATTTTGACTGCACTATACTGCACAATGAAAATAACTAATATTGCCAGAAGCTAAAATAGGGAACAGAAGTCTTCAAATAAAAAAATAATAAAAAAAAAATCACATCTGAAGTTCCTTCTTTAGCAAAATTAGAAATTTTAACATTTAAAGCATGGGAGAAAGCTGCATGAACTCCTACCCTATATGCTCCAAAACCACTGCTACTTTTTGAATAACAAAAGTGTGAAGAGCAAACATATCAGTTGTGTTTAAGTTCCTAATCAGCTGTCTGCAGATGACTCCCCCTCTATTTTCGTAAAGCGTAATTGTTGTTGGCTTCCCATATTTAATTTTTTATTTTCTCAGCAAGTCACTTCAAATCTCTATGCTTCTTGAAGTTAGAAGCTCACATCCTCTTTTTAATCTGTTGGTGTCTATCAGCCTGAAAAACTATCTTCCAAACCAGCTACAGAATACATATAAGCCAATTCACACACCACAACAAAAGCTGGGCACCTTTCTGTCCGTGTTTTGTAGTGCTGAAGGAAAAAAACAAGGAGGCAGTGACTGAGCCTATGTTGCAACCATTATAAATGCTACATGTATGAAACCAGAGGGAAATAAAAGCTACAGCATGTACATTTAGATGAATTTTAAGATCTATTTCCTCAAAGATTCAGGAAAAAAATCCTATAAAGATGAAATGCTACAGAGCTAAGGAAGCTAATCAAAAAAGTCCAGCAGTCTTAATAAATGTTGGGTATCATAAGGAAGCTAAAGTTACTGTCTTGCCAACTTCTGCATTTGAGTTCATTTTGTTCCTGCAAAAAGGTATGATGAGATCCTTGAACGTAATTCTGATACTGCCAATCATTCTTTGAGCTGTAATATCTAGGTTCAATTCTCCTACATGTGAACAATAAACAAACTCCAAAAACAAAAACAGCACTGAAATCTCAATAATTTAAGACTCAAAATAGCAATAGGCTCATACTTTCATAACTTATATTGAAAAACATTTGCACCAGTAGGTTCAGATCCTTCCCAGCAATAGATCAGACAAGAACAAATCTGAGCAGAGATGCTCTAGAGGTGCTCAAGAGGAACTGGGAGCACCTTTTGCAATTTCACATGCCACAGAGTTCTTTCTGGTGTGTCTCTTTTAGCCACCACATTTTCAGCTATGAAAAGTCACCCTTTAGAAAGAAATCACTCTAGCTGGTGCTCACCATCTTTAATTACGGTGCAATGTTGGGAACAAGTTCCACAAACCTAAGAGCTGTTATTGTTACCACATACAGACATTAAACCTATCACCTCTTAGACCTAGTCCTTCTGGTGATGTTTCAGTCAAAAAAAAAAAAAGAAATTGAGATGTTCATTAGCCTGGTACAAGCTCATCTTTAGCAGTTTCATAGGCTCTCTGTGCCAGACTGGTCTGCAGAGAGTGAAATAAGCTACTGCAGTCAGCTGTGCACACCAGCAGTCCAGCAGACAGACTGCAGTTTAGATCATTTTTAGCCAGACGTAGATCTCCCAGAAAATTTCTTCATTCTCCTTGACCACAGGACCCACAACACACCACATTTTGTGATGCAAAAACACCACAACATTCAGCAACTCAAACAGTCCTACCCAAATTTCCACCAGTTCTCTAGACACAAAAGGACATGGCAAGTAGTAGTTGACAGCAACAAACATGGGGGGAAAAGCAGCTCTATGGCATCATCCCCAAAACAGCTATTGCTGTTCAAGACTTTGTAAGGAAGGAAACAGACTAGCCTACTAATGCTTCATTCTTCTGATTTAGTCCCATGAATGCCCAGCTGAAAAGGCATTTGCAGGCATTAATACAGAAGAAAGCACAGCAAGTGTTTGAGCATGCTTGTCTACAGACATGTTCAAGGAGTTTTGTGAGTAAATCAAGAGGCAGAAGAAACTGTGGATGCTATTAGCACAGCCTCATGCATTGTTTCTCTTCTTTGCTCCTCATGTTGAAGAACTACATGCATTAGGCAGACCAGCAATATTCATATGCATGTCTTCACACAAACCAAGGTATATATGAGAGCAGCACTTAAAACATCTAAACATATTTGATACTACCCATTTGTTATCCTGGAAAAGAGTTACAAACTCCTCACTTCTGGTCCAGTCCTTCCTGTTCTATCTACAGGGAATACAACAATGTTTACTGTGGGGCACAAACTACCTAATAGCTCCACGAGAAAACAGGAATGTATAAACCTTCTCAGGTTTACAACTAGCTAGGGAAGAGAAACAACTCAAAGCTATGTAGCACCACCTTTAGCTGGAAGAGATGCAGACTACCACATCAGAAGGAGGATTACTGTTGTGTCTGGAGAAGAATTATGGTCACACCACTATACTGTGATACACTCTGAAGATCAGCACAAAGCTAAAAAATGCTCCCCAAACACTCCTAGAAAGGTTAGGGAACAACAGAAAAATGAAATTATTGTGAAGAAAATCACACAGTACTTCCACCAAAAGAAAGCCAGCCCATGACTTTTTCAATTCTGAAAAATCCCTTTTTGTACTTAAGAGGAACAACAAAACAAAACAAAAATGAAACAAACAGGAAACAAACAAACAAAATAAAGCAAACAAAAACAACCAACCAAACCAAGTACTTTGAAAAATTATTTCTATGAGCCTTTAAAAGCAAGTTACATTTTCAGGTGATTTATGAAGCCATTGCATGAGCTAAATATTTATAAAATTTTTTATCACTTATTAAATCTGAAATGCATACAAATAAGAAGCATGTATGTACTGTGTGAACCTAAACAGAGTACCAACAACTGCCACTCCTTATGAAAGTAGGAAGAAAGCTCATCTCTTCAGTACATTTCTAAATGCATGAGTGATTTTCCACACATGAATGGCTCCTGCTTGGTTATCAAATTAGATTCAAGAGAAAAGTCAGTCTTCTCTGTAACCAGCAGAGGGAAGGGAAGGGAAAAAAACCCCAACAAAATAAAAACAACCTTCATTATCTTCTTGCTACTTAATACACGGTTTGTAATGCATGGCAATTACGAGGTTAGTGAGACAGAACCACCTTTTGTAGACAATCTTCAGGTCTCTCCATTCCAGGAAGCTGCACATTTTCGGTTTGCGGGCTAATACTGTTTGAACAAGTTCCCTTGTGATTTTCTTCTTTTCTTTGTCAGATAATGGGACATACCACTTCTGGAGTCTCAGTTTCCCCTGGCGACTAAAAAGCAACATAAACTGCATCTGTTGAATTGGAAGGAGGGGAAAAAAGAAAAGCATTAATCTCAGTCTTTGACTTTCGAGAATATCTCTCTGAGAAAAACCAAACAGGAAGCAAGACGGACATCCAAAACCCTAACTACATTATGCATTTCTGTAGCACTGGCAGATGTTACACAAGATTTGGAAGTAGCAGCGATACAAAGGATTCTGCTGAGCAAGGTCAGTCAAGCCAAAGGCAGAAGAAAGCGCACACAAGTTTCAGAAAGGGGGGTCAGAACCATCGGCTGGCGAGTGAATACATCCCAATTTCAGACCAGCCACGTCCAGCATCAGTATGGTTTCATTCGCGTTTTCTATCCAAAATGACAGAAAAACAGCACAGCAGACTCTTCCAATACCCAACCTCATTTCCAATTCACCGGATTAGAGCCCTACAGGAGCAATTTGCACTTAAAATCTTTCGGAAAAACCTCGGAACACTTTAAAAGACATCAAACCTCCCAGCGGACAGTCCGACGGCACAGAAAAGCCCAATCTTTTCCCACGTTACACAAAAGGAGAGATTAAGTGCTTTCCCTGCGGACCTATGTTCCAGGTCTCGCTTCCTCTAAAGGAGTGATGTTGCAATTATATTTTAAGAGGAACTTGCCGGGCTCTGTTTTCCAGCAGCTGTAACATTAAATGAAATGACTCGGGCTTCTTTCTTTTGCCTTTTTGCTCGAAGTTGTACCGGGCTGGGGAAGTTTCCCAGGCAATACGACAGACATGAAATACGATGCTAAAGCCCAGCCTGGTCCCGGGTGACAAGCGTGACCAGCGCCAGGCGCGACGAGCGGCGGCCGCGTCCGCAGCGGCTCGGCGGTGCCAGGGCGGGGGCAGAGCCCCGCAGCCTCCCAACATCCCAACACCGCGCCTCGCCTCCCCGCCGGCCCCCGCGCCGCCCCGGCTCCCCCGCTCGGGAGGAGAGCCCGGCTCCGCGCGGCTGTGCTCACCGTGCCCGGGAATAGCGGAGCCGAGGCGGAGAAGGAGACAGCTCTGCCCAGAGCGGCACCCCCGGTGCTGCCGCCGCGGCCGCCGAGCGGGACTGAGGGAGGGGACGGGAGGGGACGGGAGGTGCCGCCGCCGCGAGCGCGCGCGCGCCTCAACGGCCGCCCCCCTCGGGCAGGTCAGGGGCGGGGCCGGGACCGCGGGGGGCGGGGCCGGGACCGGGGGCGGGGCCCGAGCTCCTTCCAACAAAACTTTATCAGGCGCCGCCGAGGGGGGAGCGGAGCGAGCGCGGCCGTCACCCAATCGGAGAGCTCAGCGCGCGGGCGGGAGGGAGGAGCCACGCCGCTCTGGACCAATGGGAGGCAGGAAAAGGCGGGGAAGGAGGAGCTGCTGTTGGCGGCAGGAGGGGCTGGAGCAAGAGGCGGGGTTTAGATGCCCTAATCCGCGTGGCCCGAATTGCGATAGGGCAACGGCCGGCGCGGCAACAGCCAACCAGGCGGCGCGGTGCAGGTAGCGGTCCGTGAGCAGCCAATGAGCGGGCGCAGCACGGCGCCGGGGAAATGACATCAGTCAATCAGGCGCCCGGAGACTGAGGCTCCTCCCCGGCCCCGTCGGCCCCGAGCGGGGGGGTAAGGGAGGGGCGACCGGGCCGCGCATGCGCCGCGCGGTGTTTGCTTCCAGCACGTGCGCGCCCGGGAGGCGGGGAGGGAGGGGGGCGGGGGCTGAGGGGGCGCGCGCCGGGAGGGCGGGGCGGGGATGTCTGTGAGGGGACTGGGACAGTGAGGGGACTGTCCCTCTGAGGGGACCGAGCCTGTGAGGGGATTGTCCTTCTGATGGGACTGAGTCTGTGAGGGGACTGTCCTCCTGAGGGGACCGAGCCTGTGAGGGGATTGGCCTCCTTAGGGGACCGAGCCTGTGAAGGGGCTGCCCCTGAGGGGACCGAGCCTGTGAGGGGATTGTCCTTTTGAGGGGACTGAGTCTGTGAAGGGACTGCCCCTGAGGGGACCGAGCCTGTGAGGGGATTGTCCTTTTGAGGGGACTGAGTCTGTGAAGGGACTGCCCCTGAGGGGACCGAGCCTGTGAGGGGATTGTCCTTCTGATGGGACTGAGTCTGTGAGGGGATTTTCCCTGCAAGGGGAAGTTTTTAAAGTCACCTTGATTGCGAGCTGCAGTTAGATTGGCAGGACCAGCCGCCGACATGGACTTAGCGGTGTTGTGTTTCATTAATGCTTGGTTTTAAAATTATCATTCATGTGTTTCTGCAGGGGCGTTGCGCGCTGAAACAGCGCAGTTTGAGGGTTTGGTTGGTCTGCTTTGTTGTGGATTGGTTTGGTGTTAAAATTCTAGTGGAGGTGGGCTGAAAACACATTAGTTAATTGAAAGAAACAGAGCGGTGTCTCCGCAAGCCGAAGCCGGAACACCTCATTGTAAAAAAAAATGTTTCAAACACCTAAAGCTCTCAGCATCGTCGCTTCTCGCCACCACCCCCGGCACTAAATGAACAGCGGAGCTGCCCTGACCGGGCTGATCCGATAATGGTGTGACAGTGACCGACAGAGCCCGGGGAAGGGTCGTGCTCCCAAAGCAGCTCCGTCAGGAGCAGCTCACCGCGCCTCGGGATGTGTCACGCTTGTGTTACTTTCTATTATTGACACTTTAAATAAGCGCCCATTCTTCTGGCTACAAAACGGCTGTGGCAGCAGAAACTGGGGCTGGAAATGCTTTTGTGTAAAAATGTGCCTGGTCTGAAAGGAAAGCCAATTTGCTGGCGTTTCAAGGAATGCTAATAGTCAATTGTACTTGAGGAAAACTGCAGATATATTCCTGATTTTATAGAAGAGGTTATAATTATAAAATTGAAGTGGCATGAAGACAAGGAAGTGTATGTGAAACAAAGCTGAATGGATCAGGCAATTGCAGTATTAGAGGTCGTGTTGAAAATGAGAGCTGCTGATGTAGGGGCTTGTTCCTGTCACATTTAATGTTCGTTGAGCAGCTGTCCTGTTCTCATGTTAACCTGGCTTTCATCAAGCACAGAACAGTTGAGCGTTCAGGATCTGCTACCTCAGAGTCTGCCCTTACACCAGGATGTTACTTTGTCCTCCCCAGTTGCCAGGCTTTGCAGTTCTTCTTTCCTGTGAGATTATTCCATGGTCTAAAATACCCTGTTTTTCAGGAAACTTCATAAACAATCTCTTTCCTAATCAGCACTTTGCTCATCTTTGAATTCAGCATCATATGTTTGGTGATTCTCTGAGTTCCTTCTAAACCATAATTTAAGCTAGCAACTAACTTTTATTTCTCTTCATCTGTGCAACTTCCAGTTTATTAGCATCGTTATGGTAGAGAGCTCCAAAATGAATTTCTGAAGGAATTACACCAGACCTGTGTTATGATTTGTCACTTCCCAGCTCAGTGAAATATTTCTGCATATGGATCAAACCACACATTTTGCAAACACACAGTTGATTGAAATCAAACTACCCAGATGGTTCAAGAAAAGTCTGTGTTTTGGTGGCATGATGTCTCAAAGCTTCAGCTTCAGATGCTTTTTTTCTTTTTTCAATCCTGTATATTTTTTCTTTTTTCTTTTTTTTTTTTTTGTTTTTTTGTTGTTGTTTTTGTTTTTGTTTTTGTTTTTTTTTTTGGTTTGGTTTGTTTTTTTTGTTTTGGTTTGGTTTGGTTTGGTTTTGTTTTTGTTTTTGTTTTTGTTTTTGTTTGTTTTTTTCCAGATTTTACTGCTCATTTACAGTGTAAAATTTCATACAGTGATACAAGGGCAATTGTTCCACGAGTTTTCTCTCTTTTCTTTTACTTGGCTGGATTTCTTCAGACTGTAACCTGGAGTTTCTTCATTACATCTCCTGGGCAGAATCACTCTGCTATATGCAGTTTCAGATGCTGTGATAAGGCATGTGAGACCAGTGCTATATGGTGGAAGCACTAGTGGAAACTGTAGCCAGGTGCAACTTGGCAGAAACTTTCTGTCTTCCACAGCCTGTCCTGCCTTCTCATCCCTATTTCAGACAGAGGCTGCAATGTTCTCAAATCTGCTGGGATTGCCACTCATATGATCATTCCTTTACTCATTTCTCTCAAAATGACTGTGCTTATTTTAAGCAGTTTAGGGCGTGATTCCATGTCATTTTTGAGATCATCTGAAACACCAGCTTCTCCCACCCTCTCATTCCATCCCCACCACTGTGTTCCCATCTCTTTCCCTGTGCTGGCACTTTGCTGCATCTTATATTGCCAACAAGGCTGGTTTTGGCTGTACAGGTGACTGAGGGAATTGGCTTTAGGTCTGAGCATTTGTATCAGGGGACAGTGACAGAGGTAATGCTGTCCCTTCTGTTCATGCTGTTTCTTTCAGGAACTTCAGAGGACTTGCTGTTCACTTTTTTTTTTTCAGTGTTACAATTTGCACTAATTGTCCATCTTAATAATGACTCCATCATTTGTTCCTCTATGAAATTATCACAGCACCCATTGAACTAGCAATGTACTGAGCTAGCTCTAGTGATCAAATTGTTAAAGATATATATGAAGCTTACAACAATAATAGGTCTTTGAGTATTCCACAAACTCGTGACAGTGCAAATGTCAATGCAGTCTAATCTTAGACATGACACAGTGAGTCTTCTGTTCATTAGCTTTTGTTCATTGTCTTATATCCAGCTTGATGATAATCCCTTGATTTATTTTGGATGGATTTTTTTTAGCTGCTATTGTTGTAGAATCCATTGTATTCTATTTTGGATGTAAGGCAAGTCTTTGGGGGATATGTTCATTGACCATAAGACATTTGGGGTCTTCAGCCAAGAGTTTTCTTTGTAAGTTATTTCCAGCATGACTTGAGACACAGAAGAAAACTGCCTGGAGCTGGGGAGAGAGGCAGGAAGGAAGCTTACATCAAGCAAGATTAAATTTGCTTGGGTTTAACTGCTATGGTTTATGCCAATTTTGATGGGTTTGTTTGTTTGTTTGCTTTTAGTTAATTAGACTATAGTTGTTTTGTCTGAAATAGTGGGTCTTATACAAAAATTAATAAGGCCAGCTTCCTGGAATTTGGCACTTCATGCATGTTGTTATTGCCAAATCAAGCTCATAAAATAATTTTGTTGTGTTTTCACTCTCAGCCAAAATGATGGGTAACACGAACTTTATAACATGAACTATTCATTAATTCCAGTGGAAAATTTGCTTACTAAATTTTAATATCTATTTTTTTTATCTTCACACAGTATTTAGTAAAGAAAGTTTTGCTCCTGCCTCTTTTTCAGCCATCTCAGCGCCCTACAGAGGAGGGCAACATACTTTAAGAGTACATGCTGTGTTTTTGCAGTCCTCTACTGAAGTAGGGCATGGATGTGTAAGTACAACTCATTTTACTGTTAATTTATCTTCTTGATGCTCAATATCAGGCTACATTTGCATTGACTGAATAACTGTGAAGTCATTATGAAGGTAATAAGAACTGAGTTACTACCTTTGGAAGTGATTACTGCTGGGTTTTGCCTCTTAAGCCTCCAATCAGGACGTGACGTTACTATATGCAGTTCCCTTCCCTGATGTGCTGTCTGAGCACTGGCCAAGCTATCAGTGTCCCATTATGATTCATACAGAACACTAATCCCAGTGGAACCAATGGAAGTATAAATGAGACCAGATTTTTTTTTTTTTTTTTTTTGCATGGAGCAATCCCTCTTGATTAAATACTATTAAGTGCAATCTAGTAGCCTGATTGCTAGGTGCTATTAAATCATCAGATCATGGCTGGTGTCCTTACTCCTCTGTCTTTTCTTTGTAGGGGTCACAGGTTTGCCTGTCTTCTCTTAAACACAGTTGATTTTCAACAGACACAAATGGCTGTCAGGAACACAGATGTCAGGTCACATGTGAGATAGGCACAGCTCCAAAATGATCCTCATGGAGGTTTATCCCTGAAGATGAATTTTCAGAGCAGAAGGAATGGTTTGAAGCTGAAGTATGCAGCCTGGTTATGAGAATTGCAGTCTAAACCATGCCTTACATGTTGTGCTTTGGAAAATAAAAGCATGCTTTTGAAAGTATCTGGATATGGAGAAATGAGGCAACGTGAGAGTATATTAGGTGCCAGTGAGTGAGAGGGCTTCCTCCTAGCTACCATATTTATTAGCCTCAGCCTGGTGCAAGACAGGGCAGCCATTTGAATAGAGCACACATGAACCAGCTGGCAGCATTGGCTGTGTTGGGCTAGTCAGCAGCAGATTTCTCCCTTACTTAGGTCACGTTCTTATCTTTTGCTTGTCCATGTTTATATTGGAGTAGTGCTCAGAGGCACTGAGAAGTGAAGAAAAAAACTGCACTGCAGACATTTATGGAGAAGTTGTTATGACTGCTAATGCTTCTTCCTGCTCCACTGCTACAAACTTTGCCATAGTGCAGCAAAGAACTGAACAGTTTCTGAAGGCAGCATGTGAGGAAACCTGAATTTTGAGTCTCACAAGGAAGTGGCTGGGAGAAATGGAGAGAGGAAAGGAGAGGAGGCTGGGATTTCTGAGACTGCGTGAATACTTTAAAGAGTTGTTAAATACCGCATCTCACGTATATCTTGCTCATCCTTTGGCAATCTTAAGAAAGCAGTTGCTGCCACTGCTGTTTCTGAAGTGGCTGATACTGCAGGTTAATGTGCTTGCTGTATCCATCCCCTCATATGAAGGAGTATCTGGACAGGTTTGTGCAGAACTACTCAAAATTTCACAGGATGAAGAAGTTTTTTTAATATATCGGGGCATGGCTTTGGATAGGACACCTGGGAAATCAGACACATTCAGAGGAAGATACTGCAGTAAGTTTTCTGGTACACAGTTTGGTCATCCTAAATGCACTGAAGTCCTCATTTAGGCATCTGTGTCCACTTCTGTCCTTGCTTTGAGACAGGCCAAACTGGTGATCCTGTAAGGCCTCTTGATCTGTGTGTGGAGACTGATCTAGCATACCTTAGGAGGTACTGCCTTTTGCACCAAGGAGATAATCCACTTTCCATCCACTTCCACTTTCCTGGATTGGTACATTGCTTTGTGTAGCAGGAGGTACAGACTTCCACAGCAAGTGTCTTAATTTTCAGCAGGTAGGAACTTTTCTTGAAAACTTGGAAACTGCTCTGACTCTGAGGTGGCAACCTGAAACCAGAATTTTTCATCTTATAATCAAACTCATAAATCTCCCAAACTTCCACAGTGATTCTACAGTATTACACTAAGCTTTCTTTTCAAATCATTCTGGAAGACTCAGTACAACTTCCTCTGTTTTAAGGAAAATATATGCATGTTCTGCCACTACCATAAACGGATCACACGATCTGTAAGGTCTTCATTTCCTGCTATTTTTTTCTTTGGCTGCAGTGTTTTAAGATTATGAAACTGGGGCAGTCAAGGCCTGTATTCCGTTTACTGTCTAGTTTTAAAGGCTCAAGAAGAATTTAAATAATGCATAGATATTGTGCTGGCTGTGTCCACTTGTGACAGTTTTATCCATGTGAATTCTCGTTCAAGCTGCCTAGACCACCTTATTGCCGTGATTTTGTGAAGCCAATCTTTGCCTCGACCTTCCACAAAGCTGCAGAACAGCAATGACAGCAAACACCTCTGCCAGGGGGATATGTGCATCATCTACCTGGGAACTTGAGGTTTTGACAGATTTTGAAGAACTAGAGTGCATATGGAATGAGTGTGATAAAACTCAGTATTGTGTCTCATGGAATGGGAATGTGATTTTATAAACAAAATCTCTGTAAACTGTTGACTGTTTCTTTTTATGCCTTCAAAGCCACATACTGGGAAATACCAGAAGTGTATATGTTTAATTGGTCTGGCCAAGATCATATGTATGATCATGCAGAGAGTAGGGGTGCTGTCTGTAATTCCTCATTATGTCTCTGGGTTTCTTGGTTGGGGAGTGAACTGATTTTGAACTTGCTTTTTATATTCTTTGGGAGGGAGTGGTGTTTGGGATACTTCACCTCACTATTTTGTTTCACTCTTCACAAATCAGTGAATTTCATTAATGTTTGTTGCCTTTGTGTATTTTTTGGCCCTGGACTTGTTCTTTGTCTTGTTTGATACCTTATCTTTAGGTCAGTATGTTCTTCTTCTCAGTCTACATAACTTTTTAGCACATCCAGCTGCTTCTTCTGACAGAGGCACTTTCACTCTATTAATGGCAATCTTAATATTTTTTTTTCAAATCACTGTAAAAGAAACAAGTAGCTCCTCCTACCTCCCTGAACACTTTGTTCAAGTGCAAGCCTCACTTTTTATTTAATCAGGGTTTGTTTAATGCAGC
This sequence comes from Oenanthe melanoleuca, assembly GCF_029582105.1. Taxonomy (NCBI): domain Eukaryota; kingdom Metazoa; phylum Chordata; class Aves; order Passeriformes; family Muscicapidae; genus Oenanthe; species Oenanthe melanoleuca. The sequence goes on from NC_079333.1 coordinate 95,396,142, forward strand.
AGGATATCAAATACACTTAGAAGACTGCCCCAGTAAGAAGCGACCCCATTTACTCTCTGACTTCAGGATTCTGTGCTATTCCAGAGGGTCATTAGTGGAACAGAGCCAAAAGGACATTCAATTATTTGCTCAAGTCTGAAAGGCCAGTGTTCCACAGCTACAGAGCATGCTATTAACAAGGATGAATCCTTTGGCAATGTATCCTTTCTACTGCAAAATACTTGCCGTGTGGAACCCAAGACCCTTATTACAAATTCATGAATGATTTTAATGCATCCTGGCAGCTTTCAGAAGCATTGCAATCATGATAAGCAAGAAAAGAAATAAAAAGATCACTGGTTTGTGCAAAATAATACAGCTATGCTCAAATTTTATCTAATTTTCTAGTGGAAAAGGAATAATTGAATTTTTTTTTTTTTTAACTAAAAGACATTTCTGCTACATTACATCTCACCAGTCAATTTCAAAGTCTTGTTCACATAAGAGATAACTCAATGTAGATCATCAATAAAAGAGAAAAAATGTCTAAAATGAGCACAGTCTTTGGTGTGTTGGAGGAGTTGTAAAATCATGTTGTAAACCTTAACTACCCCTTGCCAGAAAGTAACACTCTAACAGGAAAATCTAGCTTTCAGGATGTTCTTTCTTCATAATATTTAAACACTCTCCCCAAGCTGTGTGTTTTGCTTAGAGCACTCTTAGCTTGGAGGCAGTTTTTGTTGCAGAGACAAAGGTGTCAGAAAGGAAAGTGGATCTGAGAGTGAGCAGCATTTGTTTCCTTGGAGCAGTCTGGTGCGAAATGATAGTGGCAGTCAACAAGTAACATTTATTGTGGTAGATACTTGAAGAAGTATCCAATAGCTGATTTCTAATACTGTTTTAATAATAATATTTTTCCCATTAAGCATCTGCTATGGAAACAAAAGAGATATTATATGATCACAAGCCAGAGAGGAAGCATTGAATAGGATGCATTGAATTGAGAAGTGCTGTGTATAACACAGTCAACCCTGATGTAACGCCAAAACTAAAGATTTAGACTTCAAAATTCCATTTCTTATTTCTATAGAGCCAAACACAGCTGAGCTTCAGATAGGGCTCCTAAATACTTTAAAATCTCTTCCTTCTGTGAGGAGATCAAGTTTGTCCCACTTGCTCAGATTTGCAGAATAAATTGATGTAAAAAAAGCTTAGAATTAATCTCTCTAAACAGTCTTCCCTGAAGAATTCAAAGTTTACCAGTTTGGTTTGACACTGATAAATAATATCAATAATAATCATTGTCTTCAGAATTACACATCTTCCCTCTCCATTCAGTCATGAGTAATTTGCATGGAGGGAGTATGAAAGAACAGTGCAGTGAAATCACCCTCAGGTAGTGAGGGTGATTTTTTCACTTTGAAAAAATTTAGCCTGTGCATAAGCTACGGTAAATTTAAAAAAATTCTTTAGACAACAGACCCATGCCTGAAACAGAGCAACAAACCAGGAAATATTTAGGTTGGTGTATATTTATTTACAAATGCTTGTAGCAGATGGTTACCAACATTTCATCAGTGTGGCTGTTTAAGCAACTTAAAAGCTGTAACAAACAGCCCAATTTATGTAGCAGCTTGCCTGCTTTAGCCCACTCTCACTTGTGTTTCCCAGAATGGCTCCCATTACAATTCATCACAGCTAAGTAGCTGAAAAAGGAAATAGTGCAAAACCAGGAAAGCAGGATGGTTGTCCAAAGCTAGAGGTTAGTGGTTTCCCCATCACAGATGCCTGCTTTCAGAGATACTTCTGTGCACAACAGTTTTCAGGTTTCTCACTCTTCTATGTACACATTGTTACCTCAGTTATTACTCAGTTTAGTTGGTAGAGACTACAGATGCAGACATTACCTTAGGTGCTGGTTAGGTATAATTTACCTCACCTTTCTTTTTAAGAGAGCACATTTAGCAGATGATCTAAGTTAGTCTGCTCTTTCTCCACATTACCCTCATTTTCATACAGCAGCCAACGTTGGATGAGGTGGTGGCTGACAGGTGAAGGTGGCTCCTCAAATGGGTGTCTATGGTATGTATTGGTTTAAAAATACTGTCTGAATAAAAGAAATAGAAATGAGGGTCTCAGCTTAATTTCCCCCAAGGAAGGCCTCACATCTAAAAATACTGCATTTAGAATTATCATATAGCGTATACAGTTTTCTATACCTCCTAATGAAACAGAGAGCTGGGATGCTCTCTCTTAGGTATCTAATTTATAAGAGATTAACTTTTCATAGGCAGCTGGACGAAACAAACTCCTTGTGATACCAGTGTAGATAGAAGAAAACATCAATTTTATCACTATCAAAAGGATGGGCAGTATGAGTAAACAGTGATTTAAAAAAGGAAACAGGAATGCTTATTTTGTAGACATTTATTGTGAAGCTGACTTTCCCGTTTCTTTTCTGGAAAGTGGTAAGGAAAAGGGTAGTCACTGGTTCAGGAGAATGTCACTGCAGATGGCTCAGAGTAGAGTGCACCACCATCATTTTACTGTCTGGCTTGGCCTCAGGGGCTGCCTGGTGTCAGAAACCCATGCTCAGCAAGAGCTCAAAGTGTGTGCACACATCGTTGTCTGAGAAAAGTGTTATTGACCCTACATTTGCACTCATTTGCTCCTTCCTGGGAAGATTCTATATACAGTGGCAATGTGCAACCTCATACAAACCACGTGGAATCTAGAAGGAGTTGTAGTTTATGCTGATTTAATTGATTAGATTAAAATGCTGAGAATAAAAGTTTTGGTTTTTTTCCTTTTCTATCTTTCATTTATATGTGTGCTCAAAACAACTTTTATGAGAAAATCTCCTAAATTAGGAGTGATGTGCTTTAAAAAGTCGTTTCTGTGTGACTTGACATATTCCACAGCAAATTTCATTTAAGACCAAAGTGTATATGTTTAAATCCAATGGTTGCCCACTGTGCCCTTTGCTGAGGCCCCCCTCAGAGCTGAGGAACTCTGAGCTTACACATTAGCCCAACGTGGGAACATTTCCATGTCACAGCTTGACTGATGCTCCCATTGACTCATTATTGCTGCACCCATTTGTGTGTACTGGAGCATTGAGCCAGTAGCTCTGTGTGCCAGGACCTGCCATTGTGCCACCCATGGGAGCCCTGGCGTGCCTGGGAATGACAGGGCTGTGGGTCAGGGATGCAGGACTGCCGACACTGGTTTGCCTGAACCCTCACTGCAGATCCACCCAGTCCTAGAAACAGATAGGCACCATGTTAGTTTTGGGTCTTAAAGCAGCTCCAGACCGAAATTGCCAGACTGAGGATGATGGATGTGTGCAGGATGAAAACTGGCTGGGAGCCCTGAATAACTCTCCAGTGTAGACATCAACGCATTGGAGATTTTGGCAGCATCTCCGCTTACCTTCTGAAGTGGAGTGCTGAATCATCCTGCTCAGCTGGGATGAGCAGCACCTGGCCAGGGGAGGGATGCCAGGGATGCCACTGTGCTAAGGGGCTGTCTCTGACTGGGGCTCAGAGTGAGCTCTGAGGTTCAGGGTGAATTTTGGGTTTTGGACACTCTTGGTTCCTGGATGGGAGCACAGACACTCTCCCACCCACACAGGGCAGAATCCTCCAGAACCAGGCAGAGCCAGACATGCTGTGTCCATATCAGAAAAAGGCAGATTCGCCAGACACCAGACTTATGTGGCTGCCCTTTTCTCCCTTTGCTGCAGAGCAGAGCCAGTGCCTTGGCATCTCTTGGGAAGAAGAAGCTGTGGGCATTGCTGCTGGTGGCTGCAGCCAGTGCGGTTAGGCTTGTCTTAGGAGTTCCTGGTAATGACATATTTAAAATACATCAGATTACATTTTCACTAGTGTTGCCACTTCCAGTGAGAGAGGAATGCCAAGTGGTGATCATTATTATTGCTTTAATAGATTGAGTCTGTTCATAGCTGCCACCTCCCACTCTTAGTACTGCGCTGTAAAGAGAGCTCTGGATTTAAATCCTAGTGGTGACCTGGTTATCAGTTTCATGTTTTAAAAGCTCATAGAAATTATGGACCCAAATTATGGAATTTAGAAATAAATACAAAAGAGGTTTGCCATATGGTTTGGCTTCTGGGTCTTTATAATCCACACAGGCAATTTTTCATTTTTTTTCGACATTAGGCTAAGATTGTAGTTACTCCAAACTTTGATCCTCAAAACTGGGAATCATTATGTAAATGCAAACTGTGGGTTGGCTGTGGTCAGAGGTTTGTGATATGCATTACTTCCATTTTAAACCTATGTAGAAAGAATGGATTTTGTAGTTGAAAGCCTGATAATTCTGTTATCCTTGTTCAGTTTTTCAGCACCATCTGTTCTTCTGAATTGGAAATTCCTGACAAATCATATGAGCTAAAGCTTACTTTATTTCATCATGCAGTAGGCAAACTATTAGAATTACCAAAATCTGGTTGGGCAAAGAAATATGTTTATAAAATGATTGCTTTAAGTCTTTGTTTTCTGAGAAAATGACTTTTTAATGTACTGACAGCTGTCTCCCTCTGGCATGTTTTCAGTTTAACAGTCTATGTTATAGCCAGATCATTTGTTTTGTAACTGTCTGTAGCGTAACAAACAGCACTTTTAAATCTCCCATCAGCCCACATACCACATAAATATTATCTGTTCCGGCTGGGATACTTTTCCAATCACTGTTTTCTTAATTGTGCCTGAAAAATGCTTAAATAATACAGTCACATGATAATCCTCTTTTAAGGCCCACAGAGTCATCTGAAACATTTGGATGTTTCTATTAGGTCATTTTAATTTAGTCAAGGGAGCTACCCAGCATATTAATGCCAAGTAAATAAACAAATAAATAAATTTATTTGCTAAAGGATTTATTTAAATCCTACTTAGGAAAAAAGCAGTGTTACTTTCTGGTCCCTAGACCTTCCAAAACCTAGTGTGCTAGCCACTGTGCAAATACAATCTGGAAGTTTACAGGCCAAATAAGAGTTTCAATGAAATGTCTTCATGCTTTGCTTTCAGATATGAGAGCACTGGGCTTTATGGTCTCCTTCCTTTTGTATCCAGTGGTGTTCCGTGGACCCAGGCTGGTTTGTAAGTGCAGAAGCAGTTAGCTGTCCCTGCTTCCATCCCTTGGGCATCATACAGGACATCCTCATCACCACATTGGTGCAACACCTGCACCTTGGATTGAAAACTGCTTTTGAACACTAAAATGAAGACATAGAAGCAGCAGCTGGAAGTGAAACAGAGAGAAGCTCTCTTCTATCTAAAATGGTCTTTTGACATCATTTTCTCTCCTTAACTGTATGTTGTAGACATGGCAAAGCAGTCTCAGCATTGGATTAATATTTCTATAATTGGTAGTGTGGTGGTCCCTTTCCTGTTCTATAGGGAAGAGAGAAGATTATAGGCAAATTGATGTATAGTACCACCAATACTCCTTTGATAAGGGCTCCTTACATCCTTTTGAAGAGATGTTAGTGATTTTACTAATTGGTTAGATCCACTCATTGTGGAGCCAGAGCAGTCCTCAAGCACTTTAAGGCTTAAAGATGTTCCTTGATCATAACAATAGCATTTGTACCATCTCCTAAATCCTATTCTTCTAATAAATTTTGCAGCCAAGTTAGGAAGGATCTACTGTAAGTAGAAAATTTTCTTGCTAACCACACAGTAAATGTTGCCAGTCTAGTGTATTTCTGAGATGCATCTGTGTCCGTGATCTTTCCTCAGGCTGTACACATTTGGAACTGAAACACTTACTCTGTGTCACAGTAATGTGTTTATGGACCATGTAAAAACAGAACAAATATTAAAACCTTTGCAAGTCTTGTACCACAAATGAATAGATGCATAAGGAAGGGAAAAATACAAGTTCTGTCTAGGAAGAAGTGTCTGGACAAAAAATATATAAGGGAAAATGTGTCTGGAGGTTGGCTTTTTAGGTGAGAAGCTGAAGCCCCATTAAATAAGTATATGTTGACAGGCTACTGCCATAAGCAGGAAAGGTGATCTTCTGGTCTGTTGCTTCTGAGATTTTCACTATAATCTGTAACAGTACTGATGTGATACCAATATGAAATGGGGAGTTACAAAGGCAGAAGCACCAAGGGTGCACTATGCATTGTATGGCTTCCCTTCCCTTCCCTTCCCTTCCCTTCCCTTCCCTTCCCTTCCCTTCCCTTCCCTTCCCTTCCCTTCCCTTCCCTTCCCTTCCCTTCCCTTCCCTTCCCTTCCCTTCCCTTCCCTTCCCTTCCCTTCCCTTCCCTTCCCTTCCCTTCCCTTCCCTTCCCTTCCCTTCCCTTCCCTTCCCTTCCCTTCCCTTCCCTTCCCTTCCCTTCCCTTCCCTTCCCTTCCCTTCCCTTCCCTTCCCTTCCCTTCCCTTCCCTTCCCTTCCCTTCCCTTCCCTTCCCTTCCCTTCCCTTCCCTTCCCTTCCCTTCCCTTCCCTTCCCTTCCCTTCCCTTCCCTTCCCTTCCCTTCCCTTCCCTTCCCTTCCCTTCCCTTCCCTTCCCTTCCCTTCCCTTCCCTTCCCTTCCCTTCCCTTCCCTTCCCTTCCCTTCCCTTCCCTTCCCTTCCCTTCCCTTCCCTTCCCTTCCCTTCCCTTCCCTTCCCTTCCCTTCCCTTCCCTTCCCTTCCCTTCCCTTCCCTTCCCTTCCCTTCCCTTCCCTTCCCTTCCCTTCCCTTCCCTTCCACAACTGCCAGATCAGACCTTACTCTGGCTCAAGGCAGAGGCTGGATGTCATGACTGCACTGGGCCCTGGGAGATCTCATTGTGCATACTCTTGGTTGTGTGTTTGTCACAGCTCTATAGGAGATTGGGGCATGTGGAGCCACGTGAGGAGTTTGGGGATAAAGGGAGAATCAAGAGGGCTCTTTTGGCCAGAGTTGTGATGAATGGGAAGATCTTTTAACCAACAAACTCACCATGTCAGGAAGGCTGATGTTCAATGGCAAAAGAAGCATAATGGTTAGAAAGGGAGCTATGGGACTTGTATATCTTTGAATATCTTGGATGATCCAGTTTAAATTTGAAAACATACTAAGTCAGGGAAGATGTTGCATTTGTTATTTAATCTATCTCTTTGAATTATTTGGATAACTATAGTGAAGATCCACTCATTTTGGAATCTGCACGTGTGTGTGACATCTTTTAGAGCATGGGTTCATATTACTGAACCTTTGGGAAAACATTCCATGTAAGCTATTTAAGCTGAAGTGGCACCTGTATTTATCTGCAGATACATTGCAGCTCTCATTAGAACATTCTGTCTGTGGGAGTGGAGGAGAGACACCAATTAATCATTGGTGCTTGCTCTGGTTCAGGCACCAGGACTCCAGTGTGCTCCCAGATTTGGTAACAGAGGTGGAAGCAGGAGTAATCTTCAGGGCTAAACAGTTTTATTGTGAAATCCCAGCTCTCAAGTGCTAGTAAATGGAGCAACTGTTGGCAAGACCATGGGCAAAAATCTTGAATATGGCTCATTTTTGCTTCCTCTCTGGCTTGGGAAGGAAGCTCAGACTCATGGCATAGCATCCATGTCTACCTGAGCAAGATTTAGTTCTGGGAGCTCTTGCCAGCATAGTGGCATTCCGTGTGGGCTTTTCTCCAAGTGTCAGGGGCTTGGTGCATAGCTCTCTTGGGTGAAAGCAGTGCTGAGGAGAAAGCTGAAATTAAGCCACAGTACTAGAAACAAAAATATGAATAGTTCTGAGTACAATTTTCATAATTAATTTGAAAAAACCCTTTGATTCAGTGCTTTAAATTGTGGAAGCTCTTGCAAGATGCTCTCAGCTCTAAAGTGTGTCCTCTAAAATATTTTTTCCTCTATTCAGATGGCAGTGGAGTGTCAGGAATGTCACATTCTGTGTGTGCAGATGTGTAATAGCATTCATAAGGTTCTGTGATGACACAGGTTTTGTTGGAGCTCTCTGACTATAACAGATCTCAAATAAGTGATTGTTCTGAGTAAATTGTCTACGCTATTGTTTTCCCACTGCAAACAGAACAGATCCATTTTTAAACAGGCTGGATAAAAATGACACAGAATTCAATGTGGGGAAAAAAAGGACAATTTCCATTATATTTTCCCTGATATTTCCTGAACTCTTGTCATAATTGTTTTGTTCGGGGTTTTTTTTGTTGCATGGTTCTTTCTATTCAAGAGCAGGCAAAGCTTTGGAAAGTGTTTCCTCACATTAATAAACATGGAAATAATACACAATCACTCACTTGATGTTTTGTATCTTACCCAGCTACAAAAGAGGCAGAACTTGGAAGAACTTTGATAAGGCATTTCTCCAAGCCACAGCTGAAGAGAGCTGCACTTTTGCTTCTGATGCTAATTGCAGCAGGGTACTTGTCTAATGCATTAGTGAAAGCCTTCAGTAGGACAAAGGTGCTTCAGCAGTCAATATTCACGGTTGAGCAGATGAGCTGAAGCCTCAGTATTTTACTGGGGAACATGGTTCTGTCTGCCTAATGAGCCATTGTGGGGGTTCATGACCTCTCATGGTCATTAGAGGGCCCCTCTAAAATTTTGTGAAGAAGTACTGTCAATCCAATACAGATGACAGCAGCCTGACTCTTGAAACTCTCAGTGTAATTTCAGCCAGATGCAGTATTGTCTTAGATTATGATTTACAGGACATTTACAAGATATTTCACTTCAGAGCAAGCAGAACTGCAAGTAGGCAGTGTGCCTCAGCAAGGTCTTGTATACGTGCAGCCTTACAGGAACAGCCTTTGGAAGGACCATGGTTTACAAGACACTCTCTTGCCCAAATAGGCTGCTGGTTTTGGGGATATCACAGGCCACTCCATCCCCCTTTCAGCTCGTCTGCTTTCTGCCTGCTTGGCTCCACTCCCCTGCTCTTGGGGCTGCCTGTAATCTCATCCACCACCACCACACCGAGGCATGACCCAGGCCAAGAGGAAGAATTCAGGAAGCTTCTGGCTAAGCAGGCAACTGCTTCTTCCCTACCATGCCCCTAATCCCATGGCTCCTGTTTAACCCTAGCTGAAACCAGATGGTGGTGAATGTGCTGCTGCTGCTGCTGCCATGAAGCAGAGGGCAGTCTGGAGGGAACCTTGCACTGGGGTCCCTGGGCTACTGCTTCTGGTGTAGATACATTTGGTGTTGCTCATGGAAAAACCAATGTCTGAGGCCAGAGAGGACCCACACTCATGTTCTTAATTAATACAGTGCTTGGAGACTGTAAAGGTTCGACTTTATTAGGACACATAAAAAACAAAAAATAAAAGACATTTATATTCTAGAGCCTTCTGTTTTAAACTGCAGTGTCGGATAAAATATTTTTAAATTTAGCTTTCATACTGTGTCAATTCCAGAGCAAGTCACATTTTCCCTGTGTTAATATTACTAAAGTGATTCTCAGCTGAGCCCATAGCTTTATTTTGTATTTCATCACTCTTTGATAACTGGAAACATATTACAGATATTATGTACGTACTGGAAATGAAGAATTACAGCAAAGGGTTGTCTCAGCCGTGAGAGTGACAAAGTATTTTCTTGTTAAGAACATCAGCCACAGGCTGTCTTTTGGAGTAATTCACACTCAAAAGGTTCTCAAGCCAGTGTTAGTGATCCACCTTCCCTTTAATAGCTCCAAAGTGCCTGCATTATGTTCATGGTGGATTCAGACTTTTTTTCTATTTCAATTGTAGCAATTAAAAACATTAGATCACAACCACAGTTTGGGTGGGGTGAGAGGAAGATATGCTCATTGCTCCACATTTTACTTCATTCTCATGCCCTATTCTGGGCAGCACTATGAGCAAATGTCCTGTCTAAAATGGTTTGGTTTTACTGAAATGCCTGTCACTGCTTCATTTTGTTTTCAGCATTACTCCTGCCCATTGCCAGGTGTTCCTGTGAGAACGAGATGCCATCTTGTGGTTGGATTTTCATCTCCCAAACCTGAGCTTGCTTTTCCAAGAAACTAGCTCAACTGTCTTGACACCTTGAGAATGCAAAATAAGCAAACCTGCATTTTTTTATTTTATTATGAGCTCAAGTCCTACACTAAGACCTACAGACTTTTACAATAAAAATTTGACAGTTTCAAGGTAAAATTGCCTGCTATTAATCATCATGTAGAATTGGACATTTGGAGATAATAATTTTTAAGTTACTGAAACAAAATGCTGATATGGGCAAATTCTTTTTTTTCCAAAGTCAAGCAAACATATTAATTTTGGAAAGTGTAATGATTTTGTGCAGTTGCTTGGAAAAAGGTGGTGCAAGCATTATTCAACAGAAAACTTATGTTTTCCATAATTTAGAAAGATATAAATAGCAGTTAGGACTACCTCATATTTTCCACCTAGCTTCTCAACATCAGGTACAAAGCTAAGTAATAAGAATACCAAAAAGCAAAATCTGCCTGGAGTACGAATTTTATAGACTTTGGGAATGCTTACTTAAATACCAATTTTTGTCCAGTTGGTTATTCAAATATTGCCCATAAAGTTAAAATCTTTTTAGCTTTTTGCTACTCCCAGTGCTCTGACACATTTTGTGCAATATAAAGATCCACTTTCTTATTCCATCCTCTTCAGTAAATGAAGGAAAAGCCAAGGGTATGATTGCAGAAATCCTCTAGCAATTGAGGATAACTGCTATCAGGGTTTCTTCACAAGGACTGTACCACGAGCTCTGTAGGCAGAGCAGTAGAGCCCTAATAATGTCACAAACAGCTCCAGTCTCTGGAACAGCTGTGGAATGAAAGCAATAACATGGATATAATACTGCTCTACCTCCCACTCCTTTTGGGCTATGGGTTCAGTCCAGCTCAGTTCTAAAAAACAGTTTACATCTTTTGGACCTGCTCTTAGGGTGCGGCTGCACACAGTCTGCAGACAGACACTGCCTGTGTTGGGGCTAAATGGACTGAGGGACATACTGACCGTGGACACGTGTCTCTACTCAGAACTGAAGCATGCCCAGAAACTTCCCTGGGAGTCAGGAGTGCCTGCTGTGGGACAGCCCATGTCTGTGCCAGTTCACCATCTGGCTGGCAGATGGAGGTGGCTGTAGGCACACTGCTGCCAGCCAGGGCCACCCTGCTGCCTGCACTGCCAGACTGTGCCTGGAAGCAGCTCTGGGGAGCCACAATGGGCTCTGGGGCAGGCTGGGGTAGACATCTGTGGTCCTGTGCTCAGGAACCTGCTTGGATTGACTAGGTGCACAAACATCCACAAGTAGAGGAGCTGTGTGTGCAGCCAGGGGAGCAATAGAGAAACATGGATTGTTATAGACTGTTTATTTGTTATTTGGTGCAATTCTGTGCATTGCACAGGAAAAGACCCCCAGACCTGAGAAGCTTGCAGGATGAGGGGAGGAAGGCAAAGGCTTAGGGATGGAAATGCCTGGCCAAAGCTGCTGAGACAGCCTTTGGCAGTGCTGTGACCAAAACCCACCTGTGTAAAGTGGAACCTGCAGCCAGCTCCTGCTTGTGCCCCTGACCCAATCAGCACTTGGCTTCATGCCCTAGCTGAGCAGAGGATGCAGGAAAGTCTTGCCACTTGCATGTCATATCCACCTCCATGCTGGAAGGTGGGCGATCAAGGCAAGTTAGGAGAGTGGAGGAGTGGGATGTTCTCCCAGGCCAGCCATGTAATAGCGCCAGACAACACGTGCTGCCACATCTTAACTGGTGTCAATTTGTGGAGGAACATAGCAAGTAAAAGTGTGAGTGTAAGCTGAGGATACAGTGAAGAAAGAGCCTCTATACTGCTGCAAATTGATTTTTTTTTTTGGCAGCAACGAGGCTTTTATTCTCACTGCATCGCAATGAGGGCTTCAAAGCCCATTTAAGTGCCTGTTTGCCTTTCCTTTTACTCTGCATTGCAGCTGGCATGACCAAGGAAAACAGCTTGCTCTGAATGCACATAAAGGCTTGGCCAGTGTATGTGTAAAACAGAAGAGCTACAGCACCATTTCATAGCCAGCAGGCATCAAGATCAGAGAAGAAAGTGGAGGACACGATGGCAGTTCCATTTCTCCTGGGTGCATTCTCATCAGTGTCAGCCAAGGCACAGCCACTGGCACTCTGGGCTTTGCTGAGACATGTCACATGGAAGGGGATGGAACCACAGCAAATACAAAAGCCAGAGCTGGGTTATTGAGATCTGACTGACCTCTTTCTTCTGTAGAATTTCTCTACATCCACACATTTATTTTGAAATTTTTACCAAACAGGCATAAAATTTTGTACTGGATGTTGTTTTTTCCTCTCTGCTCTTTTTTTTTTTTTTTTTTTTTTTTTACCTGCTACACTGATTGGTATTAGAAAATAGAAGTGAAGAAAATGCATTTTTAGGTTTTTGCAAGTAATCCATTCCCCTCCTCCCTATAACTGTCAAATTTGACAAGCAGCAAATAGAGAGCACCACATCCTGCCTCGAGTCAGCTTGGGAACACGCACTACTGCAAAGTCAGCATGATCAGGAACTGAAGTGTCTATAAAGATCAGGTGTATTTTTCATAGACTGTAGAGGTGAAAGGAACCCCTGCATTTTTTCACTCTGTTTTGCATAAACAGAGCACAAACCTCTTCTCTCCAACTGGATTACAGCCTGTTTTGAAGGACACTTAATTTCATTTTAGGAGCCTGTGCATTTCCTCTGACAAATCATTTCAGCTGTTAATTACTTTATTTCAGGGAAATTCTGTCCTATTTCATGTCTGAGTTTCTCTGACAGAGTTCAGCTTTTAGCTACTGAGTCCTGGTAACCTGCTGTCTGCAGAACGGAGGAGCCAGGATGGAGGAGCTGCACCACTTTCCCAGGGGAGAAGGGGAAATGTGTGGGTGTTGCTCCTGTATCACTAAAAAAGCAAATGGTAGCCCCAGACCATGCTGATAGCACACTGCAACCCTGTTAAAGTTTTCCTTGTCCCTTTTCATTAATTCATACCTGTAAAAGTAACCCTCAAACCAGCACTTTTTCACATGTAGGTATCTATCTAAAAAGATTGTAAGACCTCTTACCCTTTCTCAAACAAGCTGAATAACTCAGTTCTAAGAATCCTTTCCTCATTCTGGATCCCTTTTTGTGTCCTTTCTTTGAATCTCCCCTCTCCAACATCCTCTTTGGCAGCACACTATTCTAGTAGTAGTCTTTCAATTGCCACATACAGAACCAATATTACCTTCCAGCCCTAGCCTGACATTTCTCTCTGTGCTGATTTTTCTGTGTTACAGCCACCACCAAGCCCTTTCCCAACTCCCTGCTTTTCATGAGAAGCAGTCTGTTCCCTCGGCTGACATAGATACGTGGCCATATCACCAGCAGGGTGGGTGCAAAGTGTCTCCAAAGACAGACTCTCCTGCCTTGGAGCAGGGTGGCTGTGCCCAGGCCAGGCCTGGAGTTCTTCTCATGCTGTGACACCTTCAGTCTTTCCTTGGCCAGCCTTGCAGAGCTGTGAGTGCAGGCTTTGATCCCTGGTGGTCTCTAACAGGTTAAGCCCCTCAGATGTTTCTGCATTTCTGCTTCTCTCTGAATCCCAGTGTCCTGTCACTGATTATGAGTTCACACTTACACATTTATATTAGGAAGAAATTGCTAACTGTGAAGGTGGTAAAGCGCTAGAGCAATCTGCCCAATGGATGCCCCATCCCTGAAGTGTTCAAGGCCATGCTGGATGGAGCTTGGAGCAACCTGATCTGAAAGTTGTCCCTACCAAGGGCAGGAGGGTTGCATTAGATGATCTCTAAAGGTCCCTTCCAGCTCAAACCATTCTGTGATTCTATGATGTGGGAAAACTCGCACGAGCCCTATTAAGTGACTTAAGAAGTTTTTAGCAGTCCAAAAATGGAGAGAAATACTTAATCTGGGTGCCACCAGCACACAGCAGCCTGGAGAAACCACAGCCTCTTGCACCCAGACACACCTCTCATGGGAGATTCCTGTGGCCAAATAACCTGTGTGAGTACAGTCACAGAATCTGCACCAGCCCCAGCCCCACTTCCCTGCTTACAGTTTAGTTTGTAGAAGCCAGTCAGGATTATTTTGCAGCTCTAACAGCATGGATGATATTAACAAGACACCACTATACATCTCAGTAATTCTGAAGTGACACTCCTAGAAAGATCAAAACAGACAACGATTAATTGAAAACTCATGAAGCTATTACCATCCTCCCACAAGCTAGAACAGACTTCTTGTTCCCACTGGTTAGATTTCTTGGGCAAAAAAGCCATCACAAATTAGTTTTCAGCTTTTTATTAAGTAATTTTTTTTAAAGTGTATTTTGAAAGAATTATTCAATAATGTTTATCTACAGTGTTAAAACTGCCAAATGTGGGATACTTCTTGCAAACTGGAAAATCTCCTGTTATTCCTACTTCTTTTATGTTCTGACAAAAAGTCTGACCATTTCAAATATCAAATAGGCATCCACTTCTCTGCTTTCATCTCAGAAGAATAACAAACCCTGTCAGTTCTACTCAGACCCAGCATGAAGGTTTGTCTCTCACTGTACCTGCTCACAGTCCGAGCTAATCCTTTTGCAGCACTTGTCTATTAATATTTAACAGGCTCCAACACTCTGGATTCAGTGACCAAAACTGGCTCTTGTAAAGTCATCCTGTAGCTGGATTTTTTTAAATTCCTAATGCTTAATCATTGCCATTGTGAAATATCTTTGATTACTTAGAAATTCTGACATGAACTTAATACATCTTTTGTAAAGAATTACTGCAGAAGTGGCTAGTTAATTTTGCAATGCAAAATATGAAGACAGTAGTAATATATTATTGGCAGAATTTAGTCACAAATAGGAGATAATTCTTCTACTAATATTAACATAATTTTATCCTTCAGTTATTATTAATTTATTTATTTTACTTTTATTTGGATATTTTGTGTTTATTTAATTATTGCTTTCTACCACTCCTGAACAAACATAAGATATTTTTATCTATAAATAAAATATTATCTGTTTTCAGCAATTAATGGCAAGTAACACCATTAGGACTTTAAATAATTAAACATCACAATTTATTTCTTGCAATAAGACATGAACTGAAACAGAGATAAAGAAAGTCTCAGGCCACTTTTCCAATTTTAAATATACTTAAATACTGTATTCATGTCAGGCTCATCATTTAAATGCATTCTTGGTTTATCCATTATAAAAATGATAATCTCAGTAAATTTGCTTGGTAATGCTGCAGAAGCTCCCAAGTAGCTATATGATAGGAATTGCACAGCATCCAAAATGTGAGAGTGAGAAGAGAATCCCTCTATTCTTCTGTGCATTTTCACAAAAGCAAAAGACAATTATGTTTATCTGGTTGTCATTTATGTGTCCTATGAAACAAACAAACAAACAAACAAAAAACCTGCTAATTAACTATGCCATACATCTGTCTTTAGGCTTTTTATGGAACCTGAACCTGCAGCTGTGACATCCAGTCCCTGAATATGTTCTTTCTTTCTTTTTCTGTGTCCTTTCTCTTTCTCTGGTCTTGGAAGGGAATGATGTGAATGGGTTATTACCTAAAAGTTAGAGGATAAACAAAGGTGCATTTCTCCCCTGCTGTTAGTAGGGAGGGTGAGTTTTGACTCTAGCCCTTGAGGTGGAGGACAAAGAGTAGTGATGTATCCTTGTTTCCACCTACAGTGGAGAAACAGGGTTATGGACCCTGCCTGATGATGGGAGAAGTGGAGTACCCACCGCAGGATGTTTGGGCAAGAGAAAAAGGTGCCTTGGATGCATCATTTGTGGAGCCTTCCTGGCCCACCCCTCACCTCTGCTGCCAGATGCTGCCATAGGCAGCACTGTCTCACTCAGAGATCTGGTTGGAGAGCTGACTACTTTTCACCAAGGAAGATGGGCAAGGTGTGAGGAGCCCTCTGCAAGGTGTGGGATAAAATCAAGAAGAGGAAAACAGTAGTGAAAAGTATAAATTGGTCAATATCTACCTTGCTCTGCTGCTGGTGCAGCTGAGGGATAGGGTTAGAGGCCACTGGTGGCCCTGGACCCATGCCCAGGAGGCTGCTGGTGTGAATCAGGAGTGTTACAGCTGTGCTGAGACATTCTCCATCAGCAAGGACGTTCACTCTGCTGGCAGCAGCTGAGGCTGGACAGGGCTGTGGCTGCACTGCACCCTGTTCCTGCACTAGTTCAGCTCGGGGGGGAGGTGTTACAGCAAATATCCCAACCCAGACACCCCTTCAGCCCAGCACTTCAGGGGTCAGAAAGCACTTCTGGGTTGCAGGGTCTGTATTTCCCTGGAAATTCTAGAGGGTTGGTGCTGCTTCAGGGGGGCAGTGAATGTGTCACAGCCATAGGTGTGCTTTCAGTTTACAAAGCTGAAAACACTGCCCATATAGGATGGGTGTAGTATAGGCACCAGGCCCTCAGCACAAATGTTTCACTCCAGACACCTGCTCCTATTGATCCACAATACTTACTGATGTAAAACCTTATGGAAGAGTGCCACCCCCTCAGCCTCCTGCCTGCCCACCCCAGCTCCGGCTGTCTCTGCCAGCCAAGGTCTGAGCTGTGCCTGGATCCCTGAAACAGCCCAGGTCAAGGCTGAGAACATGAGTTATATTTTGTCTTGAGCTGAGCTGCTTGTTTGGCAGGACTGAGAGGGCAGCATGTTGCCCTGAATGCAGGAAAGAACAGCTCAATCCTGGGGAAGGGCAATCGCCACCTTGGTGCTGCTGAGGGTTTGCAGGAGCAGCTTTTTCCTGTCAGCCTGACAAGACACCTTTTCACATCAACCTCCCTTCTCTTACTTAGTCCAATTAGTAGGAGTTTTTGAGGTCAAGTCAGTCAATTTGGGAAAAATACAAACACCATTGATAACTGACACTTGAAGCTTAATAGCTGTGCAAAGATTGCTCAGTAAGAGTAGGTATTATATTCCTCATTCTGTGACCTGGCCCCATGATCCATTCATGAGGGCAAAAGTATTTTAATACATTAAGTGGAACCTCTGCCAGCTTTTGGATTGATATAATTTGTGGTTGATGAACTCTTGTTCATCATCATTGAATTCTGTAATAGGTTCTTTCACAGGCTGCTGTTGGGGAAAGCTTGCCAAGTCTGAACTATTTTTTCTTGGGGCTTTTCTGCATGCTCCTAAACCTTGGATGAAGCTATAAAGGTTAACAGAGAGACCTCAGGAAATAATTACTGTTTCTCAAAGGACACCCTCTGCATGGCATCTTCCTGAGTTACTCAGTGAAACTGTTGAAGGCATAAAATCCAGATAGACAATTCCATATGCTATAATTATGAACCAAGGTAAAAGAAGGTGTCTGTCACAGTGATGAACTTGCCTAGTTGACTAAAGCTACTTATTTTCTTTTGAAATTATCTTTTGATTATTAAGCTGTTTGATGTGGAAACAGGATTGAAATATTTCCCCATCAACTTTCTGAAAATCAGGCAAACTTGCATCTTGCCAGCACAGCTGGAAACAA
The DNA here is from genome assembly GCF_029582105.1 of Oenanthe melanoleuca. Lineage (NCBI taxonomy): Eukaryota > Metazoa > Chordata > Aves > Passeriformes > Muscicapidae > Oenanthe > Oenanthe melanoleuca. Next base: position 95,413,615 of record NC_079333.1, read on the forward strand.
AATTGGGATGATATGAAAAATGACAAAAGTAAAGGATTTTCTAGAAAGCCTTTTGCACAGATAAAGGCCTATTGATCAAGTGATATTTGTGTAGAAGTCTTACTAGAAATGGCAGCACTTATAGTTAGAGGTCATCAAAGCTTCTAACAGCTCCAGTCCTTTGTAGATGTGCAGTTGTATGTCTGCCTCTTCCCCTAAGAAACAGAATGAAGGTTTGGGTTTGGTTTTTTTTTGTTTTTGTTTTATAACTCACCTTATACCATGTGGCTTTTCTGAAGCCATAGCTTACTGGTTGGTCACTAACTAATCTGTGTCAAGAGGGACTTAGCCTTGATAAGAGATAAACTTCAGAAGAAAAAAGAAATTTATGCTATAAAAGTATTATGACATTTGATTACAGAAATGGGTATTAAAATGAATGAAAGCAAAACTCTATGAAGTGCAGCTCTCCATAATATTTAGCAATTTGAACTGCTCCCACATCTCAGGTAACCTGAGGGCCTGGCACTCGACTCCTCCCACACTGAGGAGTGTGCTTTGTGACTGGATTTTCTCTCTTTGTTCAACGTGCAGTCTTCTCCCTACCCATCCTGTCAGCCTGCAGGATGCCCTTCCCACCTTTTCTTCCATTCTCTAGCACAGCTTTTACATCACCGAGCTCTTCTATCCCACCTGCCTGTGATCATTTATAGATTTTCCCTCCTGAGCAGAGGGACTCATCCTCCTCTCCCCTCCCCTGGAATTGGGTTCAGATATACAAGCTACAAAGGCTTTGAATGGGATATGTTCCGGTCCTGGAAGCTCCTCTGCACATGCACTGATGCTGCAGCCATTACCCAGCAGATCTTTTCTGCTTCTCATAATTTTCAGGATACCTACAGCACTTTATAAAGCCTGTGCTATGAGAAAAGTGCTGTTCCACAGTGCTGATTCCTGATTATATCCACAACCTCTGACTCAGTGCTAACACATTTCCAAGGGTACAGGTGAGAAATTAGTGACTGGGGCAACAGGCTCATAATTCAAATTGAACTATCCAGCTTTTCCAGCAGGTCCCTTTCCTCCCTTCACCTTTCACTGGTTTTAAAAGTTCGTTTTATGTTTTAAAATTGGAAAATCCCTTCTCAGCTTCAGTGGCTGTACAGAGCTGGACTCAGGCTCTGGAGATCTGCTGATACTGCTAGCAGAACTGCTTCTGAGCAGCTGCTTCCTGAAGGTGCAGAGTTGTCAGAAAGGGGGGTGTGATGATCCCAGGCAGGAGCTTCACAAGAGCAGGGAGTCAGGAAAACCAAATCCTGCAGGTGGCAAATCCTGCTGGTTCTGGGAGAAAGATGCATGCAACTTCCCCAGCCAAATCCTGCCATTAATTGTGGTCCTATGTGGGGAGGTTTTTCACCTTGCAGAGCTCTGTGCAAGGCACTTGAGGAACAAAACCCCAGTGTGGGGAGGTACCAGGGATTCTTGTGTTGGTGATATCCTGCTGCCATGAGAAGCAGAGCCTTTTTGACCAGTTTTGCTCCACAACACTCCCAAGGAGTCAAGTTAACCAGCAGAGCTCCTGGGGGCTTCTTGAACACTAGAGGTGTGATTATGGTAAACATAAGTGGGGCTATGGATCTTCTTCATTCAGGTTGGAGCTTACATCCAGCACATGCTGGGTGCCTTGGGTCTTTCTCAACCTGTGTCACTGGGCATCCACATTACTTGTGTTCAGTGCTAACTGGCGCTCTGGGAGAGGCTGGCACCTGCCTCCTGTTTGAATTTGTTTGGTTCACAAAGATTAATGGGCAGGAAATGATTCTGTGTTTAGCACCAGTCTGTGAAAAGCTGATGACGAGTTGTGCAAATCTGGTATCTCCTAGAAAATGTAAATGAGCCAAGCATCTGGAAAATACAGGCCAAACCTCATTGCTGTCAGAATTGTCCTGGCAAAATTTACCAGGGAGAACAGTGGCTGCAGAGCATCAACCCAGCCTCATACACCATAGAGTGCCATAGCTGAAGATTATGCATCCTTGATGGAAGAAATTCATTCTCAGGGGAGAAAAAAGTTCACTCTGCCCTCAGTGAATAATTCAACTGAGTTTTGCTTTGGGCAACTTGTGAAAGTAGCAGATCTCCATGTATAAAATGGTACTTCTGAAAGCTTTATCCATTAATTTAACATGACTTAGCTCAAGTCCAGCCTTCATTATCCAGCACAGTCCATGTTCTGCTTTGCCAGTTAGGACTGATGTATTCCTCTGTGGCACAAAGTGAACCAGCTGCTTGCAGACCTCAATAACTTGCTTCCATTGCAAAGCAAAAGAGGAGATAGAATAAAGAAAGTCATACAGAATTTCCACTGCACTCAGCAATTTCTTGTTCATTCAGTGGTGTGCAATATTCATTGGTGGATAAAGATGTTACAAAAACCATTTAAACAGATTATTAATTAAATCATAAATAGTAACATAATACGTAAACACATGTACACGTGTAAACAACATAAATGCACATAATGCTTTTTGCAAGATTTTTTAGAAACTTTTTTAGAAATACCTTTTAAATACTAGCAAGGGCATTTCAGAACCTAATTTCTCTGTACAGTTTTAGAGTTATTGATACTTGTGAAAAGCAAGGAGCAAAGGTAGCTGCCTAATTAAAAGTGACAGCAGAACACCTGAACTGATAGATCATACAAACTGGGGCTCATATTTAAAGAAATACAAGATGGGTTGTTGATTTTGTTTTTTATTTTTAATACATAAATACATTGCCTTAACTCCACTCACTAATACTGAGATGATCAGTACTAAAATAAAAGGAGATATACAGAAGTTCTAGGAGAAGGGAAGTGGATGGTGCAAAAAGCAAGGTCTAATGCATCTTTGGGACTTCCATGGATGTTATATTGCTACCCTGCTGCTCTTTCAGTGTACATGCTGAATGTTTTCAGGCTGTTTACTGTTCAGGCTTGGCATTTTTGAGGGATGGCAGGCTGGAGACTCAAGAGAAAGAGAGTTTCAAAAAAAGCGGTCTGTCCATTTTCAGTACTAAAATTAGAAAAGAATGGATTGTTCTACTGAGCCAAAATGGTTTTATAAGTGATTGCTTTCAGCATCATCAGTGGGCATCTTCCTGTTTTGGAGCAGGAACTTGGACTTTTCCAAGAGCAGAGAACTCTCCCTGCATGTGGAGTCATACCTTTTTCTCTTATTGAAAAATCACCTACAATTGTGGAATAGCAACATTTAAACTGGTATAAATTTTCAAATGCTGGAGGCTTTTCAGCTGTATCCTCTGAAATCTATCCAGCCCAAGCGTGTTCCTGCTTCTCAGGGAAAATTGGCCTGGCATCACAGGGCAGCATCCTTAATTCACCCACTACCAAAAGAAGTTTAGGAGCAAGAATATGTAGCAAAAGAGGCTGGAGGACAGAAGAGAAAGGCAAAAAGAGGGTCTGGAGAAAATGTGGTATAATGAGATGTTCAACTCTTTCAACCCATTGATTTTATCTAAAAACAAGTTCATGGGTGATGTGATTTCTCTGATTATTTTAATAAGAGGAAAATGCTAGGTACTAACACAGTTTGTTTCTTGAGAGAAAGACTGAGTGGTGTACTATAACAACATATGATAAAACTGGGTTCAAATAAGAGATTAGGCAGAGATGTTGAGAAAGGAAGTGAAAACACTGGAACAAATTCCTAAAAGAAGCAATAAATTTACTTAAAAGTGTACTGCTTTTGGTATCTTATCCAGGCTTGCTGTCTCCAAGTGTGCTTTGACCCCTCCAACATCTTGGGATTCCTGTATTTTTTCAGGTGACAGTCTAGAGCTAGTTTCATACATTAAGTAAGAGCTGGTGTCTTTCCTTCTTGAAGCCTTTGAATGTGCCAAGTAGAGAAGTGGAAGGGACAGATGAAGATATGAGCTGAGAAAGGAAAGGATGAGGAGAAAAAGGAATGTATGAAGGAGATGAATGATGAAGGACAGGAACAATATGGGAGGCACTTGGATCTCAGCTGTGAGGTTGGATTATTAGATCATAAACCAGAGAGGAAGCAGGTAGACTGCATGACCTAAGATTTCCCAGAAACCATCACTATTTAAGCCAGTTCTTCTTTCTTCTTGTTTTAGGAACAGAAATACCCCACAAATTAACTATTTTTTAGCTAATATTGCCAGCAATTGCATCACATACTACTGTGGTAGATACTACTGTGGCTGAGTACATTTGTTATTAAAAGTGAAGGATATAGTTTCTCTCCAAAATGGCTTAATAATTGGTTACATGATGTAAGAAAGAACATAAATATTATCTACACAAATGATAAATAAAATGTTACATTTTCAGTCCATTTGTTAAGTTTTTATCTTTTCTTATCTAAAACATTCTTCTTATGATATAGTGAAGCAATGAACACTTTAAAACAGCAAACTTTGACTTCAATTTTATTGCTTCAAACTTTCTATTAAAAGAATCAACAGAACTTTCTTCAGTTTCTTCAAATTATGATTGCCTTTCTCAGGAGTCTATTTCTGTGAAGATTTTTCATAGACTCAGAATAGTTTCATTTGGAAAATGTTGTTCAGACCATCGAGTTCTATTATTAACCCAGCACTGCCCATTCCACCACTAAACCATGTCCCTAAGTGCCACATCTACATGTCTTTTAAATACCTCCAGAAATGATGACTGCACCACTCTCCTGAGCAGTCTGTCCCCATGCTTGACAATTATTTCAGTGAAACATTTTCCCTAATAGCCAATTTAATCCTCCTCTGGTGCAACTTGAGGCAATTCCCTCTAGTCCCATCACTTGATATCCGGGAGAAGAAGCCGACTCCCCCCTTGCTACAAACTCCTGTCACGGAGTTGCAGAGAACAATAAGGTCTCCCCTTGCCTTCTCTGCATATTCTTTCTCATGTTTGAAGACCATTTTAAATAAACAGCCTGAGAGATTCAGGTTTTCAGGTCTTCATTTATGAAAATCCTAATTTGTTTACAGTTAAGCGCATTGCATTTCATCCTACCAGTAATGATCTTTAGATCTGCCTTTCCTCTAGAATACTGTTTGCACTGACAGCAAATTGCAAATAATTAATGAGACAAATGGTGGAGAAGTCAGGTTTGAATACCTGATACCAGCAGAGGGCAATAAATAGACACTGTCCCTGGTACCCAGCTCTCCTGTAGTCTGGAGGCTGGGAACTCAAGACCTGGTGTCCACTCATTCTGCAGAAAAAAAGATTCTTTCAATAAATTAAAAAAGAGAAGGCAAATGAGACTTTCCCTCACAATCTCTGTATAGTTGTCAGTAGTTTTATAAAACGTGCTTGATAAGTTTTTGTAACCAGCCACAATAAAGACTAGTAAATAACAGTAAATAGTAATAGGTGGAATGAAAATCCATGGATCATGGCATGCTTGGGTGAATAAATTCATGCAGCTGGCATGAGCATATGCAGTAAAGTAAGTGCTTCATCTACTGCTCGAGAAAAGCTTTGTATTAATTTGATTTACAGCATCTCCTTTGCCTTTGAATGATAGGAAATACAGTATTAGAAACTACATCACAAACAAAAATGAATGCTGAAAAAACTTTTTAATTGACATCCATGGAGATACAGAGCTCTTCATGGCCTTCAGTATGTTTTCTTTAAAATATAACTTCTAAGCTTAAATGTCTCTGTTGTGTACACAGCATATGCTGGTTTTACTCTTTTACTTCATTAGGATCATGTCAAGGGACCATTAACCAGTCTTTAACTTCCAGCATGCACATTTTATTGGTTGTTGAGGAGGCGTTGGCTGAAATAGGAGAAAAATTGCATTTCTGTCCTAATGAGGCAGAAAACACTATAGGAGTTCCCTTGGAATCTTGTTTAGATAATTGAGTGCCTTAGGCCTACTCAGCATCACCAAACTTTTCAGCACTTAAAATTATTTAAAGGTAGTTAAGATCAAATGTTTCATCACCCATCAAAGAGGATGGTCTATTTTGTCTGTTTTAAGGATATTTTAAGGCAGACTTGTTAATATAGGAAGCCTTGCAAACATTCTGGTCCATGCAAACCCTGTGGCTAATTCCAACTTGCAGAATGGAAATCAGACCCAAGGCTGGTATTTAAGGATATTGAAGTGATAGCAAAATAATTTTGCTGTAAGTACATGTAATGAAAATCATAGAATTCCAGGTTGGAAGTGACCTCAAGGATCATCTGGTCCAACCTTTCTTGGCAAAAAAAAAAATAGTCCAGATGGCCCAGTACCTTGTCCAGGCAAATCCTAAAAGTTTACAATGCTGGGGAATCCATGACTTTCGTGTGGAGATTATTTCAGTGACTGTTTTTGTTGTGAAAAATTTTCATCTCGTGTGCAATTGGAATCTCCCCAGGAGTCACTTGTAGCTGTTACGCCTCATCTTTTCTGTATTGTCATCCTAAAACTGATGTTTTCATAATGCACTTTATTTAAAAAACCTGTATTCTGACAGTACCAACAGATCCAGCAGCTGTGTCTGAACAGCTTTATTGAATCTTCTTTTGGTAGTGATGTGAAATTCCACAGGGAGTCAGACTCTGGGAAACTAAAGGTGTTAGGAAAACATAATCTGCAGTTCTCTTTCTTAGCGCTAGCATGGAATTCATGTTTTGCCACAGTTATTACTAAGGACTGTAGCAGAGGAGCTGTTTCCAGTTGAACCCTTAGTCTGTCTAATCCAGTGTTGTGGAGCTAGGAATTGCCAACTAATTCTCTCCATGTGTAAAAGCAGAGTATGATAGATTTACCTGTAACAAATGCAGTTGCTTAGGGTGAAATAGGAAAGTTATTTTCTCCATAGCAACCAAGTTTGTGTACATCCCAATGGGTTACAAAAAGTGAGAGTCAGGGAAAGGATGTCCTATTTGTATTCATCTCTCTCTTTCTGAGGATGAAGGAATTATTAGCCTTCCCTCTCCAAAGGATCATGCACTGTACTGTCTGTCCATACATATGCAGGCAATGAGGTCTCACCAAGATAGAACCATTTCAGGTCTTGCTTTAAAGATAAAAAAAGCCATATCATTTGCAAAATAACTCAAACCTACAAAACCAACAAAAAAAACCCCACAAAAAACCAAAAACAAAACCTAAAGAAACCCCACAAACAAACAAAAAAGGACATCTGATAATTGGCTGAAATTACCTTCAAGTTCTAGTCAATTTGACAGAATCATTCAGAGTACTGGAAAAATGAAAAGTAGAAACACTAGGAACTTTTTCAAACCCTTAAATAAAATACTGATTTTTTATTTCAAAGAAGAGTTTTGTTTTAGACTTCACCTAAATGTAATTTTGAAATGGCTGAAATGATTTACCACAGCAGTTAAATGATTTTTTTCATTCTTCTTGGATCTCAGATTCTTTGCTTATAGGTAAGTAATGCATATTTTGGCAGCTTATTTCTTTGTCCTCACAGTCCAAAGATTTCTTCTGTTTTGGTATTTGACAGCTGTCTTCATTCTTTGTCCCAGAGAGAAACAGAGCTTTGTTTTACTGAATAGGTGATAAGAGAAGTAGAAAAGCAAGAGAGTCTGGGAAGAAACTACAGGTCTTTCACTGAGTAGAAAATTCAGAACTTCCAAAATTGCCTTTTCCTCCAGCAGCAAGAGTCTAGAGAAGTCAGCAGTAGGATAGCTCTGCCTGTAGATTCCATCTGGAGCAAACAAATATGAAAGGAACACAAGGCAGTATTGGGAAGGTCCCATTATCTTGGGAGTCTCATGGCCCTCTTCTGAAGGTAAATATGAAGAAGTATAAAGGGACCTCTAATAGCTGTACTAATCTCAGAAGAATTCCACAGATACTAGCACATTTTTCAAGAAAAATATTGTGATAAATATTCAAGTTCTATAAGTTGTTTCTTATAGTAGCAGTGGCTATTAGAATTTAGTTCTATTAAATGTTTACAGCAGAATATTGTTCTAACTTGAAAATGTAAGCATGTTCCTCTGCCAGGGTCTAGCCACCATCAGCCAGCCTGATATTGTTTTTCCAAGGCTGCAGAGTGCTGTGGAGTCATTTTAATCTGCTGTTAGCTGATGTGGTTCTTCTCAGGGTTGCTCTGAGAGCTGTAACAGCGCTGCAGCCAAGGGGATGGCACAGCCTGGGGCAGCCCTGCAGCTGAGTGGTGGTGGCTGCTACCAAGGCACTCTGGAATTGCCTTTCACAGGGAGCACATACATGTGTTTTTTAAACCTGGATTAAGGGCTTGGCTCTTGATCAAGATCAATCTGGCCTGTTTATACTGTCAGTCTTTTCATACAGTGAGCCTACTCTGTGGGAAGTAATCACCTTGCTGAGAATAAGAGTGATACATTCAGCTCATTAGTGCTCCCAAAGCTCTGTCTGTCCCAGGCTTACCAAGAGATTGCAATGCTAACAAAGGTTCACATCAGCTATCCATTTATGCTGTGTATTCATAGTCAACTTCAAGTGTAAAAATGTCAGTGACAAATTAGTGAGAGCTGGCATCACACACTTCTGAAACGCTCAAGAAAAGCTGCTTCTTGCTCCTGGGTATCAGCCAGCCTTTAACAATCTCATGGTAAGGTATACCTTTATAGCTCCTCTTTTTTCCAGCCATGTCATTTATCTTTTTATTTCAATATGAGTGTTTTTAACTTCCCCTTCCAATCTGTGCAGCTCATTATATCCTACAGGTCTGAGAGCTCTGAAAGTTTTGTTCTCATGTAGAAATTTTGTTCACAACTTTAACCCTCTGTTGTAGAAGAGCTGTGAACTGACACCTGTTTTTCATCAGCAAAGCGCATTTTCCTTTTTTTTTTTTTCTTTTTTAATAACTGCTTTATTTTCCCATCCCCCTATGGAGCCAGGGGCAGCAAGACTGGGTGTGTACACACCCCTCCTCAGGCCAGAGAAGGGGAAATAGTTTCATCTCTTAGTTGGTGGGCCATGTCAGTTCTTTTGGCTCTATGGTTGCACTGAATAAGTGCACCTGGTTAAAAAATAGGGAACAGCTCCTAGGTTTCCAATGCTGTGATGATTCCTGTGTTCTTACACACATATGACATGTAGTGGTATAAAAACAGAAACCTCTGAACATCACTTCACTAACCAGTAGTGAATAGTGACCTACACTTTCCATTATTTAGCACTGCACAATCTTTTCTGTCACCTGCATATTCTATCAGCAATTTATCATTGATGAGATTTTGTTGACAATGTGGATGAGGGTGTTGAGTATTTCATTAGTAAATCTGCAGATGACACTGAGCTGGGAGCACGTGTTGATCTGCTGGAAGGCAGGAGGGCTCTGCAGAGAGACCTGGAAGGGTTGGATGGGTGGGCAGAGTCCAATAAGATAAAGTTTAACAAGTCCAAGTGTTGAGTCCTGCATTTTGGCCACAATAACCCCCTGCAGCATTATAGGCTGGGGATGGTGTGGCTGGGCAGTGCCCAGGCAGGAAGGGACCTGGGATCCACAGCAGAATGAACAGGAGCCAGCTGTGCCCTGTGGCCAAGGCCAATGGCCCCTGGCCTGTGTCAGGAATGGTGTGGCCAGCAGGAGCAGGGAGTCACTCTTGCCCTGTGCTCAGCACTGGTGAGGCCACACCCTGAGTGCTGTGTCCAGTTCTGTCCCCTCAGTTCAGGAAGGACATTGAGATGTTTGAGCACATCCAGAGGAGGCAACGAGGCTGGTGAGGGGCTGGAACACAAACCCTGTGAGGAACGGCTGAGGGAGCTGGGGGTGTTCAGCCTGGAGAAAAGGAGACTCAGGGGTGACCTTGTCACTCTCTACAGCCCCTGAAAGGTGTTTGTAGCCAGGTGGGGTTGGTCTCTTTCTCCAGCCAGCAACTGACAGAGTGAAAGGACACAATCTTAAGCTGTGCCAAGGGAAATATGGGTTGGGTATCAGGAGAAAGTTTTTTTACAGGAAGGATGATCAAGTACTGGAATGGTCTGCCTGGGAAAGTGGTGGAGTCACAATCCCTCAATTTGTTTAAAAAAAGACTGGATGTGACACTTGGTGCCATGGTCTAGTTGAGGTGTTGAGCTGGGTTGGACTCGACCTTGGAGGTCTCTTCCAACCTTGTGATTCTCTGTGTGTGAGTGTTTTGATTTCTTTTTTCTGCTGTGTGACTCATCAGCCTTTATGAAAGATATGGTGACAGAGTACTGTATTTCAAATAGTTTAATCTTAAATATTTAAAATCAAGTCATGAATAGTTTGCCATGCTTCCACAAAAGAGAGAAAGCTTACAAGCCCTGAATGATTCTGACTCAGTGAAATGGTGGAAGGATGGGAGGAGGAGAAAGGGGAGAGAGGAAGAAAGGGAAAAAATTCCAACAGTGGCAAAAATTTCCTTTATCTTTATATAGATTTGGGGCCCACTTCTTCTGTTACCTACACCATTTTCCACACTAAAGCAGTGTGACCTTCTCTGGGATAGCTATTCTGTGGAAAACGAGAGGCTTTCACAAGGAAGGTGGAAAGTCATCTGTCTGTACTCTGATGTATCTCTGAGGTGCTGAGAAAGTCACCCTTAGAAAGCATCTCAACATGAAGGAGGCCAAGTGAATGACTGTAAAGGATGCTAACATGGAACAGGAGTCAAAGCACCTGAGGGACCAAAGTTGTGTGAGTTGGATCCTACTTGCCTTGTTCAACACACTGCTGTACATTGATTTGTGACAACAGTGCCTCACCTTGCAGGTGATAAGGGAGCTTTGGTCATATTTAGCATGCCACAAGACAAAATGGTTTTATATAAAAACACAAAGGCGTCTTGTTTAATCCAAAGCAACTCGATTGAAGTCGTTGCTTTATTTCGATGTGCACTGAGCTGCTGCCAGGCAGAGGGGCTGGCGTGGGGCTGCTGCTGGGTGTGTGACCAGCACACGGGCCAGCTGTGGCCAGGAGAGGCCACCCAGCCCTGGGACCCAGCCCTGGCAGTGCCACCATGCCCTGCTCCTGCAGACGGGCTCGGTAGGAGCTGAACTGCAAAGGAGTTGGCAGGAGGCTGCTGCAGAGAAACAGCTGCACCTTCCTTAACATCTGCTGCAGATGTCAATTTAGGAAACAGAATAAAAATTTAAAAAAAATAAAAAGGTCATGGTAAATGCTATAAAAAGTGTGGGGAATCCTTGCCTTTCATCCTGGCAAGCTCTTTCTAATAAATGTGCCCTAAGCCATAGGTTCCTTCATCTCGGCTCCAGATGTCCCCCAGACCAAGTGGAACCAGCCCATACCTCCTGCTCCATTAGGGGCAGCTAGCCCAGCCACAGGAAATCCCTTTGCTCAGCTGTTTTTCTCCATTAGGACTAAGACAGGTTAGCAAAGGAACTACCTATTCCAGTCTATCCCAAATGCTGAACAAGTCCTAAGAGAGAGACAATCCTTTAAAAGAGCTGGGTAGGAGCTAAATCACCACTGCTTCAAGGCTGATTATACAGGGCACTTAGGGGAGGTTTGTGCCTCACACAGGGACTGCCAAGGTGTTTATACACATGGTAGAAAGTGGATGTGCCAGCCCCATCACAAGCACAGGCAGCCTGCAGTGCTGCAGCCCCTCTTGAGGAGTGTGGGCAGCCCACATGGACACGTGCTCCTCCACCCTAATTTTAATCCCCTGCAGGATGAGTATGGCTCGAGTGTTTCCTTCTGAGCTGGCTGGAGCTGGTAGGGTATGTGTAACACTCCACTCTAACAAGTGGAGTATCTCTTTCATGCTTCTCTTCATGCAGGTACACATAATGCCCTCTCAAGCCTCCTCATGTTACTGAGTTTGGGAGCTGCTATTATTTTTATCCAACAATCGCATTAATAAACATATTTGGTCTCTTTTCCATGCTGCTCCCACACCAGTCATGCCAGGTCAGTGCTGAGGCAGAGCAGAACTGAGATCCCTGCTGGAGGCCCATAAACATGTGCCTCACACAGGGTTTTCCTGGGGCAAACCCCTTATAAAGAGATCCCTGCTGAAAATTCCCTGCTGCCAAGCCTTGCCTGTGGCACAGTTAGTCATGGTGGGCTTGTGCAAGTCGAGTTTGGGTCTCATTTGCAGAAAAAGCTACTCAGAGAGCCTGCCCATCCCTGGGCCAAGCTCTGCACCTTGAGCCCTGGCACCTCAGTGTTGAGCAGGCGCTGCCAGTTCTGCTGCTGGAACCACTGTTTCCATTTTAGTGTGTTACTGTGCAAAGCCATTTTCATTCTGAGGAGAGACTGGCACTGAAATATAGACACCTCCCTCAGTGCAAGAACCACTGAGATAAATCTGATAAGCAGGGAACAATATTTTGAGGAACTGCTATTTTCTCCCACAAGAGGACAGCTCCACTTGCTGCTTCTTTCTCAACATGGTGAGGACTAAATTTAACTTATGACTCAGATGTAAACAATACTCCTAATATCTTACCCCTGCATTTTCTTTATCTTCTTTGAGGTTCTCATATACTAATCCTATTGTTTAGTGAAGTTTCTGACTTCTGATGTTTGCAGCATGTGTGATATTTCTTCTTTAACAGTCAAATGAAATAACCATATTTACTGGTAAAATCTAAAATAATGTCATCAAACAGAGGATTTTCTCCATACTTCCACCCAGTGGGGTAGAAACAAGATAGATGATTGCCACTATGACATCATCTTGAGAACTCTTTCCAAAAATTTATTCTTTGACATATTCTTTATCCTCAGCCTGCTTAATTGACAAGTTTATTAGCTAAAGATTATAAATATCACCTGGCAATGAACTTAGTGTCCCGTCTTGTTTTGGTTTAATTTCATTTGCATTTATGTCATGACAGCATATTACACACAGATGTCAAATATTTTAAAATGAAACTTTTCTCATTATATGTCTTACCCATTTTAAGAATTAAGCAACTTCTCTTTTCTGCTTATTCAAAAAAAACAGATGGCAACTCTAAAAAATTAATATCACAAGGCTTATTGCCCTATCTTCTAATTAAAAAAAGCTAAACATGATCCACATCAAGGATGTGTCTTCTCACTGCATAACCCAACAAGGCTTTAAGAGTGCCAAAATTCCTTTCAAACTAATAAGATAAAATGGTCCATAGTACAGATACTACATATACAGGCAAGAAGTTCAACCATGGGTAACTATTGTACTATAAAGGAGAATGCAACTGGTCTTCTCTTACTGATTTATTCTTGGATTCAATTTTTCTCATCCATGCTCACAATCAGTTCTCAATCCTAGTTCCAGTTTCCAGGACCATTGGTCACTTCTCTGGGTATGGTTGCATTACTGGTCTCATTGTCATCCATGAGTTGTTCATGACCCAGTACAAGGAGTGTGAGTTACAGGCACTATTCTTGAGCTGCAAGCTAAACTTAATCCAGGCTTAATCCTGGGTTAACCTTCTTTTCAGAGCACCTTGCAAAACCATTCTATTTCTTAAGAGATATGTGTTACTGTAGGTTAATACAATGGAAAGGAGAAGGGAGAACAACAATGTGCCAAATAATGTCTGCTTCTCCAGAAAAGCTTCAAAAAATCCTTATGTCCACCAGGAAACACTTTAGACCTAATTTGCCCATGAAATATTTTGATACCATTTCAAAAAGGGCTGTACAGATATATAGAAACAACATACCACACTGTAATCAGGTTGGAGCCATGGTGAGTGGTTATATCAAACGTGGGCTGGGTCAGCTGTCTCCAAAAAAAAAAACCTGGCAGTTCATGAAAGAAAAAAAATGCGATATTAAAATTCCCTTCCCCTCCTGGCACAGTCTGCTTCACATCCATAGCCTCAGCTTTCACAGCTCTGGGATCTAGGGATGTGCATGTTTTGCATGTAGCAGTATCCTATCACTCAGATACTGTTCAGATTGTCAAGAAAGGAGATCAGAACTCTCAAAGTTTCATCTTTTGACTAAAGCAAAAGAAATTAGTGATCTAAAGGTGCTACTTTACTTTAAAATTACATATGCACTTATGTACTTCCATTAGGCACCATGTGCAGTAAGGAAAGCCACAGGATTAAGAATGTCATAATTGAAATTAGGAAAAATTGCTAATGGAAGGTATTTTCAAAGATCTTCAATTTTTTCTTTTATGTGTTAAGAAACAAAGTGTTATGAGGCTGAAGAAAATACGCAGACAGATTGTCTAGTCTGCCAATATGATTTTGGAGTTCGGAATATAATAACAGTGAGTCAGAAAGTTATTATTTTGAGTATGAAGAAGAGGAGGTAGGAAATGTGTATTTGTAGAAACACTTTCTGTTGTGTTTTACAGCAGTGGCCAGATAAAATGTAGCTGGGCTTCAGCCCGTCTAATTTTCCCCCTGCATAACTTCACAACATCCTTGTAGCCCTCATGAGTTGTCTTCCCCTTTTTCCAGAGGTGATTAATTCTCATTTTTTCCTGGCAAGGCTCTCTGTTCAGCCAGGCCAGTGTTCTTCCTCACCAGCTCATCATTTGACACATGGGTGTGGCCTGCTCCTACACCTTTAAAATTTCCTTCTTAAAGCAGGTTCATCCTTCCTGGTCCCCTTTACCCTTCAGGACTCCTTCCCAAGGGATTCTGTCAACCAGCCTCCTCCTCTGGAATCACCAGGTGGCAGCTCTGCTGACCCCCCTCCTTACTTCTCTGAGAACTGAAAGCTCTATTGTTTTGGGGTTGCTGCCAGTCCTCTGCTCACAAACAGCAGCTCTGCAGGGCACCTCCCCTGGCTGGCTCCCTCACCAGTGTCAGATCATCTTTCTCACAGAGTTTTGTCTCTGCTGTGTTATACCTTCAGCAGACACCTGGTAAGTTGAAGTCCCCAAAGATGTCATGTCTCCAAGAGTTCAGGAATGACACACATTGCCACGAGTCTATCTTTCATGCCCTTTGGTAGCACCAAGTTAAATGTAGTGCAGGGCAAACTGGTATTGGTATCCATCCGTCCTACTAGTTCAACAACAGAACTTTTTCTAATTTTGAGCAAGTGAAGAGAGAGAGAGAGAGAAACCCACCTCCTTCCACTCACAATCATGTTGGTGTCAGGCTTTATCCTGACTGCTGCAAAGGCTGAAATGATAATTTAAATTCATGCTGGCCACTATCTTAACTCATCCCTGCAAGTGCCCTGGCTCACAGAGCTCCTGAACACTTGGCACACACTCTTTAGTTTCAGGAATATGAATGTAGTGAGAGTTTTCTGAGTGCTACTGCAGCTTCTTTTAAGACACTACTAAAGCTTTCCTATGTTTTGATTTCTTTTCATTTTAAATATCTGTTTACACCTCTGGGGTTGACTACACTCCAGGACAAGAGGTATCCTCCCTCACAGGCTGCCTCCAGGGCTGTGGGATTCCATGCAGCACACATCCACACTTTACAACACTCTCAGACCATGCTGCCAAAATCACCAGCTTAAATTTCCCCCTCCACAGTCCACATGTAAAATGGAGAGAAAACATATGCTTTCCATAGCTTTGTGCCATAATTATTTGCAGTACAGAAACACCTGAAGTGTGATCTCCTATGGAGATCAGATTCTGCTGCATTTGTTAGGAGGCGTAAGCACAGCGCGAACTGTGTTCTCTGAAGTGACAGCAGATGAAAGCACCCACAAAAGTGATGTTTTCTTCCCCTTCAATGAGTGGGCTGGCAGAGGGCAGCCTGAGATGCCTTTACAGAAGCTATTTTAAAATTATCAGGGCATCATCCTGAGATCCTGGGACAGAGCTGTGGATTGAGTTCAGATTTCTCAAGACACAGTCAATAACTTTCATTCAAAGCAATTTCCTTCTGTGTTGCTGACAGGCAAATTGGAAAAGTAACAGATGACAGACAAGCTGGCAGGGTGACAGGAAGGTTTCAGATACAGTCTGCAAAAGGGGCAAGAACATCCATTTTTCTCCCACACCAAAAGCTCACTCCTACCTTTCCATCAGCCTCTGTTTATAGCCTGCTTTGCCAGAAAGGGCGGTTTCACTTCTCTCATGGAAGTCCTTTTGGAGCCAGTCATCTAGGGCAATTGAGCATAGACATCAAGATAATTACAGTGAAAAGTTATTAAGTCCTGGCCAACTCTTGTGCTGTGCCTGCTCAAGTTTTCTGAATACAAATTTCTTGCAAAATTAATCTCCAGACCACACCATAAATACTCCCCTATGGTGAGAACTTTGATGTGGATCTGCATGAATCTTTTCCCTAAAGTAAAGAACTCTGGGGGGAGGGGAGGAAATCAAATGGGAAATCTAAATTTATTAAAATAAAACCCTCAAACAAACAAAAATACAGAACTTAGAAATCTAGAAATTAAAAGGATTTTTCAACAATGTTTGCCTTCCTGCTTCATTCTTGAAAAGGACTGATCACATATTCATGTTGTTAGTCCAGCATCTTTTTAATAGAAGTCAGACCTTTGAGTCCTTACCAAGAGTCTTGTTCCATGTGAGACCTGTCTGATTTCTCTGCCTCTCAGCAGTCTCTGCTCTTGTCCAGCCAGCACTAATGCAGTACAAGCCAAGTGTGGACCACTGGTGAGAACCAGGCATGGGCCTGAACTAAATCACAGACAGGAGCAGTGTGGAGAAGGAAAGAGCATGATGGAGAAAAGTGGGTGATTGTAGCCTGTAGATGATTGTTCAATAAGGAGAAGAAAAAGAGAAACATCAGAAAAGTGGGGAAAGAGATCAAAAAAACACTGGGCCCACTGTGAAACAGCATGGGCAGCTCTGTACAGTAAAAGTGCACCAAGAGTCATCTGTTGTGAGCCTTGGCTGAAAGCAGTATGTAACAGTGAGCAATTAAATATCCACCTTCTCTTAGTGGCAAGGGCTGCCCTTGTGTGCAAGAGAACAGTGTACATACTGCTTCTGGGGCATGGGACTTTACCATCCATGGCTTTGCTGACAAAGAAATAACCTAGAGGACCCCAAACCTCTGTTAACCAACCAGGTCAAAAAGGAATATTAATATGAAAAATGTAACAAGTAGGTTTTGGCAGTATTTAATGTACTCACTCCAGGAAAGGTTTAGATAATAATTCTGATTAATACAAATTATTCAAATTTTACAGAGGTTGTCAGCTGTCCTCCCCCTAAAAAGCATGATTAATGATAGCAAAATTATAACAAGAAGGCATTAATAGCTTGCATTTAGCTTTTTAAATTTGTAAGGAACTTTACAAACAATCAATAATCGACTTAAATCCTCTGGTTGTCCTGTGGTGTGGATGTTGGAAGTGTAAGACAGTTATATTAGCCAGAGAGACAGTGAAATTCATCATGCTACCCACTCAAATACTGTCCACTTTCATGTTAGAAAGGAAAAGTATTGGATTCTTAACACTGGCACTAGAGAGCAGATCTTTTAGCTGCCATGGACCCAGAGGAAACCACACATTTTATTCCAAAGCTGATACACTCTAGTAATGTTTCCTACTGTTTACCACGAAGATGACTTCCATTAACTTGTGTACCTTTACAGCAAACTCTGATGGGCAGAACTGGTCTCTCATCAAATACAATAATGCTATTTAACAGCCATGGCTGGCACACTTCCAGTGTCCTCAAGCAGTTGTGAAGGCACCTCTAAAATGAAATATTAGTCCTTGTATGCAGAGATAAGAGATCTAAAGTCAGTTTCCACTTTCTAAAAGTACCCATTTTCTGCAAAACAAGCCAAATCTTCCTCACAGTGAGGCAGAAGAGGTAGCTGCTTGGTTTAAGGGAAAGCTCCATTTTAGATCTGAAAGTAATTGCTAGACTTGAAGAGCCTAAGTGTGGATGCATCTCCTTTTCCTCTTCAACTCTGTAAATTAGCATTACAGTTTGCTTTTCACAGCAAGGTATTAGCACTGTTGGACTGCTTGGCAGCTCTTGCTCCACTTCTGTTTATCTTTTGTAAAGGTCGTGTTCCTGCTTGCAGTAGAATTGGCAACAGAAGCTGTTAGCAAAAAGGCTTTTTTGCACAGAATTGTGAAGGACTTTAGGAAGGAACATAAACCTAAAATGACCACTGCAAATATGTCACAGGGTTTAGATACTTAAGATTACTGTTGTCCAAAAAGCAGTGATTTTGGATTCTATTCTGAATGCTTTTTATACCATGCTTAACACAGTAACACAGTAACAGAAAACAAAGTAGCTGCAAATACTTCTCCAAATACCAGATGAGGTAAACTTGGAAAGTGGAGCACTGGCAACAGAGTGCAGAAGCACTTGAACTGCTTCTGCAGAGAGCTGCTGGTGCCAGAAGCAGCACTGTGCTGAGCCAGAGGAACCTGCCCAGCAATTTCCAGATGTGTAGCTTCAGTGTCCAAGCAGGTACTCTGAACAGAGCAATGCCACTCCTGGGGAACTTGGCTGGATGTGGTGAGATTGGAGATCTGTGCACAGTGCTTGTTGTGATGAGTTTTATGGCACATGAAACCAGCAGTGCCATGAAGCACACATCCTCTAAGATCTTGCTGCATGGGCTGTTATTTGGCATTTATTAGATTAGACAAGCTTCATGTCCACATGACTGCAAGTCCTGGAGTGAAGAGCATCACCTCAGTTTTACCCATTTGTGTAGAACAGCTGATTGTCTTCTGTGGGCTCAATCCTTTCAGAGGCAGTGCTGCTGAAAGGAAAGGAAAGGAAGAGCTGTGTGTTGCTTCTCTATTTGCTGATATGAAATCTGTACTTAGTCTAGTACTGGAGTCAATGTTTTAGACCATTTCAATTTACAGTTCAGGTTCAGACAGTGATAAAAGAGCAGAAAGCCAGTATGTGATATTCCAAGTGATGTTCCAAGAGAGCAAGCACCAGGGATGGTGGTGCAGTTTACCTTTGTATCTTATTTTGGCATTTAATCCAGGAAATTCAGGCTTAGAAAATACACTATGAAATGCTGACAGTAGCAAAAACAAAAAACAAAAAAACAAAAAACAAAACAAAACAAAACAAAACAAAAACCCAACAAAAATGAGTCCAGAACAACATGGGTAGACAGATGCCAGCTCTCTGAAAGGTTTAGCCAATGCAGGCATGCTCCCTCTGGGATCCCAGCTTAGTAACCATCATCCCCAGATGGGCTAAGCTCAGTGATCATCATTCCCAGCCTGCCCTAGACCACACACACTCCCAAGTGGTGTAGATTTGCCATGATGTGGTTTTGGGTGGCCATTGCCTGCCACAGAAATGTACACAGGCTACAGATAGCTGTCATTCCTCTTTGGCCCTCAGGAAGCCTGGGCAGCACCACAGTCCAGATCTGCTCTGCTGGTACCCAGCAACTCATGAGCTCTCTGTTCTCTGAATCCATCTCTCCTGTGGGAGGATGGAAGATGAATTCTCCCTAGAACCTCCGTGATGGTATCATGGGAAAATTTTTGCCTCTCAGGAATGTTTTGGGGCTAATCTGTGAACTATAAATCAATCCCTGCTTGGGTAATCCTTCAGTCACTAGCATCCTGCCTTTTCCAGTTCAAATACTAGCAACTTTCTTCAGCAACTTGAAGCATTTTCTGTTACTGCACTTTATTTTACCCAGCAATCTGCATCCTACTACTCAAATCTGCAACATCTCCTACACCTGAATTAATCCAATAAAGGTTATTTCAAATATTTTCTCCCCTGATCTCATGCAACAAATACAGAGCATAACATTTAAACCTAATGCTATTATTTGGTTTACTTCAACTCTTTGAATAACAAAATGTATATATGAGATTTAAAAAAAAAAAGGAATAAATAATTAGCCTCAAAATTGTGGAGGCTCTGATGGCTGAACAGGAAAACTTCACTTTTCATCAGCTGAGATGTGGCAATTTTCAGAACAAAAAATCCTGTGAGCCTCCAGTTCATATTTCTGCTTTGGAAACACCCAGTCTAAATAAGCAAACCCAAGGAAACCCTGTCTAAATAGGCAAAACCAAGGTTTTTTACTTTATGGAAGGGAAAAATGAGAAGTAAGCAAATTAAGGAAGGCACTAGGATGCCAGAAAAATACAGAAGTGGGACTAAAATTGAAATGCAAATCAAATGTCTTAATCACATGGCTGTTCTTTCTTTTCATACTGAGGACTTAAACAAATTAAATGTTTTTTTGAAAGAAAAAAAAAAAGAAGTGTAGAAGAAAACCTACAGAAGATTAAGTAAGCCTGTTATCACTGTCACTTACTGACCATGTTGGTTAATTTTTGTTCCTTCAGATGCACCAGTATATCATACAGCATTGAGCCAAATGTGCCTGCTAAATCTGCCACTGTCTCATAAGGTACTTAATTTTTTTTCTTTTTTAGCCAAAGAAATTTTAATTATTCTAATCTCAGGGAAATGGTCCTGCAGGAAAATAATTTCTCATTTATCTAAGTATTGACTTCAAGTGATGAGTCAGAGGGACATAAAATGAAAATTTTAGAACTGGGTAAACTGAATTTGAGATCCAGGTATTAAAAAAATATTTTGAAAAATATTCTTGTTCCAGTTTTCAACCAGGTTAACTAGCTAACTTCCCTTTCAGAAAGCCCTGAGACTGAGCTGCTTGTGGACTGCACTGGGTGCTTTCTTAAGCACAGTTAAAGTTTAAACAAAGCACAAGAGAGCTCAACAGAAGTGTTTGTATAAAGAACACTTTACTGAAAACTGGCCTCAAAGTGCTGGTGATGTGTCAGGGAGCTTTTGTACAGAGAACTTAAACAAAATATGCTTTATAAAAATGATATCGATGTCTCCTCAATCAAGGCTCCCTGAGGGTATTTTTGGACCTCTGAGTCAACAAGCATTTTCCTTTCTCCTTAAAATGACTTGCTTCTCTTTTTTCCAGCCAGCCTCCTTCTTCATGCCCCTGTATGGGTGTTTTTCCAAACTACCTCCACTCTAAGTCTTCATGCATTTTAATTACCTTGAGGTAGAGTCCAGAATGTTAATGATATTTTAATACATTAAATCTCTGATTAAGTAAGGTGGGTTCTTTTTACCTCCCTTCTTTAGTGAGGAAGATTTGTATTCATCACACTAATTCTTAATACCTGACAGCTGAAGCTTAATATCTTTTGATAGTTCCAGAGATTAATTTAGAGTCATTGAAAAAAACTCTCAGGATTATAATGTAAAGAACTGAAGTTCCTATGGATTAAATACATCCACAGTGGAAAATGATGAGTATTTATTTGTATATTTTATTTAAATTCTCTGATATTTTTTCTGTTATTCTTATCAAATTTGTGCTCAGTCCTTCCTTGGTGTGTATCTTTGAAACCATAGTCACCTTTCTGCAGGTTTAGGGAATTTAAAACAGAGCTGAATGATAACATTGCTAAATGTGCATTTCCATTGCCATAATTTCTAATGCTCTACCCAGCTTTATTAAAATTGAGAGGAAGTTTTACAGCTATTACAAATAGAATTGACTGGGAATTTATCCACTTATCCACTCAGCATATCCAGTTCTTTCTTGACTGACTAGAAACCTATGATAAAACTCACTATCAAATATAGTTTCTTCTGAGTTTGAGCAGTATTTCCATAATGAGTTTACTGACCCTTAGCATTAGAAAATTTTGACTCATTCTTACATCTGATGTCTTAAGAAATATTTCTGCCTTTACAATATGTCACTCATGAGCAATGAAAGCATGATGATTTGGAGAACAAAATTCAAATTATCTCAAAAAAGTAATTGTCAAAATTTTTTTACCCCCCAACTTATACACTTTAAATATGCCTTCTTGTGCTTCTGTGTGTATTATGCATTATTTATGAACAAAATCACTACAACTCTGGAAATAAAATGTTAGTATCTAACACACTAAGCTTGAAAAATAAAGATGAAATCTCTCAGAAGTACTAATTAATGAGACTGAAAAACATAGTGTGGTAGGGGCTGAAAGAACAACTCAGAACGGTTTTTACTTTTCTATGGTCTAAGTCAAGGAAAATATTACCTGGAGGAACTATAAAGGAATGGATCAAGGCTTCTTTTAAACAAATTGTTTTATTTGACTGTGAGAACATTTTGAGAAAACAAATTGCATACACCAGGACCTCTTGAGTACCTTAGTTACATCAAAACAACCCTGTAAACTTTTCTTAAAGTGCCTCTTAGAAGATAGGTATGCAATTAAAGCCCAGCAGTGCATCAGGATGTTTGTATGACAGGACCACCACTGCCCAGCACCCTCTCAGAGTTCAGTGTAATTCAGTGTGGTTTTGCCCACACGACCTTATATTGACCTTATATCCCTGTCTTAGGACTGGGAGGGGGTTTGATGTTTGTGGTTATGCTGAGAAAGAAATGGAACTGATGCCTCTTTAGGTATCAACAACACAAACAGCTCTTGGCACTGCTTTTGATAAAATGGCTTTAGCTGAGAAACCACAGATGGGTTACAAGTGGTAAGTAAAGGTCTTAAATAAAGGACAGAGTTTGAGAGGGGGGCTGTTCAGTAGCATACAGGGAAGGAGAAGTTAAGACAGCAGAACAGTGCTATCCACTGCAGTCTCGACACTGCAGCACTTCCCTAAAATTATTTGAATGCATGTACAGCAAGGGGATATCTGCTTGTACTGAGCCTTGTTAGTTTTGCAAATACAAAGAGCTTTTGGCATGAATAACTGCCTTGGAGAGGTATACTTAGCACAAAGAGGTGAAGTAATACTCTTTGTTTCCTTTCTTCACCTCTGGGTGCCCATCCTGAGAGTCCTTGTGCACATGGAAATAGTCACCTAATCGTCCACTGAGTTATTTCTGTGTTGCAGCAATATTGGCAGGTTGAGGGCTTAATGGACAAGGTCTATACCTGTTATCAGTTTGTCTCAAAAACTGGAAGTGAATGCTGATGAGAGTCTGCAAAGATTGATGGATTTTCACTGTTCATTTCAAAACAACTTGATCAAAAATTCTTCTGCAACACATAACAGTCATAATACATTCTTATGTTGTCAACAGTAAATCAAAACAAGTCTAACAACCACATATTGCTATGGACACCAGTCAGATTACCAGCTGTGTTTGCCAAGTGTGTCCTAGAGCTCCCTGCCAACACTGCTTCTGCAGGAATGGCAAGCCTGCCACATTCAATAATAATTTGAAATCAGAAAAGGAGATAATTACATAAAGGACAGGAAGGAGAGGGAAGGGTGAAAACCAGACATGTTGGGTCTTATCAGCCTCATACTTGATGTGGAGGCAGGTGCATGGTCCCCATGCAGTCAGCAGCATCAGAAAGGTGCCAGCAGGTGCTGATCTCAGACCTGCCTGAGGAGCTGTTTCCTGTGTTCCTGGAACATCTTCTTCCAAGAGAGAATAAATCATGGTATTTGCCCAGGAAAGGTAATGTAATGAGAACAGATCAAGTGAAATGTTTTGGCTGGCTTTGGATGAAGTCTTGGAAACTGGCAATTTGCCTTCTGGGCTCTTTTGTCTGAATTCAGTTTTATGCACTTTCAGGGAATTGTGTATTTCTCCCATTTCTTAATAAAATTCTGCAAGAATGAAATAAGAAATACATTAAGATACATTTAAATCAGATTTTAAATACCCACAGATCTATTAAAAACATGTAGTGAATTATTTTTTTCATATAAAATCAACAAATTTGGCTCCAGAGTAATGTTTTTCATGCATGTCTCAGCATTTCAATGCTGTTAATATAGTTTTAAAAATACATCAGGTTTAATAACAAAAGTAGCCTTTCTTCCTTATTCATAGCCACAGACTAGGCAGCATCAGAAAGTGTTTTATAGGCCAGAGCTTCAGCTAAAGGTTGACTTAACCACCTCCACTAATGGATTTTTATATTGCTTGCCCATATTTTCTCATGTAAACATGTAATTAGAGCTCACAAGATGAGAACAATGATTCTATATTTCCATTTATCTGTTGCAAATTTTCATTATAATTTTCCTGTCATTCTATTTAAGTAGAATTCTATTGTGGTGTTTATGAGCTCTGTATTCTGC
This sequence comes from Oenanthe melanoleuca, assembly GCF_029582105.1. Classification (NCBI taxonomy): domain Eukaryota; kingdom Metazoa; phylum Chordata; class Aves; order Passeriformes; family Muscicapidae; genus Oenanthe; species Oenanthe melanoleuca. The sequence continues at coordinate 95,437,526 of NC_079333.1, forward strand.
CACCCTAGTATTATAAATTTAAGTACCATATTAAAATCACAAACAGGATAGGGATTTGCCTGGTACTGAGTGTTACTGAGATGATGTTTCAAAAATTCTGGCTTTTATCCTGTGAGACACAGGCATGAGTTCATGATATGATGCACTATAAAAAAAAATACCTCTACATCATCAATCTAATATTTACTTCCCACAATCAATTAAACATTACAAAGCATTCTGGATCAGAGACCCAAAGTACCTAATACCTGCTCTTATTTGGGAATTAGAGCACCTAGGGAATTCCAGCTAAAATGGTTTTAAACAGCAAAAGAGTTTTAAAGAAGTACATGTGCAAGGAAATAAACAGTTGTGCTTATTGGATGGTCTCACAACTGAGAGAGAACAGAGGTGACATAAGAAAAAATATTGCTTTGGGTTTAAGTGTATTTACTGATTATTACTTATACCAACCTTAACAGCAGTGTACCTTTCAAGTGTCTTGAGAACTTGCCCTTCTCTGTAAGCCTGGTTTTGTGCAGTGATTGCTCCTCATACCTTCTGAGTAAAATATTTCAGAGCCCTAACAACAAATCCTTTTCCTTGAAACAAATTATTTTGCCTAGAAAAGGCTGACAGAGAAACTAAATTAACTCAGTGCAGTTGCTGGTGAGTTTGACTGTTCAGAACCTAGTCCACAGCCTTTTGGAAAGATTTATTTCAGGTCTAGAAATGGCTAAATCTATGCAAGTCATGGAAAAGGAAAAGGAAAAGGAAAAGGAAAAGGAAAAGGAAAAGGAAAAGGAAAAGGAAAAGGAAAAGGAAAAGGAAAAGGAAAAGGAAAAGGAAAAGGAAAAGGAAAAGGAAAAGGAAAAGGAAAAGGAAAAGGAAAAGGAAAAGGAAAAGGTGACCCCTTATTCCAAGACTGGTCCCATTACTAGAGGTGAGACAATTTTGGTGGATACAGGTGCCCATGGAGATTTGCAGCAGGAGAAAGAGATTAACAAGTGACACCCCTCTATACTTTGACATACAGGGAGTGCTTAAGCCACTGCAGGTGGACTGAAACAATTAGCATGAGAATCCACTTGTGATATTTTTTGACTGGCTCATTGCACATCTGCTGGTATAGTGCCTAATTTACACTTCAAATACTTTAATTTCCCTTGTCAGTGCTTCTTTGTATTGTGCACTTCACAATGTTGAGATAATTGAACTTACTTCTAAGGGTGAATACTGTTGTTGGACCTGAAATTTTCACAAGGTCTTTTTAGTCAGTCACCACAGCCATTCCCATTGCTCCTTGTACTGTGGTACACTTGCAGGGACAGGAAAAAACAGGAACTATCCACCAAAAAATCTCTGAGGGACCCTCTACATATGTGTAGTAATTTCTTTCTGCCCATTGCCCTTTCTGGACATAAGTCAGTAGTGAATCTGCTGGAAATATTTTCTTCCCAGACGGTTTATGGAGCAGTGAGTCACTCTTACTGTCAGACTTCACTTAATTTCATAAATCAGACAACTGTCCCTTTTTTTTTTTACTGTCCTTATGCACAGTGCCCATTTTTAGACAAGTGTGATCTGGAACATCCCATAGTTACTTTGGGAGCCTTCCTTTGCATTCTCTGCTGGTATCTTTGGTTCAACATGGTGCAGATGGCACAGGAGCAGACGTTTATCAAGGAAGATCTCATCTGTTTGAGCCACAGCTATATTGCTTCAGGCATTAATGTTTGAATCAGGCTTTTACACTGTCCTGTGCATCTGAGCTCCAGCTCCAGCTGTTTGCTCCTGGTTTACCACAGCCCTTTCCTGTGGGAGGTGTCATGCCACAGGTGTCAGCCAGGAAGAGAGCAGAGCTGGACCAAATGACAAGCAGAGCTTCAGTCTTCTGCTGCTGTTATTACTGTTATTGTACCCACTGCCATCCCTTGGTATGAAACAGCACAGCTGATTCCACAGCCTTATCAGCTCCTCTCTCAAGTGAATTATGGCACTGACCTCAGATGGAAAACACAGCTGAGTGTTTGTACCAGCCTAGCCCGTCCCCCCAGGGTGTCATTCACCTCAGCTTGCAGCCTGGGCACCCTTGGAGACCTCTAGTCCATGTAGGAATGCTGGTCTTTGTCCCTCCTGAAGGCTCTGGAGATTTTTCTAATGATCTCAAAGCTACACCAGGGATTCCCTCTCTGTGGCCACTCTGGATAGGTCAACATTATAATTTGACCTTCTGCCCCTGGCAGACTTGTTTCTTGGAATGGTTTGTTGTATGTCCATTTGTTTACCTCTGTTGTCTAAAAAAAACCTCTTCAAGTGCAATTTATAACAGAAGGGTAGAACTTCCAAAACTGCTAGCAAGAAAACAGCAGGAATGGAGTGCTCAAAATAACTGGTCTATGGCCTGGAGTTGTTTTGTTGAACAGCACCTTGTGCTGAACAGTAAAAATGAACCTCCCTGTTGAGTTAAACCAGTGGTCCTTCTAGCCTTACTTGTGTAATGATCTGCAACAGAATAAAAGGGCTACATTTTAAGAATGGAACAATATATCCTTGATATAATCTTCCAGCTTCACAGCAGTTCATGATCCTCCTGAAGCACAGGTTCCAGCTGCACCTTCATGCTGAGATTCTGATGACAGATTTTTTTCTTTCTTCATCTGAATAATTTTTGAATTCACTGAAGTTTTTTGCCTGCAAAATTACCTCTAAGTTTTCCAGTTTAATTTGAATGATTTGGTCTAAGTGTTTCTGTTTGTTTGTTTTAGAATTCTTGCCAGTTCTTAAATTATCTCATCTTTCTGTTCACCTCCTCTACACCATTGGGATTTTATGAAGTTCATAATGTCACAGCTGAACTCTCTCTTTTCTGGGCTTGAAGGATACATTTTTATTTACAAGTGCTTTATGGGGCTTATTTGCAAAGGTTTCCTTGAGATGCTAAAACTGAAGAGTTTTACTTCCTGTCCTTGTATCAGGAAGAATTTTTACCTTGAGATGATGGTACTATTGCAGAATAAAGATTCTAAAGTGTCTTGTAACAACAGAGTTAAGCTATTGCAAGAGTCTGTCACCAAACTCCAATGTGCATATAACAATGCAGAAGAATGAGCATGTCACTTTTTTTATTATTTGCCTTTATACTGGAGCAGTGTTTCTTCAAATCCATCCATCTATCTATCTATCTATCTATCTATCTATCTATCTATCTATCTATCTATCTATCTATCTCAGAAAGGATTGTCTAGATTGTCAGCTTTTGTACACTTAAATATTATAAAAATGCATAAAGTTCATTCTTAAATTGCATTTTAATTACAAGGTTTTCAGTAATTTTTTTAAGTGCTCAACAACCTTTTGAAAATAGGTTATAACTAGATGTGTAAAATCAGAAATTATAAGCTATTATTATTTGCACAGACCTGAACTCATTTTTTTATTGTCTAAAATCCAACAAAAGCCTTTGTTGCCTTAGAAAAACCCATATACACATCAGTAAACTGGTGAGGCTGCTGTTTTCCCCTGAGTGCATTGCTATGTGTTGTTAATTTTCAGAGAAAGCTGTTTATGGACTCAGCATCTGTGAGTATATCATTATGGATGATGTACTCACAAGCCTTTGTAATTAAATTCCACTGTTTGGTAGAAATAGGATCAGATTTACCAGACGAGGCAGCAGAACCCTGTAGTCAGAATTCAAGGGTTTAAATAACACAGCACTCTTTTCTGCAATGTGTCTTGAAAAATAACTTGCTAGTTTTCTCTGCAGAAATTCCCTTCAATGTTGTTCATTTAGAACTGGTTGAATAATAAATAAATGAAGAAGTAAATATTTCTTACTGAACATAATATAATTCACAATTAACATTATTGATCCTCTTCCAAAACCAGTTTGGGGCTTGCAGCAAATTCCTGTAGCAATTTAGAATAAAAAGTGAATGTGTATATGTATTGTTTAATTGTGTTGTCTATGCCAGAAATACGAAATAGGAAATATAAACAAGAAACATTTGGGTTCTAACACCAGCATTTCTACAAAGCCTCTGCCTGTTTTCATAAAAGGTTTATGGATTTTGTGTGTTCCAATTGCCATATGACCAATCTAAAATGATTTTTGACCCAATTAAATACTCAATGAAAACTTAAATGGCTTCAGCAAACCCCTATCTAGACCTGTGTTTATATATCAAAAGATGGATTAAATCCTAATTTAATGCAGGCACATTTGAAATATCAGCCTTTATGCCTGTGTTTCAATGCTGCTTCTATAAAATGATGAGAATAAATTTAACCATTCCCATAGGATTTTGGGAGGATTCATCAGGATGTCCTTGTAAAACTGAAAAGCACTGGTCTGTCAAATATCTTCATCAGAGTGTTTATCTTTGCTGCTACTTAGCTCCAAAGAAATGAAATATTGATTGTCTCCCTAGATTGTTTTAACTCTTTCTACTTTCACTGCAGCAAGTGGTGTTCACAGAGCAGAAATTACCTAGTTAACCTCTTACTGGACATGGTCACATTATTACCAAGTGGGTTTTTTAACAAATTCTCAATGGTTGATGATTTTTAACTCTTTTAGGGTTTTGTTTGTGTTTTTTCATTTAAAAAGCAGAGCTCTGAAAATAACCCTATTCATCTCAATGGGGAACTTTTATCTTGCATACAAATGACATGCCATGATCACAGAGAGAAAACTGCCAGGGTAACTTAAATTGATTATCAGTGTGTAGGAAGACCACACTATTTAGTTCTTCTATAAATTTGGGTTTGAAATGAGCAAGATCAGTTTGCTCATTCTGTTTCCAGCTTGAGATCTCTTCTCCGTGATTTATTCATAAAGGGCTTTATTAATGGTATGTTCAAAATCAACACATCTGCAGGCTGGGGAGCATCTTTGGTGCACTGCTGAGCAAACCATTGTCCCTTGAATGTGGTGATGTTTAGAAGCACCTTTAAAGCTTCAAAACCATCCATTTCCTGCAGTTTAATGTCACCAAGAAAGAGCTCTTTATATCTGTGAAATGACAGTCCTGCTTTCGTGCTTTCCTTTCCCCAGCTCTAATTTTGATGCTCTGAACTTTATATTATATTTATCTATTATTTTAAGAGTAACTCCCATATATAAGTTACAATTAAACAAAATAATTGGGTCCTGAAAGAAAAATTTAATGCTTTGCATCTGGCGAGGATTATTAATCTCTCCCAGAAAGGGCTGCAGACACATCAGACACCAGCAGCTAAGAAGATGAAGTGCCAAGGCTGTAAAAACTAAGATAAATGACTGTTTTGCTTAAGCCTGTCTGCTGTTTATGGGCCTAAGAGGGGCTTATCTTCTGAGTGATAACACACACTGTATCCACCCACAACACTTTCTCTTGGACTCATTTTCACACATTTTGGAGTAGCTCTGTTAGCACTCTGTTCCATGAATATTGGTTTAAAAAAATGGTTTGTAAATGCATCACATCACTCATGTCCATAATGGCATTTGTGCCCTTTGTGGTGCATAAAGGCAACTTAATCATTCCAAATGCCACGTCACATCTTGGCTTCCTGCTGGGAAATCTGGCAGTGTTTGGAGGCTTGGCAATGTGACATTGCAGGCACTTAGACTGCATCTGTGGCTGCTCCACAGGCTGCCTGGAGAGGGAGGGGGAACAGGAAAGGCAGTTTTGATGTATGGTTCAGTGTTTAGACCTAAACAGGGACCAGGAATCGGGAGATCCAGCAAGAAGTGACAGAGTAACACGCTGCAAAGATTCCCAACACAACACCTGCTCCTGCCTTGCTTGAGAGCAGCTGTATTTTTTTCCCAATTGTATTGGCTGGTCAGTCTTGGAGGCTCCAGCAATACCTTAAAAAGGAGGGGTCTACACAGGCTTCCATTTGATCCTTGGCATCCATCTGAGCCAATAACCTTGTGCTGCTGTGGTTGTTGGCCAGGAGGAGCAGAGCTGATGTTTCTCCTTTCCCCTGGGATCAGCCCTTTTCATCTGCTCTGTGAACTGTTAGTCACAGCTGTGGCCCTGGGGCTCTGTGCAGCAGGGCAATGCTGGACACTGTGCTTTGCCCATCTTCTGCCACCAAAATGCAATTGGAATCACACGGGAAACAACCCAAATGTAGCTTTTCTTCATGTCCTCAAACCAAATTGTTATAATCACCAGGTGATTGTTTCCTCTTCTCTGGCTTATCCTGCTGCTCTTTGCCCCTCAGCTACTGCATTTTTTCTGAGAACAGCATTACTTGATTCTGCCACTCTGAGAGCTGGATGGAGTGTGCTGTTCCCTGGGGTAAAACATGGTTATCTTGGTGAATCTGATTTAGCTTCCCATTTGGTAATTTTGTTCTCTCTGGCTACAAGAAAAGTTGTAATTGGTGACTGAAGAGCTTCCTTAGAGCAAAACATGTTTAGGAGAACAGATAGAATTTAGAGAATACATACCCCACTTATTGATAGAAAACAGCCTGTGCTCCTACCTGCTCACAAGGTAATTTGTTGTTTTCCACGTGGAGGCTCTTTAAGGGCAGATTTCTCTTCTAGCTGATTGTCTGTGCCTCACAGATGCAGGGGTCCCTTCCCACCCACCAGGATCCATCTGACCAGGCAAATTCCAAATCTGGATGCGCAAAACCAGTGCTTCACACTGGCACAAGCCCTTCCAAGCTATCAGCTGGCTGTGCTGGGTTTGTGGTGCCCTGGCTGCTGCCCTGCCCCTCCCAGCCACAGCATCCTCTCAGGACAGCAAAGCACAGCACAGCCCTTTGGGGGCTGCCAGTGTGGGGCAGCTCCCCTCCCTCACAGCATCTGCACATGGGTGCTGTGGGAATGCTTTTCCTCCTGTCCTCTTCCTGCACCACATGGATGCATTTTGTGTGTGACTGATGTTCTCTTATGAAGGAAAAAAATAAATTTATTTAGATTTGTTGCTGTTTTATGCTTCACTGCCTTACTTGTTCCTATTTCTGTTAAAATGCCAATATGAATTACTATCATTCTAACTCAAAAGATGTATTTAAATTACAGGTACAATGACCCTTGACCTTTTCTGCCTTTTTTTTTTTTTTTAAGGCATGACATTATGTAAAAACCACTTCAGAGAATTTTAATAAAGTTCAGAAATATAAATTTAAAATGTATAGCTGGGAAGCAACAAGGAGACAATGCAGAAGAAAAAGCAGAGACAAGATCTAATTTTTAACAGTATACAAGTAAGGGAATGGTAATCAGTTCTTGTATTCCAGCTGGAGTGTGATTCAGAGTATATTACAGCTATCCAGGATCTAATATCTTTTTACACAGACATAGGAAAAATTTAAATACGCTTATATTTTCTTTGTAGTAAGCCATACATTTGGACATACATTAATAAGTTACTAAGCCATTTTTATCTTGGTCCTGGCACAGTGCTATTATTTGCTATTTGAAATACATAAAATAAAGAGTAATTATGTAATAATTAAACAAGAAAAGAAAAGATGTGATCCTGGAAATTAATTATATCCATCCTTTGATAGTCTCTCTTATCTATGCAGCACAGCATACTGGGATTACCATTCTACTGAAATTGAGTCAGGAGACTAAGTGCACAGTAGGAGATCCTCTAAGCTGAAAACCCATTATTATAGCAGATAGTAAATGTATAATGAAACTCTTTGGGTCTCAGTTATTCACCAGATGAAATACAAATTTGATCTATGAAGCAACTTCTCAATAAACCTTAAGTACCCAGCAATACAAGAGGAAGCTTCTAAATGTTTGGGGATTTTCCAGCTTCCTGGAGAAACTGGCTGCTCGTGGCTTAGATGGATGCACTGTTCAGTGTGTAAAAACTGGCTGATGGCCAGGCCCAGGGGGAGCTGGTGACCAGAGCTGCATCCAGCTGGTGGCCAGGCAGAGGTGGTGCTTCCCAGGGCTCTTCCCAGCAGGAGGGATCCACAGAGGGATCTGGGCAGGCAGGATGGATGGCCGAGGCCAATTGTGTGAGATTCAACAAAGCCAAGAGCTGATCTTGCACTGCAGGCAGTGCTCCAGGCTTGGGGAATGGTGTCTGGAAAGCTGCCCTGGGGAAAAGGGCCTGGGGGTGTTGCTTGAGACTGGCTGAACATGAGCCAGCTGTGCCCAGGTGGCCAAGAAGGCCAATGGCACCTGGCCTGTGTCAGAATAGTGTGGCCAGCAGGACAGGGCAGGGATTGTCCCCTGTATATGGCAGGGCCATGGCAAGGCCACATTTCAAATCCTGTGTCCAGTTCTGGGCACCTCACTACAAGAAATCTTGCCTGTCCTCCCTCCATTCTTTCTCTTTTTCTCTTCCTCTTCCTCTCCTCTTTCCTTTCTTTCTTTAGAACTCATTCAGATTTAGGCATATATTTTATTATTAGACTTTACATACAAGAAGGGGAACTGGCTGAATGAGAAAATTTCAACAGAACAGTAACAGTATGTTATTGGCATACATTAAAAGAAATTTTGAGCCAAATGCCTTGTGTTGTTTGCTGCAATTCATTTTGATTAATTAGAATAAAAGGTTAAATTTTAATAATAAGTGTAGAAGTGTTGGTAACTTAATAATAAATATTGATGAAAGTTTGACATAACAAAGTGATTTGTGTTTTCAATAATAATTGGATACCCTGATGTTTTAATCGATAAATTTAAGAAATGTTTTCAAACCAATATGTAATACAGATAAAATAAGGCTTAAAAGATTGTTCCTTGGCACTGTCCCTAAGGTGATGTTTCTGGAGACAGCAGAAACATTCTGCTTTGCCAGATGGTGCTGAAGATAAACAAGGTGAAAAAGAAAGCAGGCTGAAGCTTTGATGGAAGAAAACACAATTTGGTTTTGGTAATGAAATACTCACACCTTTTTTTGAGTTCTGCTTTTCTAAGACTGCAAGTGTTTGTAAGAATGTCAGTGTGATTAGTCAGAGGTGATCCTACCACAGGTCACAGGTACATCCAGTCTTCCTGACCTCAGGAGGGGCAAGACTTGAGCTGGGACTTACCTTGCCCACCAGCAGCTTCTGTCACTTTCCAGCACTTGGAGCATTTTCAGTTCTCTTTGGCCCCCTCAGCCCTGAGCCATTCTCACCTCATCACTTTCAAGCTTTGTTTTCCAGCTGCTTAATTCTGCAATAACAGAAAGGCCAAACTAGAGCAGAGCCAGTCCCTTCTGCACATTTCCATATGTGCACAGCTGAAAACAACAATAATCTGAACAAACCCAGGTGGAGACACCAGAATTTTACACCTGCTTAAATGCATCACACTATAAATGCCTTGGGCTTTACTTACTGATCTCCTTAACAAAGCTCTTTTCAACATGCTGTCAACTGAGAGAAATCTGGCAAGAGCTTGTGAAAATTACTACTCTCAGGAATACTTCTAAGGCATGAGTGGTCCTGTGAGTTTGGAGTTAGACAGTAAGAGGCAAATCTCAGTTTGTTTTAATCAGGAAAAATATCACATTTACTGTTATGCATCCTCAGATGCCTTTACTTTTATCTCTCATTTGTATTTCTCACTTAGAAGAGCACTGAGCACAATCATTCAAGTGCAATAATTTTCCTACAATAGAGTAATAGTTTTGTAGCAAGTAACAACAAATGAGAATCTCTTTTGGACATAAACAGATGCAGCTGAAATACCACACTGAGTTAATTAAAAGAGTGGATCCCCAATTGGATGATGGTTGTAGTTAATTACATAGGTGCTTGCCAATGGCCAGCAGATAGCAGAACTTCTTGGCCTTGCACAAGAGAACAGATGATTGCACAGCTACAGAGAGCATATGTTTTTCACTCCCCACGATTTGATTATATTGGACAAGATTTCATAGGAGAAGCTTTTTGTTGGCATGTTCCCTTATAACTCTGTGGTTCATCCAGTCTCTTACAAGAGAAACTGGCCATTCAGCCAGCTTCATTTGAAGAGCATCTCTTTTCAGAAAAAAAATTATCTTCAAACTCCAAAATCCCCTATTGCTATCATTAGAGAAAATATCTTCTCTTACCTTCATATTTTCACCTTAATTTGCTCTTTCAACCAATACTACTCATTATTCCACTCATACTGGACCTACTGAAGGTTTCTACCTCTACTTTTCCTGTCCCCACTTCATTTTTCTGCCTTTTTCTTTCTCTCCTCTATGATACTTCTTCCTTATCTGCACAGGTTAACGTGCATATTCTGTATACCTCTGAACCCAGCAGCTAAATTCTTGAGTCCAGCAGGATCCTACAACTGACTTGAAATGTCCAATACTTGTCAGCAGTCCCTGGTGAGCATTGGGATCCTGTGAGTATCTCATGTTCTTGACAAAGAGCTCCCATAGAATGTGCTAAGCATGGTGTGAGTCTCAATCCCTTTCCTCCTGCAGCTGCCTTACCCAAGAGGCTGCAAATGTTTTAGGTCTTGCTCACCTTCCTGAAGTGAGCTGCTTGCCTAAGAAGGTCTGACTCATTTTGTGCAGCTGCCTCTAGGTTAGAGTTTGCAAACAAGAAGCATGAAAGTCACTTCACTTCCTCTTCAGACAGAGAGGATTCAAAGATAAGTGATAACTGGTATTCAGGTTGCTAATAAATGCTAATCAATTTTAAATCAGTAAAACCAGTTGCAGAGAAGGGGTTAAAAGAAAAAATACCTTGTGCCTTGTAGGGAGAGGAGAAGAAAAAGAGAGCCTGGGGCTGGTGGAAACAGAGGAAAAGGAGAATAAAGGAAAGGGAGAATAAAGGTGACAGCTGAGATGAAGAGGCAAGTAGTGTCTGGATCAAGTGAATAGTTTGTCTGAATTAAATTTACTAGCTTTGGCTTGTAATTTTAAGTGATGATGTTGCTTTTCTGGTTTTTTGTTTGGGTGGTTTGGAGGTTTTTTTGGTTGGTTGAAGTATTTTCCTACTTGGCTGCCTATTGCAATGAAAAACCCAAGCAAATCAGATTGGCAATCGAGACCCATGCATTTCACTTGCAAGGAAAATGCTGTATAGATACCCAGTAACATGAACAGTCCTGTGTCCCAGTCCTAGAAGATGTAGGAATCTGTGGATGTCACTCTCTCTCACAAGGTCCTGCCTCAGGCAGGGTGGTCATGGCCTCAGCTGGCTGTGCATGGATTTGTTCAGGGCAGGGTAAGTCATGTTGGTGTTTCTCAGCTGCAGCTGCAGGAGTTTCTGCTGCCTTGGTGCCACATGGATGCTCTCTGCAGCACTGTCCCTCCCACTCTGCTCTTAGCATCAATCACAGCTGATTCACTGATTTGTTATAGTGCTTTTCATTCTCTCTTTCCTTATGAATTTCATGACTGAGATATGATTTTAACCACAGTTTAGTGGCCTTTACATCTAGAGCTATTTAATACATTACCCTGTTAAGATCTGCTGTTAAATAAGACTAGGCACTGCATTTATAGACTACAGTTAGGCTAAATTCAATTTCCTCCCCTTCCCAAGAGTGCAATGAACATTTTTGTTACAGAGGCTGGAGTTAACAGTGGAATTCTCCCTCAAGAAACTAGTAGTTTCTCTTCTCTGCATAAATGAATAAAAATCAGGACTTTCCCACAGAGCTTCTCTCAGGACTTCTAGCTAATGACTCATAGATTTCTATACCATTAACTGCCCTCCAAAGCTTTCAGTCCATCCATCCATCCATCCATCCATCCATCCATCCATCCATCCATCCATCCATCCCAAAAATTCATTTCCTAAAAATTCATTTCCTGTGAATAATCCAAGGCTCTTCCCAGGCCACATTTAGTGAAATACCACATGGTGCTGAAGCTGCCTATTAAATTTGAACTCTTCACATAAAATGCACTGTTTTTCTGTAGATGATATGGTTGATAAGTGGAATTGAATTTTAGAGAACAGTAAATTGAGGGGGACATTTGGTGATAGAGCCATTTAGAGCAAAAGGGTGATAATTTGGGCCAGTCATTTTAGAGCTGGCTGTAAATGACCGAAAGGTCACCTCAGTTTAGCCTGAAGGTCAAGCAGAAATCCAGCAGATCCCTGCCCTATCTGCCCTATCAGCACCTTTTCTCTGGGGACCCCATATGTCCAAGCAGGCCAGGTCTGCACCTGGGCTCCTGAAACAGAGGCTCTCAGCCTTTTGGCAATATCATGTATCTCAAAGCAGGGGCCATTTCTTCAGTCTTAGCTTCTTCCATTGACTTCAAGGTTCACCAAGATTTTGTTTGGAGGAAATTTTGGAATTTTTTTTCCAATTCAAATAGAATATTAGCAATAACTAAGTGAAAACTAAGTTCCTGGTGAGGAAGAAAAGTTCAGCTCTGGATGAATGAGCAGAAATTATCCGTGGCAAAAAAAGCAAATTAAATTTAACCATTGTGGGCTGGCAAAGGTTCATCTTACTTGAGCTTTTGATGGTTATTTGGGGACAGAAATAAATCAAAGTTTTTCTAATTTGCAGGCATAGTGGTGTTAAAAACCTAAGTAGTGAAAGCAAAGCTGTGGTGTGTTTCTGGTGGGGCTGTGTCACCATGGCCTGAAGAGCTCTCCTGTGTTGGTACAATCCTCTCCAAGCACTGCCTGCAGAAACACCTTATTCTCCTCTCTAAAAACTCCTTATTCCCCTGCAAAAACACTTTATTCCCCTCCAAAAACACCTTATTCCATCCAAGAGGCTTCCCCAGCTCTCAGTGAGAAGGATGGGCTCACACTAGAGCAGGTGATCTCAGAAACACACGAGCTGATTCATTCCTAGCTGCTTGAGCTCTTCTGAAGGACAGAGAAAATAAAGCAGGCCAAATTACCAAAAACAAGTAAAGCTTCCCCATACAGGGTTCTGAATATTGTAGTACTGTGATAGGAAGATATCCTTGTAGAACTATTTCCAGCTAAACCTTTTGGAAAAAAAAAAATTACCCAAGGCAGGGAGAACTTAATGTTTAAAAAAATGTAATTAAGCAAATTCTGCATATTTTCTGCAGAATTTATGTAGTCACAGCACCTTGTCAGTGGCAAGTCCAGTGGAATAGGGTAGGAAAGCAGAATTAATTTTCTGCTGGAAATAAAGTTGTTATTCAACTTCTCTTGCTAGAAACTCTCATCCAACTCTCAGGTAACAGGCCTGCTTGCTACAGAATGTATTTACAGCTTAACTAAAATAATAAAACTCCCAGAGCAGGACTTCAGTGGAAGTCAGTTCTGCTTCAAGTCCTGTGTGATGTCAGACTGATGGCAGAATGGGCAGATTTGAGGCACTGCTCACTTTGTACATTCCTACCTGATCATGTGCCAGGGCACACCAACTGGTGCACAGAAACAAACCTACACAGTCTCCACTCTGTTGCTATTTTCTGCTTTGGGAGAAAAAACACTTGATGAGAAAAAACCTGGTTTTATGATAACACATACCTTAAAGAATAAAAAGCAATTTATATTCTATTTAGGGTTTTTTTTTTCCCTGTCTGCCTGTAATTTATCTATTGTGCATTCATTTACTCCCTCCTACTAAAACCAGATTTAATTATGCTACTGTTAGTAGCTATGAAGCTAAATTCTAAGTGACTTTCATCACAGTCTGTGTCTTATCATCTCAGAGAGGGAAGAAGTGACTCATCTTTTTTCATTAGGATGAATAAACTCATCTCCAGAAGATAAAAGTTGGCCCAGACTACATCCCACCCTTTAAACCAAATATAATGCATTTTCAAGTAGAGAAAATTTGCTAAAAATTGAGGCTTTTCTCCCTGAGTAACCAGATTGATTTCAGCAGAACCAAGTCAGAGTCAGGGAGTTGTGACTTGATACAAAAATGTATTTTTGCTAAGGGAAAGGACACAGGGACAATTTTAGTTATGTGTGTTGGGCAATCACATTGAGCAGGCACAAAAGGCATGCATCCCCCAGAGTATCAACTGTCTGCATGTAGATCTTATTATTCCCTTCCCTTTCTAATTGCACCAAGGCTGAGATAAATAATTGCACTTTTTATCACAGTGCATTAAATCCCTGTCCTTTCCTTGCCTTGTATTTTGCCTTGCTGTACCTTGCCTTTGCCTTTTCCCATCACAATTCAATATTATGGCTAGTGTAAAATTGTTCAAAAAGTTTTAAGAGTAGCTATATTGTTAAAATAAAACCTAGAGGCTGTTTACTCTGTTCCAAGAGCTCCTCTAAAAACTTAATTTAACAGCAGAAGTCTTGTGTTTTGCTAGCAATCAGACATCTAAGTACTTTTTCTGTTTCCAAAAATTGTGGTGTGTTTTCCCTGGTTTGTCCATTTCCATCAGTGTTTAATAAAGTCCCCATGGCCTGTTTGCAGCTGCTGTTTGCATTATGCATTTCCAGTAACTTCAATGATTTTCTTTCTCCCTAAAGCAATCCCAAAACAAAAAGTGATGGAGGCTTCGTGGGTGATGCTGACCCTGAAATCAGCAGATGTTCCTCCATGTACTGTCCTACACTGTCATGAATTCACCTGCCAAATCTTGGCTGCTGACCAATGTGCAGATGCCTCTGTCTTTGTTTTCTCCTGACAGCTTCTATTTTGTGACTAAAAGGGATTTTAGCCCTTGCTCTGTGCTGCTGGTCTTCCTACCAGGTTTGCTCTGGTTCCTGCACCCAGCAGCTGTGGTCTCAGATCCAAGAGAAATGCTTTATGTCCCCCAAACCTGCAACTTTCCATGTGAAGGTCAAAGAGAAAAGGGAACCACGTGAGGAGGCTAAAACAGGACAGGATTTTACATTGAGACAGTGAAAAAGTTGCTGCCTGAGCCTTTACATCCTGGGTAAAGCACTGGCAGGTATTCTGAGAGATGATGGAGAAACATCCCTGAGGTTTCTTGGTGCTTCTGGGTGGTTGTACAGCTTGTCCAGGTGAAGTGCAATGATTTATGCACTAATTTATGTTTATTTGAGGAGTGAGTGGGTTCAATTTTTAACAGAAACTCTCATTGTCTATTTACAATAATACAACTCTGAGTCTTGTTTTGAAAAGTAACACTGAGTTTAGCTATGTCACTCCAGTATATTTTCTCTCTTCTATTTATAATTTCAAAATCCTGAGCATGTCACATTTCTCTGCAAGTCAACAGACCCTGTTATTTGCAGTTACTGAAAATAATATTTTGGCTACAATAAAGATGGCAGCAATCTGCTTCTGCTTGTTAATGAAATGAAGTGATTCACATCCAGAAAATAACAATTCATGGCTCTGAAGAAAGAGTTGTCATCCCACAGCAGTAAACAAAATGAAATTTAGCTTCAACTGTTCAGAAGTGGAAGCTTAGGAGCTAAATCAAAATATTTTAGTGGGGTTTAGGTTGGATTTTTGGGGGTTCTTTCCTATTAGCACCTTTTGCCTTTTGTTTGCCCTGTTGTACATCATATTCCTGATTAATATCTTTTTATGGGCTGAACTCTGTCTTCCTTTGCATAAGAAGGTACTCATCAAATTGTATTTACATTAATCACATCTGGATTTATTATTTTCCTCCTTTCACATTGTCTCAGATGCTTAGAGTTAAGGATAGAAATAAATGGTTTGACATAATTTCTAACAGGACAGAGGAGACAGGCCAGGGCTGTCAAAGGAAGTGACAGCCACAGACAAGACACACATTGCTTTGTTCTCCCCTTCAAAGCCTTTGGCTCATCCCCAGCAATCACTCTTGGTTACACAACTGTCTCACCTGGGGGTTTTTAGACAAGCAGCTCTCTCAACAGACTGAGATTTTTCCTTTATGTATGACAATCATGCCATGTGTGTACAAAGGCACTGGACCAGCAGTTTGCTCCTGTTTGGGTTTCCTGGGTGCTTTTGGGTGCAGCCACTCAGAAGAGGAATCATCTCTGATTTAGCTGTCTCACCTGTCAGACCATGTGGAGAGAGCAGGGAAGCCCCAGGTGTGTCCATCCTGGGGGAATTACCCAGCAAGTGCCTGTAGGTTGCAAAGCTTGCCCACTTAATTATCCTTTATTATGCCAGGAAAACACAAAACAAAAGATATTTGTAAAAGCTTGTAGGCAATGATTACCCTGAAATTTATTCTGAATGAGATTTCCTCATCTTATTTAACTGTTTTAAGGAGTGTTTTATTTTTAAATAAAAGCTCATTTATTACCAGCAAAATGACAAAAGTAACACATTTTTTAACATTTAGAAGCAACACAGTTTTGCACTTTCAAACTTACACAGCTACAGATGTAACTGGCAGCTCTGCAGTGAAAAGTGCTGGTGAAGTGTTAGTGTTCAGCTGCCAAAGAATAGCTTCCATTATGAAGTTGATTGGATTCAATGTCCTTTTGTTTGGCTGTATTTTACCTGATTTAGCAGGTCAGATTGTTACTTTTACATAACTAACACGAAAAATGTTTTTAAATGCTTTAATCCAAAAAGAAAAGGAACAAGTCCTCTCCTTGTTGTTTAAATGTAAGTGTGATCTTCCCTAAGCTAGAGGTGATGGAAGAGGGAAGGAAAACTGTGGCAACAATAGGGCAGAGTGATTTTTTTTTTTATGAAGTGTAGCCCCAGATGGAGTCAGGGCTCTGTGCAGGGGACTTGGGAAGCTTGTCCCCATAAGGTGAAGCAGCTCCTGGAGGAAATGGACTCCAAGAGACAACTCAGGTGTTGCTAGGACATCCCTATTCTAACTGTGACAAGCACATAAACAATTGCTCTCTCTGTGTCTTTTCAGATGTTTGAAAATCTCCTGAATCCTCTCTGCCACGACTATCACTTGTCTCATTTATAAATCAAGATGGACACAGCTGCAGAGCTTTGGATCAAATGCACTTGGTGCATGGGTTTGGAGCAGGAAAGTCTGTGGTGTCTGCACTCAAATCCAGGTTGCTCTACTCTGACCACACCTAGGAGTCCTGACTTTTGCTGCTTGGCCAGCTAGTTGTTGTTACAAATGTCATATGAAGCATTGCTGCAGTCACTTCTTGTAGATAATGGTTATACTCATTTATGATTTTAAACACTGGCTATGCTTTCAGGGCAGATGAGGCAAAATGTGCCTGACAGTAGATTTTCTCCTTAATCAAGTGGAAAAGACTGTGCTGAAAGCCCAAAGCTGGAATAAGTCAGAATTTTTCAAGACAGAGTAGGTGCTCAAGCACTGGAACGGTTTTCTTGGAATCATGATGGATTTCTAGCACTTGACCATGAGGATGGGACCTATCTGATCAAATCCTGACAGTGCCAATGGGAGCCAGTCATCTTCTTTTCTCTGGACAGGCAAGGTGGAGAGGGACTCACACTGGGGACCCAGTCTGTGTCAGTCCAAAGTGCACAGTGCATATGAATTGTAAGAGAAAAATGCCCATTTCCCCCCACTGACTGTAAAGAAATGGAATTAATGTAAAAATTAATTACACCCTAAATTTCTTCTTATCATGCTGCCAAAACTCGAGCTTTATACATGGGGTTAGTATGCTGAGGACAGTGCAGAGCTCTGGTGCTGGTGTCAGGCAGAGGCTCAGACTGGATGATGGTTCTCCAGTGGGATAACCACCTGCAAGAAAAAAACCTGCACCAGGAAAACCCTGAGAGGTGTAGGAGCAGGGAAATGTTAACATTACAGCTAGAAAAGTGGACAAGTTACCATCAGTATGGTCAGAAACAGAAACTTCAAATAGCAGTCACAGTGGAAACTATGAATTTAACTCAATTCTCCTCCTTAATGAGATTGTTCTAGAAAACTGGACTGTCAAGGTCCATGGAGCAGAGGAAGATGTTATTAAGGGGAAAGATAACAAAAAGAGTGTTGATTTAGTGCACTGACTGGAAATTGAAATTATGACTGAAACCAAAATTGATAGAAATGCAAATTACTTAGGAAGCACTTCAACCAAAAACAAAAAACAAAAGAAAACAAAACCAAAAACAAACAAGCAAGCCAAAATAATATCAATATGTTTTATCTGGTAAATAGAAATAAAAGTAATAAATAGCTAGATACAAAGGTAGCTTTTATCATAAAATGCTAGGATGGATTCATGTACAAGCATCTTGCTCTGTGGACATGAATATGTAATATTGTTATCTGTGTCAGAGAAGCTGTACCTGGGTTTGCCTTTGCATCATTTCCCTGCTTTCAGAATAATGTTCACTGAACTGAGGAAAAAAACCCAAGGCAGTTCTGGAAGGTATTTCCTGCACCAAATCCTCATTTTAGCCCTTCATAGAATTTTGTGAGTTTGAAGAGACCCACAAAGATCATCACGTCTAAGAATCACACCAGCCTCTCTTGAATGCTATTGGGTACTTCATTAAAAACATTTACATAAGAATTAAAAGTAGCAAATTTGATTGGGAAGCTTCTGAAAACCACAACCATTCCTGTAACTATTCACTTTTCTTGTTAAAATCCTCTAGTCTGCATCCAGTAACACAAGTAGGAGCTTGCTGTATCTTAAGTTAGATATTTCCAAGGCTTTGTTTTAAATTCTATTTGAGCATCTTGACTGTTGCAGGTTATTTCTCCACACAGCACAGAAAGAACCTCCCAGGGATTTTTATCGTAATTTGGCAGCTGAGCTCTGCAACATAACTAGATCTCTCAAAAGACTGAATCATTTTTTCCTTGCTAATGATTCTTAATTTTCTTTTCAGAGGAAATAAAATTCATAGTGAAAATCATTCTTTATTACATGACATTTGTAATAAGCTGGAATACAGATAATGAGATCAAACCAAAACTTTTCTTTTTTTTCTTGTTGCAAAGTGCTTGCTAACATTTGGCCTTCTGCAAATACTGAGGATATGTATATGGTCTTTTCTATTCCTCATTTATTGAGATTCTGCCCAAGGTTGAGGCAAAGAAATAACTATTAATCATTTCTCCCTTCTATTATTTTTTGCTGAGGGGATTGTAGAATGTCCTCCAAGAGGAAAGGGAATTTCTGGACTGTTAAAGCCATAGGAAAAAAATAATTAAAAAGACATGGTGAGAGGGAAAACAATCCTCTCAAAGAAAGCTTTGAGGAGTATCATAATCACTGAAGTCTTGAAGTTGTTAAGTGGGAAGCACCACCTAGGAATTTATGGAGCATTGTGGAGTGTTTCTGAGTGTAGCTGTTGCAGTTAGGGCAGAGGAAGAGGAAAGGTGTCAGGGTCAGACCAGGGTCCCCTCCAGCTCTGCCTTCTGCTTCTCTGCACATGTGCCTGGGAGAGCTCAAGCCCACCTTCTGCAGGGTATTCTCTTCTGCTCCAGAAACCCCCTGGGTTTGGGATTTGGGGTTTGGGATGCTGGAAGCCACATCCTTGCCTACTCCCTTTGCTGCCTGTTTATGGACATCTTGTCCAAATTTGTCCAAACCCTTTTCAGCCTGACTCCTCCTCAGGACAGCACATTCCAGAAACTCAGTTACTTACAAATCCTCTTCTGGGATTGTAGGGTTTGGTGAATAACAGCTCTGGCAGCCACTCCATTCATCACCTCAATGTTTTTGTGAGCCCACACCACATCCTCTCAGCCTTTCTGTTGGCCATCACCATGAACACACCAGCTCTCCATGGATGCTGTCTGCACCCTGTTGAGCCCTGTCTGAATGGACAGTATTGCTGGAGCTGTGCCTGATCACTGGTAGCTTTGTGAAGGTGTCAGTAGTGAGGCTCAGGTCCCCTGTTCTCTCCTCCATACAGATCTGTAGGCTTCTGCACTGTCATCTTTCCCAAGCAGCACTTTGGGCTAAGATCCTAAATTTCCACAGGACTGACTTTAAACCAGCACTTAGGTGGCACTCTCATGCCTGCAGCATCCAGTGAGCTGTTGAAACAGTGCTCAGTGGCAGACAGCTAGAGCAAAAGATCAGGGAAAAAAACCACATTGTTGGGGATGAGCAGCAGAGTTCCCCTGCTTTTGCTTCTGTTCCAGTAATGGTTCCCCCCCTCTTGGTACTCCCTCACCAGTCCCCTATCCCCCATAGGATGCCACACCAAGGATGGGAAATAGTGCTTGGGATGGAGGGACCATGACATGCCAGTGAGTCAGTAGGTGGATGCTGACATCCCAGCCAGATCCTGATGGGATCAGGTGTGTGCTGTCAAGGGGGATACAAACCTGATTTCCTTCTACCTGGGTGTGGTAAAAAGGAGCACTTGTGTCCCTGAGAGCCTCTCTTACAGTCTTCACTCCTGTTGGTACTGGAGAGGGAACAGGAGAAGGGATGGCTGGGCAGACAAACTATGCAGTTACAAAATTTAATTACCTTTTGAAATCAAGGTTTTAACAGAAACGAGTAAGTAATCCAGGCAAGTGAAGTATTACTCATTGTCCACAAAAGACTGCAGTGAGAACCATCTCCCATCTGTCACTCTCTAGAACATGCCTGTGTGCCTTCCTGCAGGTCAGAGCCATCTCCTTACAGCAATTATCACAGTCTCTGCAGGCACTTCAAACAAGAACAGCACAGCACGTAGCACATGCTTTTCAGGGATTGCTCCCTCTAATGAAGCCTCCTGGAAAACTTGTAAATACTGCACAGAAAACTGTAGCCTGCTGTGTTGAAAAACTGTGTTAAGGTCCTGTGCACACCTTTCCCTTGGGAGCTGTCATTCTGCACTGGGCACAGGGCATTGCCTCATGGGTCAACACCAGCTTTCATCTTTGGCTTAAGCAGGGAGGGCTCAGACTGCACACAGAGTCCTTAGGTTCTTGGGCAGAGCAGCTTTACTGGGTGTCTTGCAGTGAAACACCTGGAGCTGAATGCTCACATGCAGGCATTTGCCAGGAGTGATTTGTGGGTCTAACAGATTTTTCAGGATGGGAGGAATGCAAACCTTGAGCATATTGGGAACTCATGGGAGCAGCCAGTGGTCTCCTTACTAAATAGACTCTATTAATGCTTCTTCTCTAAAGTACCTCTGAACATACAGATAGGGAAAAACAATCTTCTGAGTAGTCAATTAAAAAACCTGTTCCACATATATAGTGTTTTTCAAAGAGCTCTCTGAAGATTTGGGAGGAGGACAAGGATAGGGCTCTATATTGATGACTTGTTTAACTTTGTGTATTAAGACATGAAATATACATTATGTCCCTACTGGCATGTGAAAAGGACAACTTAGGAATCAGCTTCTGAATCTAAGACAGATTCAAGGAATTCCAGCTGCTGAAGAGCTTGGACTCATTGAGGAGACCAAGAGAACAAAATGGTGCAGTTCCCTAGTAACCAGAAGTCAAGGCTAGAAATAGACTGATTTTCCAATATTTAGACTGTTGAGCCTCCATTACATGATGCACCTCAGAAGGTGTTTGATCCTCTAAGCTATGCAGTCAGACTGACAAGGAAGATTGTTCTTTCTTGCAGATTCAAATTCCCTCCCTTCACCCTCCCACTTCATCACACCTCGCTGAAACAGCTCACATCAGCATCACTTAAGACCTGTAGAGATCCCTGATTTATTTTGAATTGCTGGGTTGCTTTGTGAGACACAGTGTTGAACTCCATCTTTGCATTTTTCAGTTGTGTGTGCCTGGATCACAGACCAGGAGCTCCTCATAAGACCTGCAGTGTCAGATGTTAGTTATATACAGATAGTGCTGGTAAAAAACCCTGAATCTAGCAAACATAAAATCTGAGAATAGCTGTGCTGATCAGAAGTTGAGCTCTCTCCAAATCCTGCCTGTGACAGTGACTACATGTGCATGTTTACAAAAGACTGTCAGGACAGACCAAGCACACAGCAATACTTCCTTATGTGTTATCTAGTCTCCAGCAGCTGTTCAGATCCTAAACCTTAATCAGTATCTTTGTATTTAGCAGCCCTTAAGGGGTTTTTGTTTCCAACACATTTAAACTTTTATCATCCACAGCATCATAAGCCAATGAGTATGGCAGTATAATTATGCAATGTGGGAAGAAAAAAATAATTTTGCTAATTTTGAATCAGCATCCTGATAAGTTTGTTTGATGCCTTTCTTTTAACACTAGGGAAGAGTGAGCAGTGACTGCCCTGTGTAAGTCACAAACTTAGAGCTACTCATTGCTTCCTAAAGAACTGCTGCATCCACTTCAGGCACATCCTTTGGAAATGGAGGACGACTAATTTATTTGATTGCTCTTCCTTTTAAATGTGGTCTGTAGCTTCAATCATTTTTATTGTCCTCTAATCTTTGCCAAATATTCTATCTGAACTGAGCAGTTGAGCTTCATGTGAGTTGTATGGATTGATTTTTGAAGATATCTTAATTCATATAATTTAGCTGAAAATGCTCTTTTTGACATAGCACCACTATAAAAACTCAGATAATATATTTACTCCTTCAAGATACAGAATTAAACTTCTAGTAGTATAATTATATGCAACATCAGTTAATTTAAGTTCTTCATTTCATAATGTAAGAAAAATATCTATGAGTTACTCTTTCACATAAATTTCTGACAGAAATGTAGTATTTAATTCACAGAACAGAACTATTTTATTAGGACATTAATTTAGCATAAATATTCAGCTTAAACATGTCAAATAATTAATGCCTTTGCTGCTACACTGACACCTGAGATACTAGAGATGGTATTTGGCTCATGAGAAAATTTTCTTATAGTGGTATTTTGAAGTTATCAGAACACAGAAAAGTGTAACTCAAATATTGAAGAGTTATACTCTGTTTTACCAGAAAGCAGGCAATCAAAGCAAAACTTTTGAAAGCGCCTCAGTGATGGGCCCTTCAGGGCTCTAATTACTACAGGTACTCAACCCTCAAGTCCACTCGAAGTGAAATTGATTCTTTCAGGTAAGCTGAAGGCACTGCTATCATCACAGGAGTGTGAGCAGTACTTTAGTGTAGCTTGTGCTGGTAAGGAAATTACAGCACTTCTTAAAAACAGCCCTGAGGTTCATACTAATATTTTAGCACATTGAGCAGCTGTGTCTTCAGTCAATTTAATCAGCAAATTGTATGTCTTTTGGCTTGATCATGACCCAAACTCTTTTAATTAATTAGCTCAATTCTGTTCTTCAAAGCAGTGGGAATGAGGCACATCTTGACTGAAATAATTGTCATTACCTGATGGGTCCCATTAGAAAAGCTCCTGATTTCATGTAGGACAGGCATGGCAAGGATCTCTTCTATTTTGCACACACTTGGAAGGAGTGCTGTGCTGCAGGTGTGCCCCATCAGTCGTTCTCACCCCCTCAGACTGAGTTCTATATATTATAATTACTGCTCGTGGTCATTGCCTTTCACCTTCCCTACATTTCTCACCCTACAGCAATGGAAGGGAAACAGAAACTTTATATCTGCTCAATTTTCTGCAAATAGACCAGCTCAGCATTCCTCTACACTGGTTAAAAAGGGGTTGAAAACACAACCTCAAATTATAACAAAGTGGAAAATGAGAGGAATGATTCATTTAACACCCAGCAATGAAAGCAGTGACTCAGCTGCGAGGGAACAATGAGAGTTTACCCGCACTGGAACGAGCTGCTATTTGCTCTCTTAACTATGGCACTACTGCCATTTTCCAGCCTCACATTCAATTGATGTTTTTGGCTTAATTCTCAGCTTGGGAACTCTTTCTTTTTCCTCTGTCCCCTCCTTTCCAGGCAGGTAATAAAAGAGAGCCACCTACGCCGAGCTGTTTATTGCCACCTGCTCCCGGTGCCGCAGGACAGCAGCGAGCAGGGGACAGGTGATTCAGGCTAATTAAACCTTCTGGCCCAGCAGCTTTCCCGAGGGCTGCACTTACCACTGGCACTCTCAAATAAAAGCCCAGACAGGCTGCAGATATCAAATAGGCAATACTTTAACTCTGCTTTTCTGTTTACTTCTCCAAGAGCATCCCCACGCTGGGATGGTCCCTCAGGGTAGCAGAGCTGCTCTAAAAGAGCTCCCCCATAACCAAGGAGTCCTGCTCTGGCTGCCAATGTGCTCTTTTCCTTGCCTGACCCCTCCACAATGTTTCCTGATTTCTGCTTTTTCCTACTTTCACCCTTGCAGTAATTTATTGGAGAAAGATAAATGACACATTGTTCCTGCATCTCTTTTCATGTGCTGCACTAAATGGTCTGTTAGCACATTTGGATGGGGCACTGTGACATTGAGAAATCAATCATCTCTTCCCATTCATTGAGCATTAGGAAAAATAGATTAAACCTTTTTCCAAGGAGCCCGAGATACACCCAGAGAAGTTTCTGATAGCCCAAATTCTGGTTTGCAAAGGGAAATTTGTTACTCTAGTTGGCCAGTTTGACTAGATGAGTGAGATTTTTCTTGCTGAATTAATACATTGATTCATCCTGGGGTCAAACATTCAGAAAATCAAAACCAGAATTTGCTGCTTTTGGCAGCTTGTGACTGAACTGGATTGTATCAAGAGCAGGACTGATACAGGTTATATTTTTTTGCTCTGTGCAATGGTCCTTGGTTTACCCACACCATGTCAAGGAGAAGCACCCTCTACAATTCTTGGGTGGCATTTCCCATGTGCTGTTTTTATTCACCTTCTCTTCTGTATCAGAAGATCTCCAAGGGACTTTTCTTACCATGAAAAGAGTGATGATTTGGAACAGTTCAACATTTAGTACAAGTAAAATTCTTAATCTGATCCCCAAGGATTTAGCGAAACTTTTTATTCATGCTAAATGCTTTGTTAAGGTCAACAGACTCTATTTTTACCATCACACATATTGATCCTGAAATTAAAGATAAAATGCCTTGATCCATTGGCATATATCAGCACTGGATTGGAACTCAAATAATAGACAAAGCCCATGGCTCAAAGGGCCATTCTGATATTTTCCAGAACCTGCTTTTGTAAACTCTTTGTGCTAATCTCTGTCTTCTCAAGGGACAAAAGAAGGATTTTTTGGATATGGTGTACAGACCTGGCAGTCACTAGATACTTGCCAAGACAGAATATCCTAGACCTTCAGATCTCCTAAAATAAGAGATAAAGACTATATTTTTTCTTACCATATACACTGATTTATTTTGCATAGTAGCTTTAACAGCTCTGCCTGGAACACATAGGACATAGAAGTGTGAATAGTCTATTTTCTCCACGTTTCCTTAATTACTTGATGAAGGAAACCTGGATATAGATAATAAGTGTTGACAAGAGCCTGACTTTTTAATTTTAAAGAGGGACTGTTCTCCTAAAAGGAATAAAGCCATATGGCAAGGACAAAGAGCAGCATTCTCCAAGCTTTACACAGTCCTTCTCAGGCCAGATTCATGACAAAGAGGTTTCCAAATGCACAGGGCACAGCTGGGGGCTCAAAACTGCTGAGGGTGTCACCTGCTGCTCGGTGCCCTGTCCACTGCAAGGGACTGTGGGCTCTGCTTCCTGAAGCCACCCGTGACACCTGGTGTGACCTGGCCTGAGAGTGCTTCCAGACCTGCCCTTGTGATGGATGAGATTGCTGCTCACATTGTCTGGGAGACAGAACCAGAAATGTAAATGGCAGAAATGTCCCCTTGCACTGTCCTGTTTTGCAGGCACTGCAGCAAATAGCAAATACCCTCCTGAGCTTTAAAATTAACTCAGCCAGGCATTGATTGTCTGAACCTACTGAATTTCTTCTGCAAGTCATTCCTTTCAGGTCATCATAAAAAGATTACTTTAAATTATATTGTTTCCATGGGTTTGAATATATATATATATTTTTTTTTTTTTTTTTTTAATGGTACAAGAAAGAATGCTATTACTATTCCCAGACTGCATCATGATTTCACTTTGTTGCTATTTAACTTTCAAATAAGACTGCATGGAAGAGAGAATATCCTTGGTGTTGCAGAAACAGATCCCAGCTGAATGCATCATAATCACAAATGCTTTTTCATGTAAGCAGAATATATATCATCTCAATGGATCTCTGGTTTCAACTTGAAAAGAAGAATAGAGAGTCTGATCCCAAGCTGTGTTCAAAAAAGGATGTGTGAGCAGGCAGTGGCAAAGACATTAAAGAGACGTGCTATCATTCTGAGATTTGTCAGCCCATCTTTCACTCACACATGGTGTCATTTATCACCCAGACTTCATAAGAAGCTGATGTGTATTAATCTGCCCTAAAGCAATATTTCATATTATCTATCACTTAGTAAAACCTGCAAATAAACACTGATTAAAAAAAAATCACTTAAGATCTGTAAATTGAGGGGGAAAGCAATCATCAGATAAATGCAATCTGGAAATTATGCACAGCAGACTAATCCCCAGGGTTTCTGTTAATAAGTATAAAATATAAAGGAAGATTTTTTTTAAAAAATGTAATTCTAAGGATATTGTGAGTTTATGCAGGAAAAAGGTCAGAAGAGCCAAAGCCCAATTAGAACATAATCTGGTTATTGCTGTAAAGGACAATAAAAATTTTGCTATAAATGCATTAACAAGCAAAGGAGGACTAAGGAAAATCTCCATCCTTTATTGAATGCAGGAGAAAAGAGTGACAAAGGATAAGTAAAAGGCAGAAGTAATTCAAGCCTTCTTTCCTCAGTGTTTAATAGTAGGACCAGTTATTCCCTGGGTATCCAGACCCCTGAGCTGGATGACAGGGAGGAGGAGTCGAAGTGCCCATAATCCAAGAGAAAATGGTTGGTGACCTGGTACATCCCTTAGATACAAAAAGGTCTGTGGGGCTGGATGGGATCCACCTGGAACTGCTGAGGGAGCAGGTGGAAGAGCTCACTGAGCCACTTCCCATCACTTAGAAGCAGTCCTGGACAAGTGGGAAGGTGCCAGGGGACTGTGGGTGAGTGAATGTGATGCCCATCTACAAGAAGGGCTGGAGAGCCACAGGCCTGTCAGTCTGACCGTGGTGCTGGGGGAGGTCATGGAGCAGATCTTTGTGATGTGCCATCAGATAGCATCTACAGGATAACCTGGGGTCAGGCCCAGCCAGCACAGGTTGAGGAAAGACAGGTTCCTGTGAATACTTGAGCCTCCTCTCTGGCTTCTAGGCTAGCTCAAGACCAGGAGGAGGCTTAGGATCCAGCAGGAACAGTGCAATACAACAACAGGTCCTGCTTGACCAACCTGATCTCCTTCAGTGACCAGGTGACTTGCTTAGTGGATGAGGGAACAATTGTGGATGTGTCTGTCTGTACTTCAGTAAAGCCTTTGACTTCATTTCCCACAGCATCCTCCAGGAGAAACTGGCTGCTCATGGCTTGGATGAGTGAGTGCTGCTTGCTGGGTGAAAAACTGGCTGGTGGCCCTGGGAGTGGTGAATGGTGAATACAGCTGGAGAATACATCCAGCTGTCAATACTGTTTCCACAGGGTTCAGCACTGGGGCCAGTCCTGTTTAGCATCTTTCCCAATGGTCTGGATGAGGGGATCAAGGGCACCCTCAGCCAATCTGCAGACAACACCAAGTTGTTCTGCTTGAGGGCAGAAAGGCACTGCAGAGGGATCTGAGCAGGCTGGATCAATGAGTCAGTTCTGTGACTCAACAATACAAAGTGCCAGGTCCTGCACTGGGGCCACACCAACCCCAGGAAACAGTCCAGACTTGGGGAAGGGTGTCTGGAAAGCTGCCCTGGGGAAAAAGGCATGGGGTGCTGGTTGGCAGTGGCTGAACATGAGCCAGGGTGTGCCCAGGTGGCCAAAGGCACCTGGCCTGTGTCAGCAAGAGTGTGGCCAGCAGGACATGCAGTGATTGTCCCACTGGTGAGGCTACACTAATCCTTTGCTCAGTTCTGAGCCCCTCACTATAAGAAAGACAGTGAGGTGTTGGAGCAGGTCCAGAGAAGGGCAACAGAGCTGGGGAAGGGTCTGGAGAGTGAGTCTATGAGGACTGAGGGAGATGTTTAGCCTGGAGAAAGGAGGGAACAGAGATGTAGAAGAGACTGGAGCTCAAGTCTGATGAGGAGCAGCAAGAAAGGAGGCTCAGGGCAGACCTTATCCCTCTCTACAACTGCCTGAAAGGAGACTGCACCAGGTGGGGTCAGTCTCTCCTCCCAGGTAACAAGTGACAGGACAAGAGGAACAGACTCAAGTTGTGCCTGGGAGGTTTAGATCAGATATTAGAAAATATTCATTCACTGAAAGGGTTATCAAGTATTGGAATAGCTGCCCAGGGAGGTGGTGAAGCCACCACTCCTGGAGGTATTCAGGAGACATGTGGATGTGGCACCTGGGGACAGGATTTAGTAGTGGGCTTGGCAGTGCTGGACTCAATGATCTTAGAGGTCTTTTCCAACTTAAAGAATTTTATTTTTCTAACAGTCAGGGTTGCTTCATAGAATGAAGTTGAGATTTCTGTGGTCATGCTAAACACCTGCACAAGTAAGGAATGTGCTGGAAATAAGGATGAGGCCCCTCAGAAGAGGTCACAGGAAAAAGCTGCATCCTAGGCAGGAGCAGAGCAGTGCAGGCAGAAGAACTGCAGAGCAAACAATCACTTCTGAAAACTGTGGACACTTTCTATTCTTCTCTATTGTAATCCTGACTCTGCTGTCCTGCTCCTGGTTCATTCTGTCTCTTCTTGTTTGCTTTTTATCCTTTGTGTGCTTCATGCCTTTCCTTATGGCCTGTTGTTCACCCCCTTGTAAAACAGCTCTTCCTGTTTTCTTGTTCTTTGCACATTCTCACTCCTGTGTTCCCAGATTTCTGCTTGGTTTTCTTCTTTTTTCTCTCTCTGTACACAGTTGCACACAAAAATAAGGGGATTCACAAAGAACAATAAATATTAAAGGAATCAAGTCTTGAGCTAACTTTTAGCTCAGTATTTTTAGTCCTAGGGGAGCCAAGAATAAAGCCAGAGGATGATCCAAAAAGCCATATGACAGGGATGGGTAACTAGCTATCACAAGCAGTGATGAGCATCTGGACACACATGTGGATCCATCAGTTATTAGGGGTATTTTGTCGTGACATAATCTGGAATCATCCTTCCAGCTGCATCTGGGAAAGAGAGCATGTTTATTTAACCCATCTACAATAACAGTTTTTTATATTTTGTCCTATTAATCTGAGTCTGAGTAGTTCAGAGCTGAATTAAGGGTATCATTATGAGATAGCATAAAACACTTCTGGGATTTATTTCTTGATAATGGACTTCCTCAGCCAGGAAAGAGCATCATTTCAGGGACCCTCACATAAATCTGACACAGCTTCCCATTAGATTTGAGGGACTGCTCTTGCAGCTCCTTTCCAATGCCATAGAGCCAACTCCAGGGCAGGATAATATGATTTGCTGCCCATGGAAATCTTGCCATCATTAAGTCACTGAGAGCTGGATTCATCTCTCTTATCACAGCTGATGAAGCAGCAATTAAAGATTCCTTACAAGTCCTAAGCTCTCTGACTAGTTTAGCTTCCAGGGAAGGAGACCAGTGTCCCACAAGGAAAGCACCATTATCCTTGTTGGTGCCTTTTTACCATCCCCTTCCCAGCCCCTCTCACACCCTCCACTCAGCCACTGCCACAAATCACAACATAACACTCACTTGAGGATTGTAATCTGAGAACTGATCACTTTGCTCCTTTTGTGAGCACAAAATCAATGAGATGAATATTTACACTTTTCAATGGAAAATAATAATAATGGGGAAAAAATTTGGAAATTTCTAGTACTTAATGCCTATGTGCTGCATGTACAGCTGTGAATTTGTTGCCTGTTTTGATCAATTGGCCAGTAATGAAGGTTACCAGCTTAGCAGAGATCTCCCTTCCCCTGACTGATAGCCCTACTTCAATTTGTTCAAGGGCTTTGTTCAACAGCAGAGAGAAAAAGGGATAAGAAGCAGAACTGCAAATGGACTGAGATTTATAAAACATGACATTTTATTATAAGTAATAAAATCAACCTACCAAGCAAAGGCAAATATTAAATGATATAGTCATGCATTTTGTTATCTAGGCAAATATTTTTTAACTGTGTCAGTTTTGATTTGGTCTGTGTAAGTTCTGGATGATCACATCCTTGGGAGAGAGAACATATTTCTTCTGCTCATAAGCTCCACTCTTCATGTGAGTTATCACACAATCATATTTTCACCCATTTCCTTTAATGTATTTAGTTACATCTCTCCCAATATATCAGGGTGATTTTGCTTATTGGTGCATTTCACTGCTGTTAAGTTGCACACATTGGTTGCCATGATTTTTTTCTTTCAATTTTGCATTTTAATCAGCATTCCACACATGTAATATCATAAGATGTTCAGCTCATAAGAAAACTAAATCCCAAGATATGCTTGCTTTTACAGTCTGTCACTCTTAGATCCAAAAATTATGTTTGAACTTTGCCAATATTCAAGTGAGGCATGGCTCTGTGGGGGTGTGACTATATATACATACAAAAATATCTATAAAGTATTTCTAATATCATAATCTATAACAGTATGGATGTGTCTTCTAGCCTAAATCCCCATGGGAAAATACATGTAATTCCAACTTATACCAGTAGTAAGGCTAAAGCTTAAATGTTTCTCTTTGTGTGAACCTTGCTTCACTCCTACATTTTAAAAATGATGAATACAGAAAAGAAGAAGATATTAAACAGTCAGTGTAGGCCAACTTTTGAAGTTAATATTACTGTATTTTACAAAGTCAGGAGCAGGTATTTAAATGTGATACTGCTGCAGTGTTGGGTAGAACAGACAGTTCTATTGTCTCACTTTGATTTCACATAGATCTCAAAGTTGCCATAGGGAGAAGGACATGTTAGATTCACCCAGTACCAGATATTGTCTGTCCTGAAGAACAGCAGAGCTCAGTTAGCATGCATGGCTGCTCAGAGGACTGGAAAGAGCTGGTTTGCTTGAGCAGTGATGGGGGATGCTGGTAGCAGATGTGTACTGGGTGCACAGGAGAATTTGGGAAATGAGCTGTTTACTTTTCCTTCAGTTTGTGCTCAGAAACATGTTTCTTTATTTGCTCACTTTGGCATGTTTTAGCCCTTCATTCTACCATCTCTCTCCCAGTTTGATGACACAGTTTGCTTTTTGCATTCCTTTTTTACTCTCCTATGCCTCAATTGTCTCTTGAACAGTGTAGCACACTTTATTCTCAGGCTGTTATGCATTATCTTCTGGTGTCCTCCTTTCATAGTCTCTGGGGTAAAGGTCAGATTTTATGCCTGCAGTAGCTCAGAGCCCTGCACTGAGGACTCCTCATGTTCCCTGTGGGTTTGGGAGCCTGCTGAGGCTGCTGGGCTGGGGCTGTGCAATGGATTTCCTGCACACACACTAGTCAGGTTCTGTATCGATTCCTCTTGGAAAGCCCAAAATTAATATTCTGGTCATTTAGTCACTTGACTGATACATTCAGACCCATTCCACCAGGCTCCTTCTCTTTTCATCCTTATGAAGTATTTTTTCATAATTTGCATTAGAAATCACAAGTTTATCTCATTTTTGAGGGGTTTTGCAGGGTCTTTGCATTTATTTTAAAAATACATTTTTGCTGGTCTCTGAGCTTACTTATGTACTGGCTGAAGAGTTGTTTCTAATGCCATCATTTCCTTGATTCCTGTGCTTTTAAAATTATAGTACTTCCTATTCCTTTGATGTCCATGTTTCCAACCATTGATCTTATCCCAAGGATCTTTTTACTGGCTAAAAGCACATGTAGAGATTTCCCAGCCTCCTCCTACCCTCCCTGCTTTCACCTTTTATGGTCTATAGCCCAGATAAGGTACTCAGGGCTCAGAATCCTGTTCCTATAAATGTCTCAGGTTAAAAAACCTACTACACCCTAATGAATAGCTCCAAGTGTCCCATTAAGCCACTGTCTTTTGTGCCATTGGAAGAATTTCACAGAATACCAGGGCACCTCTAGTTACAGGATTGCAACTCTTAAATATATTGTTTAAGGGCACAGATTGCTCCATTCACTTAAAAAGAACATTGTTTCAACTGCAATAGTCCCTCACCACTTCTATACATGGATAGGAGATTGTTTACAACTCTCTTTATTGTCATTTAGAACCTCTGAATTGACACTGTGAAAGTTGTTCATTCAAATTAATGTTTCTACTGGGCTCCTGCTGTCTTAAATGGTGCAGAAAATAAGTTTTTTAAAATAGAAATTGGTTTATTTACCAGAAATAGGTTTTACTTACTATTCATAATTTAGAATATGTTTCTTTGGACTTACATAATTCACACCACTAAAACTAATGCCCTCTTAAATGATCTTTTAAGCATTATATGATTTTTAATATATCCTTTTTAATCATGAACAGACAAGTGCAATTACTATTCACTTCCTGATTTTCTCCTTATAACTACTACTTGCTCTGCATTAAGCCACTCCAAATGGGAATCCTTCATCAAGCTAAGGAACAATGTCTTTTGTGACTGAAAATCATAATGATGAAATTCTGAATAGCACACACTTAGCTGTATGATCAGTCACAAAATGTGGGACATTACTTTTAGATACAGTACAGGAAGTTCAGGTGGTCCCTTCCAACCCAAAAAAGTTTATAGCCAGGCAAAGTGTCTTTTCTCACACTCCTTGCACAGGGGTCATTCCCAAACATTTCCTTGTGTTTTTTGAGCCTGGCTCAGCTTAAAAAACAATACATCTGCCACATTTCATCTCTCTGGCTCTGCCATGTGGATTAACTGGGTCTGTAAGGAATACACACACTCCCTGTATAATGTAGTGTAGCACACAAGCTTCTTGTTTACCTGTCAGTGAGAGGAAATACAACATTTTCCAGGGCAAGTTTCATCTCACTAAATTTAAATGTGTGCAGCTTCCTTGACCTGAGGTGGGTTCCTCGTGGAGGAGCAGGAATGGAGGTGGAGAAGCAGGAATTTCTAGGACATGAGCCATTGCAATCTCAACACAACCACCTAGAGTAATCAGACTAATTTATGATTTCAGAAAATTTTCTAATTTCAGAAATTTTCTAATTTTCAGACTCTGTTGTCTTTCTTTCTACTGCCTAGAGGCAGTCAGACTTTTCATCAGTTCAGCTGGGGAACCTCATCCATCCCATTCTTTCTGAAAAAAATTTGACCCAAGAAATTTTGAATCAACAGCTGTCCAGTCTTGGATGGAGAAAGGCAGTCACTGCCTCTATTTACTGTGAGAAACAGATTTTGTTAACAGCTTGGGATTGGGTACATTTTGACTTCCCAGAAACTACATGTATTATCTGTCATGCACAGTGCTTGTAAGTAATCCTGTCCCAGAGGTGGGTAAGACTGTTCAGACCCCATATCCCTGGAGCCTGGGGCATGTCTCAGGAGCCCTTCTGTGTCACTGTGGCTCTAGAGCCACCAGTTATCACTGCCAAAATGTGCCATAGTTTCCATGTTGTGCTGAAAAAGTCCAGCCAATACTATGTCCATTTCTCATTCTGAAACTTATTTATAGAAGATAATTTTCTGTTGGGTTTTTTCCTGAGGACCATCCCCCTTTCCTGACAAAATCAGTATAGCCAAAGGCCTGAAAAAATAAATAAAAAAAAAAAGAATCCTTTTACTCCAGATTTTTAATGCAAATGCCTAATTTGGAATTGGACTGGAAGAGAATGCTTAAAAGGACTTCCCTCCTCCACCATCCCTTTCCCCTAAACTTTTCAGAGCCAAGTATTCAGATATTTGCCTTGGTATTGGAGAAAAAAAAAATTGATGTGAAAATTTATGTCTGTCTGGCCACAGTTTTTAAAGTTTAAGTAAAGATGTATTTCACAGAACTGAAAGAAGCTCAGTGAGCATCAATGCCACTGTGAGCTAATTGAGAATATAAATGAGCAGTGCTGTTTTGTCTGGAATTTTCACTTCAGAGAATCTGTTTCAACAGGTAGGTCAGGAACAGGGGTCATTCAAGACTGGGTCGTTAAAATCACAGTGGTGGAAATTCCAGGTGAGGACAAACAGTGGAGACTGAGCCTCTTATTTTTGGAGAGGCAATGCAGGAGCATTTGTTTGGCTGTTTTTACAGGACCAATCCCAGTGTAGGCATAAACACCATTGGTAATTACATGAAACTGTTTTTTCCTAGGCACCCTATCTTTTTTAGTAAATATTTGGTAGGTCTTTATTGTCATACTTTTCTCAGTTTTGTCTCCATATTTTACCTCCTGCAGGCTATTTTAACTACACACTGGAGGCAGAACTGTTTGCTTCTTCTCATGATGCCTATTTTTGTAAGATCTGTTAATGACTCATATTTTTCATATACCCAGCAAATGAGTGGGGATCCACTTTGCAAAGAGGTATCTGAGACACAGCTATTAAAGTTAAAAACATGCATTAATTTTGAATATCCAATTAGATATACTTTCAACTTTACTTTTTCAAAGCCTTGCATAGCAAATTCTAACTCAAGCAACAAACCTGAGTGCTCAGTGCTTTGACAGACCTGATCCCAGAGTTTCATATCACATATCACAGAAAATGAGGAACATTTTGACCATATGTGAAAAGCTCACTATACACCTTGAATGCCCTTGCACAGGAACATGGTGGCAGAGGCAATAATTGTAGCTGATCCCCCACAGCACCACTTGGCCTTTTTTCCTCCAAGAGGTTCCTGCAACTCCTCCAACCATCTTTAATAAATAGTGCTGAGATCTTACAAGGAGCCATCTTCTCTACTACATGTCTGATATTTATCCTTTAAGAAGTTTAATTCTGTGTTTTGATTGAGGAGGTGACATTTAGCCAAAATGATAAGTAATCACATAATTGAAGACTTCAGAATAGAGGGTTCAAGAGAGATGTCATCCCACTGCACTGACAAGCTGAACTCCAGCTCTAGCTGAATTCCTTTGTTCTGAAGCACTTTCCATTTTTCCACTCTGTTCATTCATAGGGCACTGTTCCCATCACAGCTGGTGCTGGGGTTGGATCCATGCAGGCACCTCAGCTGCAGCTCCTGGGCTGACTCCTGCCCCACATGTGTCACACAGCCTGACTGCACACCCTGGCCATCACCAGCACCTGCTGGCTTGAAGCACAAGGTGGGTGCAGCTGAGCTCTTGAGCCCTGTCTGATGCTGTGGGGGAGCCTGACTCCTCCCAGTGCCCAGTCTCCTCACACAGTCACCATTTCTTCCTGACCTGACTTTCTCTTCCCTACTCCCCCTTTCAGCCTCAGTGTACCCACACTGATGTTTCCCATCCCTGACTCTGCCCAGGCTGATCTGGGACCTCTGTTGCTACACAGGTAAGGAGACACAGAGACTGGCTGCACAGAGAAGCTGTTACATGAGTGAATATTCAAAGGAGAAGAGATCATTAAGACACAATTCCCAAGATCCTGAGCTGTTGGGCCTGGATTATAGCTGAATAATCAAAATTGCATCATAGTGCTTTTCTTAAACAGCTTCTCTTTTTGTATTTTTGGGGGTTTTTTCTGAGTTGTTTCCTTCCTTTTCAGAAGTGGCTAATTCACTTTGCCTGAAACCTCTGAAAAATATTCAGCTTAGGGTGGGCACATAGCACTGACATTTACAGCCTGAAGCATTCATGTCTGACAAAGTTAAAAGCAACTGAAAACAGGGTATTGTAATAGGAAATCAAAGAGGAATACCCAATTTAATAATAAGAAGCTCTATCACCTCTGCCTATTGTAATGAATGATCCAGAGAGGGTAATTCAAAGGACTCTTGTTTGCCCTTTCTCAGAAGATGAACAAGGCAACACTAAATGAAATGGAAAGGCTAAAGGGAAACACTTCTCACAGAGCATGCAGCACCTGAAATTCACTGCCAGATGATAATGCTGAGAACAAGAGTGCAGTGATTCACAGAAGACTCAGTTCCACATAATAAGAACACCTGCAATTGTTTGATAAGACACATTTATAGAGAACATTTTTCTTTGTGCTTGAGGACATATGGCAAGTGCTAACTGCCTGAAGAATTAATTTTTCCTAACAGATTATCTGGCCATTGGGATTATCAGATCTGCTTTTCCAAAGTATTCAGCACTGCTGTTGAATATATTTCTACTATGAAGTATTCAAACCTACCAGTTCATTCACATAGACCTAAGCTCTTCACTCAGCCAGTGATAGCTGGGTGGTGGGGAGGTGTTTCATGGCTTTTTTAACTTAGGAGAAATTTAAAGGGTGATGAGTTGCTCTGTGCAGCTGATGAAACATGGGTCCTCTCATGAATTAAATAATTGCAGTTTTAAGATCAACATTCAGTGTTCCCAGAATAGATTGAAAACACAACTATTTATTTAAAATATAACCTCTTTCCTGGATCAGTATCTCATCAGTGCTTTTAAACTGTTAACATATGTCCTATTCATATGTCACATGTCCTAGCAGACACTGCATGATATATTTCAAAAGAAAAGTCAAAACCACCTTTCATAGCAAATGTCTAAAGGCAGCACACACTTTAAATGCCAACTTGCCACCAGATACTTGCTGTCACTTATCTAACATACTAATGGATGTTGTCATCAGTGCTACAGACGACTAGCAATAAAACAAACAGTATTTCCCCTAGAAGCTGCTCACCCTGCCTAGTCTGATATGATGGAAATATAATGCATTTTGTTTAGAACTTATTCTTCAGATACATCTCATTGTATTTGTGCAATAATGGGCCTTGTACAAGCAACTTCATTTCCTCTAAACCACAACAGCTCATCACACACTAGGTGTGAATTCATGATAAAATCACTCATCACTGCCATAGTGAAACATATGTATTTTTGCATCTAGGTTTTTTTCATCTGGTAAATCATGAATTGCAACTAAAAGTGTCTATGGGTAGTCTTATTCTTAAAAGAAAAGTAGATATTCTATGGGTTTGCTTAAATTAGTCTTATCTCAGCAGTTCCAGATGGGATGGAAGTAATCTGAATAATGAGTTTGTCTCACTAGAATATCTCAGTGTTCTGGTGGGCTACAAAAATAATACTTGTATATATAAATATTACCAAATTATCACTTTATTATTGTAATGAGATTCAAATTTTTTTTAAGAAACACAAATAAACCATCACCAAAAACACAAGCAAAAGAGAAAGAGTATCTGCATATCTGGGATTATTTTCCTAGTTTTAGATTTATCAGACTTTTATGTGTGATATTGATCAAAAGCTGATAGAATCATGGGATTTTATGCCATGGCAGCCAGATGGGACTCACAGGAATCACCAAGTCCAGCTCCTGGCCCTGCACAGGACAACCCCAGGATTCACATCAGGTGCCTGGGAGTGCTGTGCAAGCACTTTGTGAACTCTGTGCACTCCAACACCAGCACCTGTTCCAGTGCCCAGCCACTCTCTGGGTGAAGAACCTTTTCCTAATGTCCTCTTCCTAATGATCCCTCCTTGCACATGTTCCTGCTTTTTCCCTGAGTCCAAATCAGAGCAGTTCACGTGTCTGTCATAGCCTCTGGTGCTGGGCTCCTTAGTGTGGTGGAAAGCTCTCCTTCTTCTCCAGAAATTGCCTGCTGCTCCTGATTTTGACAAGATGTGCAAACAGGAT
Organism: Oenanthe melanoleuca; assembly: GCF_029582105.1. Taxonomy (NCBI): domain Eukaryota; kingdom Metazoa; phylum Chordata; class Aves; order Passeriformes; family Muscicapidae; genus Oenanthe; species Oenanthe melanoleuca. The sequence goes on from NC_079333.1 coordinate 95,474,847, forward strand.
GTAGCAAGCATAACCAATGAGTGTCTGTGTGCCCTCTGCAATCTGGAAATGAAGTCAGCACTGAAACTGTAAAAAAAAGTTGAATCCCCCCAACAATTAATAACATAAAGGATACAGGATACTTTTTTTAAATGTCAGAATCTACTGATCCAAAAAAGCAAATAACTTGTCTTATCCATTCTTCCAGTGGGGTTTTCTGAGGGGTTTGATTTGGTTTGGGAGGTTTTTTTTCCTGCACTGAATAATCAGTGTAGTAATTCAAGTCACTGATGCAAAGCTGAGTAAGTGGAGCAAGGATGCTGAGACTAAATAAAATCTCCTGCTGGGCTACATAAGCACAAACAATATGGGTACCACTTCACTGCTGAGAGAAAAATCTGTGAGAAGCAGCTGTAAAAGCAGATAAAGTGGGAGAGGACTGAGGCATCCTGGTATTTTGTTATTTCATGTTACCTGGTCTTACCCTCAAGTCTAAATTATTTGGTATTTTCTTTAGTTGGCAGTAAAGTCAATTGAATTTTTAATTTTTTATTTATATTGACGTTTAATTACTCATTCTAAGGAGACAATACAAAGTATCTGAAGGGAAAAGTTACAACAAAAAAGGATCCAGAATTAAATGACAATGCTAATACTGCCAAAAGAAAAAAAAAAAAAAAGTCTTTTCCTGATATTTGAGAGGAGAAAGAAGTCATCAAGATTTTACAGACATTAGGATTGAGCAGGATGCTATATATATATATATATATATATATATATATATATACACACACACATATACAGCTAGACTTCTATATCTGTGAATACATGTGCATACATGAGTATATCTACATCTGCAAGAGTATGTATATGTCTATGCATATTAAATGTATTAAATCACTAGAAAAAATAGATACTTAATAAGTGGGAGATATTCTGCCCATGAAAAGCTGTTTTTTTCTAACCTATCATGACCAGCAGTCCAGGATAATTATTTCAATTAAGGTAGTCCATGTGTTTGTGAGGCACACAAAGGAAATCATCATGGTGAGAAATGAAACACCAGTTTGTTTTTTTTTCCATGGATATTGCTAACCCAAATTATTCCAGCATCTTGGGTCATACAGGAACAAGGAGGTGAAGGGAACAATAAGGTTCATTTTGGCATCAGGACTGCAGAGGCACAGAGGGAACCAATGAGGACCACACATGTGGGACACATATAGAACTGGACCAAATGGATTGAAATGACTTTGCAAGCTCTGAGAGCAGCTGGGGAGCTGAGGGAGGCAGGTGGCAGAGTGACAGACACCTTGTCCCTGCCTAGGACTGGTAACTCCTGAGCCCTTTCTCCCCCCCAGCCTCCTGCCTTTAACTTTTAACAGGGCTGCTTTGGTACTTCCAGTCTGATTCTAAGCTACATTCAGTGGAAATAATTATTGTCTTTGCTTTTGCCCATCATATTCTGGTACCTAAGCACACATCAGGTTATATCAGTTTACAATCATTAATCAGGGCGTGTGCTGCTTGTGACTTAGAGCAATCTAAGTGAAAAAGGTTTGGAACCCAGTTTGCAAAAGCTCTGATAACTTCACAGCAAGGGACCTTACAAAGCAAAAATACTGCCCAGTGCAGATATCATTTGTTAGTACAGATGATTTATGCCACTGTAAAAAAATGCAAAAAACCACTTTATGGAAGCATCAAGAAAGACTATAGATAAAACTATGCCACTATGTCACTTCTGAGGAATCTGTACATTACAAAATGTCTTGTTGCTGTTTCTGGTTTTGTTTAACTTGCAGCAAACCCACTCCTGTTCAGTGAGTGATACTTTTGGTTCAGCACATCACTTGGGATCAACCAGCACAAAACCAGTCATGTCACTGAAACCACCAATCTGCACTCACCATCTGGTCTAGGGCAGTTACCATGTCTCTCATGTCAACAGTTTACCATTTTGTTTCTGTTGGCTTTACATATCTGTGACATACCAGCTGCTAGACACCACAGCTTGTTCTATTTCTGATTCTTACTGCTTATGGTGAAGAGCCTGGGTATTTTAGTACAGTTTGAAATGCTTTGGAAGTGCCAAATGGCCCAGTATCACACTGTTAGCACTACTCCAGCAGTCTGTCTAGAAGCATCATCTTAGGTCATTCTCAGCTATGGGGGTTTGCTTTGGATTTGTTTACTGTATGCTACAAGTAAACTGAATTTAAATTGCTCTATGTAAGTGTAAGCTTTGTACATGACTGTGTGGCCAGATGGAGTCTGACTTCTGATTCTAAATCACAAGTCTTCTGCAAGGTGAAACTCACCTTCAGCAGAGAGCTTCCCCATGACCACCCCCGTGCTCCTCAGCCTGATTCCCAGATCAGGCCATCACACAAGGTTATCTTGCTGCCCAACTGATACTGACATGCAAAACTGCAATTTTCATGGCAGATAAGAAACCTGAGAAGTGTTTTATCACCAAATTTTATAATGACAATGAAAATATGCTTCATTTAACCGTGGACAGCATTCTTCTTACTTCCCAGGAAATGTGCATGACTCAGGACCACCTGCATCTGGAGTATCCTTGTACATGTCTACACCAAGGAAAGAGAAGACCAAGGGACAATCTCTGCCAACTGGCCCAGAGCTCTGAGATGTTAAAAGTACCTGAAGTGATGTTGGGGCCATGTGGGAGCTTGTCAGACTGTATTTATTACACCAAACTGAAAATGTGTGTTGCACTCTCTGGGGTGGGGTGAAAATACAGATGGATGGTTGATGGTTTAGCTTAAGGAAAAGCTGTTACAGTTCAGGAGATCCCTACATGGATACTACCCATCCTCTCATTCAAGTTAACCCATCTTTGGGACATAAGAAAGTCTTTGTTATTTCAGTTCTTTGCTGTAACTTCCATAATGAGCTGACATATTTGAATTTGTAGGCATATTAGCTACTTTCTGCATATTTTATTGCATCATTGCAATTTAAGGAATGGGATAAAACAGATAAATCATTCCTCTCTACAAAAGGCCACAAATCAGCTATGTAAAACTGTCCTAGTGCCAGCAAATCCACAAGAGGATGTGAATAATAACAGAAATGTATGAATAATGAGAGAAATGAGGGAATGAGGGAAATAGCTTCATTAAGGTAATTTCCCTGGAAGCAGTTATTGCTTGAAGCACTATAACAAAAGATATTTTGTTTATACCACAATTTAAAGAAATTATTTAATGATTCCCATGAGCATTCTCTGATTTAAAATACACATTATGTCTTAGTCTGTTCCCAGAGAGTTAATGGTAAAACAAAATTGCTCAGCCTGGCTCTCACTGACATTAAAAGCATTTTGTACTGCCCTGCCAGTTTCAAGTGGCCAGACTTCTGCCAGGCTTAAGAATTAGGAATTGTACTTTTGCACATTTGGAAGAAGTCCAAAATGTATCCCAATACCGAGTACATTTTAAGCTGCTTAAGGCGACTTTACCTGATGAGAACAGTGCAAAGGCTCAGGAAGGCAAATGACTGCGAGGTACTACAGCTCCACAGATGCATACTCTGGCCCCAAAGCTGTAGCAGCATTGTGACATTCTAGTTATTTAGCTGTTTTCCAAGTTCAGAAGTTCCCTTGGGCACCAATACCAGTGGGACAGAATCAGATATGGTGTTCGTGACTGCTCCAGAAAAAGAAGAATAATATTTTTATTACAGAGTGCATTAGCTGCAATAAAAAAAGACTCTGTATTTGGAACACAATTGGTTTGCAGATTTGTGGGGAGTTTCTTACAAATTAAAGCAGTACCAGGTTGCTTTCAAGAACTCAGTCATGTTCATCCCATTTGGCAAATTGTTAGAAGGTCCTGATGAAAGCCATGTGTTAATAACGTTGCAAACTATTATATTAATATTTTTATGAACATATAATGAATACTATGAAAATACTGAAACAGATTTAGTAAATAAGAAGCCTTTAAAACACCATAGAATATCAAAATGATCCTGCAAAATCAGTATCTTTCCCCAAAGACTGAAACTTTGTCTATATTATGTATTGAATGGGTAAGAAACCTCATAATCACAAATCCCACTTTTTTCTTTCAGCCTCTTTGAGACAGAACAGAGCCAATTGCTCAGAAGTGTTTCTCCTGAGCTGTGTTCAAATGGCAGTGATTTACATTTAAAGTTACCATGTCTCACATTTCCAAAAGTACAATGAATTTAAAACTGAATATAAGTGGTCATGCCATCTTCTTATTATTTTCATTATAGCACCCTTCTCTGCTGACATGCAAAACAAGTCAGTTGCAGAGTAACTAACTTTTGCTTATGTGGATTGAAATCCAAAAATGCCTGTATGCTCATAAATGTCAGGCTCCTGTTTACTTCCATTTCTACCTCCTCAAGCTAAATTCCTTGAATTGCTTTTCTGCTAAGGGAAGCAGGTTTTAACTCTGCAATAACCTGCCTAGACTCCACATCCTTGCACCCCCCAAAGGCCAAAAAAAAACCCACAAAAAACCCCCCACACTACACCAAAGGAAACAGAGAATTCCCTGATTAGTGCAAAAGCATGCAAAGCTTATAGAAGATGCTTCAGCACAAGACTTATAAAGCTTAATCCAGTTTTCTGGGCACTAATAGAAAAGCTTTGATTAAAAGAGTATTCTTTATAAAAGTGCAAAATAATCTTTGTTAGATTTTCTATGTTATTTTGAGTGATTTCTTCTAAATTTTGATCCTGCTTTAATTCCTGTGAGAACTTACAGCAGTAATGGGAGCAGGTTGCCCTGTGGAGTGCAGACAGACCTTTACTCTTTATTATCTCTCCAGCTACATCAATCTGATGCTCAGGTTACCAGATACTAGTGAGAGAGGAAAAATTATTCCCACCACACCATGGACCTTTAGTCTGTTCTTGGAGGTGACGTGGTACATCCAGGAGAACTTACTTAGTGACATATATTTGTCTCAAATATATATAAGCATTGACACATTTACAGAAGTCTGAGACAATCTAGAAGAAGGTTGACTATTTATCTATATATTCTCAGTAAAATTACATTTCTCTCAAGATATACAAACACCAAATTTGGGGTGAAGGGGATTTGCAGATTCAGTTGTGTGGATTGACTTCTGTAGCCTCTGACTCTGTAGATTCAGAGGATTTCCCCAGCTCCATGTCGAGCCTTAGGAAGTTTCAGAATCACTCACCTGTCCTCCCTGTTGATACTTCTTTAACATTTCATGCTAAGGCAGTAACAAATAATAGTTACCTGTAAGGGGCATCCTTCACTAACATTCATGAATCACCTTAAGGATGGCCTCTTCATAAATCAGCCTCAAAGGAGGATTATTCAAAAGACAGCAACAAATGAAGCCTGAGTAGCCAGGGGTTCTGAGTAAAAAGCAAAAATGTTTTTAATGGCAAAGTCCATTAACACCGAAGCAATATTAAAAGTGACTACCAAATAGTAAGACTTATCCTTCCCTTGAAAGTGATTGCTCTCAGAGGAGCAACACTACAGCAGGCATAAACATTGCAGAAAGAGGTCACACTGCTTTGTAATTAAGATATAAACACCCTCACTGAAGGAAGAAGTTATATCATAAAAAAGCCTGAAGTGATGTTTGCTAAAGTGGTGAAGTCTAGCACAAAACCAAGGGAAAACCAGAGCCAGCTGACCTCTGTTTTGAGATTTAACTGTTTAGAGCCTTATTCTGTCTAATCATACTATCCTCACTCAACAGTATGGCTACAGTAAGTGGCTGGCACTTCAAAACCTGTTTAATCATCAAGAGTCAAGACAAAGGGTGTTTCTGGGGCAGACAGTACAGTTTGCTGACAATTTTCCATAAGAAAAGAAAGGGCAGAAAAGTAGCATGGAAAACTTTGATGAGGAATAGTGTAGACAAAATTTCTGTCTATTTAAGTGCTTTGAAGTTCATTCTTCCATCTGCCCTTACATGTCACACAACCATCAGACACTTGTGTATTTTAGTGACAGAAGCTGTGCAATGTAAGCTTCCACATAAGTACAGTCAGATCCACTCTGCACTGAAGAGATTGCCCAAGGGACAGTAATGGCTTTTTGAACTATTCAACACTTCTTCACACTGTACAATGTCCACCAGCAACCTTCACTCACACCTTTTTCAGCTCAAGTTTCATATACAAAAATATTTGGAGCATCAAACAAAAAACTGCACCTGCTTCTGACTTGTACTGAAATTTGATTTCCATATTTACTGTCCTCCATCCAGGAATGCAAAAGAAAGGAAGAACTGAATACATAGCATCAGTTAGATTTAGTGGTGTTGAGTAGTTTGGGAGGATATCATTAATTTTACATGGGATTTTGAGGTGCCATTGTGCTATGAGGCATGTGTGCTTACAGATCATGTTCTGCTATTTCAGCATGCAAGGTTATTTTCAAAAACCTTTGTAGTAAGCTTCCCGTTCTCAACATCTAATGCAATCACTAAGTTATATATCCAAGAGATCTTGATCTCCAACTACCTTCCCCCACTTTAAATACAAAACAGCCAAGTCATTCTATCAAGACTCTTTGCATCATAGCAGAATCATATTTCTAAATAACAGTAATTTTTTATCATCAAGCGCTTACTTCTATTTATTTGCTGACTGAATCATTACAAATCAAACTGGTAGTAAATTTATTTCTGTTGAGAAGCCTTTACAGAATCATTCAATTTTCTATAAACATGTTTAATTTCTGTAAGCAATAGTAAATTATTTCTCTCATTATATTTCAAGAGTTTTTTCTTTCATTTTTCTGCCTCTCAGAGCTACTGATTGAAATCTGGAGGCAGGTGAATAACGACTCACTCACTCCAAGTGTTTGAAATGCAATATGGGCTCCATGGTGATTCATTAAATTAGGTAAGGATATATGGAAGTTTTCCCAAATTGCAGGAAGCTGTCCAAGTTACTACAAAAGATAAATATTGTTATGAAAATAAATTAATACTAAATCATTGTTTTGATTCCTCAGGATGTTCACAAATCACTCACAGTAATGAGTCAGGATTAAATACATCTACAGTCTAGAAGATCCAGGGTGTCCAAACTTTAGACATGAAATACCCACATTTCTTGTCTGCTGCCAGAGACATTGTCTAGGATGGAATTTCAGGCCTCATTAATGGCCCTTGCCCACCAAAAGTTTGGATAAAAGTGGTGTTCTTGCCATTTGAGAAAAATTGGTGCAATCTTCCTCTTCTGAAAAATTGTACTTCTTAGAGATACAGAGACTTAGAATCCCTATTGGCACTAGGGATCATTGCTAGTGGCCAAAACTTTAGAAATAGGCATGATTTATAGGGCAAGCATGGGAAAGAAAGTTGCCAGGTCAGCTAGTCTTGGTCTCGGTAGGGATGCTGGCTCTGTGGCACTCCAGAGATTTCCCACATGGCACCCATTCAGAGCAAGCCCCACAGGAAACACTTTCATTACTTCATTTTCTAGCTTCATTTCAACCTGCTCCATAGGCATGAGATGCACTTTCTTCTCAAATCATCCAGCTGAAAGCCTGCCCATGCCCAGCTCATCGTGATGACTCTTGACCTGTCCCCTTTCCCCTGCCTGGCTGGAGGGTGCCTTAGTAACACTGAAATAGCAGAGTAAACTTATGTGAGCAGAAATTTGTCCTTTGGGTTTTTTCCCTGCATCATAGAGAGCTGTAAAATTAACATCACTGCTTTTAGCAAGGCAGATTACATCTCTGATGTCCTGCAGTGCTGCTGACTGCAGTCACTGCATCATTAAACCCTGTGTGGTGAAGGCAGGTGATGGTTTACTGTAAACAGAACAGGACTTTTCCCCTCTTCTGCATCTGAAGCCCCTAGACAACAGGAACAGTCTGTAACAACTTCTGTGTGGGGCAGTAATGAATCAGGAGGACTTGGGAACAATGTCAAAGCAGTGCCCAGGGCTGGCAGAGAGCAAAGGAAAGGAAGGTTTCCCCCTCTAAGGACTGAAAAAGAACACTAGAAGGGTTGCCATAGAAAGGGAAATAAACAAGGATATTTGTCTACAGTGTGTTCCAATAAAATAAAGGATACACTAAAACTTCTCTAATAGGGAATGAAAGACTGACAGGGGTTTACACATTCAAATAAACACTTTTTACAATTGTGGTCACAAGGAATTTTCTGTGGCTGAAGAGAGTAAACAGTGGCTCTCACAGAAGATGATTTCTAAGTTTGTGAGCTGAGGCTTAAGAGACATTTAAAATACAGAGTTTTTTCCTTTTTTACTCTTCTTCTGAGCCTGAGGGAAAACATATAATGTCAAACCTTTAAGTGCAAAGGTGAAAAGCATGTGCACAGCACCTCCAGAAAGCATGGACAGGGTAACTCATATGGAAGCAGTCAGTGGCTTTAAATGTCTCCAGCTTTACTGGAACTAGGCAAGTAATTTTTAATTTTGAAGAAGAGCAATTGAAGATTTTAAGAAAATTTCCAACAAAGCTCCTCAACTGCAATTGCTAGAGGCTTGAGGCAAAATCCAGCCCTTCACCTCTGTTACAAACTGGCCCAGAAGGTGAGAGTAACCCAGTTTATTTTTAATAGATCACTTGGGGTGGATTAGAGTGAAATGACACTGAATGATCAGTGCTTGTAAAAATATATATGTAGAGTTTATTTTTGAACAGTTTGGTTGCAATGGAAGTTTTCCAACTGAGTCACTCACAGCCTTAACTTCTTAAGGGACTGGATTGTGTTTGGAAACTGACTTCAAGTGGGAAGATAGCTCCAAAGAAAATTGTCCCAGGTTAAGGAAAGGAAAGAACATATAATTGGGACAATCCATAAGAAAACAACATCATCTTGATCCTAATTTTCCAAACATACCATCAGTCTGCCATACCCATTACCTGAAAATAATCCAGTATCTTTCATGAGAGTTTTGTGGACAGTTTGCCACAAACTGTTGTGTTGTTGAAGAAAAAACAGCTCTTTTGAAGAACAAGATCATGAATATTTGATGTTTAGTTAAGGATAAGAAATTCACTAGTAGAAAATTAAGGAGAGGCTATTGCCTCAGATAATACTGCTGTGAGGGGGGTGGGGATGTGAAAGCAAAAAATGGGCCTTCCTGGAAGTGTTTAGATAGTTTGGAAGCCAGCTGAGCTTCCAACATCCAGTTACACCCAACTGAACAACACTTCCTTCAGCAGATCTCTGATTTTGCAGAGATACCAATATTTATCTCAAATAAATATTTACCAATATTTATTCATTGACAAAATGAATACATCCTCCAGTGATTTTTTTTTTTTTTTTTTTTTTTTAGAAAAAGGATAAGATAAAAGGGATTAGATGAAGCAGCAAGAATTCTCACTGTAATAAAGTCTAGAAAATCAGTGTGGTCAAGTCATTTAAGATAGGAAGCATTTAAATAATTATATGGCAGAAGCTTCCTACTAAGATTATGAAGAGCATTCCCTAGAAAACAGCACTACAGCCTGTATCAGCTAAAGATGCACAGGAGATGCTGGCCAAGAAAAAAACTGGCACAGTTAATTGTTTGAGCTTCAGAAGTACTAAAAGTTTACAGCATTGCAAAGAAACCATGGCTGCAGATGAATTAATTGACTTTTTTGTTCAAAAACACTGACAGAAAGACAAGGAAAGATGACACTTGTAGGGATAAAATAAACTGTGAGTTTCCACCTGCTAACTGAAAGAGCAGTTTTTCAGGGTGACTGACTCCATGTGTTTCTGTTATTAAAGAAGCACCATGGAAAAACAATTAAGAAAATAAATGATACAGAGAAGCAAACTGTCATCATGGATTTTTCTATCTGAAACAGAGTAATAAAGAAGATCTATCTGACTTTAACTGCACCCAAATTCATCTTCTAACAGGAGAGTGAGGTGGAGTTTCTAAACCACTCTGCATTTAGCATTCTTGGATGTTCAAAGCCAGACATCCCTTAGCTTACATCTAGAGTTTACAAAAATGGCACACAAAACTTATCTTTATTTTCAGTAATTAATTAGGTCATTAACAAGATAAAAGAAATTAATCACTGAGAATAATAAGCATTTCTGTCTCTGGGCAGTTGTCAGTGGGATGGGCCCAGACTCTTCAGTGCTCCTGATAACAGGACAAGGGGCAACAGTCACAAACTGAAGTTCCATCTCAATATGAGGAAAAACTTCTTTACTGTGAGGATGACAGAGCACTGGAAGAGGCTATGCAGAGAGGCTGTGAAATCTCCTTCCCTGAAGGTACTCAAAATTCACCTGGATGTGGTTCTGTGCAACCTGCTCCAATGAACCCGCTTTAGCAGGGGATCTGGGCTAGATGATCTCCAGAAGTCCATTCCAATCCCAACCATTCTGTGATTCCTGTCATTCTCTAGATACTTTGGGGAAAACTTGGCTCTACTCTATGTTTTAGGCTCCCATGCCTTTTCTAAAGGCCATATCCTGGAAACTGCTGCTTTCATTGTTCAGGTTATTATTGGATCAAATAATACTTGTTCATGTTCTCTTGGATAAAAACAAGATTGTTATAGGTAACTGATGCAACACACAAAGGCAGCACATAATGCAGCATCCGTGTTGCAGAGAAGCAGAAGTGCTCTAACTACTCAACTGTTTGTGTCTAGGGCATCACTAGCACGACCAACATAGAAACCCAGAGAAGTTTTGGCAAAATGATGAATTAACTGACATAAAAGAAGCTGCTTAAGATGTTTGGCCATGACATGGCAAAAGAAGATATTTTTTGAATGTCCTCTATCGAAACATGAAACATGGTCTGAAAAAAAGAGAAAGAAAATTGAAGGGAAGGCACCAAAAGTATCACCTAATAATACAAGAAGGGAATGCACAAAGAGTGGAGGAGATTAAATGAACCAGTGGAAAGGATACACATCAGAAGGAGGGCTAGGAAGATAGCAGGTCAAATACAGATGTTTTTTAAAAAGGAGAGTTGGGATGAAGCATTTGCAGCACATTCTCATTTAGTGTATAACACAAGAGAAAAGATGACACAGATTAAAAGTCCCCCTTTGGAAAGGGGAAAAGAAATAGCAATTTTGGGCAAACATCAAAGGGTGTAATTGCTCTGTTTATACTGAATGAAAAATGTTCTGCAAAGGAGTCAATTTGCATAATGTGCAGGCATTTAGTATGATTTATAGCCCTGCCTTAAAGGCAGTGGAGTGAAAAAAATGTTGTTAAAACCTCTGCATTTTCTTAGAGGAATAATTGGTGTTAAAGAAGAAACTTGTAAGAACATCACGAGTTTGGAGACTGGGAAGAAGCTGCAGGTGGACGTGTTATTGCACAGCTATATGGGGAGCTGCAAGGACACCTTTTCCCCAGTACCATTATGGGGAACAGGAGGAAAGCACCTTGCAAGCAGCCAGAGTCACATCCCACAAGACCCTGATGAGGACAGATTTTCCCCACAGTGCTCTAATGTGTGGTGATATACTCTCCATCCTAAACAGTAAACTAGCAGCCACTTGCCCTGCTGAATCTCCCCAAGCTGCCTGCCTGCCTGGGCTCTAGCTCATGTGTCATATTTTGCTTGGTAACTCCCACACCAAAACCAATCTGGATGTAAAAAATGTTTCTTCATTTCCTGCTGCTCCTGTTGCCAGCTGCACCTGCTTCTTGAGACTGCCCAGGTCTCAGGTATCACTGGATGTGGAAAACACACAGCCCAGAAAAGGGACAGGGCAGGACCTCTCTTGGGACAGCTGCTCTTCTGTTTTTGCAGCTTAAAGCAGTCGCAGAACGACAGCCTCATCTAAAATCAGTTAAATCAGTGAGAGGCACAAGGCCTGCGATTGTATCAGGCTTCAACAGTAAAACAACTTCTTATGCCATTTAAATTACACTCAGGGGAAGAGGAGGGAAGTGTAGATAACTGAGAAGAGCCTCCTTCACACCAGTGTGACAGGGCTGCCCAAAGCCCGTGGCTGGAGAAGCCTGACACAGAGACTCTGGCACAGAGAGCTCCGTGCAGGTGAGCTCTCAGCTTTGGGGGCTGTGCTGACCACTGCCTGGGAGCTCAGAGGGTACACATGGCACAAGCATTGCTGCTGGGTGCCTTCAGGCTGAGCCTAAAGTTATAGCTCAGCTTTGCTGCTCTTTTATTTCCAGGCTACCTCTGGCCTTATTTTACTCTTGAAAAGTGACTGCTTTTCCCACAAAGGTGTTGCCACAGCACTCTGTGCTTGCTCTCCATGCTGGTCCCTCAGCCCTTCTGCTGTTCTTCAGGTCCTGATGCCAGGCAGAGTTAGCTCCATGTGGCTGGCACAGGAATATTCCTGTGAGTTCTGCATAGCCTGTAAAATGCTCTCCTTTCTGAGAAAAAACTGCTTAGCTACTCACTTTCCAGCTGAGATGGAATTCATGGCATGCCTATTTTGTTTTGAATCAAAAGAGGTGATCGCATTTTGATTTGCCTGTGGATAATATTTAGTGCAGGCTTTTAAAGGAAAACCTTTTTGCTTTGTTCTGCAAGACATTGAGCACTCCCAAATTTTAAACAGCCTAATGTAGTGGGAGTTGTCCCTGCCCATGGCAGGGGGGTTGAAACTCGATGATACTTTAAGATCCTTCCCAACCCAAACCATTCTATGATACTGTGATTCACTAACCTAAACGATAAACCATAATCCTGCACAAAGGAATCGTCTTGATCATGTTCTGGTGATAATCACTGAGAAATTAGTAAAAGCTAGAGCTAAGTATTCTTCTTTTCAAACCCACTGTTCTATTTACTTCCTTGAAAGGGAGACTGAGTTCCCTCAACTGAGTGCAAAATAATTTCTACCAAACAAGTACTTACGGAACAAACATGTATTTTTGAGAGGTGTAAAAAATGAATGAAAACATTTTTGTGAAAATTGCCACTAATAACATTTTACTGTTTATCTTTGAAAAAAACTAAAACAGAACAACATTAAGCTAAGGTTAGCAGGTTGATAGTGCATGTAAAATCAATACCAGATAACTTAATTGTCAACTAATCTCAATTCACACATAAGTGTACTATAGAGTCTGTTGGGATTTTTATCCTGTTTCATTAATGAAAAAGGAAAGAGTCTTTCCAAGATTACCCAGGCTGTTCATTTTATAGATTGTCCTTCAAAAAACACTGTTCTGTAAAAGAGAGGAAACAGGAATCTGATACAAATCTAATACAGAAGGCAGTTGAGTAATTAATAATTTGAGCTCCATTCATAAATGCATTAACTTTATAAAGGCAGAAAAATATTTACCCTCTCACACACAATCTAACTCATTATCCCTGACTGGTACTGTATTCAGGACATTTGTCTTTTGAGCATTATTTAAACAATTTAAACTCATTAGGGACCGAAATACCATTACTTACAGGGAGCAGCATCTTACATAAAGAGTTAAAGATACATCTTACCAATCTCACCTATGGAATAAGACCAAAATCACTACAGATTGTACAGCAGGGTCCTGAGTGTGTGGTAGCCATAGCAGAAAGAACGGGAAAATGTCATGATATTATTATGTCAGCATGAAAGGTCTTATTGTTCCCAGTCGAATTCCCTTTATTCCTGAACATGTTCCTGTTACACACTTGCTTGGGATTTTCAGGCTATTTCGGAGTATTTATGACTCAGTTACGAATCTTCATAAACACAGATCATTGTCAGCATGGGCTCAAATGAATTCAGCATTTCCAAGGAGAAATAAATAGCCAATAAGAAGCATACTTCTCATTTCACATGTCTATTCAAATACTGTCTCATATCAGTCAGATCCATACAATTTAAAGCCTGCCTCAAGAGACAATGGCTGCACTTGTAAATAGGAGCAGAAGCACTCAACAACTTGAAAAGGAGTCACTGAAACAGGGGATGTCACCGGACACAAAGCTTGGCAGACACTTATGATGGAGCATGACAACATGAAAGCCTTGACTGAATGTAGATCATGTTTATGATTGTTCATTTGTGGTTCCTTTCAAGGAGAATAATCTTTGCTTCCAGAGTGATAAAGAGTCTTATTACTCCATTCTGTCCACTGTATAACAGTACTTCACTACTATTTCTTTCTTTGCACCACAGAATCACAGATCAATCATGCTGGAAAAGACCTCTGAAATCACTGAGTCCAACCCATGACCCAACACCTGCCAACTAGATCAGGGCACTGAATATCAAATCCAATCTTTCCTTAGACACCACCATGACAGTGATTCCATCACCTCCCTGGGCAGCCCATTTCAATATCTAATCACCTTTTCTGTTAAAAAACTCTTAATGCCCAACGTAAACTTCCCCTGGAGGAGTTTAAAATTATGATGTCCTCTCGTCCTGTCATGGGTTGCCTGGGAAAAAAGGCTGATCCCTGTCTGACCACAACAGGCAGATGTAGAGAGTGGTAAGGTCAGTCTCTCAGACAAAGCACTCTGATGCTGAGAGAGCATGTCTGCCAAGTGGAACACACCAAAGCTTGGCAATTGTCTTGCAGGAAATTGGTTAAATTTCAGCTGTGTCACAGTTCAGTTCACTGTCTAAGGCCATAAATTCTTAGTAAATAACAGCAATCCCATGATTAAGCATTTCTCTTCCTTTATCTGGTAAGAATTGCATTTGTAAGAGAAGGTACTTAATTTTCAGGACGTAAACCATTAGAAACCAGATGTTTAGGCTGTGATGCGTAAACCTAAGAGGAAGACAAAAACCAAAACCAATACCAATGTAAAGGAATATATAACATATCCTGCATCTACGCAGGACCTCTATGGTGTACAGGTGGGACCCATAGCATTTATCTAAAAATCTGAAATCCTTTCTGCTATTTCTAATAAATGATGAAATCGGAGAAGATGAGGAGCAGTTTTTTGAATCCTGGTATCTATTATAGAAAAGGTGGTCCTACTTCATCCCTGACAGGCATCTGCAGGGAGTTTGCCAGTTTGCCAATTCCTCTTGATTAGGGCCATTTGGGTCAGCTCCAGTGAAAATGTTAATTATTCTATTGAACTAAGTACAGGAAGGAAAAGATGGATGGGCTGGCTGGAGTAATGACCGCTGCACTCGGGGAAGGTGCAGAGCCAAAGGCATTACAAGGAGTGCAAGGCTCAGAGTGGGAAGATGAGAAGCTGGGGTGAGAAAGGTAAGGAGGGCCAGCTGTGGCTGGGGCTCTGTGTGTGCTTTGTGCCCTCATTCTGGAAGGGAAGTGGAAGTCCTGCTCCCTGAGAACATGCTTACCTTCCCCATCTTCCCAGTTGTTCACTCCAGTGTGCAGTGGACAAACAGCACAAAATACAGAAGTATCTGAGCTGGCAATGTGCCCTGGTGGCCAAGAAGGCAAATGGAATCCCGGTGTGCATAAGGAAAAGCACTGCCAGCAGGTCCAGGGAGGTGATCCTGCCCCACTACACATCCCTGGTGAGGCCACATCTGGAGTGCTGTGCCCAGTTCTGGGCTCCTCAGTCAAGAGAGACCTGGAGATCCTGGAGTGGGTTCAGTGGAGGGCAAAAAAGATGAACAAGGGATCTGAGCATCCCTCTTATGAGGAAAGGCTGGGGAAACTGTGCCTGCTCAGCCTCAAGGAGAGATGACTAAAAGAGGACCTCAAGAATGTTTATCAGTATCTGAAGGGAGGGTGCCAGAGGATGGAGCCAGGCTCTTCTAGTGGTGCTGGGCAATAGGACAACAACAAAAAGTAAGAGTCTTTGAACTCCACTAACAAATTGATAGATGATTTCTCAGAGTGGAAAACTCATAGCTTTTTATTGGCTAGTGGCTTAGTTTATCCTCACGAAACACTGAATGAGCACTCTTAATAACCATTCTGAGTGAAAGAACAGCTTGGGCGGTGAGGTGAAGTGCCTCCACCTGCTGTGCTAGCCCAGGCACAAAGAGCACTTGGAATTGCCTTTATACACATAGAGCTTACTGTCAAAAAAGGTATTTTCATTTATCAGCTCCCTCACAGAGTTTTCAAAGTAACATTTTCTAGCTTTTCTGGTTCTTTGGTCTCAATTTAGAGCTATTCAGATGGGAAAGGCACAGTGCCTTCCTGTATACAAATATCTTGGTATTTTTTACTTTTCAGTTAAGTTAAAGTTTTTATGTCAGGAAAATGGCTGTGGTTAGACATTGGCCAAGAGTGTTCCCAGTGCAGCCTATTGGTATTAATGGAAAACCTCCTATTTGAATACCAAGGTTTGGAAAAGAACCACAAAATCTGTAATGAGTTTTCAGATGTGGCTGAAAACTATACAGCTGTGTTGGGTTGAGTCTTCTTCAAAATTGTTTTAGATATTGTAGAGGACATGGTTTCATTTTATCTTCATCATATTTAGCATGCCTGAAATGGTCCATTTGCATTGTACATTACAGAGAACAGCCTGACTGTTACTGCTCTTAAATGTCTTGTCAGTGCTGCTGGGTTTTTTTCATCTAAGGGATAGAATGGTTTTCAAATTTGGATGAAAAGGATTTAATTATTTCTACTCTTTCTTCCCCAGCATTTTAAATATTAATATGATATCTGTATTTTGGCACACCTGAAAGAGCAGACTAGATTAGGCACAAAAGTTTAATCTCACAGAAGGTGGGTGAAGGATAGTCTTGTTTTCAGTCACTGCTCAAGTTCCTGGAAAGGATTTTCAGTGTGACAGCATAATTGGTGTGTTGCAGATAATTGCTGATAATTCAGAGTCCTCTGATGACTTTCATCCATGTCCAATACCCCACCAGCATAGATGATCTTCTGAGGCTAGCTAATCTCCTTCATTTTACTGACAGAATCTTTGCAAAGTAAGTGTCTGCTGAAAATCTTTTCTTTCCTGTCAGGTTTGTAAGGTGGAAGTTGAGGACCTCAGTGTTCTTAATGCAGTCCACAATGTGTTCATACTGCCCAAGGTTTAAACTTCTTTGCTGAATAGAAGTGAATAATTTAGTTTCAGCTGCAAATTACTGACAGCTAGAACAGTCCTTTTGCCTTTTCTAGCACTGCATATAGCATCCAAATTAACAATACAAGCACACTAGAAGAATGCTAATACATCGATTCAGGGTGGATGAAAAGCACCCCAAAGTTAAGAAAGAAGTATGTGTCCAATGTACTCGTGTCCCAAGTAAAGGGATCAAAGCAAAGTGTCACAACTTCAGCTCCAGAGTCATTCCTCAGTACAGGATCCTCAAATCAGTTGTCAGATGCTTTGTCTTTTCCATATTCACATTTTCACTGAACTTCCAGGAGGATACATTCACTTCGTACTTGAACTCTCTTCTCTTCTAACAGTATACTCTGACAGATAATAGGATTAGTTCCACAAAATGCAGAAAAAGCAGTAGTTATACTTGTGTTGTTTTAGAAGTCCCTTATTTGGGATTTCTATGAATAGGATGTTTGCTGAAGCACAGTGATATGCTAAAAAAATTATTCAAAAAGTAATTTATTTTTCACACACTTGTCTGCCTGCCCAGAAAACCAATAATTTGTTTATTCAGTTAAATAAGATAGGACACTGACTTGCCAAGACACAGAAATGAGTTCTGAGAGCTGTCAATACATTCATGAATACAGATAGTATTTTACACTGACGTTGATTTAATTTTAACTGAAGGTTTATGCATCGTTCTGAAAGATTTTTTCCCTATGGTATTAATGGTGAGAACCATCAGGGCTGTAAACTCCAGGGTTCTTCCAGCTCTCTCATTTCATATGGATAACATCCATCGTGGGAAGAGCTGTATTTTATTGGAATGACATAACTGAATTGAGGTCCTAATAAATCATATCCATTGGCACATTCTCTGCAAACCTTTGGCAGTCTGATTCCTGAGTGAAGTTTAGGAACATGTTTATGAATGTACTCTCCACAGATGGAGTGGGAATTGCACACTGTGCCTTCCTTCTTTACGTGGGATGGACAGCTTTCTTCTCCTGGTTCATGGCTGAATTTTCCAGCGTGCTCACAGTTCTGCATCTCAATTTTGTCTCTCTCTGCAGTTGCTATAAATGCAGAATTGAATGTGCTGAATGCTGTTATGTGTCTTTTTATGGTAAATCAAGACAACAAATCACTGAGTTCAGGGAAGTTATGCCATTAGAAAAGCAGTGTGATATCAGAATTGGCCATCTGTCTCATTGCAAGCAAAGCAATGCTCCAAATCAGACTAAGCTTTACCTATTTCACACTTCCAGGTTTCCTTCTGATGCACAATTTTTCCGGGGATAAAAGTCCAGTTACTTCAGCATTGCAAAGCCTTTTATCCTTCTGTCTTCATTGCAGCTAATGTAATTGCATGTTGCAAATGATTGATTTCCCTCCTTTTTTTCCTTCATTAGTTTATCTTTTGTTAGCTGCTCAGAGAATTGTGAACATCCATCTACCTGTGTATTTTCAGAAGTTGTTTATACGAAGCACTCTCCTATTTTGTAACCTTTATTAAACCCTAAGTTTATGAAGGCTTTCATGGAGTCTGAGCACATACAGATCACCTGACTATCCTTATTTACAACCTCACTGACTCCTAACTTAAGTAACACTAGGTTGGAGGGCAATGGCTTCCTTCTATGAATGTTGTGCTGATTTTTCCCCTACTCTTTGTATTTCTTTACATTCCTACTGATTTTTGTTTTAATATGCTGTCGTCTTCAGACACCAGAAGCAAGGTGTCTGCCCTGCAGCACCCTAGCTCTCTCTCCACATTTTTTGGACATCAGTCTAATATTTGCATCACCTTTCCTTCTACTACCATTTGTCAGAGCATAGTCATTGCTTGGAATAAAACCCAGCACTGCAAAATTCACAGGAGGAGCTTTAAGAAACGGAACTACACTGGTGGATGGCTTTGCTTTCCAGAAAACCCAATCCTTCCCTTGCTTCTCAGACATCGGCTGGAGTTAAGCAATAAAGATCGAGTCAGATGCTCTGTTGACATGGCAAAGCCACTGTAACAAATCCCATGACTGGATATTGGGGACAGCACACAAAACTAAAACCAGAGCTAAATTAAACTAAGACGAGAGCAGAAGCTCTGTCCAACTTCTGTTTCTTCCTCTCCCTGATGTAGGAAGACCCTCTGAATCTGTCACTGTCTGTCACATGCTGGCTCCCGGCCCCTGCGGAGGCCTGAGCGAGGCAGGGGAGCTCTCGGTGCTGTCAGTGTCGGTGCCCGCGACCCGCGGTGTCAGCGCCCGGCGGGGTGGCAGCGGCCCCTCCATGGTCCCTCATTGCCCCTCACCGCCCCTCACAGTCCCTCACCACCCCTCCATGGTCCCTCATTGCCCCTCACGGTCCTTCACAGTCCCTCACCACCCCTCCATGGTCCCTCATTGCCCCTCACGGTCCTTCACAGTCCCTCACCACCCCTCCATGGTCCCTCATTGCCCCTCACGGTCCTTCACAGTCCCTCACGGCCCCTCCACGGACCATCACGCTCCTCCATTATCCCTCACAGACCCTCACGGCCCCTTCACGCTCCCTCACTGCCTCTCCAAGGCCCCTCACGGTCCCTTACAGCCCCTCCGTGGTCCCTCACGGCCGCTCCACGACCCCTCACGGCCCCTCCATGGACCCCCTATGGTCCCTCACAATCCCTCCATGGCCCCTCACGCTCCCTCCACTCTCCCTCACTGCCCCTTCACGGCCCTTCACGGCCCCTCGTTGCCCCTCCATGGTCCCTCACACCCTCTCCACGGCCCCTCACTGGCCCTCGCAGCCCCTCCACGGACCTTCCATGGCCCCTCCATTGTCCCTCACGGCCCCTCCCGGCCCCCTCCCCGCCCGGCCGCGCCGCCGGCTCAGCGCCGCCCTCTGGCGGCCGCGCCCCTCAGCGCCCGGGAGAGCTGCGGGCTCGGGGGGTTCGAGGGGCTCGGGGGGTTCCGGGGGCTCGGGGGGTTCGAGGGGCTCGGAGGATTCCGAGGCTCGGGGGGTTCCGGGGGCTCTGCGGGCTCGGCGAGCTCGGGGGGTTCGAGGGGCTCGGCGGGCTCGGGGGGTTCCGGGGGCTCGGGGGGTTCCGGGGCTCGGAGAACTTAAGTGTCTCGGTGGGCTCAGGGGATTTGGGGGGCTCAGGGGGTTCCGGGAGCTCGGGGTGTTCCGGGGTCTCGGCGGGCTCGGGGTGTTCTGGGGCTCGGGGGGTTCCAGGGCTCGGGGGGTTCCGGGGCTCGGGGGGTTCCGGGGCTCGGGGGTTCGAGGGGCTCAGCCCCGAGAAGGGGCGGCAGGGGCGCATCCCACCGGCCCCCCAAAAGTCCGTAAGACTTGCTGGAGCAAAGCTGCGCCCAGCGCCCCTGGCAGGGTGCGGGGTCCCCCTGCCCCGCCAGAGCCCTGAGCGCGGCGCGGGGATGCGCACCGGGGCTGATGGAGGGACCCGCGCACGGCTGAGCCCCGAGCATCCCCGGCGCCTCCCGCTTGTCACAGCTGCGGCCGCTCCCCCTCGGAACTTAAAAGGGAAATCACTGCCCTCGAGTATCTGAGATCTGCTCTCTTTCTCCTGTGAGGGAAGATAGTGCAAAACAAATCAGATACCAGATGTAGACAAAAACGATTTGTTTAGACTTATCATTACTGCATGACTCTATATTGCATGATTTTCTTCCTGAAACATCCCTGAAGTACAATATGAAGATGGGAAATGGTAATATTACCTTGCTGTGTTTTTCCAGCACATTTCTTGGTGAATTATGCCAGGAAGCTCTGGAACCATTTGTTTAGAAAAAAAGCTTTAACAGCCTTGTTGATGATGGGTTTCAATATATTTTTCTTCTCTAAAATATGTGTTTGACACTGAGTTGTTTCATTTGTTCCAATCTCCAAGAGTACAATTCTTATTATTAATAATAACAATATTTCCCTTTTTGTGTTTTTCTCTTGGGTGGGGAGCTGTACTTCCCCATGACAATCAAGATGTGAAAAAAAAAGAGTTCATCCTACCTTATAAAAGGAAAAGAACAGCATGCATTCAGCAATAATTTATTCCAGCAGCTGCTTGTCAGTGACAACATTGGAAGAAAAGAAATGTTCCTACCCCAGGAGCCCAAGGAGGATACTGGGATGATGCAGGGAAGGAAGGAGAGAAATGGGTGTGAATCCATCAGCACTGCTTAGCCTAAGGAAGGGCTGGCACATCCTAAATGATACCTCTGGCAAACCAGGGGTCAGGAACAAATATTTAATCTTGTTAAATCAGCACCTATATTTCCTGTGAAGCTGGGATGCTGATGCACACAGGGCTGATGCTCACAATTCAAGGTCTCAACACAGACCTTCTGGCCTTTGGTATGCCTGCCTGGCCTTGCCAGACTTAATGTTTGAACAAATTCTCAGGCTGACTTTGCCCAGGTTTCACCAACCAAGTAAAGTCTGAGGTACCTCCAATGGTCTCATTGGAGTTCAATGCTGTCTGGCAGTAGGTCCTGGAAAAAAAAAAAAAAGGTGTTAATAGGAAGGATTGGTAACATTGAGGGTGGTGTTACCTTACCTGTTTTGCAGTGTGTATACCACTCCATGCTCTGCTCTCCTCAGCTGTCTTGCCAGGGAAATGCTTCCACATCCCTGCTAAGGGTCAGCAGCTGCAGGGAAGTGCTGGCTCTGCTGATGGCCAAGAGCAGGGGAATTTTCCAGGAGTGTTTGGACCACAGTGCCATGCTATAAAGTGCCCAGTTCAAGGTGCCCTTCAGGGAGAATTAGCAAACTCAGGACACGCATGAGTTATATGCACTTTTCTTGCCCTTCTAATGCTGCAGCCCCCAAACTTCTTTCACCCAGATCCTTTTATTCCCCTTTTATCTTGGAAAACAGATATATGAAAAAAGAGCATCTTCTTTTACAGCTCCAGCCCAAACTTTTAATCTGGCTTCATCCCTTCCACAGCACTGGAATTTCATGCACAAAAGTCCATAATTGTTTAAGATTCCTCTAGTCCAAATGATGCTGCTAGCTCACCTAACATGGACATGTAGTTACTTAGGGTAATGTATTTGATTATACATTTACCCCAAAGTCTTAGCTTCCCCTGCTTTTCTCATCTGCCTTCGCTTTTTCTGCATGCTTTTTTCCTTCTGCAGGATCTTTGATGGTTTCTTTTTGTGTCCCCTCAGCTGTCTGTGGGATGATCTTTCCTTTGTACCCTTCCTTGCCCCTCTGAGCTGTCCTTATCCACAAATGTGAGTCTTCTTTCCATGCAGATGGCTTTCAAATCTCAATGACTTTGCATCCGTCTATCAGGATGGGAATCTCATCCTGCAGTATTTCCTTGGGAAATATTCCTATTTGTTGCCAACATGAGCTCAATATGGTTAAAAGAGGTGTTAAGGTTTTCTCTGCACTAAGGTGGCAGCACTTTTCTTGACTGCTTTTCACTCAGTCCTGCTTCCTACCTGTTGCTCTCCTTGCATCCCCAGGTCTTTCTGTCTTGCAGGGTATGGGGATGTGTGTGCCTGTATAAAGTGTGTGAAATGAAACTTTTCCTGCCTCTTTTTTAGCTAACATTTCTTGCCAGTATCTTGCCTGTTACAGCATTCT
The DNA here is from genome assembly GCF_029582105.1 of Oenanthe melanoleuca. Taxonomy (NCBI): domain Eukaryota; kingdom Metazoa; phylum Chordata; class Aves; order Passeriformes; family Muscicapidae; genus Oenanthe; species Oenanthe melanoleuca. Next base: position 95,497,342 of record NC_079333.1, read on the forward strand.
TTGCTCTCAAAAAATGTATTGTTGCTTCTTGGAGGGTTGCCAAGATCCTTTTCTTTGCATTGGGCTGACATCAACACTCTGTGCATCTTTTCCAAATGTGCCCTCCTTGAAAGTGGCTCACACAGGCAGCTTTCTACATTCTCAAGTCCCTTTTCATCCCTCATTTACCAGGTACAGACTGGTTCCTTGCTCCTGCTGGCCCACCATGCAACCTTTACTTTCTCACTTACTACGTTTTCAGATGCTGTTATGGCTGTATTAATCTTCAAGCCTGGCAGAAGATTCCTGTAAATACATATCTGCAAGTGTCTCTTTCAAGCAATTCCTTCTCCATGAGCACACATCCAGTGTGTTAGACAGTTCAGACATCCCTTCCAGCTGTGTCAGTTTTTGATGACTGTGTGTCATGATGAAACGCTGGGAATAAGTAAGGGATTTGTGAAGCTAGAAACACACTGAAGGAGTTGCCTAATTTAGAATTAACAAGCTATTTTCAAAGGCACAGTGGGAGCACTTCACATTGTATGGCCTGCATCTTCATTTGCACTCTAGGCTGTGCGTCAGCAAGGCTGCAGGGTGGAGGAAACTTGACAATGCTTCATTTCCATTTTTACATATGCAAGAAACCAGCACATAGTATCTACTCAGGGGACTTTTACTCTGTGAATTATATTCAGTTCCTTCCCCAGCCCCTCTGACCTCCAGTCATGCAGGTATGAGTACAGATCTTTGCTCAAGAAAATAAAAAGTTTATGTAATTTACTCTCTGTAAAGCCCTGATATAAATCTGTTCCCTGGAATGAAATGGGTTGGAAAATCACTTTTTTGTGAACAGTTTCTGTTTGCTTTGGTGACTGAAAGGGAGTGGTGAACACAGAGCATGATTTGGGCACGTAGGGGTGACAGCAATAAAAATGAAGAATTTCCTTGAAGAGATTATAGGCAGGATGCCTTACACTGCTTTGTCCCCTCTGGGAGATGAAGAGTTTCAGAAGGAGAATGCTTGGTAAATCAGCGGATGTTGTGCTCCACAAGCTCAGCAGTGAGTAATCCCTGGTTCACTGCTTCCTAGCCCCAGTAATCCAGTTATCAGGAAATAGCAGAACCCTGAGCACAGGGACTCCTCTCCTGACTCTTGACTGTGGATGCAAGTTTATTCATCTCCTCTGAGCTGGGAAGAGGCTGATAGGAAGGAAAGTCACACAAGCAACGAGCTGTGCTCCAAGGAGATGGTTCCCCATCACCCCCACATTCCCTGTGTGCTGCAGGTGCCTGGTGTGGGGATGCTGCATGGGCTGCCCACCCTGGTGCAGCAGGCTGCTCCTGCTCTCAGAGGTGATGGCTGGGCCAGCCTCAGGGGCTGCTGGTGGCAGCACCAGCATTCTCTGGCTTCCATCACCTGATCATTTCCCATGGAACATCACAGGGCCTCAGAATCCCCTGTTGCATTAGATTTTCCAAAGCAGTCCATTTAGATATGTAGAACATATGATCAGTGTCTTTCCAAAGACCTCGACTGGCTGTTAGGGCTTTGAATATCTTCCTGGAATTGTGATTGTGGCAGCTGCAGCTCTCCAAGCACCTTTGAAAAGTGTGTACTTTCGTCAATGCAGACTGCATTTGTTTGAAACTCTGGCTGCACTTCTGGGTGGTGAGCTCATAAGAAATCTGCAGGCCTAAATTTCATTACCTTTCATGTAGGTTTAAGTGCTTTAGAAAATTTTGCCCATCAAACTTTTACAAATCTCCCCATTGTGCACAGTTAAGGAGTAAAAGAAGGTTGTCCCTTTGCAGCTGCCATTTGGAGGTTGGACAAAGGTTGAGAGATGACAAAAAAAAGAATCTAATGGAAGTATGTATGGAATCTCCCATTGTCCAACTTAAAACCATTATAATGCAGGACCAGGCTCATGAGCCCTGCATTATTCTACTCACAACTCTGCCAACAGCCTGTTAAGTAACTTGTGCCAGGCCAGTCACTTTTTTTTTTTTTTTTTTTTTTTTTTTTAATATTCATGCAGGTTACTCCAGTGGTGAAACAGGGGTAATGACAATTACCTTCCACTGGAGAGAGGCTTGGGATCTTGAAATGAGCACAGAGGTGGTGTGCTCATACAAATGCCCAGACATCTTGCCTGCGCAGGGAAGATAAACGCTAGAGCGAAATGATTAAAAAGGTACACCATTTATTATAAACAAACCCTCTCAAATGCAATTTATGACAAGACAAAAACATGTCTGGGAAATATCCTCAGCATTTTTAAGTTACTTCTGGGGTACATCTGCAGGCCAGGCAATGATGAATAAAACCTGTGCCCTTCATCTTCCCTGAAACAGTATATTTACATTTGACATAAATAATGAATATTTTTTATAATCTAAATTGTTCCAAGCATTATAGGATCTGGTTCTGTTCAGTTTAAAGTTTGATTTTTGAATACTTTTTTTTTGTCTTTTCAGTTTCTCATTCTCTGTGGTCAGAATAATTCGTCCTAAACCTGAAGCCCAGATTTGTAAAAAGCAAAAATGAGAAAGCTGTAAGTTTAGACTTGAAGTGCTTCCTGGAATAACTATCAGCCTTGCAAAGATAAAGGTGAAGTGCATCCTCCCAGAGGTCATTGGAGCCCTTTCCTGCACTGATGGAGACATCTGGGATATGGTGATATGCCCCATCTCAAAAGAGTGATCAACATCACTGTCTCCTGCCAGATCAGCAGGATTTCCAGCATTGCTTCTCATTTCTTCCTCTGCTCACCCCACATAGTTTGCCATGTAAAGGGAAAAGAGGTTTCAGTGTAGAAGAGCTCAAATGGTGAATAGGGATGACTTGGTTTTTCTATTAGAGGGCTTTTGTCCAACTGACCACCTTGTTTTCCATCTGGAAAAATAAAGGCTTGTGATGACAGCTAGAGATGTGATATCTCTGAGTAGTGGGCTCACAAAACCCAATGTGAAGAACCTGTTTGAAAGGGAAGGGAGACAAGAAGTCCCCACCTCCTACTCAGGGTAGGTCACTGCCAACTACTGACCAGGCTGCTGGGCACAGGGGTCCAGCAGGATTACACCAAGTGGCTGCTCCCACTCCCAGAAGTGTCCTCTCCCCTTTATCCCAATGCTCAGAAAGCAAAGTGTGGGGGAGGGAGGGAAGGTGTGCATCCCTTTGCTATGCAGCCCCTATCACCAGGCTCCCAGATATGCTAGGGGATATTCTGGGAGAAGTGTCCCACCATGGTGTGTGGCAGGGCTGCTTCAGTAGCTCCACAGCTCCTCTCTGTGCCTTTGGTCCTGCTGTGCCAAACATGGCATTGCCTCCAAATGGCATCCAGCCAGCCTGGGAGCCCTGCCCAGGGCTGGCCCTGACCCACAGAAGTGCCCGTGTGCCCCGATCAGAATGTGCACAGTTGCTCTGTGTCCTTTGCTTTTAATGGTGGTAACCTCCAGCCTGTTCTTAAAAGCAGGCTGAAAGGAATACTAGAAAATTTGGCTTCTCCTCTGCACTCTCAAGCTCTCAGCACAGCACTTTCATGGGTGTTTGGCTTGAAAAACATATGTAAGTAGCCCTACTTGAAGTTAAGGGTACACATAAGTCCTTTGTTGGCTTAGAGTGGACAGCAGAAAAACAGCTGAAAACACTGACCCAGGTCACGAGAATGAGGCAGAAAAGCAACTATAGAAACCTCCTGCTTCGAATCCCACCATGGGACACCACTTTCAAACCCTGGAGATTTTCCAGATTGTGTCCTGAAATGCTTCTTTTATGCAGGACCCAGTGAACACACTTTAAAGCCTGCTTTGAATCGCCTCCCCTCTCACTTGCAAGTAACTCTAGCAGTTGGTGAAACATTCTTTTACATGCAAAAATGAGTAGTTGTGAGAGAAAGCGTAAAGTACAGCTTCATTTAACTCTGCAGGCTGGTTTCCAAATTGACTATGTATCTCTGCAGTCCAGTAAGTCTGCATATATATTCATAAATAGCCTTCTGTAAAGCATTAAGGCATCAGTAATAGTTATATCTTAATTCAGTTCTACGAAGGAGTTTTTTCAGACTGTTATAAGCCAAGCAAATTTCTTTCTGCTGCATCTCAATATTCATTATCTATGGATGCCAGTATGATGGCTACCTCATAAATAGAAATTATTGCACAGAATGGTGAACTTTGTCTCTTGGCATTGCTACCTCCAAATTAAAAAAATTAACATAAAAGTGTGCAGAGTTAAGGCTTCTCTGTATAACTTCAGGCTCACAGTGCTAATATTAATTTGCCTACCTTAATGACAATATTGGGTTTTACCCTAATTGGCTTTATTAATTTCACTTGTCTAGGGATGAGAGGGGAAGATGAATTTGGCCTTATATCATCATTCTCTTTCATTGTAACAATTGAATACCAGAATGCAAGTAAAATAGTTGTGCTTTTAAGTGAAGAAAGTGGGAGGGCTTTTCTGAACACATCATTTGCAGTGTGAAGTTAACTGGGCTGGGTTTTGTTTGGTTGGTTGATTTGTTTGGGGTAGAGCTGTTTGGTTTGGGGTATTGGTGTATTTGAGAGTTTTTGTGGTATGTTTGGGGGGGGCTTGGTGTTGTTTTTACTTTGGGAAGAGTTGGGTTTGGGGTTTTTATGGGGGGTAGATTTGTTTTTGGGGTTTGGTTTTGTTTTTTTTTTTTTTTTTTTTTGGGGGGGGTGGAGGAGGTTTGGGTTTTTTTGTTGGTTTTTTTTTTTTTTTTTCGGCAGGGAGCAGGTGGGTGGCGAGCCGGTGACGCACGTCGGGAGCCCTAAGCGAGCAGATGTATATTTTTTTCAGCTAAAGAGTTAAGGGCGGTGCTGGCCGCTCGCCCCACGCAGCGCTCCCCGGAGCATCCAGCAGGCGGCCGGAGCTCCCCGTGCGCTCCCCGAGCGCTCCCCGGTGCTCCCCGGTGCCCTCCAGGGCTTCCCGAGCGCTCCCCGGTGCTCCCCGAGCGCTCCCGTGCGCTCCCCGGTGCTCTCCGGTGCTCCCCGTGCGATCCCCGAGCGCTCCCCGGTGCTCTCCGTGCGCTCCCCGGTGCTCTCCGGTGCTCCCCGTGCGATCCCCGAGCGCTCCCCGGTGCTTCCCGAGCTCTCTCCGGTGCTCTCCGGTGCTCCCCGAGCGCTCCCCGGTGCTCTCCGTGCGCTCCCCGTGTGCTCCCCGTGCGCTCCCCGTGTGCTCCCCGTGCGCTCCCCGTGTTCTCCCGGCTCTCCCCGGCTGTCCCCGGTGTCCCCGGCTCTCCCCGGCTGTCCCCGGTGTCCCCGGCTCTCCCCGGCGTCCCCGGCGCTCCCGACGCCGCCAGCAGCCCGCGCACCCGTGGGAAGCAGCGCAAGGACTGACGTCCAGAACATCCCGCCTATAGGATCCGAGCTGCCAGCCGAGCCCCGCTTTCCCCCCGCGCTTTAAATCCGGCTGGCGGGGGCAGGCGCCGAAAGCGGCAGAGATTGGCGATGCGGCGCGGCAGTAACTCCCGAAAGTTCTTGCTTTCTGTAACTCCCTGCTTTCGGACTCGGAGCTGCCGGGCAGACCTGAAGCTGGGAGTTTAAGGAGCCTCGTTTGCGAAAATGCCTGCCGCTTGCTGGGCTTTGAATTTGATGATTGAACTTCCAGAGCTGAGGAATACTTAACAGCAAGAGAAGTCAAGGAGGAAAAGGCAAGTTTCACAATTCAGACCATGCTAAAACATGTTCTTCTTTCACCTTATGGAAACAGACTGTGGAAAAAGCTGCAGGTGCTTTTTGATTTGGTTATTGACAAGATGTGTCACAAAGTAATATGACTTTTAAACTCTTCTGACTGTGAGGAGCAGCAGAATTAAAGCAAGAAATTAATTTGAGGAATTTGAGGACTTTCAAAGAAGAAAGCTGTTTTCCAAGAAGAGCAAAGTAGGACGATGGCATCTGGAGAGTGCCTTCTGCTGGACCTAGACACAGAAAACTTCATTTTCTATAACATCTCTGTCAACCAGAGTGCAAACGTCTCCCTCCTTGGGGAAGACTGGTTTTACCCAGCGTTCCTCTACGCCATCCCCACCATCTATGGGATCATCATTCTGATAGGCCTTATCGGCAATATCACTTTGATCAAGATCTTCTGCACTGTGAAATCCATGCGAAATGTCCCTAATTTGTTCATTTCCAGTTTGGCCCTGGGAGACCTGCTGCTTTTGGTGACTTGTGTGCCTGTGGATGCCAGCAGGTACCTTGCTGACGAGTGGCTGTTTGGCAGAACTGGATGCAAACTTATCCCCTTCATACAGCTCACCTCTGTAGGGGTGTCAGTCTTTACTCTCACTGCTCTCTCAGCTGACAGGTAAGCTTGGCTGCTGTTGCCTTTAAAAGAAGCCTGCATAATTATGGCTCCATAAAATGCACAATTATAAATTTGTATTTTCAGGTAAAATGTTTCTTTTTAATATAATGAGAAAAGAAGAATCATCTCAGGTGTTTTCTGATGGATATTAGCATACAGAAGGAGGATGCAGACTGAACACAGGATACTTTTTCTAAACGAAATGTTTGTGCAATTTAGCTAATAGGCTACATTAATTCAAAGAGAGACAAGAGGAGAACAAGCTAAAGACCAGAGACAGAAAATGCCATTAATGAAGCTCTGCTAAAAGATAGCATGTTCATATTTGCCAAAAAGATAATTGATCCATACTTCATGAAGTGTGAAGGTACCAGAGCAGCAATTTAAAGTGCAGTGAGAATCAATTTTTTCTGGTGGCTTGCTTCCTTATAGTTAATAATATGTGAGATAATATTTCATAAAATATTTTTCAAATATTCAAATGAGCTTGCCAGGAGTCACAGTTGCCATAGCCAGTGTATTTTCCTTGGTTAAACAGTTTGCCCCTTATCCAGTCAAAAGTGATCTGTGATGTTGTTTGAGAAACTTCATTTTTCAATAATGTTTAGTGAAAAATAATGTGTAGTAAATATGCTGGTTTATTTTCTGGATATTTCCAAAAGAGATTAAGGAATACATTGTCACCATGATGAAGTGACACAGAAGTAATGAGTGAAAAATTATTTCAGTTTTGTTGTGATCAAAAACACATGGGGATTGTATCCTTGCTCACAAATAATTGAAACTATGTTTGCTTTGGGTAGTCCCTTGAGTGCCACTGCCTCTTGCTAAGCTGCTCTAAAACATCAGACTACTTTTGTTCAGATTTCAGTGTAGTTCATACACATATTTCAATATACTTTTTGCAGTTCCAACAAGAGCAGATAACTCCTCTGTGTTTCAGACAGAATGGTCAATATGTTTGTCCTCTCCTCCATGTTGGGATATATAAAAATAGCACTGTTGTCCCAGAAGCAGATGACAAACAGACCTATGTGTAGATAAAAGTCTTAAAGCAATATTCTTTAAAGTGCTGTGGAGATAGGAAAACAGCAGTAGAGAAAGACCACATGCGCTTTTTCTCCTGAGTTTGATGTGGTGTCTGGATCCCCTCTGACAGCTCTGAAGAAAATGTTAGGAAAACAATAAGTATCTCTCCAGGAAAATACATCTTTCTAAAGCTGTAATGTAAGTTGTTTTAAGGGGTGTAAGGAAAAGAAAAATGCATTGTAAAGAAGATTATGTTCGAGATATTTATTGCTATCTGATCTCATTCTACATAAAGTAAACATTACAAATGCTTTTACTGAGCAGCACATCAATAACACTTTCTGCCTGAAGTGATAGACTAGAACAGAAAACAGCAGCTGTGCCAAGCTTTGGGTTTGGTGACTTCAAGTTCTGAACTTCAGCTTTATCAGGAACCTGTTAACCATCATGCTGCACTGATGATCAAATGTTTCCATTTTCAAGGGATCATTTTACCTTCTTCTAATGCATCTGTGGTTCGCTGCAGAAGAAGATAATGAAACTTGTAACTTTGTTATGTCCATGAATCTAATATGCTGTGCATTGAAACAGAAGTGTCCCTTATCTATTAAGTTTGCTGAAGTTTCTATTTTGATAAATTAACAGCAGTGCTGGGATAATTTTGATACAAAATAATGCAGTCTATATTTTGTCAACTCACAGCACATTAGTCTATTTCCTTAAAGCTGTCACCCTGAGCTCCAGACCCCTTCAGCCTTAATCATGTCAGAATCACTAGGGAAATGACCTTAAAATGTAAGGGGAAAATTTCCAAAATGTGAGTTGAATGTGAACCAGCATGGTGGTGCCAGCTGGGGGCTGTGGAGGGTCTGGAAGCCCAGCACCCTGCTGCAGGTGAGATGCTGAGCCTGGCAGGTGGGGTGGTTTCATAGACACCCATTTCTGATGACAGATGTGGCAGTGCATGAAGGGAAACAGAAGAAAGGGTTCAGTGCTGTGAATCCTACCTGAGATGCTCACATGAGGCATGTGAATGTCCCTTCTCATTAATCTAAGCCATAGACCATGTGAGAGAAAAACCTCCTAAACCTCCTGCTCTGAACAACATTACATGAGACTCCCTCCAAGAAAAGGGAAACTTGTCAGTGTACTACAGATCTTTTGTCTATAATTCATCATCTGCAAAAAATTACTGTAAAACCCTCTTGGTTTCAGCATCCTTCCATTGCCAAAAGCAAATGGAAACAACTGCTGGCATGACTGAACATATCATGGTGATGCCTAGAGAGACATCCCAGGGAACAGAAGTCTGACGTGTAAATCTTTGGAGTGTGATACAAGAGGGTCATTTCCAGAGACATGACCATTGAAACAAGGTGAAAGACAGTGGGTAGGTGTGATGGGCAGATAGAGTACTAAGAGTGTGTGAGACACTTATGCTACATTGCAACAATGGTACAAATCATCCTGGCTGCATGGGATCGCCTTCTCAAAATGAGGGGACCAGTTTTAGTAAGTTTTTGCACTCACATCATCAGTGAAAGAGTATATGCCTTCCTGGGATATACTTTTAGTCTTTCCATTTACACTTTATCCTGTGTTCAGAATCTCTCATCTGCCAGTGACTGCAAACCCTTGGTTGAGTGCCAGTCTCCAGCACAGAGCACCTAAAGCTGCTCAGTAGTTTTACCACCAGAATGAGGGGCTGGCCAGAGGATTGACTGTTCACTTGCAAACTTCTCAAGGAGAAAAACAGAGGGACAAACTGCTGACCTCAGCTTTTCCTGCAGTGGGAGCCCCCAAGCCTGCAAGTGCTCTGTGTTTGTATGGACACAGCTGAGCATGCCTGCACAGGTTTGAGCAGGAAGGGACAGCCAGAGGGTCCCTGGGTGCTTAGGATGGGTCTGTGTACAATCATGAGATTTCCTTCAGATTTAATTATTATTTCACAAAATATGTAAGAAAGGGCAGGAAAGAGTTAACAATATTGCAAATGTATTTCCTCTGGGACCACTCCACTGACTGCACAATGCTTGCATCTGTCTGGCTGCACTTGCAGGAGCAGTGGGAGCTGTCGGGGGACAACTGTTTTCCTGCAAGAGTGTCAAATTTTCAGAGCAGTCAGGAGAGGGTTAAGGCATGTCCTGTGCTTCCAGCCACCTTCCACGAGTGATAAGGCGCCAGTGCTGAGTATACAAGAGCGAAGAAACAAGCAGCCCGTGTGTGTGTGATGTTTGTGTGTTTTAGAAACACTCTAAATGGGGTTGGTAGGGGAAGGACATCTGTCTGCCCAGCTGCTCTGTGCTGTCAAGCCAGTGGTTTCTTCAGCTACTGTGCAGTTTCTCCCAGAAAAAATGAGAGTTTGGGTTCTGCCCTCCTCCTTCACCTCCTCCTCAGTGCAAGGATAAGGGGCACAGAGGCACCTGTGAGAGCAGTGACACCTGGGCTTCTAGCCCAGGAGAAAAGCCAAAGCTGTCTCAGCAAGGGACAGGAAATTAAGGAAAATCTTTGCACAGCAAGAGGAAAAGCAACTATTTAATTGCCCATGTCATGGGAGAAGTCTTTATTTAATTGGCTCTCTCCCGTGACTGACAGGGTATATACATTTGCATTTGAATTAACCAGGCTGTCAAGCATTGATCATAGTTCCTCACTGCTAGGCTGACATCGTAAAAGATCAAAATGTCCTGGTGCTCACGCAGTGAAACCTTCCTGAAGCAATGCTGTTTTTACAAGCACACAGCAGAGTTAGTGTAAAATGTAATTGGAGTTTACAAGCAGCATCTTTACTTTAAGCACCTTGGATTATATGGATTCTAGCACTGGAAAACTGCAGCACGCCTGCCAGCCAGAGCTGCCTGCAGTCCTGTGGTGGGAGTGACAGTCTCGTGAGACATGTGGAGTGACATTACACAGGAGATTAGGTGGCTGACAGTGGTAAAACCAGCTGCAGACAGCAGGGTTGCAGTCATGTGGGACACCTGAAATGAGGATGCACTTGGAAACGTTGACCTCAGTGCCTTGATGGGTGCAGGGATGGATGCAGGAATGCTGTAGGGCTCCCAGCTCTGCTGGGTCCCTTGGAATGCACCACGAACACAACTTTCAATGTTCCTCTGTACTCATGTGACAGTTTGTTTATCTAAGAAATAAAGCTTTCAAACTACACTCCTAAAAAAAGCAACAATGCAAGAAAAGAAACAAATCCAGAATTTCTAAAAACACACTTTTAAACATGCAAAAATCTTTGTTTAGTGGACTCATCTCTTCTGTGATTTAGATGTCTCCAGCCCCTACTATTACTATTACCTACAATACTACAGAAGGTTTAATATCTACATGCCAGTTCATTTATTTTACTTTACAATCACTGGTTTATATCTCCACTAGAGGACTAAGGGAAGCATGCCACCTTAATAAAAAGCTTTGAAAAGTCAACCCACACTTCCACTGAGTTGATTTACATAACGACACTTTTTTTAAAAACACCATCAGAAGTAAAGTGCCAAGTCCACAGCAGTTAAGAATATATTTTGGGCATTCTAGTCACAGCATTCATGAAACACCTTCAGGTAACTAAGGCACTATTTTGGATTTTTTTTTTTTTTTTGTGCTGTAATTTACTGTGCAGCCCCCAGAGGGTTTGAGCCACTCTGAACTACCAAAACAGCCTCTAACCCAGTCAATGTAAGTTGGCAAAACAATACCCAGCATGGAGAGTTTGGATCCACCAGTGTGACCTCATGATCTCAGCCAAAACATTGATTCTTCCAAGCCAGGGAAGAAAACAGGAGGGACTTTGGGGCCAGCCCAAAGCCTTCCCTTTCCCTGGTGCTCAATGAGTCAGGCAGCCCCATCTCCACCCTTGCAGTGTCTGTGCTGCTGCCCTTCACGTGCTGATGGATGCAGGGTGATAGACACATATCCCCTTCAGCTGATGTACCACAGTCTTAGATCCTGGTTGCTGGTCACTGTGTCAATATAATATAAACACTCTTTACACTCTTAGTTTTAGCTCTCATTTCCTCAGCCCCTGAATCCATCTGCACCAAGAGCAACTGATCAAACAACACAAACTTTCTGAATGTCTTGATTAACCAGAGCAGATGGCTAAAACACAATAGATGCACTTCTATAACCAGGAAGATTAGAGCTCCCATTAATAGCAGTGGGATGGAAATCTGAGTTTAGAGTCAGTGCTAATGTGCTGGAGACTGTCAATATTTAAGCAATCTAAAGGAAGAAAAGTCAGATTACCTATTGTTTACATTTCAGTAAAACCTAAAACCCTCAATCAGTTGTCATGGTCTCATAGTATGAGGTGCTGTACACACTGTTATTAAGGAGAGCAACCTGCTGCAGAGAATTTGCCAGCTGTGTGTCCCAGCAGTGGGCTGGGATTTCACTGTCACTGCAGGGAGATGAGCTTAGGGTGGACCCATCAGTTCATGCCTTACTATCTGATTTTCAGTTGTGGACAGCAGCCTGGCTGAGAAGAGAAGGAGGTAGCTGAGCTGAAAATATAGAAGCAGGCACAACCACACTGTGAAGCATCCAGTAATTGCTTTGCTCAGAGACAACCCTTGCAATAACCTGTTTTCCTTTATTGTGGAAAGTGAGTTCACCGCTGTCCCTATGGAGTCTGCTCAGCTTGTTTCTCAGCAGTTTGGCCCCCAGGTGCCCACCTCACCCCATACAATCTAGGACACCATGGGCCATGATGTCTTGCCCATAGTAGGCTCTGCAGCCACCCACAGTGTCTGCTGTGTAGGATCTCAGGCAGAGCAAAGGCTTCCAAAATTCCTGTGCCATGGGGCAGAAAACAGGGACAGTCCATGGGCCTCTCACAGTGCTGAGGCACCTGAAGGCATCCCAACAGCAAGCCAAGTGCTCTGCTGTAGAGAAAAGCAGAAAGATGGAGATGCCTGGCAGAAACTCCCCTCCTGCTGCCAGGCTAGTGATCAGTTTAATTGGGCTGCAGAAAACTGTGGGCAATCAGAGGGAGAAGCATTGTCAGGGCTCTGCCATCCTGTCCTCACTTGTCCACATTCAGTCTCTGTATCTTTCTAGGAAAGCAGGACAGAAAACAGTACTGTGACACCCTGAGAGAAAAAAATGTTTCTTCACACCTTCAGGCAACCCTGAAGCATGAGATTGAGACATAAATGTTCAAATGACCTGGGGGAACCAGAGATGGGGATACAGGACTAGGAGATACTGCTCTAGCCATCAACTCAGCAGTATTTCTTGCCCACACCTGTGCACAGAGGCTACTGAATATCTCATAGGATTTGGATTTTAAAAAAAATCTTTCCAGTGACATGAGGCTGCTTTCTGAGTATTCAGACTAAAAGCACATATATCACTCTGCCACCTCTTGTGTGTCTGGCACTCTGCTGCTCTCTCTGCTTAGAACTCATGTCATGCTTCAAATTGAAATTTGTCTGACCTCTACCTGCTGCATAATAACCTGACTCACAGCAAACCTGAAAGGCTGAGAGTTGAGTTCACCCTGGTGAAGAAAACATTCTGGGGACACCTTATTGCATCCTTTCAATACTTAAAGGGGTCTATAAAAAGGACTGAGAGGGATTTTTTACCAAGGTCTGTAATGGACAAGGGGAAGTGGTTTTCAACTGAAACACAGCAGGTTTAAGTTACATATAAGGAAGAAATTTTTTATGATGAGGGCTGTGAGGCACTGAAGGGAGCTTGCCCAGAGAAGTGGTTGATACCTCACCTCTCAAAGTGCTCAAGGCCAGCTTGGATGGGTCTTTGAGCAGCCTGACTTATTTGAAGATGTCCTTGCTTATTGTGGAGGGGCTGGGCTTGTTGATCTTTTAAAGGTCCCCTCCTAACAAAGCTATTCTATGGCTCTAGGATTAGAGCAGTCAAGGATAAAATAGATTGTTCAGCCCCTACATGCTGCTGAGGGCTCATACAGTGGTGATGATCTCTTATGACACCTATGTTTACTGAAACCACAGAAAGGACTTAAGCATCATATAACTGGCTTAGCTTTATATTGAATTACACTAAAGTCACGACAGGATGAGAATCCCACAGGATATCTCATTTTGTCACATGCAGAACAGTCACTCTAATGTCTTCTTTTGTCTCTTTCCTTAACAGAGCACTAATTTTTTTTGTATCTCCTGCTCACTTGGCTGCCGTGTTTACTATTTTACACATAACTGAGTTCAAATGGTTTATTTTAGACTATGGCCATTTACCCCAATGACTCTACAACATTCTCAGTCTGGTTAGCCACTGTGACATCTGCAAACTTTTCCAGCAAAGGTTTTATAGCCTGCTCGAGGCAGGTGATACACACAATAAATAACACTGCAGCTAGAGAAAGTTCCCAGGACCCAGGCCATGAACAGTTCCACACACTGCTTTTTACCATGCTTGATGCCCTGCTAGGGAAGCATGGGGCTCAGGGTCCCCACCTGGAACCCCCCTTTCCCAGATCAGGAGGCCTAATTTTAACCCTTTCCTGTGGGAGTGGGACAGGAATTGCATGGATAGGAGAGGGAGGACCCTGGTTCACATGTGTACATATCTACATGCATGGTCACCTGTGCCAACATGCCCACAAGAGCTGCAGCTCCTCTGTACACCAGCATGGCCCACATTCTATTTTCATCCCCTATCATGTTGTGACAAGACAAAAAACCCTGACATCTGCTGTGTGTTAAACAAGACAGACATATTAATTATCACCTGTAAGCAGGATTAACCTGTCTCTTATTCCCTCTACAACTGGCCTTGGGCAGCACAGATATTTACAATTTTCTTGATCACACCCTCCAGCTTTTCTGCACATCACATATTTGAAGCCAGTTTTCCGCTTCTGAGGAAATTCACCACTTTTTCAAGATTTGTAAAAAAAATAGCACCAGTTGTTTCTCAGCTGGTTCCTTTAGTACTCCTAGGTGTAAATTATTAGGTCTGTTGATGTGAAATTAGTTTGTGTTAGCAGATGTTGGCTCACATCTTCTTTAATACACCTCACAAGTTTTCTGCTACTTCTGCAGTACTGCACACATAGTATAGAACCACATGCATCTCCTGCTCATTTGGTCCTGAAGATAACTATCAGATTATTGCTTTTCACTTGGTCTCATTATTGTTCATATCTTCACTATTTATGTGTATGCTCAACTTACTGATTTTTTTATTCCTGATGTATTTAGAAATGCACATTTGTCTGTTACAGAGTGACCTTTGATAATTTGTTGGCTCCTTCAGCTTCCCTTATCAGTCACCAACATTTTAAAACTCCGATACTTGCTGTCATTTACTTTTGCTTTTTTCCCATCTGTTGCATATTGATTTTTGTAATTACTTCTTTGAGGTTTTAGCATGACTCCTCCTTTTCTGTTATACAGGGCAGCTTTTTGCCATGCTTTTTTCATGGCAAGGAGGGAGAACACAGGGAGCAGGCTGGAAGTCAGCAACTAATGTATAGTTAGTGATGCCTCTTTAGATTTTTTTTTTCTCAGTCAGTTGATTTGAAAGATGCTTTTAACTTTAGGAAATCTGCTTCTCTAATGTTAACAGAATCACAGAATGGTTTGGGTTGGAAGAGACTTTAATGGTCATCTAATTGCAGCTCCCCAGAAGTGGGCAGGAACACCTTCCAGTAGACCAGGATGCCCAAAACCTCATCCAACCTGGCTTTGGTTCTAAATATAGATAGCTTTTTATTCTATTTCCACAAAATTAAAATAAGCACACAGCAGCTGCTATAGCTTATGGAAGTGCTAATTTTTAGGTCAATGATGAGGTCTTCTTTCTTTGTCAAAACAAGGGAAAATATTGATTTATTTTACATCACAGACAGGACTTTTTCTGTTGGGAAACTGCCATTTTTGGAAACTCTAATGAATTTCTTTAACTGGCTCTGTGGGATATCCAGCAGTTATGCCAGCTGCTTAGATTACTCAGTGATTCTGTCTTTATGCACCAAAGGTGGTGCTTTCAGAAGAAATAAGGCACATTCTCTAGTGAAGTGAGGTGTCCATGTCTGAGGCAGCAGCTTTAGTTGCCCTGGTCTCAGTTCAATCCTCATGCATGCAGATGTCCCACCCCCAGGCTGCTGACATCCCTGGAGACTTGGGCTGTGGCAGTAAAGCCTTGGGTGGAAATCATCCCTGGGGCTTCTCCTTCTCATGCCTGGTGGCCCCAGTGTCAGCACCAGTTTTCCAGATGCTCACCACGAGGCAACCACAACACCAGTGTGTGTTCTGGTGCCACATGGCAGGAGCAAGCACATCCCTCTGGCTGTTCCCAGGCACTCAGCACATAGGAGTGTGTGCTGGTGCTGGAGAGCTGTGTAGAGAGCTGGTTTTGAAATTAAAGGATGCTTCCACACTGTGTCCAGGGGGGCATCAGGTCAGCCAGGCAAGGGAGGGGATTGTCCTGCTGTACTCTGCCTCACCTCGAGTGATGGGGGCAGTTTTGGGCAGTACAGTGTAAGAAAGATATTAAACTATTACAGAGCATCCAGAGGAGGGCAACAAAGATGGTGAAGGGTCTGGAGGTGAAGCCATGTGAGGAGCAGCTGAGGTCACTTGTTCTGTCCATCCTGGAGGAGACTCACTGCAGTTAAAACTTCTTAGTGAGGGGAAGAGGAGGGGCAGGCACTGATCTCCTCACTGTGGGGACCAAGGGATGAGATCTCCTCACAGGATCCAAGGGATGGCCTGAAGCTGTGTCAGGAGAGGTTTAGGCTGGATATCAGGAAAAAGTTCTTCACCCAGAGGGTGGGTGGGCACTGGAACAGGCTCCCCAGGGAAGTGGTCACAGCACTGAGCCTGACAGAGCTGCAGAGATATTTGGACAATGCCCTCAGGCACAAAGTCTGACTCTTAGGGATATTCTGTGCAGGACCAGGAGTTGGACTCAATGATCCTTGTGAGTCCCTTCCAATTCAGCATGTTCTGTGGTTCTGTCAATGAATGGGTCCCAGCCCTGCTTCAGACAGCAGCTCTCACATCTCTTCACAAGCAACCATGGAGCTGGCCCCACTGAGATCTTTCCCTTGGCATGAGGCTGAAGGTCACCTTCTAGGAATAACTGCCCTGGGTGGAAAGGGGGTTTTTATGATGTCCATGAGACTCACACTATTTCCTGCAGTAACCTTTAAATCCATTGTTTTTCATATGTATAGTAAATTTCTGAAATATTTTAGGCTGTGGATGATTATGACTAGGAATAACACATTTACTATCAAATTATTAGTGTTTAAGCTCTCCTTCCCCAGTATGTAGTACAGTTCAGTGGTCTCTAAAACACTCTTATCTCAATCCTGAATTTAGGCATTCCTAGACTGAGATTCTTATTTGTCCATATTCCAGGATAATGTAGCAGTGTGCAGGTATATAGATTGAATTTTTAACATATGCTTTAAAAGTAATAACTGTGCCACTTCCATCAACGCCTCCTTTTTCTTTTCATTTAAATGTTAAATTAATAAAAAAGAGAAAGTAGGCAGTACCTGCCAATGTATGTAAGATTTGCCCATTAGAGATGTCTTTGTGCCCATATGCAATTTACTAAAGATTTTAATAACAGATGTTCACTCAAGAATCATGCATAATAATGATAATCTTAACTAAGTATGCAGAAAGCAGATAGACCCAGAATAAGTTGTCGGAGTGTGTTGATGGGTTAGACAGTCTAGCAATTTTGTGGATTTACTGAATTGTCTTCAGAGCTATAAATATTCATAACATCCATGGTAGAAACAATAAAGGAAGTTTTTGGCATTGCATTTGTCATAAATTTCTTGGTATATTTAGCAAGACTGTTTTCTTGCTTTCTAGGTGGAGCTTCACACCATCTTCTTCATTTATGTAGTTTTTCCATAGCATCAATTTTTCTCTGCTGCCTGAGGCTTTTTTTGCATGGTAATTGAGCCAATCCTTCATATTATGTGGGCAAAACAATAATGTGATGCTCATAGAACATAATTGCAAAATCTTAATGAAAGGATTTTTGTTCGGTCTGTTCTGAGGCAAGGACCAGACCAATGTGCCATTAACCTTACAAATGGGAACAGATGATTGGGGATCAGAGGGACAGCAAATTGCACTTTCTCACTATATCAGTTACAAGTGGGAACAGAAGTATGAGAGGCATGCTGACTGAGAGGCAGTTCTTCCATCATTACCACAGGAAGTCATGGCAATTTCAAGCAATCATTTTCTAGAACTGAGGGAAACTCAGTGTTTGCACTTCTCAGCAAGTTATGTGACTGTTTCTGCAAGACATCAGTCCATTCCAGCCAATCCCTACTTTTTTATTTAATTTGAGTTTCAAATTAGCTCAACATCTCAAAATAGAGCACAGTTTAAACAGATTCAAAACTTTGTAAGTGGATTTCTCACTTCAGAGAGAAAGAAAGTGGCAATATATACATCTTCCTACCAGCCTGATGCAGTCTAAATAGTGGGACCAGTAATGAAGCAGGGGTGGGCAAGGCTTCTGAACAGGTTTCTTGTTGGAACAGGTTTTAACACACTTGGGTTTTAAAATACAAATTCAGGAGTGGGGCACAGGATCTTTTTATGTAAATGGTGTTGGGCATAGTAACAGATGATACTACTTGGAGGAAACCTTTCTTGACACTTAAATACTCCTGCAAATTAATTTTTGGGGGGTCCTTTTCCTCTGGGGGAAGGATGAGCAGGCCTTTTTTCCCTCTTGTATTTCTTGCAAGTGTTAATCTGTAGAAAGATGGACATGCTTGGAAGGACTGAGCTAGAAAAGGGCAGTGCTCTGTGGCAGAGCCTTTTTCAGCCATTTTCTCTCCCTACTCTCCTGGGTCATCTACATTAGCTTTCCTTGCTGACCTAAGGGATGGGAGAAAGGCATTAATACAAAGCAGTCATAGAAGAGGAGAGCAAGCTGAGACTGCCTAAAGCACTGGCTCCTCCACACAGCATAAAGTTACTTCCCTCCAGAAAAACCCAAAAAAACCAAACCCAAAGACTTAGACATATGGAGCTAAACTAATTTAAAATCCCAGGGAAGCATCTGATTTTCCTCCCCATGCTTTAGTTGTTTTCATTTAATTTTTGTGGCTATTTTAGCAGGCATAGGTAAGTGGATGAAGGTGGCAGGTAAAAGCTGTGAAGGAAGCAGTGAGGCTGCAGTCTTTGTGGATAAGTCTTTTCTTTCCCAGAGAGAAAAATTGCAGCCCTTCTATGCTCAGAAATGTATAGGCATTATGGCCTTGAAGGCAAAGCCTGTTTATACTTCAACTGGTGTATATTTTCTTGCCTCAGCTGAGGAGCACAAAGATGGATAAAACATTTTTGTACCAACAGAGAAACTACACCTTGGAGACACTGACACCCATTTGGGGCTGTATTTTGGTTGGTATCTTTGGACAGTGTATCTGTAACTGTCTTTTCATGCCACAGCTACTGCTGTGTTTATATGTGAAGCTGCAGCTTTGGGGCAAGTGGATGGTATTAACCAATGTTTGCATACTCCAAGCTTTAGAGAGCATTAGGTAATACTATCATTAGTTACATTATTATTAACACAGGGACAATGACACATTTTCCTTGGCATAGTAACCTCAGTGGGAAAAGTATTTACCATGGAAAGACCTTGGGTGTGCCACATTTTAGTGGTTTATGGCCATTTCAGTAGTTTCAGTTGTAAGAAACAATTACCCAGTGAGCACGACAGAGATCCTAAGGGATGTGCAACAGACATTTTCAAGGATTGAGTGGAGAGGCACATGCTCTATGGGCTCCTACAAATCCACAATGAATTTTTGGGATTGGGATAAGAAGTGATCAGGTGCTCTGGGTTGAATCACCAGCTTGCTCTTGGAGGCTTGGATTCTGACCTGGGGAGCAGGGACAGCACCAGAGTCATGGTGGCTGGTGTGGGGATTTCCTTAGCAGAGAATCCTCACAGTGCCTCAGGAATTGCATTTATATTAAGCACACTTAGAATAGCCCCATGAGTAATTCCTTTTGAGAGCTTCTTTCAGTGAGACAAGGAGCTGACTGGCATCCATCCTGCCTGGGAGGTCATTGGCAGCTGCAGGGACACAGTAGGTTGCTGCTTCACAAGTGGGAACAGAGAAATTCAAAGACTGAGCAGTAGTGAAGGTCAGCATCTCTTTCATATTTCCAACCAGATCAGCAACCCAGTCATTTTCATGTGGGCTGTTTGGCCCAAATGTTTTATTCAGCTGAATCTTCAGAAGGCATATATTGAAGTCTTGGGCTTTGTTGCAGTGCATGAATTGTACCTCTGTTTCTTAAAATTCTTTAAAAAGTTCTTGAACAGCTGATAGGGAAAGGAGTTTAGCTGAAAAGAATATATATATCTCAAATAATAATTCAATAATTAGAGACTGAGTGTGCAAGCAGTAGATGTGATCAGTCCAAAGCCATGTCTAGATGTACTGCAGAGAGTTGAGCATCCATGCTACAACCTGGGCTAAAAATAATGCCATAATAATTAACCCACCAGCAAGGAAGTCATGCAGATCATCAAGAAAATAATTTTATTTGATTGTCAGGCTAATAAGAAAATATCTACCTGTGTTTCTGGACTTGAGAATTTATATTTTCGAGATCTCTTTTCTAGCTTTGTTTCTTCTGTTTTATCTTTCTGTTTCTTAACTCCCATCCTTTGGGTCTACATTGAACCCTTTGCAAGCAAAACCTCTGACATCTTCTCTTACATCTGCTTTAGGAGGCTTTAAAAATACACTAAATGCCTAGTAGTCAGTGCCAGCATTCCTAGACATTTCTAATGATGTTATGTTCAAATTAAATTGTTTTAAAATGCCCTCTCTGATTAAAATGTACCAATAACTTGAATTGGAGTAATTTTCTGGCTTTCCCAACTCTATTAGTGTTAATAAAAATTAAATGGTTTCTCTATATTCTTTAACTTACCCATGTTCTTGGAACATAATACTGAAAAATGTTCTCTCAGCTGTCTATATTCTGTAAGACAATCCCTGAAATAATCATGACAACATGTCATGTTGATAAGCATACAGTAAACATCTGCAGAAAAACCTTTGAATCAACCAAATATGCTAATACCTTGATATATTATTAATTTCCTTTTGCATTTCTCTTCTTTAAGGTTTACTGAAGACTTTCAGTGAGCTCATGTTTCTGTCAATAATCTATATCTGGTCAATGAGACTATAAATTGAGCTATTTCAACAGCACTCCTTTAGTAATCTGCCTAGCACTTCTGTTTTATGACTGCAATAGGCAGAGCATCATATTTGTTTAGGACTGTGACGTTCTTTGCCTGAGTTTATGATCTGGTGCTGGAAGATTGTGCTTTGTGGTATGACACCACTTAAACCTCAGTTTTCAAAGTGCAAGTTAAAGAGGTGCTAAGCAAGCCTTAAAAATACTGTGTCTGGCCACTGCAGCTGGAAGAAAAGAGACCTACAGAGCTTGGAAAATAAGTGGTTAAACAGCAAACTACTGAGCCCCGTGTTTGTAGTACATGAAAGGAAAAGTCCTCCACACAAGACATCTGTATGAGGAAATACCTGCAAATGACAAAATATCTAGATACAGTCTTCATAAAAATAAGTATGTAACTATATATGGAGCTATGTATGTATGAATATACATGAATATAAATATGTGTATGTATTTAAAATACATACAGAGATATGTAGACACATATATACCTACACAGAGGGAAAGTTAGGTGTGCTGAGCAGGACACTGCATGCAATCAGAAATTGGATGCATGCTTACCCTGCAAATACTGCAGTTACCCAGGTAAAAGGGTGCAGGACTGATGGACTCCTCTTTCAATGCTGATCTTTGGGACAGTGCAGGCTGTGGCACTGGGAGCCACGGGGTGCCTGCAGAGTGTCCGTGGCTGTGCATGGAGGGGCTCTGGTGCCTCCTGGTGCTGTGCTCACTGCCCCTGCTCCCACCCAGAGCCCAGTTCAGCTGCCTGAAAGAGCCAGCATGCTGCAAAGGGATTAGAAATGGACCCTGGAGCTGCTGATGGGATGTACCCTGCCATGCCAGAAGGGGCTGGGACAGCCCAGGACCCAGGCAGGAATGACCAAGGGGAGCCAAGCGCATCATGGGCAGAGTGAGGCAGATCCTGGAAGGAATATCCAACAGTTTCTAACTGTTATAATCATTATCCTCCATGCTAACTTGTGAAACCTGTAGATACTCCTTCCTAACTACTTTTTATTTTTCTTCTACCATGTTCCTTAAATGCATATGTGAGTTGCGGCTCGCTTGGAGTATCAAATCCTGCCAGAGAAGGATCCAACGTATATGAAGCTCTGATAAGACCTTTTCCACTCCTCTCATTACACACAACAATTTAAATAAGTTTAATTCTTTGATATTCTTGGATTCTAAAGTACAATTTTCTGAAAGGCTGAAATAGTGAATGACAAAATTTCACATGAAAAGATATCTCTTCATATGTAGAATAGCAGTTCTAGCTACTTAACCTGAATTCACTGTTAGAGAAAACTCTTGCCAGCAACACCACCAAACATCAATTAAGCAGGCAACATACTCTTTGCAGCTTGAGAAAAAATAAGATTTTCAGGAGGCCACTATTCTTACAGTTTGAAAAGTCTGGCAAAATCTCAGCCCAGTTTCCTTCAACACTGTTCTGTGAAGGGGTGTAAGCTGCTGTACACTTTTGAAGGAAGTCTATGATTGCACTTCCTGTCTTAATGCTATTTGCACACATAATGTCATTAATACTAATTAACATGTTAATGTCAGGGAGCCCTGGGCTTTGTCAGGTCAATTACAAATTAAATGAACTCATGATCGATACACGTGAAACTGAATGAACTGATGACAGGTGGCTCTGGTTTAAATTGAGAAATCTATTGAAAATATTGAAAGTGAAAACTCCAGAAAAAAAATCCAGTCTTGAGTAAAGAATGATTTTGTTTGTGTTTTACTTCTGAATGGAAGCGAAAAGCAGGAATACTATGCTTGAATGTTGAGGTTAATAAACTATTTTCTTTTTTTGTTTGTTTTTCTTTAGGTACAAAGCTATAGTAAGGCCAATGGAGATCCAAGCATCCCATGCACTGATGAAGATTTGTGTGAGAGCTGCTATAATCTGGATTGTATCCATGTTGCTTGCCATCCCTGAAGCAGTATTTTCAGATCTGCACCCTTTCCATGACAAAGAGACTAATAAAACCTTTATCAGCTGTGCTCCTTACCCTCATTCAGATGGGCTGCATCCCAAAATTCACTCAATGGCATCATTTCTCATATTTTATATTATTCCCTTGTCTGTCATTTCAGTGTATTATTATTTTATTGCTAAGAATTTGATCCGGAGTGCTTACAACATCCCCGTGGAAGGAAATGTGCATGTGAGGAAACAGGTAGAGATTTGGCTTTCTTCAAAAATCCATATTCTCTGTGAATCTGGGAGGAGAGAGGGAATACAGGGAAATTTATACTGTGGCAGATTGTGTCTGTTGCACTGATTTTAATAGATTAGGTGGGGTAAAATAATTAAAATGGATAAAAGAAGCCATGATACAGGGCTAAGGAGTTAAAGCCTGTTTAAAGCCTGTGTCTCCTGTTTGTAAGTTCAGAGACCCTGGCAGAGTGGTTTCCACTGCAAGCATAGCAGGAGACCCTTGCCAAAGCCTGGGAAGGTGTTGACTAGGATGCAGGGAAAGGGGCAGAGCAGATACAGTATTTGCAGATTGAAGCAAGGGGTGATATGGGAGAAAATCAAAACCTCACAAAGTCACTTTGTCAGAGAGAGGACCTTGGATAAAGCCTTGCCTGTTTCTAAACAGCCTATTTACCTTGATGTATTTATCTTATTTGCCTCTTCTTTTTTAACTGAGGTGTGCTTCAGCCTCAGCTAAACTGACACAAGCCATTGGTAGCTGAGCAATTGTCCACTCAATTGCACCCAGCTGACACCTCCACCTCAGGCTGACCCAACACAATCATCTTACACAGCCTTCAGGTGCTATGCTGAAGCAGTAAGGCTGGAAAAACTTGGGTTTTGTCCATCAAATGATGTGCAATCCCTGAAATCCTCATCCTTTTTCCTTCTGAATGTGTGTAACTCTTTTCCCCTGCAGGCCATTTCTCTGCTGATTCAATGGCTGTTTTGATTAGTGGCAATAAAGTGAGCAGGACAAGCAGCCCTTTCCCCTCTGGTTTGGGGGAGAGAGCTCTAAAGAAAGCAAAAGGCCAGGCTGGTCTAGAACCTCCGTCCATCATTTCCATGCTGCAGTGCATGCAAGGGCTATATGTCTCCATCTGAGATAACTGGTATCGATTTCTTTATTGCATTCCTTCCTTTCTTTATAGTGCAGATGTGGCCTCAATAGCCCTATATCAAATTAAGAATACATTTTGAAAGAATATATGGTTTAGCTAAGGAGAGCCCTTCTCAAAGGATTTAATTTTCAGCCTTCTCACTGGAGACATTATCAGGAAGGGCATGTCAGCCCTTCCTGATCTCAATGGCTGATTTTTAGTCAGTGCCATTAAAGGGGCATGAAATAAAGTCAAAATGGGTTTGCCATGTCTCTCCTGCCTGCTTCCTGCTTGCAGCTGTCCTGAGAACAGATCAGCCTGTGTGAGATGCTCAGTTTCTGATTTACCTGTGGAGCTTGGAAGCAGAGAGGGGATGGGGCAGTGTCCTGGCCAGGCACTGTGACTGCACTGGGGTAGGAGCAAGGGCAAGCAGGGCTGAGGCTAGGACCAGTTGCAGGCCATCCACATCCTGCTTAAGTACAAGAAGTGGGATGCAGCTAATTCCCTAGGAGTGCCTGGGGAGCATTAGTGGGATTACCACATAGGAAAACATTAGGGAGCCCTAAAAGGTCAGCAGTGTTGCATTTTCCAAACCTGCAAACTCTGGCTGCACCTCTCCCAGGGAGCAGTGCATTTTGGCAGGTTTTTCTGGGCAACTCTGTCTGTCCTCTCACTTTGGGCAGCCCCCTTCACAACTTTTGCATTCATTAGGAAGAGAGATGTGTTTTTCAGTGGCTTTGTTATCTTAATGTGCAGCACTTGTGGACAAAAGACAAGGTATGGTTTACCTCAGCTCCCCTTGGTTGAGCAATACTTTTGGGTTGGCTCCAAGCCTGTAGAAGTAAGTAAAACAAAAGTGTGGCCAGTCTGCATGAAGGTTATTCTGCATGCTAACTGATTTTGTGAAAGTACCTTTCCCTGACAAAGCTCAGATTATGTGAGGTGGTCATCCATCTATTCACCACCTGTAGCTCTCTCCTGGTGGCTCCAGCTCCCTCCAGCTGAAGGGTCCACCTCGCTGCTGCCTTGGTGTTCCTCCAGGCACAGAATATCCTCTCTCTGCTTCTCCATCTCCTTCAGACTCTGAGTGCTGCCCTTGGTCTCAAAGGGCTGTGAGCTGTTGACAGCACATTTGTGTACATACACCACATGGCCCCATGGCAGAATGTCCTGCTCTGAGCTCCGTGAAATATCCCAGACTCCTGTATGATAATTAATTATAATAATAGTAATAATAATAAGGTAATTTATTAAAATTACATATGATTGTATATATTATGTGTGGATAACTAATGCAGATTGTCCACACTTTTGTTGCTGGAGCAGGGATTTTGCAAAGTGACAAGCCATTGGAATTTAATTTCTAAACAGGAAAGAAAAGACTTATATAATAAATTTTCAGAGTTATTTGTTTATTAGGGAAGGGGGTTGAGGAGAGATGAGGAGAGTCCTTGAGTGTTAACCTGCAGTCCAGATTTCCCTGCTCTGGACATGCCATATGCTATCTGGAAAGCTGCAGCTCTGGCACAAATAGGCAGCCCTGGTCAGAGCTAGAGCAGCAGCTAACGAGTGTCTCTGTGTGTGCAGATCGAGTCCCGCAAGCGCCTGGCCAGGACCGTGCTGGTGTTCGTGTGCCTCTTCGCCTTCTGCTGGCTGCCCACGCACATCATCTACCTGTACCGCTCCTACCACTACTCCGAGGTGGACACCTCCGTGCTGCACTTCGTAGCCAGCATCTGTGCTCGGATCCTGGCCTTCACCAACTCTTGTGTCAACCCCTTTGCTCTCTACTTGCTCAGCAAGAGCTTTCGGAAGCAGTTCAACAACCAGCTGCTGTGCTGCCGGGCTCGCCTGCTCATCCGCTCGCACAGCATGGCCAGGAGCACCACCAGAATGACCTCCCTCAAGAGCACCAACCACTCCCTGGCCACCTTCAGCCTCATCAATGGCAACCACATCTGCCACGAAGGCTGTGTCTGAGGGCACAGGAACATCAGCTGCTGAGCGTGGCTGCTGGACCTCGCTCCGTGGGGTGGTGGGCAGAGCAAGGTGCATGCACACCCACGAGCACACCCACGAGCACACCCACGAGCACACCCACGAGCACACCCTCATGTAACAGTGTGCTCAGAGAACTCAGAGGAGCTTGAAGCATCCAACATTTCACCTTGGGCTGAGGTTGAAGGGTCCAGCATTTCACCCTGGACTGAGGCATCACCAGAGCATCAGATCATTGAGCACCAGCCCACAGGTTCTCCCAGGGCAGTGCTGCTGTGCTTTCAATGAGAGCAAAATGAGCACCTTCAGATCAAATATTTTTTGGCTCTGCAGAATGTTCATCGCTTCCTGCTCAATCCCAAACGTATGCAGACTTAAAGAAGTGATAAGGACCATATCAGGTGCACACAATTTGTCAGAACAGTTGCATCCATCACATGGTGTAATGTACTTTGACATAGAAATAAATCCATTTAAATAAGGTAACTACTTTTTTTTAAAGGAGTTCAATGTAGGTAATTTACAGACTTTTCAAGTATTTATTAATGTTCTGAGTACAGTATTAATGGTCTAAAAGATATCAAGAGTTTACTGGGGCATGTCTGTGGCCCCTCTGAAATGAGCAGTATCTTGCACCACGTCAATGTGAAAACAGTAACGTAAATAAATGTGAGTTGGAATATGTTTACAGCTTTCAACTGTGTGAGCTTTTGCTGTGTTGTGGAAGAGATAGCAGGGCAATTTCCAAGCATTACTGTTTCGTTCTTCCTGTCTTCAAAAGTGTGGCATAATGAATCACGTAAGTGGCACCACAAAACTTTACTTGTGTTTAACTAAGGGCAGGCAATATCAGAAACTGATGTACAGCTATTTTTCATGTGGTAGTGCTTTGTAAAACACTAGTTTTTCAGCAAAAGCTATCAGCAATGCAAGGTGTGATCTCCAGCCTCCATTTTTTCGTACTGTCTTCACAGAAATCTGTGGAAACAGAGTGCCAAAACTGGCTGACAGATTAGAGAAACAGGTCTACTGTAATGTTTGCCCCAGAACAATTCCTGTGCCAGTACATCTATTCTGGAACAGGAGCACAGTGTCCTGCAGATAACAAACTCCTGAAGAGCCTGGGCTATAAGACATGCAAGGAAGCTGCACACCTGATAAATAAAACTGCTGCCAAATGAGGCCATAAACCAATCACTGCAGCAGAATCCTGGGTTTTCAATGGCCCTTATCCTCCTTGATGATGATCATTTTCATTACCACACCAAAAGATAAATGAAAGCTGGTAAAACTTTGTCCTGGCCTTGCTCTGTGTTTGTAGAAAAAGCAATGTGTGCAGTGTAAAAGCACTCACCCTGCACCTGCAGCTGCTTTGGGATGCTGGGGGAGCTGCTGTCTCCAAGGGCTCAAACAGGCTCTGGTGCCAAAGACAGAGCTCTGAAAACTTTGCCTGATTTTCCCTTTTGTCCTCCAGATGAGGTTGGACACGCAGGATGTGCTGCTGAGGGTTTCCCTGTGCTGGTGTGCTGCTGAGGGTAACACTGCCCTGCTCCCCCTCCAGCCCTGGCACTGCCACCTGCATGTCACCCCTCCTGCAGTGTCCCCACATCCCAACCACGCTGAAAACTAATGGAATAGGGTTATTCTACAGATTAGTCAATTCCCTTGCTTGGCTGACTGTGTCACTATAATGCTAATTTCAATTTACTGAGCTATCTGAGGTCCTCATTTATTAAAATTTACAATGCTTTCCCTAATCTTTACTATGAAGCCGCATACATTACCAGAAGCTCAGTCTGCTACCATTTCAGAGAGTTTGGTTGTGTTCTGAGCTGTTTATGACATTTCAAAATGAGAAAAAATTATCTAGCCTAAGGTATTTTTATTAAATATTTTCTTTAGCCTTGCAAGAATTTAACCAAAGGCAATCAGTAATTACATACTTCAACAGCAAACACACCAGGTGTGCTACACAATGTGTCCTTGTGTTTGGTAACAAACAAGAGATTACTGTTCTACAAGAGACTTCAAAAGTTTCTGATTTTTTGTTTCTGAGGGAAGGGGATAAAATCATAAATCATGAATCATAAAAAAGAGAAAATCATAAATATGGGGGAAAGAGCACAGTTATAACTCCCTTAGGGCTATGCTGAATGAAGTGCTTTGCCTCCCTGAGAAAGGTGTTGAACACAGGAGAGCTATGAAGATTTAGCACTGTAGATTTAAATAAGTGCTATTGATTATACACTTTCCTTCAAAACAGAACTAGTGACTCCTCCAAGGACAGGAAAAATGGTTATAGCTCTGGTCTGAAAAGTGCTTTCCAGAAATGCAGCTGCAGATTTTCCACATGTTTCACAGCCTCACTCCTACCTAAGTTTCTCAGTATTATTTACTGATGGACTTGGCACTGCTGGTTGAACTCGATGACCTTAGAGGTCTTTTCAAGCTTAATGATTCTGTGATTCTATGATTCCTTTTAAGTCTGTTTTTGCATCTGATAGGCATCAATTTATGGGGAGCTCCATTCAAAAATGCAATATTTTCATCCAAATCTAAGATACATACAAGTTATTTTAATATTTAGAAATTTAGATCAAATATTTTCAAATGAGATGTCAATTTTCACTAACATTCTTCGTTTTATTCAGATCCCTGTCTCCCTTTTCAATATCTTTAAGACAATTCAGTGGGTCTGTGAAAAAAAAAATTTAAAAAGTTCCTTGCAAAAAGTATTTTGAAATTCATTTCACGAACTTGCACTTATTTTTAATACCATTGAAAGAGCAAACCTGAGGTTGGAATTGTTTGTATTTCATTCTCATATTAAAATAATGAAAAACATCAATGCAGCAGTTGAGGTCAGGGAAGGAAGGAAGATTCAAGAAAGTTTCCTGAAATATCCCAGCATGTAACTGAAATATTTGTATCTGCAATTTTTTACATGTGTGTCTCACTCCTTGTCTCATTACCTTGTTTCAAAAACACGGTGTACTTTTCAGTGCTGCAGCAGCTGATCCCTTATCAGGGCTCTCTCTGCAGTGTTTGCTGGCACAGCTGCAGTGCTGGTTCTTTGAACCTGGAGCGTTGTCTGCAGCCTTTCGTTTGCTTGGGAAATTTTCAAAGTGCCGAAGATAAAACCTGTGCCCAAGCACAACCCAAGAAAACCTGTGCCCAAGATAAAATGCTGGCAGGCAGTGCCAGCACTGTGCACACAGGTAGTGCCCTGGGAGGCTTTGCAGACCCTGGCTGTGAGCCTGGGGTGGCTCTCCATCCTCCTTTCACTCTGCTCTCTCCATCAGCACTGGGAGCACTGCAGCAGAGCAGGCTCAGACCAGGCTGTTTAAGGAATGTTTTATTGTCACTGAAATGCCTGGTTCCTGGGCTGCTGAGGAATTTTCCACATTGGGTCCACATCTAAAAGTGGACAGATGAAATTCCCTTAGAAGCAGGCAACCCTTTGTGTTCAATCTGCCCTGTCCTGTGTCATTTCAGCTATCTGCAGGGTGGGGGTGTGGGAAAAGTGGTGCCTGGGTCAGGATGTGTGTGTTACACAGCAGGGCAGTGTTGCTGCTGTGCTTTCCTCCTGGGTCTCAGGTGCCACCAGCAGAGCCACTAAGGGTACATGGCTGCCATTTGCTGAATTGGTGTGAAATGCACAATTAATGTTAAACAGGGATAGATCCAGTATCTGAAGGGGGACTGCATGGAAGCTGGAGAGGCACTCTTCATCAGGAACTGTAGTGATGGGAGAGAGAGCAGTGGGTTCAGACTGAAAGAGGGAAATTTAGGTTTAGACACACAGAAGAAATTATTTACTGTGAGAATAGTGAGGCACAGGAAGAGGTTTTACAGCGAAGTTGTTGTAAATACCCCATTCCTGAAAGTGTTCAAGGCCAGGTTGGATGGGCTCTGAGCAACCTGGTCTAGGGTAAGGAGTTCGACTCCATGAGAGGGGATTTGGAGCTACATGGTCTGTATGGTTCCTTCCAAAGCAAACCATTTTTTGATTCTGTTTTGAGGTATGTTCATGCTTATACTGAGTTATGTACATGCTTTCTCGGGAGAAATTAAATAGGATAAAACATTGTTCTTCATTAGGAATTTAAATTTTTGAGATTCTTGCATTCCTTTCCTGAACCTGGTGGGAGATGAAGATTCCAAGTAAATCACAGCTTTCAGCTGTTCTTGCTTTAGTTTAGGATTATTATAGTTTGGCTCTATCACTATTTATCACTATTTATCACTATTTATTCTAGGTTTGAAAAATCACCAAAAGGGATCAAAAAGTACAGAAACTTGCTAATACTGACACCAGATAAACAATTCAGATTCCTCATCTCTGTCTTTGACAGGCATTTTTCTTGGAGTATTTCCAAATATTGCATTTTAGAAAATGTTTAAATATGAAAAATCAGAGGTGTGGGATTCTGCTGCATGGCAACAATAGGAGCGAGCAAGAAAAAATTACAGATGTGGAAATGAAGAGTTTTACTTTTAAACACAAATATTTATTTATGAAAATATTTGTTGAACTCAAATATTTATTTCTAAAAATACACCAAATCATATAAAAGGTAATGAGTTATTCTTTGTTTTAAGTAAAGAACAAAAATTCAAAGCATCTCTATTCACCTAACAAGAAAACAGGAAACCTGTTACTGATATGTGTCATCCTGATTCTCCCAATTAGCTTGATTTATGTGGAGTGAATATTATAGTTAAAACCCAGAAAGATTACACTTTTATGCATGGATTGGCAGAAATAATACACCTTCTTCCTCATTTTTCTGACAAAACACATTTTTTTACAGTAGAAAACCATCTGTGTGTATTCAGTTGGGAAAAAAAAATCCCTGCCTTTCAGCCTTCTTTAAAGGCAAGAAGCTCAGTGCTGCTTATCTGAGCAGTGAGAAATCCCCTGAATGTTAACTGCTCATTGTTAGTGCTGGGCCATGATAACAGGGCAGCTTATCCTCTCCATCTCAGGAAACCACAGCAGGTGATGAGCCTCCATCATTCACCATAAATCATTTGAGATTACTAATATTGCCCTTTCCAGGAGGAAGATGGCAGCAGTTCAAGGATGCAAGGAACTATTTAGACAGCATTGTTCAAACCTGAGAGTTTTCTGCACCTTACAGAAATATTTGTGCTACCTTCACTTCGTTATTTTTTAAATTTAATTTTTATTACACAATCTTCATATGTGATAGTGTCTTTTAAGCCTGGAAATCAGGGATGGAAGATAGCTAATTTTAGCTGATTTGGGTCTTTTGTAAATTGATATTTATTTAGGAACAGAAGACTGTTTTTAGGCTGTAACATGTATTTTAGCTTGGGTAGCTACAGACACCCCTCCCAGGGGAGTTCAGCCAGCCTGCAGGGAGGCTCAGCAGATGAGCTGGACAAGCTACTGTTCCTGCAGCCCTCCCTGGCACAGGGTGCTTCTTGCAGGGGCTGTACTTCTTACATGTCCATGTGTCCTGGTTTGAAGGACAGGTGTCTGACAAGAAAGGCAGGAGCTTCTCTTTGAAATGGAGAATGTAAACCCCTTCCCTCCAAATTATTATAGCTTTGAAATTAAGGGGCTTTCAGACAAAGAGATGGGAATTAGGAATTACAGTTCTTTACTAGGAAAATTAAAATAGAAATACAGTATTACAAAGAACAATCCCAACCCTGACAGAGTCAGAATACAATCTGACACCCCGTCAGTCAGTCAGGGTGTTGGCAGCAGTCCCATTAAATGGTGGCTGCATCCTCCTGCAGTGGCAGATGTGGTTCAGCTGGAGCAGTGCTCCTGTAGAAGGTGCAGTTCTCCTCTGAAGGTCCAGGGATGATGTGGAAAGGTCCAGCTTTCCTCTGGAATCCAGTGGAAAGATGGATAACTTGCAGTCCAAAATCTCAGTTTTTATCTAGGTAGGAAAGGCTTGGCTCCTCCCCCTGGCTGGAGCATCTCAGCTCCATTTTATCAGCCATACAGTGGGACTGAATGGGCCAGCAGCAGATGATATCTTCCTGGAGGGAGGATGGGTTGGGGAGAAGATAAAGATGATTGCCCCAGCTGGTTTAAGATGGCCCATTAGCAGATGGTATGTGCCAGGGAGATAAGGGTCACTGCCCCACCCAGCTGCAACAGATGGTGACAGAATACACATTTCTGGTCACATCCTGTATTGCAACCCAGGATGCCATGTCACAGACAGCTCTGGGTCAGCCTGGTGCTCACATACCCCTTCTGGTCCCAGCACCTTGCCCCTGACCCCTCTCTCCTCTCCGAAGGGCTGCCAGGGCTCCACCCCTGCCATCCTGCCTGCAGCTGGGGCTGTAAGCAGCTGGACACCTCCTGCAGCTCCTCTGGAAGGTGTGCAGCACATCTCCAAACCTGCTTCAGGCACCCCAGGTGCTGTTTGCTTGGGCCCAGGCTGCAGATCTCCTGTAACTTATTTCTCCATTTTAATAGCTTCCCTAGGAAGACTGAAGTTTAATTGTACAGGCCACCTTGAAGGGCTCAGCACCTTGAAATTGGTCAAGTTTCATGAGGATTCACACTTAACCCATGAGTCCTCACACAGATAGGGCAGCTGTGCAGGTCATGCCACAAAAGGGATGAAAGAGTTCCCTCTGGATAGAGTCTCTCCTTGGAAAGTCCCTCACTGCTGG
The DNA here is from genome assembly GCF_029582105.1 of Oenanthe melanoleuca. NCBI lineage: Eukaryota > Metazoa > Chordata > Aves > Passeriformes > Muscicapidae > Oenanthe > Oenanthe melanoleuca. The sequence continues at coordinate 95,529,655 of NC_079333.1, forward strand.
CCAGCTGCATTAATATTATGTGTCTGCCTTGCACTTCATAATAATTGAGCACAGCAATTGTAAAATCTTTAAAGAATAGAGACTGAATAGCATTCTGCTTAATGCTAAGATTACCAATGAAAACTATGTCTCATTTCATATTAGAATTACATCTAAAACTCATTTTGTAAGTGCCTAATTGCTTGTTTATGGAAATAGCTACTTCAAATGATTTATGTGATTAGCTTGACTGTTTTACTCTAAGTGGATATGAATTAAAGAGAATCAATCCTAGAATTCTTTTGAAATAAAAGATTGAATCTATCTTACTGTAAATTAATTACACAGAATGGCAAAATGCCTGCTTTATGCTGAATATCTCTTTGTAAGTGTGTTTCCAAGGCAAGTCAGGTCCGCCCAGTATGTTGCTCTGAAGTGAATGGATCTGGGCTGTGTGTGAGCACTTCCAGATGTAGAGTCAGACTGTATTATCCACACCAACATCTCCCTGCAGCTGGGTTTTAGTGGGGCTGGATTTCACACCAGGCTCTGCACTGAGGCAGAGAAGGAAGACTGTAACACCTGTCCAGTGAGTGAGTCTTCTTGCCCAAAGTGTTTCAAAAGGTTAAAGGGAAAAATAAACAACAAAGTTGATGTTTTTATCTGTGTTTTATGATTGGCCTAAACCCAAGTCAAAGCAGGTAGAAATGGGTCAATAGGTGACCCACTGGCCCTGGAGGTCAGCAACAAAGCTGAGCATAGTTCCAAAGGTGTGGGGTGCTACTCTCCTACCTGTAGCACTGATAAAAGCAGGCACCCAGCCTTGCTGAGCATCCACCTTGCCCTCACCAGTCCATGGAGATGGACAGGCACATCCAGTGCACATCATAGCCCCTGTTTTGAACACCCCCTTTGCATGAGACCCCATTTCCCATCTCCCAGACCAACTCTAGCTGACCACATGGGATGAATGCCTGCATTTTAAATGTCTGTCCCATCACACTTACCTGAGTCTCTCTGCCCAGGGCCCCTCTCTGTCCAGCCCTGTCTCCCTGCTGGCCAGCAGAAGGACACACCTGATGCCCCATTATTCTATTCTTACCAGCTGCTGCCCTGTCACCATCTCATGTCACCCTAGGCAGGCTCATAGGAGGGTTTAACAAGGAGAAGGGGTCTTTTGCTCCCCACAAGTCACCTTAATGAGGCACACAGGAGACCTCTTCAGGTGGTGGTTCATGTCTTTGCTCATTTGTCCCTCTGGGGTTGTCAAACTCCCCACTGGCATGATAAGGGGAACTGGCTGTGAAAACACTCCCAATGGCCACAGGGATCCTGTGGGACAACTTTAGACAACTTGCTCAGGCTCTGTTAGACCACAAGTCTGACTTATGACCTGTCTCCCCTGTGCTATGTGGTTACTCATGTAGCAGGCTGAATAGGGAGGAAAAGTTCAGAATAAAAATGTCTTTTTGCCATAGATTCATTCATTCAGAAGATAATAGCAAATCCAGAAAGTTCTCAAGCCAATCTCATGCCTACAGTATGTACAATTTGGCTATGCCAGAGGCTGAAGGTAAAGAGCAAGAGCAATGATCCTTGGTCTGGTACACACTCATGTGCCATGAAAGGGACAATCTGTAGGAAAAACTTAATTTACTGATTGTTGCATTTTAGGCTATAGATGGGCAGCGAAAAGGATAATGCAACATAGTTCCTCATGCAATGGAGAAGCAAAAGAGAGAGAGCTTTATTTAAAGAAACACTACAGTATATAGGGTAGTACATGAAAAACAAAACAGAAAAGACTCATTGGTCCAAGAAGGCAACACCTCTTTGAAAACATACCTTCTGCAAAATATCACAAAACACTCACATGGCTCTCATGGAACCTGCAGCTGCACAATCATTGTTATAATTTCCTATCCTTGTGAAGGCTGAGAAAGGCAAGGCTTCAAAGCTGCTTTTTCCCTGGTTCCCAGCAGCATCCAACAATAATTGATGACCAAAAAGAAACTTGGGAAAATCGGGTGTGTTTCTCCCTGTAAGCACAGTGTTGTGTTTCAGGGAAGAGGCAAGCTGCACAGTACAATCTCAGGGGCAGAGTCCAGGTTGAAAAGCAGTCCAATTTTATGCCCCCACTCAGCAGTTAGCAGTCTCCAGGCAGAACTCACAAAAAGTGGAGCCCTAGTAGTGAGCACTAAACTCCAGAAGGGCACTTCAAGTTCAGTTGTTTGTTCCTGGAGGAAAAATCATTGGGCACTTCTAATCTTTCTGAATGCGCAGTCAGGACCAGATGCTGACAATCCAGAACAAGCCAGGAATCGATTCAGGAAATGTGGCAATCCATTACCATGGCATGCACTTAAAAATTTCTTAAAGAGACCATACAGTATTTGCTTTTTATAAAAATTATAACAGCAAGTTGAGAAGCCACAGACTGGCTTTATTAGCAGTGCACTCTAAGACACAGCCCACTTCATTTCAATTTCCAAGTGCATGTGTGCAAAAGCTTAGTTACAAACTACAAGATTGTACATATTTTATAAAATGTGTGTAAATTTGATATCTCCAATGAACATTATTTATTGCTTTGTAAAGTAATGTATGTATGCATTCAACCATCTGTATAGAATGTAAATATCTTGAATTGCTGTGCACAGAAGCAGCACAGTTTATTTTATCTGAAACATGCTTTGCTTCCCTTTTCCAGAGTCTGTATAATCTGCTAGAAAAAACAGGGAAAAATAATTTCCCTATTAAAAGAAAATTTGCATTAATGTCAATGTCTCAGCTTTCTTGAAATAGCATTTAGAAGGAAATTTAGAAGAAAAGAGGTCAGAAAGTGAAAACATATTGCAATTTGGACTTCTTTTCTCTGTGACTTTGATGTATTTTCTAATTTTATACACTATACTTTTCATATTCTGTCAAACATGACTATTGAGTTGCACAAAACTTAGAGTTAATAAAGCATGAAAGACAAAATAGATAACATCTGTTGCTTTTTAGTTAGAAGAAAGCCCACAAGTTTCATAAGCATTTTTATCCACTTGCTTTTGTGTCAATTTTCAGACGTTAGAAAGGGTTATCTTCCAGTGACCAAATAGCCAACACCAGAGGCTGTGCCACCAAAAATCCCACTGAGAATCCTCATCCCAGATCCAGTTTGCTCCCAGTTTGCAAGGTGTGCAAACCCAAAGGGCTTGGCAGAGTTTTTTGAAATGGGTGAGGTTTTAAAACTCCCATTTCTGCCACCACTGACCTGCAGCAGTGGTGGAGTTGTGGATGCAGGACCAGGGGGCTGTGACAGGAGCAGGGGAGAGAGGAGGCCACAGAGAATGAAAAGCTGCAGTCAGCATTGCCTGTAAAAACAAAGAGCTCAGAGCAATTGTATTAAAATAATTGGAGACATCTAACAGTTATTGGCTGTGAAACTCAGCTGTGTAAGGTTGATTAATTAATGGAAAATACAGAGGAATGTTGTGAAAGCTCTCCTGTGATTTGTTGGCATCGGTGGTTTTGTGTCTGGCTCCCTGGAAAGAAACTGTGAGTGACCTTTGCTTCACCATCCATACCACTTTGAGCATCTGTTACACAACAGTTCTGGCTCTCTAAGAATCAATTGCAGTTCATGGCTTGAAGGACACGTTGCTTTTGTGGAGAGTTATTGCACTTGAGGTCATCAATGCAATCCACCAAGTCTGTGGCTCTTTTCTACCCTTATTACAAACATTGTGAGCTGGATGCAGATATTGGAATGTAGGAGTGCTGCAGGAGGCAGAATGTCACACTACAATTTCTTTTGCTTGGCATTGTTTGATTCAGATTCATAATGCAGCTCACACTTTGTTCCATGTTTGACTTACTATTAATAGTATTATTTAAAGCTTAAACAGTATAGACAACTGACAAAAGACTGTTTATTGGAAAGGTTCTCTTTACATATTTATGCCATCCCTCATTTAAAACTTCAATTTTGTTTTCTATCCTGTTGGCTACAGTTCTGTTATATATTGTTATACAAAACTGCTTCTTATATTGCTTTATCTTGCAAGTGATCTGTGTATTATAATATTAAACAGTATCTGAACACTGCATTTGAGTAGGTATTCTTCACAGATTGCATGCAACAAAACAGAGGTTTCACTGTGCATTTGGCATGAAAAGGTATGGAGTACAGTAATATCCCATCAGTTTAATTTTTTTTAGTGTAGCCTTTGCACAAATTGGAAGGTCCTTGATATTCGCTGGAAAATCTATAGAGAAAAGTGTTGTAAGACATCTCACAGCATTGCACACAATGAAGTGCCCAGAGATTGCAAGTTCTGCAAGTCTGCAGTCTGGTTTCTTTCTGCTCAGGCAGACAAGGCCAGTACGAGTTGTGCTGGCACATCAGCAGTCTCATGACTTGAACACACGAAGGAGTAAAGAATTTCTCTGGGCAACCTGTTCCAGCATCTCACAGCCAAGAACTTCTTCCTGGCATCTAATTTAAACCTGTGTTCTTTCAGTGTGAAGCCATCCCCCTTGTCCCAGCACTACAGACTTTGCACAAGTCCCTCTCCAGCTCCATTCCAGCTGCTGTAGGTGCTGGAAGGCTGAGAGCAGATCAGCCCAGAGCCTTCTCCTCTCTGGGCTGAACAGCCCCAGCTCTCTCAGGCTGTCCTCAAGGAGGGCTGCTCCAGCCCTTTGTCCCTCTCTTGCTGGATCCCCAGAGCTGGGTGCAGAACTCCAGGTGAGGTTTCAGAGTAGAGGGAATGGATCCCTTCCCTGCACACCAGCTCTGATGCAGCTGAGGACACAGGTGGCTCCCCAGGCTGTGAGCACACATTGCTGGGTCACATCCACCTCCTTCTCTGCCAACACCCACAATTCTTGGAACATACAATACAAAGAATGGTAGAAAGAATCACCCTATGCTGCCTGGCATTACTTTCAGACAGTAGAAATGTTCTGGAGCAGAACTGTGCTTCTCTGCTTCTGCTGCATCTTGTCCAATGTTGACATTAATTACCAATTTACATTGTATTTCTATTTGCATGGGAGATCTTGGGAACTCTCTACTGGAAAAATACATTTCTTTGCTGTTTCATACCATCAGACTTTGGGATTTATTAAGATACTCATTAAGAAAATACACTAAGTCTCTTACCTAGTAGGTTTTATTAAGTATTTTGGGTTTATTAACTTTACTGGATTTTATTAAGTTTTCTGCCACTGGCTTAAGGGACACCCTTACCAGGAAATTAAGTTAATGAAACTTCTATTTTCATATTATGTTAGGAATATTATCTGCACCCTCATTCAGAGCTGGTCAAATGTAAATAAGGATATCTTTATTGGGAGTTACTCTAGGCTCCCTCAGGCCACTTAATTCAGTTTAATCAATATGATTGAGAACTCATTCTTGAGATTTCTTGTGTTACCTCAACTTCTTGCTAGTCCTCCTGGAACAGAGATTATTGGCCTTTGATTAAGGTAGATTATTATTTTCTTTCTTATAATTTTTAATTTATTTGTAGCAACCATACTTGAATTGCTAAGCTTCAGGAAACACTCCAGTAAACTTGTGAGAGCAGTTTCCATGTAAGAAGGGAACAGATCTGATAAATCACTATACAGTCACACAAACACAACAGATCTTAGAACAGGCTCTAAAATTCAAATTAAGGCAGAGGATGTACAAGCACATTCTCTTGGACTGAAAAATGAAATAAAGCATGTGGTGTTGGGGGAAACAAATAAATGTTTGCTGAGAGAAAAATGTGCTTTCCCTGCTGCCTCAGCAGCTCAGGATAATTTTCTGCAATGACACTCTCCAAAGTTTGCCAAGTAGATCTTTTCCAGGAACAAGAAGTGCAGGAAGGAAAAATGAAACATGTGAGTTGTGGTGTTTCATCTCTTGAGAAACTTGAACTGAAACCTTTCCAATGCTGGAGATGTTAGAGACAGTTACCTGCAGCACTGGCTTCTTTGCAGACTTTTCTAGATGCTATGTGAAAATAAGGCTTCAAACAGAACAGCAAAGATGGATGGGGTGAGTCTTCTCAAGCAATGCAAGATGTTTTTTATAAAATTAGGCTGTTACTGTGCCTGGTGAAAAGAGTGAAGAGACAACTGAAAAAAAAGGTGATAGAGATATCTGAGAGACTGAAGTTTGAAAAAGTGACTGGCCACAGGGGATAGCATTGCTTTCAGTGAAGAAAACAGAGTTATCCTACTGTTTTTGAAGATCAAAACATCAAGACATTTCTCCAAACATTTCAGACTCTGCTATTACCTCTAGCATGGGCCCTGCAGAGAGTTAGAGTGTCACCTAGATTAGGCTGAATTCTGTTAATTTAAAAGAGGCAGTCACACTGATTTCACTCCTGCTAAACATTTGGACCCTTTTTATTACAATACTTTAAAGAGTATAATTGTTAACCTGACTTTTTCTAAGAGCACATAATCAGTTTTCTATCTGAACATAGGTGTTGGCAGCATATGGAAGATGTCAAGGTAGGTGTAATCATAATTTCCAAAAAAATCCAAGGCACATGGGTACAGACAAAATAATGACTCTTTGTTTTTAGATTTTGCTTCTCATTGCAGTGAATTTTATAATTAAACTAAATGCAGTATAGAAAAAGTGCAAACACCAGAAAAAAGCTGATCTGTGCTTTCATAGGCAGCATTGCCATAGGAGCTGCATTTCCACAGGTTTCAGAGAAACAAAAACATAATGTTAATTTCCATGCTTCTAAATGAAAAGTTGTAGGAAATCTTGACAGCTCCTTTATAAAGGATTAAGGATTTGATTGAGCATTCATCAGTGTTGTCAGTCAGTTTAAACTTTAATCCCAATGACAAGTTCATCTTCTCCCTGTGTGCTGCAATGATTATGAGCTGGACACAGAACAGAACACAGAACACTCCTGCCTTGCATTGAGGCTGGATGGTCCTTTGGCTTCAGAGAATCTGTTAGACACTTCTTACAGAAAGAAACAGGGAGTTAGGTGTTGGTTTGGGTTGACTGTAGCCTTCTGCATCTCCTAAAGTGGAGAAACAGGCCTGTCTTGAGCACTGGAGAGGCATGTGATTGTGTGCCTTCTTCTGCTCTATATGAATGGTCCTTGCCTACTGATGGTTTTTCTATTGTTTTTCTGGCATGGATGTGTGGGTTTAGAAATGCTTTTGAAAAAAATGGCTCTCAAAATACAATTGTTAATTGTCATTTTAGCTATGTATGAGATGAGTAATTCCTGTGATGAGTGTTTGTTAATGGTAAATTCTCCCCTTAAAGGGAATATTCTTAGCCACAGATATTTGTTTCAGACCATCCTGAGCCAGGTCCCATTTGAAGTGGCAGATTCCCCCTGAAGTCCTTTCTAATTTTTGGAAAAAATTCCCCCAAGGTTGAAGAGTCAGATCACAGGTTCACCCTTCTTTCCAACAATGCTTTGGTAAACACAAGTCCCTGACAGCATTTAAAGGGCAGGGGAGCAGCATCCAGGCTTGATGGGTGCAAGTCTCTCAGCTGCAAGGCTTGCTGCCACTCTGAATCTCTGGTCTAATTCTAGTACTGTATTCTGCACAAGGCTGGGATCTTTGGGACACTCCCATGTAACTGTGGCAGCTGTTTTGTCTCTCAGTGCTTCCAGTCTGCCTACAGCTGATGTGGCACACCTGCCTTCAGTGCAGAGCCCAGCTGGTACCAGCACATCCCAGAATTTTCCTGAGGAAGCTCCAAGGCTTGGTTCTGTCAGTACCTAGGGAATCCCTTTCCATGGGAAGCTGACAGTGCAGCAGCAGTCAGGTGTGGACACCAGGACACCAGCCCTGGTACAAGCTCTTTGCCCAGAGACCTGGCTCTGCTGCTTCAGAGCACTGCAAACACACACTCCAGGTTTCCTTGCAGCAATTTGCTTGCATGGCAGTTTTTGTAAGCCAAGCAGGAAACACTGGCTGAGCTGAGAGATTCAAGGACATCTTCCAGTGGAGACATGCTTGTGTTTGACATTTATAGCACCCTGCATAAAATCATGACTTACTGCTTATGCCATGGAAATTCCAATTCCCATGATAATCCACTCTTCAAACCTAGTTAAGAGATGACTTATTAAAGCTCTTGAAGTAGATCACAAAGCCTGAAATTCCCATTAGATTAATTAACATTTTGAAGGCACACACCTAAGACACTTTGTGAGAGCCCAGGACGAGAAATAAATTTCAGCATGACACCTGCTGTGGTAACTCCTCCCAAAATGCCCAAATCTTTCAGGGTAGCTCATCACTCATGTGCCATGAATAAAATATGTATTAGATACTCTGCATCTGTCCCCCTGTCTTTGCAGAATATTTTCTTTAATCTCTCCAGACACAAATTCTATTACTGTTTTTAAATTGTCTTTCAGAACTTGTTAATCTTCTCTATTCTTCAGTAGTTCTGCAAGTCTCTCTGCATTCCTGAAAGATTATTTTAGTATCATAGATATCGAGATTTCTTTTTAAATATAAGATTTAATCTGTAGTTTAATATAATTCTTATTATCAGCAGGAAACTAGGATAGCATCCAGGCAATTAGCAAAAAACTAGGACATGAAAAACAGCAGTGAGCAAGAAGCCTTCAATAAATGTATAACTGCAAGATAAATATTTTGGGAATTTATTCCTTATCTTGATTATTTGCCATATTGGTGTCTCTGGAGCTGCTGGAAAGAAGTGAGAGAAAAATCTGTTTTGTTATGGTTTTGTCTGCCAGAATATGCTGGTTTTGGCTGGGATAGAGTTAATTTACTTCATAGTAGCTGGCATGGGGGTGAGTTTTGATTTGTGCTGAAAAGGGTGCTGATAACACACAGATGTCTAGAATCATAGAAAAGAAGGGAGGGAAGGAAGGATCACCAGTCACAGCTCCAGCTTTGATCCAGCTGATGGCATGTCCAGTGTCCTGGGATGTGTGCACACAGGCTTAACAGGGATACCAGTTTATAGGTATGGTTTCCCCACCCTGGAGCTAAGTTTCTTGCTTTCTCTGCAAATTAGTTATCACACACAGTTTGTTCTTGTAGACCTTGATGGAAATGGGTCACAGGGCTTCAGGGGTCTTTGGTGGTCTTTTCTGGAGATGGCAGAACACCTGCCTGCCCATGGGAATTGGCTGCATGGGCTGAGCTGCCAGCTGGGAGTAAAGCAGGACACAAATCTTGCTGTGGTTCAGAGTGACCTGCAACAGGTGGAAGGGTAGACCCAACTTCCCACTCTAGTGATATGGTGCCAAGCCACAAATATATATGGCTTTCTTCCCTCTAGTGGGTACTTCTGCTTGTGAAATTAGAGGAGATGAAATAGAGATTCATTTATTCTGGCTGTGCCAGCTGAAGTAGAACAGATGATTTAAAGGATTCTCCAATGTTCTCTTTAGTTCAAAGGTGCAATTCCCACCCTGACACCCCCTCCCCAACAACCCTCCCCCAAAAGCTAGAAAAAAGAATAAAAATTATTCTTTGCTTTTTTTATTTTGGACTACATGTCTTTGGACAGCCCATCAAACACCCAACTTTACATCTCTCTCTCTCTAGGAAAAGTTTCCCTGCTAAAAGCTATCCAGTTCGCAAGGTATGACACCAACTTCTGGAGCTTGCACATCCCCTTCATGCTCCTCTCCAGCTCTCTCTGGGGTCAGCTGCCCTTATGGTCCCCTTCAAAGAAAATTGGTTGTGACGGTTTTATCTGAAGGCTTTTGCAGCTAATAAAAAATAACCCTGGCTTTTGGTGATTGGTAGTTCATGCCCTGATTCCAGGAAAGGTCTAGCAGTAAGTTTTTCTACCTCACACAGTGATGAACAGTGACTGATGTTTGAGAGCTAAGTCAGCCTTTCACAAAAATTTCATTACTCTGTTTCACCAGGTCAAAAGGCTTAGGAAACAAGACACTTAAAGAGCTGTGACAGAGGGAGAGGTGAATGAGCAGGAAATGAAAAGGGCTTGTTGCCTGCAGCAGTTCCCACTGCACGGACTCAGGAGGAGCTGTCTGAGAAGGGACTCTCATTGTTCTGGCCTCTCCATTACCAGGGACAGGAATGAATTCTTTGCTGCAGCACCTCACCCAGGAAACACAGCCAGTGCCCATGGGTTGGGTTGTCAACAGGAGCAGAGGATGTCACACTGCTATTTCAGCATGCACCCACTGCTCCTCCTCCTTGCTGTCCTGGGAATTCATTCCTTCTCTCCTCTTACAAGAAAATACTGTCATCTGCATGTATTAAGTATTTGATGATCCATGTGCAAGTTGTACCACCATCATACATACTTTACTGGAAATATAAATTACACTCTGTTCTCTTGTGTGCTTTTGAAAGATATATATAATTGCTCCATGTAATATTTGGTTGTCTGATTATTCCAGCTGTTTATATATTATCTCTGAGCCAATTAAATAATGGCAGATGTAATGGAAATATACTATAGAGAACAGAGACAGTCTTTGTTACTGACTGCAGGGGTGAGAAGGGAAGAAAGGAAATCTGACAACACAGGACCATGTAGTCTAATGTAAAGATCTGTAAATTATGGAGAGCTGCAGATGAGCTATGCTGAGTACTCAGGAGACTGGAATGAGGAAATGTCAAGGGGTAAAGTCCTACTAAAGCAGTTTGCTGCTGCAAATAATGGTTTGGCTTAGTGAATTTGAGAATGCTAATTGAACCTTCCTCACTTATGTTTTGCCTATGTAGCCCTTATTCCATTCTCTCTAAAACCAACAAAGACACTATTTTAGCTGCTTGTGTGCTTTGCTACTCCAAGATAGGACCCACAAGCTTCAATTAACAGTATTGCTGGGGCAGTGGGACAAGAATTATCATCTTACAAGACACATTAACTATCATGATCGAGGATTTTTAACTGCAGTGACTCTCTGTTGCAGTGACTGGCTCAACTGAGAAGTTTGGAAAACAGGAAAAACTTCAGAAAGATGCATGAAGGGGTCTGAGTAGTTTCTCTGTCCCAGTGCTGTTTCAGGTGGCTAATTACAGAGATTTTACCAGACCCCTTTCTGAATTGCTCTTTTCTATATCCAGCCATAAGTCCCTCTCTGTGATTTAGTCCTTGCATAGCTTCATTCAGTGAAAGATTTCTGTTTGATCCACACTTCATCCTGCTCCACTTTGCAATGCCATCTCAGTCATCTTCTGGAAAAGAGGGAGATGTCTGTGTGCTGAGGGCTTTTCTCACCACACCAAACATGAGGAGCACCAGTCCCCACGCCAAATCCCTGTGAGAGGCTCATTCTGACTCTGGCAGGGAAGAAGGATTCATCCACTACAAATGCCTTCAACAGATATCCCAAACAAACACCACAATTAACTCAGCTGTGATCCTCTGTCCTTTGCACCCAAGCCATCACTCAACCTAATGTCCTCCCTTGAGGACATGAGCCCAAGTATATCTGCTCTGTGGAAAGGGAAGCATGCTCCATCTTCCCTGAGTGTTGCAAGTGCAGAATGTGAGGATTTTGGTTGGCAAATAAAGTGAGTTCCCAAAGTTTCCAAAGGGATTTAGACAAAGCAAAGGCTTGATGTAGTGCCATGTCCATGGCAAAGCTTCATCAGTAGCAAGAGGACCTTGGAAATCATGCAGTGATCCTCATGGGCTCCAGTGGCCTCCATTCCCTTTGTAAGGAGGTGGGAGCAGCCCACTGTGGCCTCCTGTGTGTGTGTTCAGGCACCAGTAAGAGATGGAAAGCCATGATGGGGAAAAGGTGCAGAATTGTGCTGCTTCTTGTACCCTGATTCCTGGATTCAATGTGACCTTTTTTCCCTGCACCATCTAATGGAGTGGGAGAAGTCATGCAGGCAAGTATCTTTATAAATGTACTGTCATTCCTGATCTGTAAATACCACAAACTGAGAAGAGGAGAGAGAAGTAACAAAGCCATGAATATCATCCTCCCTCAGTTGCCCCAAGGAAAGAAAGAAATTAATGCTCATGTGGCTGGGTACTCCCACTGAGACCATCCTCTTCTCTGTGCAGGGAGGATTTCAGAGGCCTAGGGATGCATGTCCCTTCTTGATGCTGCAACTGAGAATGTGTCCTGCAGTGGCACCATGCCTGGGAAAAAGTGTGATTGCTGAAGCCTGGCTTCAGGGAAAGGAAAGGAAAGGAAAGGAAAGGAAAGGAAAGGAAAGGAAAGGAAAGGAAAGGAAAGGAAAGGAAAGGAAAGGAAAGGAAAGGAAAGGAAAGGAAAGGAAAGGAAAGGAAAGGAAAGGAAAGGAAAGGAAAGGAAAGGAAAGGAAAGGAAAGGAAAGGAAAGGAAAGGAAAGGAAAGGAAAGGAAAGGAAAGGAAAGGAAAGGAAAGGAAAGGAAAGGAAAGGAAAGGAAAGGAAAGGAAAGGAAAGGAAAGGAAAGGAAAGGAAAGGAAAGGAAAGGAAAGGAAAGGAAAGGAAAGGAAAGGAAAAGGAAAGGAAAGGAAAGAAACTGCAAATGTCTATGTCTAAGAATAGATATTGAAACTGGAATATGGTTGACTGTACTCCAGGCTCCTGGGTTAAATACCAAGCTATTGCATACAATGCAAAAGGCTTGGGAAAGCTGAATAGCTGATGACTACAAATTAGCTGTTTAGGAAGCCATTGACATGTGGCCTCTGGAAAATTCTTTATTATGCACTCTTTTACTTTATTTGGGAAAAGGTATGGTGGTGGGGATGGAGATATTCTCATCTATGCTATGAGTATTGGAGCAAACTAAAGGCATGATGTGAAAGCACAATTGATTTTGCAAAATTTGTTTGAAAATATTGTAATGACTGTAGGAAGTTGTTTTGCCCTGGAATATGACCAAGCAGCTTGGACAATGTCCTGTTTGCAAAGCTATCAGTAGTGGATTGAGTAGTAAGGGCTGCCATGTGCTGGTTTTGCTGCTCTGAATTATGCTAAAACCCAGAATTATCATTCTGATAGTGAGGCAGATTTGGCAGATAAGCTACTAAACTTGCCTGGAGACACATGATGGGCAATCACTTTATAGTATAAAAGGCCAGTCCAATTCCACAGAGATAGGTTCTTCCAACATATTCCTGCTTGGAGTGTGTGAAGTTTACTCCCTTGGGTAAGAGAGGCCCTCCCATGGATACTCCTTGTGGTTAAGAGAAAGAGATCTGCCCACAAGCCCTGGTGTGGTGAGTTACATCAATCTCTACTTAATAATTGTTTCTTTTTGCTGGCTTTAGTATAATTGTGTTGTTACAGTGCACTATACTACACTACACACTGCTAGTAGTTTTGGTTTTTTATACTGTGTTGTAAGTAACTCGGATTAAGATCTTTTGTCTAATCATTTGTCACAATAATTAATTAATTTTATGTGTATATATCTGATTTGCCATCATTAAAGGCTGCAGGACAAAGTTACTTAAGCCACTGAGAGTCTGTGGCTAAGGTCAGATCCACCTGCCCCCAGGCTCCTCTCTGAGAAAGAGTTTAATGCACAGGGGGGTCCTTTCTGCACCTCATGGCTCAGTGGCAGGGCTTCTCTAATATACTTTTCCCATAACAATGGCTTAAAGGCTTCTCATGCTATGGTATTACTGATGCAGACTACAGGATGAAAATGAAAAACATCTCTGTATCAGATGATGAAAGCCTGAGCACAACACAGCATGAAGGACCAGCAGCACCCACTGGGTGGTGAGATCTGCCCTGGTACAGAGCAGGGCACACTGTTATGCAAGAGTAGGACCAATACAATAGTCAAAAGAGTAAAAGGCAGAACCTTCAGAAATATTCAGTGATATCCTCTGTAGGTATTCTTTCATCTGAGTCCCCATAGCACTAGTAAAGGCAAAAATACACCACAGGGAATGATGGAGACACATCTACTGATCACCTATTAAGAAATCACTTTTTTGTCATTATATGTCCTTAAACCATTAAGTTAATGGACAGGCTTTGTGCTTTGTAACTCTTTGAAATGATGTGTGCTGGAACTCATGTTATCCCACATGTTCATGTGTCATCTGGAAAAATGAAGTAATGAAATTTTCTGATGATACTCTATTATTTAAGGCAATAAAATGGAATTCAACTGTGAAGAGTTGCAGATGGCTCACAATACCGAGTGATTGTGAGAAAAATGGCAGATGAGATGCTGATAAATACAAAGTATTGCACATGGAAATAAACATTCTTAACCATGCATAACAGTGATGAGCTCTAAATTAGCTCTCAGCAAACAGGAAAAGAAAGATTTTTGAGCTGCCGTTGACAATTCCAATAAAATCTCAATGCCATGCTCAGGAGCCATCAAAAAAGTAAATAGAACATTAAGAATTCTGGAGAAAGGAACAGAGAACAAACAGAATGATAATCCTCTGTCACTGCATGATCATATTATGAATGTTATGCGCTGTTCAGATTCTTTCCTCCTCCAGGAAAACAGACATAGAATATATATATATAAAGGAAAGAGCAGTCAAAGCCTTGTGTTAGCTTTTGTATGGAGGTTAAAGGGTTCAAAATGTTTTCATCTTTGAAAGAAAAGGCTCAGAAAGGAGCCTGTGTATCTTCATGTGTATACAGCCATGAATGGCATGTAGCACTGAATAGGGACTCGTATTCACTATTTCTCACAACAAAATAAGTAAGGTCAACTGATTAAATTCTCAGGCAGCATGTTTAAAACTTTAAAAGAAATGGTGGTTGTCTTTCATGTGTGGTGCCAGGCATTTCAGAGCAGGATAAAGGCCATAAAATCATGCATTTTTTCTATAATTCAAACAATGTCAGAGATTATTTCTGGACAAGCAATGTGAGCAGCCTCAAATGCAACCTGGCTAGAAGGGGAAAGTTACTGAACAGAACAAAATGTCTGCAGAAATATATTGACAGAGAAAATTCCTGCCAGCCTGGGAGCTGTGAGCCTGGGAACCAGGCCTGAGAACCAGAAACACACTTGAAAAATGCAGCAGCTGCTCTCTTTGATATACACCCAGGGTGCCTACAAACTAGAGGCATCCTGAGATACCACCAAAAAGTGCAGAAACAAAGGACTGTAAAGACCATTTATGATCTGAAAAGGTGAAAAGGAGTCTAAAAAAATAAAAATTTATTGGAAAAAGTCAGAAAACATCACTTATTATTTGTTATATGTGAAAAATCAAGTTTTACAATGCCTATTAGCTGCTTGAAGGAATGATGTCTACATCCTCTTATAACTGTGATATGAAAAGGACTTAATTTTTATGCAAAATGAGTAAAACAACTGAGAACAATGTATGCTGCATGCATTTTTTCATCCTTAAGCAGGCTGAATTCTCCACATGAACTCTTTACAAGATCTTGGACTCTCACTGGGGAACTGGCTGCAAGCTCTGCCATGTGAGATAATCTCTGAAGTGAGATTATCTCTCTGTCACTTTACCCACTTTTGGAGTCAGTTTGGTTTGTTCTCCCACCTGTGGGATGGTTTGGCCCCTTCTGCAACCTGCCTACCTTATATGACATAGGTATTTGTTGGATACCAGAAACCTGGGATTTCTGAACTTTCTGTGCTTTTGGGCACTGATCCCCTGGAGAACACTGCTTTTGACTTAAGACCTTGGAGAAGTCTTCCAAATTTGAGTGATGGAGTTGAAATCACAAGTGTGTAGTTAAATGGAAGTGTGTGAGTTCACATGGTCAAGGGTTTTAAATTTGAAGGTTTTAGAATATAGTAATAGGTATGGGACAAGTTGGAGGATTTTGGGTGTTGTTTCTGTTTTCTTCCTCCTTCTTCATGATTTCAGGTAGTAGTTGTTGGTTGGATAGTTAGTGCTGCACCACAGGTCAAAGGAGCTTGGCTATTGGGTCAAAAGTATAAATAATATAGGTGTTAATTCTCTATTGGACTGTTCAGCCTTAAAAGACCTTGTAACTAGCTAGATTCACCTCAATTTTGATCACTTTTAGCTGGTACCTAGAAGTGTTGCAGAACTCTCTGTACTTTAGATAAGATTTAATAAACAACTAAGCCTGAACACAACAAAATTCATCTCCATGTTTTTAATCCTGAGTGAAGACAGAAGAAAATGAAGACAAGCCACTAATTAAGCAGTGCAGATACCACATCTACAGGTATTATACATCTATATAAATAATCTGTCATAAGCATGCATGCTGCTAATTGTTGATAAGCTTGTTTCACTAATGATGAGAGTGTTGTAATAGTCCCTACAGCTGTTAGTGATGGTTGGCTATTGGTTGCTATAATATCAATTGCTGTTATACTATTGATTGTTGCTCTACCACTGGTTGCTGCTGGAATTTGTAATGGTTTGAGAGATAGATATGTAAACTTTATTTATAATGTGTATCCTTGCATAGCATTTGTGGTGATCCGTAATGAAAATAGAGGAATTTAGAAGATAAAGCCTCTTGTGTCCTTGTGTATTAAAAAATCCTGCAA
Organism: Oenanthe melanoleuca; assembly: GCF_029582105.1. Taxonomy (NCBI): domain Eukaryota; kingdom Metazoa; phylum Chordata; class Aves; order Passeriformes; family Muscicapidae; genus Oenanthe; species Oenanthe melanoleuca. The sequence continues at coordinate 95,546,060 of NC_079333.1, forward strand.
ACCCATGGTCATGATCTCTATATGCCCATGGCTAACCCTTTAGGCTGTGACACCAGTCTCTGGCCCAGTTGGACCAGGGAGACCTGCAGGACACACCTGATGAGTTAGCACAGGGAACTGTCTGTCTACAGCCAATTTTAGAGGGAGAAATAGCTCCACGGTGCAGATGTGCTCACACTGCTCTTCTGACAGTCCCCAGTTGGCCTCTACCTTCACTAAGTCAGTGCCCAAAACTGGACAAGGTATTCCTGCTCAGGTCTTACTGATACATTGGGGTTTTTTGCCAACTCCACGTGTGTTTATAGATCATGGTATGTTGTTTGCCTTTTTCATAACAGTGCAGTGTTGTTGTGTTCTGCTCATGATCCTTCTCCAAAACAGCAACCTGGCTACTTGTTAAATGTGCTGTGCCCAAGCAGTTGGGTGCTCATCTCTTGCAGCATTCCCTTGCAGCTCTCTTTGGTTTTCATATTCATATTTCTCCATATTGCCAAGATAACTTTGTACCTTGAACTTGAGCTCCAACCCAACTTTGTGTCATCTGCAAGTGTGTGGTTGGGATCACCAATCCCTGGTGATCCAGTGCAATTGCTGGGCAGAACTGGAACAGAAAGACCTCTGGAAGAGCCCTTGCTGACACTTTACATTTTGCCATTGAAGTAATTTTCAGTATAGGTACAGAACATGTTTTGAATTCACCATTTAGTGATTTAATCCGTGCTGTATTTCTTTTTCTTGCTTATAAGAATGTCATGTGAGATCAAATCAAAAGAGCTTCCAAAGTGAAGTTTTATAGATTAGTTCTAGATCTTCTTTTCTGCTGCAGAGGAAAATTAGATTTTTTGTAATACAATTTGCTTCCTACAAATCTCCACTGCCTCCTTAACTTTCTTTATCTTTCAGGTACTTTCTAAATAGTTCATCATTTGATTAAAATTATTTCCAAGCTCACTGACATTTAATTCTCCATATTCTCTTTTTTCATTATTATTAGGAGAGTAACTACCATTGATCTGAGATGGCCCCTTCAGAAGAGGAGGGAAACAAAATGATTGCTATTGAATTCATATCCTGGACCAGCAGATCAGGTCAAGTGTAATAATGAGATGATCACCATTCCTAGGTGGCTTCCATATTGTGACATGACAATTCTGAAACACATCCTCAGAAAAGGCACAGAGTAGCCAATGCCTTTTTAAACTCTGCATTTTAGGCAAACTCCTGCCAAGTCTGATCTGTTGTGGGAGGTGGACTTAGTACAGCAGTGGCAGAAGTCAGCTGTGTGGATAGGCCTGAGATCATCACAGAAGCTGGATGCAGTGGGCAAGAGAGAAGAAGAGAAAGAAGGAGGGTGCAGAAGAGCAACTGTGCAAGAGCTGTGTCTTGTGTTACAATACAGGATGTGACCAGAAATGTGTATTTTATCACCATCTGTTGGAGCTGGGTGGGGCAGTGACCCTTATCTCCCTGGCACATACCATCTGCTAATGGGCCATCTTAAACCAGCTGGGGCAATCATCTTTATCTTCTCCACAACCCATCCTCCCTCCAGGAAGATGTCATCTGCTGCTGGCCCATTCAGTCCCACTGTATGGCTGATAAAATTACATCATCCCACTGGGAGATGCTCCAGCCAGGGGGAGGAGCCAAACCTTTCCTACCTAGATAAAAAACTGAGATTTTGGACAGCAAGTTATCCATCTTTCCAATGGATTCCAGAGGAAAACCAGATCTTTCCACATCATCCCTGGACCTTCAGAGGAAACTGCACCTTCTCCAGGAGCACTGCTCCAGCTGAACCACATCTGCCACTGCAGGAGGATGCAGCCACCATTTAATGGGACTGCTGCCAACACCCTGACTGACTGACAGGGTGTCAGGTTGTATTCTGACTCTGTCAGTGTTTTGGGATTGTTCTTTGTAATACTGTATTTCTATTTTAATTTTCCTAGTAAAGAACTGTTATTCCTAATTCCCATCTCTTTGCCTGAAAACCCCTTAATTTCAATATTATAATAATTTGGAGGGAGGGGGTTTACATTCTCCATTTCAAAGAGAAGCTTCTGCCTTTCTTGTCAGACACCTGTTCTCCAAACCAGGACAAGCTGACAGAAGTTATTCCCACTTTTTCTGCAGAAATGTGCCCACAGACTCGACTAGACAGGGTTAAGCTGGTATGAGGCACAGCTCTGTGGTACATGGTCAACATGCCTTTCTGCTTCTTTCACAAGTCACTGCCTGTGGAAGGACAGAAAGCATTGAGTGAGGGAGGAACAAGGCACATGGTGATCAGGGCACATCAATATCTTGGCAGCAAAGTACTTCACATTGAATAAAGCACTTCCTTGTTCCTGTGTCATGCTGTGTGCCTGTGCCTTCAGCACACCTACAGGGCTGTCATGCACTCTGGGGGCTGTTGACTGTTGACTCCCATTGGTGAGGAGGAAATAAAGTAAAATTAGCTGTGACATAAGCTGAAACATCAGGCTCTGACCTGCTGACAACCCTTATCAGCTTCTAAGATGAGTAATGACTAAGATTGCCTGCCAGCCTGCAGGGTCAGCCTGCCAGGTCCAGACCAGGTCCTAGGAGAGGGGTGGGAACAGGAAGAGCAGTGCCCTGCCTGAATCTGTCTGTGCTTGCAGCTGTGGGACTGAGGCCAGCTCTGACCATGGCCACAGCTGTCAGGCAGTGCAGAATGCCTTGTGGGCTTTCCCCAGATGTGACACCACTCCAGGTGCTCATCCAGCACTCCAAGGCTGGCCCAGACACCCTGATCCCTGGAACTCTCCCACCACAACAGAATTCCAGCAGGGGCAGGCAGCTGGGCTCTGCAAGATGTCCCAGATCCTCAGGGAGCTGAGCCTCAAAGGGGAGCCACTAGTGCAACATGCACCATTACTGACCAGAGACCTTCTGGTAAATTTGGTGAGGTGAAAAGTCATATTTCCCAAAAAGACACATGAAAAAATTCAATTGAATGCTTAAATTCTTGGCTTATCAAATGCACATTTAACTTAAAGCTGAGAACAGCCAAGAGGTCCAGAAATGGGCAGAATTCTTGCTTTGAAAAAAAGTGTTTGAGCTCTGAAAAATAAATATTTGAGTGAAAGCAGGGCTCCTTCCAAGAAACTCTTCTACAGTAATACATCTAAATAAACTAATAGAAATCAATATTATTCATTAATAATTCAATTTGGGGATTTTCTTGGCAACTTTCAAATTAATGTGTTTTATCAGTTCAGTGCTCTGGATTTCATCTTAAGATAAGAGAAAAATTTATTCTTTCATCTATCCTTGTCTACTCTGGGGAAAATAACTGTATTATTACTCAGCTATTTTTCAAAAGTTGCTCAGTTCTTATAAATGGATTGGGATCACCTTGGACAGCAATGTACAGGACAAAATTCCTAATAGCAGATGGGAGAGGACAACCTCCTGTTTTCTCTATCCACTGAGCATTTTTCCATAGTCCAGCCTGACATAAATTGTGGTTAAAATACCACAAAGCTTATATAAGGGTTTGATTAAAAAAAAAACAAACTAACTAAATTATAGTAATATAGTTAGTGTTGCTTAGCACAATGTCCTGGATAATAAAAATCTCATCAAATAAATAATGGTTTTGCTCTTCAATAAGGTGATATATTTAATGATTAAAGATAACTTCTCTGATATAATAGTCTGTGTAAAGGCTTTAGGAGATGACAGTACTCAGCTTAAAAATGTAAAATTATAGAAAAGGAAAAAGCCAGACTGGAAAGAAAAATAACTGGCTGATTGACAGACTTCAAGTTTCTGTCAGCAGGGAGGTCGCTGGATGGGGACATATTTATTCCTCATGGACTGCCCCAGGTACTCAGCATCTTCATCAGCACCTGCAAGAAGATACACTCACTCCTGGTACACCACAGGCATGACAGAGGTTAGCAGGGAGGTCAACAAACACCAGGGTCTGGGGCAAGAGAGCACTTGGAGAAAAGTGCACAAGTGTAGCTAAATGCCAGTTATACATCAAGGCAGAGGGGGAGAGGCATTCCTGCCTGGAAAACCAGGGTGTCTGGAAGGTGTCTTGGTCTTTCAGGGGAGAAGCAATCTCTGTGGAAAATACTTTGGCAAAAATAGTAAACAAAAATATTATCCTTGAGAATTAACTGGGAGAGATGAATATTCACTTGTTTCTTAGTACCACTGCTCTAGGGAGAAAAGTGCAGCAAGAGCAAACAGCTGGAGAAAAGAGAGCTGGACCCAGACCTTTCAACTGGGAAATCAAAGGACACCACTGGAAAATGACTACTGCAAGAGCTTGTCTTGGCATCAGGGTGACACTGACATGAGAAGAGTGCTCTTAAGCTGTTTGTGAGGCTGAGAAACAGGTGTGCAGGTATATGAGAACCAAACAGCTTGTAAACCAATCAAAGAGTACTCAGGCTGAGATCTTCTCTTACACTGGGACTTTATACTATCTATTGGTCCTGCAGAAGTATTGGATTCCTGCTATATGGAGGGTATTCACGGCTCTAAATAGGAGCAATAACAATTTGTGCAATTGTCTGTGTTTCAAGGGTAATACAGAATCATTATTGTATCACTGAAAATTATACTAGGCTTTTTAAATATGTGTCTGACTCTTAATTAGTTAATTAAGAATGCTCATCTTCCTATCACAAACAATTTGTGAAGGTAGATGGCAGAGGAAGTACTTTAGGAGTTTAGGAATTTAGGACTGACAAAGGTGTTTGGAAGCCAGGCAGAATTAACTGTTGAACTCTGCAAGTAATGAAGCAACTGCAGAGCTTGCTGACTTCCACATATGGTTTGTGCTTCCCAAAATTCAGGCTTTAAGTTACTGTGAATGAACTGGACCTTCCAAGACAAACAATTGTGTGCATGTGTCTGAATTAATCACAGGGATACAGGGTAATATTAGCTGTAATTGATATAAGGTGACATTTATTGGAATAGAGGTTTAAGTTTTCGTGTTAGAGAGAAATGTGGACACAGAGCACAGAAAGAAACAGACACAGCATTACCTCTTTCATCTAAGCAGCCAGAGCACCAAGTAAAGCAGACTGCCTGGTTTCTTTGAAGTTAATGGTATTAATTATGCTGATTGCAGCTGTGCCATTACAGAGGCACCTTCTGAAGATGTGGCTGCTGTCATCCTAATCCCCACCCCACACACCTGTGAAGTCCCATGAGGGGGGGATGTGTCTCTGAGCTGCTCCCAGAGCTGTTATCCTCCAGCTCCCAGGTGTGAACACCTTCCCCCAAGGCTGTTCCCACAACCTACTGTGAGCATCTCTCACAAGAGAGCCGAGCACAGAATGGCCACGTGTGACAAGTGACACCATGTCCAAAGTGTCTGTTTATAGGGACATACAAAACCCACAGGGGGACATGACAGCCAGATTGGATAGGAGACAGCAGGTAACTGCAATAATTCACTGGAAGATATATGAAGCTCTGTTTCATATGAAAAGTTTTGCTATATGCTTTGATTCTTTTTTCTTCTCACACTCTTAGATGCAAATCACAATTATTCCATGTTACAAATAACATGGATTTTATTTGCTGATTCTGGTCTAAGTGGTACTTTTCATTTCACTAAAGAGTCTTCTCTTTTTGGTAAGTAACAAACGCCCTAGAGAAAAAAAATTTTTTTAATTTCATCTTTTAAATTCTGGAATGTTTTTTTATCATGCCTTGCCTTGGTGTAAGTTCCTTCTTCTTGTTTAAATTCTATACCAGGCAACATTCTAAAGTTGCAGGTACTAAACTCCACACTGCAATCTCATGCATTATTCCCTTGGAGGGGGAAGAAGGGACTTGGGGAGTTAATACATTTGAGTTAACTGGCCCAGCAAAGGCAAGATGTGGGCTGGCCTTTTGGTTGGTATCAGGTGTACAGTTTGTATCTGCTGATTGCATTAGGAATTAGCAATTGCTTTCAGTTTGGCTCAGCTTTCTTTCTTTGCTTAAAAAGTTATAAACAGAAGCTGAAAGAGGCATCTTGTAGTCTACTAGTTTTGAACCCAGACAAAAAAGTGGAAATAAAGATGCTTTGATTTATTGATTTTATTTGACATGCAGGAGAAACAAAATTCTGTTGACAACAAAGCAATTAATCCAGGAGTTCTCTAGAGGTGCATTAGAAGTCAGACTGTGTTTCAATGTTATCCCCAGCAGTCCTTAACAAATTGGGAAAATGTTGGTTTTGCATGGCCTGGTTTTGGGGGGGCACAGAGGTGGCTCATGTGAGAAGCTGCTGGAAGCTTCCACCATGTCCAGCAGAGCCAGTCCCTGATGGCTCTGAAGATGGACCTGCTGCTGGCCAAACTGGGCCAATGAGAGGTGATGGCAACACCTCTGTGATGATACATTTAAGAAGGAAATCAAAACAAACGGGGCAGAGTTTTTTTCTACTAGTCAGAGAAGAGGAGAAGGTGAGACCATAAAAGGGAAAGAACATGGAGACACCAAGGTCAGTGCAGAAGGAGGGGCAGGAGGTGTTCCAGGTGCCAGAGCCAAGATTCCTCGGCAGCTGTGGGGAGACCATGGTGAGGCAGATGTGTCCTGCAGCCACAGGGATGCAGAGATCCACCCACAGCCCATGGGATCCATGGAGATGCAGGGATCCACCCTCAGCCCATGGGGATCCACAGGGATGCAGAGATCCACCCACAGCCCATGGGGATGCAGAGATCCACCCACAGCTCATGGGGATCCACAGAGATGCAGAGATCCACCCACAGCCCCTGGGATCCAGGGGGATGCAGAGATCCACCCACAGCCCATGGGGATCCACAGGGATGCAGAGATCCACCCACAGCCCATGGGATCCATGGGGATGCAGAGATCCACCCACAGCCCATGGGATCCACAGGGATGCAGAGATCCACCCACAGCCCATGGGATCCATGGGGGAGCAGAGATCCACCCACAGCCCATGGGATCCAGGGGGGTGCAGAGATCCACCCACAGCCCATGGGGATCCATAGGGGATGCAGAGATCCACCCACAGCCCATGGGATCCAGGGGGATGCAGAGATCCACCCCCAGCCCATGGGATCCACAGGGATGCAGAGATCCACCCACAGCCCCTGGGGATCCAGGGGGATGCAGAGATCCACCCACAGCCCATGGGATCCAGGGGGATGCAGAGATCCACCCCCAGCCCATGGGATCCAGGGGGATGCAGAGATCCACCCACAGCCCCTGGGATCCAGGGGGATGCAGAGATCCACCCACAGCCCATGGGATCCAGGGGGATGCAGAAATCCACCCCCAGCCCTTGCAGCAGCCCCATGCCAGAGCAGGTGGATGCCTCTGTGATCCAGTGGGAGACCTGGTGCAGAGGGTCCCTGCTCCCAGGCTGGAGCAGCCTGTCCTGGTTGGACTGCACCCCGTGGGATGAGTGACCCACACCACAGCAGGTTTGGGAGGGCTGTGTGCCCATGGGAGGGACTCCCATCTGCAGCAGGGGCAGTGTGGTGAATCCACACTGGGAAGGTCACAGAGAGCTGTCTACCACACAGGGGAGGATTCCTTTCCCTGAGCAGTGGAAGAGAACCTTTGGTGACCAAAATCCCCACACCCTGTCTGCCTGCACTATTGGTGGGAAGGAGGAGGGGTTGGAGGAAAAGGGTTTTTTAAGGGCTTATTTTTCTTCTTATTGTCCTCCTCTGACTTTGTTAGCAATAAATTCATTTTGTACTTCTAAGTTGAGCCTGTTGTACCCCTGGAGTGTTTACTCCCAGTCCTTATCTCACTCATGAACCCTTCATTAATATTTTTTCCCTCTCCTCTGCCTAGGCTGGTAGAGGGGGGAAGTGAGTGACTTCTGTGGGTGCCTGCCATTTGTCTGATGTCAAACCAAAACAGAAATTTAAAAAAAAAGGAAAAGAGCACAAAAAGGGATATGAACAACATATGGGACTGCTTCAGAAAGATTGACAGAGAGAATGTATTCATGAAATGAGCTTCCCTCAGGTTTGCATCCTGTATCCAGCAAAAATGCAGATTTGAATCCAAATGCACTGAGCCCCAAAGACCAGTTAGTCATCCAGCTCTAGGTACACTGTATTCCAGAAGTGCAGGAACAGGCCATTAAGAATAGTGATGATACAGATGGCCAGAGTATGAGAATATTATTCCTCTCCACTGGCCCTGCAAATTTGTTCTGTGGGAGTTTTCATGTTGAATTGCTTCCCTCAAAGTCCCAATGCAGCCCTCATAACAAAATAAGAGTAATCCTTTTTGTTTTCTTCCTGGTGTCATCCTCATGCAGTCATTTAACTTCTTTGAGAAGAAAAAGGAGATTGAAAATATCAGTAAGAGCTTGGAAGTAGCTTGAGTATGTGGCATAAAATTTCACAACAACTTGCTGGACTTTTAATTGAAAATTATTACCTTTCCCTTCCTTTCCAAGGACAGTAAAAGCAGATGAGTGGGTTAGAGTCCCAAAGAAAATTGTGCTCAGCTGGATTCACTACAACAGTTCAAACTTCCTCTAGAGGTGACTAAATGGGCCAAATGGGAAAGGAACTTTAATATTTGTTCTCCACTGAGTTACTCCAAATCTTACTGGCTGCTATTATGGTATATAACATTTTGCCATAAGAGTCCCTGAGCCACAGATCCTCAATAAATATTTTGCAATCTTCAGCCCAAGACTCTAGTGTTCGAAGAACTCAGCTCTGAGCAAAGAACCATAGAAACAGAGTTCCTCTTCTCCATGATAAATCCTGATCTAACAAAATTCTCTGGTAAATAAGATACACCGGCAAGATTTAATAAATTTCTGAATGTGTCTCTGTCCTCCCTCTTGAAAGCATCTATTAACAGGCAAAATGAGTTCCTAAATTTCAGTTATCCAAGAAGATGCATGGAAAACAAGGCTAACATGCCATAGGACTGTCAAAATTGCATCCCTCTTCTGGAAACCTGCAGGACAATGAGTGTTCATCTATTCCCAGTGCTTATGCACTCTCCATGCTGCACTGTGCCTGGACCTGGAAAGCATCAATTCTTTCAAAGTCTTGAATTTTATGTGATTTCACTTATCCTGGTGTTGGTTTTCAGTTGTTTTGAATAAACATAAGCTCTCTGGATTTCCAGGGGAGCAGACACCCCTTTTCTGCACTTAAGATCTGCCAGAAACACAAACCAGCTCTTTGCCATGGCTGTACACACTGAATGGCAATTTTAACCTGTTAACAAGTTAAACAAATTGTTGGGGAAAGTATGTCCTCCTTCCAACCTGTTAGTGGGCTTCATCATGCTGGAAATACCTAGAGGGCTGAATATCCAGATATCCAGTGGGTGTTCTGTGCCAGAGGCTTGGAACAAAGAAGGAAGCAATAACACAGGGTTGAGAGAAAACTGCATTTTGCTACACCACCAATGCCAAGACAGCCTGAGATCTTCAGCTCTGTGTTCCAGAAGGGAACAATAGCTACAGAATAGGTAGCTTTGATGAACCCAGTATCCAGGACAGGAATACAGGTAGGCAGAGACAATCCAGGGATTTCTCAAAGTTGGCAACAGCTTTTTACAGCTTTTGTGTACAGAGAGCCAAGAAAACAACCAAAAAGGAGACACTTCCAAGAACCATGAGCATTAGAAAGGAACTGAAATCAGAATGAAGGGTGACCACATTTCTTAAGATAGAAAACAAAATCATCTGGCTTCAGAAAGTCAGCCTTTTAGAAAACTATCTGGTTCAAACCTGGAAGAAAGAAAGGAGCTTCAGGGAGCTAAAATGTCCTCAGAGAAATAGATCTCACATATGTGTTTTGTGTCTAACCAGAGATTAGGCAGAGTGAATAAGGAAAATAAAAGATTAGATGATAATTTCTTTAGGGAGGCAGCAGCAGATATACCAGATCTCCCTGTAGTGAGGAGTTGGATCCATAAATTAAGGGATAGATATAGATAGATAGATAGATAGATAGATAGATAGATAGATAGATAGATAGATAGATAGACAGATAGATAGATAGAATGCTAAATTAGCATAACTCAAAAGGAAAACCCACCTTCCAAACAAGGCAGAAGTTGTGAGAGACTTACAATAAGCAGTTTAATTGTTGCAAATCCTATCATACTCTTCATTTAAGTATTTTCTTTTATGTTGTTCTTGTAGTAAATCTCAAGATAAAAGCATTGCTGTTTTCCAAACTGAGAAAAATAAGTCACAAAGCCTGGAATAAAGAAGCTGCAGTTCAAGAATAAAAGTTAATTGCAACTGAAATATGTATCACAGACCTATGAAAATAGATAATTGAAAATATAGGTCTTGAGGAGAAACAGATGATGGGGAAGGGTATTTATTAAGTGGAATTAGCTAGAAGAAAAGATATTTGTGCCAGAGATGGGTAATGGTGTGGATTAGAGTCAACCTCGAAGATATAAGATGTCTTAAGTGGGATTGATGATACATGTGTATATCATCATGATGTATGATAGATCATATAATATATGATGCATAACAGATTACAAAGATGCAGTTGTCAGGAAGTGAGAAGGAGCTCCCAAAAACCATGGGGCATGGGATCCCAGGGAAGTGGGGGTGGGAGTGGGACTGTTTGAATGATGACAAGGAGCCACTCAGACTTGCTACATAAATTGAAATTCCCATAGCTGAGATGGTTAATGGAGGAAACAGAGAGAAGAAAACCCACTAACAGGCAAGACTGAAAGAAATGGGCTGTTAGGGAAAGGCAGTAACAAGAACAGTATGGGCTGGAATGAACAAGTAGTTAATTACACTAGCAAAGGGAGGAAAAGGCAAATCCTCAAATATATTGCTTTTTCTGTCTGGTTTCTTCAGACACTTCTTGTCTGGAAAGACCTCCCAGCACCTGTTCTGATTAAAGGCTATGGACTGCTTGTAACAAGAACAAGTCTATTAGTATTAATCACTACTTCTCCACACAGGCAAATAATACTCTGTAAGTGCCAAACATTGTATTAAATAGGCATGTTAAAAACTCTAGGCAAAGAAATATTCACACAGGAGAGATTGTGCAGATGGAGTCTGAAGCATGTATAAACTTCACAACGACCTACACAAGCCCAAAAGCATTTCTGCCAATTACTGGAGTAATAATTTCCAAGGATGTTGGCCAGTACCCTTCCTTCATTTTCTTTCGGATATTTGATAAAATTCTTTGACTTCTGATTGAGTCACAAACTGAGATTTTTCCTTGTCATTGTTTCCAGTAATTTCCCCTTTCTCCAATCTTCCATCACTCCTGTGAAGGTCATGATGACAATTCTACTTTTTCTCAGCAGAAGACAAACCTGCCACACTGTGGCACAGTGAGGATTGGTCTTCAAAAAGCCCATATGCCCTCTTCTGAAAACTACCCAAGCCCAAAAATATGAACTCACTGAACTTTAGGCTCTTATTGCACAATCCCACATGCAATGGATGCCACACACTCGACCACAGTCTGACAATGCTGATCCCAGCTGGAGTCAGCACTCAGGAGTGTCTCACCCAGGAGCTGTGACATTCCCGTCCTGAAAGTCTTCCCTGAGTAGCTGAGACACATCAGCACAAGTCTTCCCACAGAAAAGGAAATTGTAGTTTCCATTTGCATTTTTCTGATCACAGATGAAGTGCATGGGTACCTCCGTTTTATCCCCAGGTTTTTCAATCACTCAGGTAATACTACAGAAATAGCACTGGTACCCAGACAGTGGGAGATCAGTGCATCTGCTCCTAATGCTGTATGTCTTGTGAAAACCTTTTAGAGAGCAATTGAAGTGGGTTTGGTTGGGGCACAATACAGCTTTTCTGCAATGTATTGCATGCTTGATGAACAGCAAAGGATCAGGTGACATTTTATGAAAAATACATCAGATGATGGATACACTTACGTTGCACAAAACAAAGCTCCAGCAAGAAAAGAAAAAGCAATGCTGCTAAAAGCTTCCTTATGGAGCAAGACTTAGAGTGGTAACAGTTTTCTTTTGTTGTTTAAGCAGCACAAATTGTGATGCAGGTGTAAAAAGCAGTCTAATCCTTGCTCAAGTGGAGAGTAAGCATAATTAAGCAGCAGCTGCCCATTTATCTTTGAATAGATACCTCTCAGCCAACTGAACAGTAACTGTGCTGAAGGATTTTTTTATTTTGCACGTTTAGACCTTGAATTGTGCTCAATATCAACTCAGTGAAAATGATTGCCTGACTTTAGAGAATGATTCAGCTCCAAATGGCAGACTCCTGACGTGTCTCTGCAGAAATCAAAGCTACACAATTCATGATTAATCACAAGTCTTTTATTTCTTATTTCCCACTCCTTGGTTTGCTTTGATTTGTGGTTTGGTTTTAACAATGAAAAGGTCAGTTGACTTCTCTTTCTTGTGTTTCCCTACCCTCATCAAGTATGACCCCAGGTTATCTCTTTTTGGCCACATCTCCTTTTGGTCACATCTGCCTCTTCATCTCATCAAATGTAACTTAGCAAGAGTATCATGGATATGCAAAGAGGTAAACTCTTCTCAGAAACCACAGGGCACATTTCTCTTTTAAATTAGTTTCTCTTTTTAAAGTATTGGGAACTGGCACTACTTGAATGTGTCATCCTACAAAAGGAAGGCTTTTACATTATAGATATGTGCAATGAAGTTGTCACCCTGGCTTCCCTCTATGGTCAATGAAGAGAAAGAGGTATCTCTGTAGCATGATTCATCTCTGTCCAAGCAAGAATTAATCCAGTCTGTAAGTGCCCATTCCTTCCCATTAACTACTGAGGGTCCCTGGGATTACTCACTCCTACATCATTCTGGTTGTCTCTAACAGCAAGATGACTCTAGCCCAAATATTAACTCAGATTGTTCAGACAGACAGAATAGTCCAGACACATGGACAAATGAGCCCATTCCTTCCTCCCACCAGTCTTGCCCACTGTCTGCAGCATGCAAAGATGTGCTTTGGACCCTGCTCTTTTTCCAAGGCAAGGGGTGGGAGTGCCTGGACTCATCAGTGATATCAGCTGGGTGCAGACTCTCACCTTTGCTGACCATATGGGCCAGTATTGGCAGGACTGAGCATGCCACAGCACAGCCCCACAGAATATAAACTGAAATAATTTCCTGAGCTACCTCTATAGTGTGTCATTAACAAGCCAGTGCAACTTTATTGTCCACAGCACTTTTACCAAACTGTTGAAACATCTTTATTATTCAGCATGCACCATATTAACCTGTGGAGAACAGCATTTGAAACAAAGTCCTGTTTCTCCAACCAAAAGAGAGAGTATTTATTAATTTTGCCCTCATGCTGCTTTAATTCCTCAAAAGATAGATTAAATTAAATTGGAACAATACACAGGTGAATTGAAACCAAGAAAAGGAATGATTGTTACACATGATGTTGTCTTTTGAAGTATTTGATGCCTGATTAGCTGAGAGCTCTTCTAAACAGCAGCCTGAATAGCAGCTGAATCACTTCAGGAAGCCCTGACTCAGGTTGTAAGTGGTGCACACACAAGAAAACTCTCCCTTGTGACATTGAAGGGTGTGGCTTGGAGCATCTGTCATTGTCTTTTCCTTGCCCCATAAAAATCTGCCAGGCAGTTTCATGTTCAGTGCAAAGGGCACACAGATCAGCACACTCAGTGCTGGCTGGGAGAGAAGGTGCCCATCCTCATGACAGGAGGGTGTGCCAGCTGGCACTCACCCATCATCTCAAATAAGGAGAGACTGTTTCTCAGCAGGATGGAACATACAACAGGACAATCATTTTGTGATTGAAGGAGTGCCAGATAATTATAGTATTTTTAAGAAGGGAACTCTGTTGCAGTTATATTTTTATCTTCTAAATGCAGAACTGACAGATCAGCTGGCAGGCATGACTTACAGCAAACACAGGAGAGGCCCTTTGCATCTGTATATATTTTGTGCAAATGGTAAAAAAAATGGTGATCATGGATGTGTATTTTTCTACCAAAGTAATTTTGTGCAAGTGCCAAGGACTCCTCAAGAAGTCAATTAGTTCAGAAAATTCCTCCTGAGCACAACTGATTCCTCTGCTAAAACATGGTCTTCAGAGTCATATGATGGACAGAATGACCATGAGAACTGCTAAATGCTTCTAGAAAGAGAGGCTGAAGAATGAAATAACATTTCCAAGACTGCACTGTATTAGATGAGCTGGGGGATGAGATTTGCTGATTATCTGCCCCCAGACATATCCATTAATCCACTATTGAGCACACTCCAAATATATAGTAGGACAAATTATTTTGGGAGGAATATTGACCTCAGGAGAGAGAATTAGGGTGGAAAAAAAAGAAAATATGTCTCATGCAATACTAGAGGGCTTGTATTCCGCAAGCATTAATAAGTAAACAGAAACTCTGGATTTTTTAAATAAACTGGTGGAGTGAGGTTTAGGAGAAATGACTATTCTGCAAAGAGAAGTTCCTCCATTACACATGACAATCAAAAGTTGTCGACACAGTGCCTGTCAAATAAAAATTGTATTTCACATGTAGAATAGCAGGGCACTCTAAAACTTGCAGAAGCTGTAGATTTTCCACCCATGAACTTCTAATAAATTTCTTATCACCAATTTCAATCTGTGCAAACTGCATTTCTTTCCCTGCATCTGGGTACTCACTAGTGTGTCTGCCTGCCTGCTGCCTGCTTGTGACTGAAGCCAGGCTGCAAAATGTGAAAGATAGCAGGGCTCTCTCATACCTGCTGTAAACACTGAGTCCTTCCCTCTTAATCCTTCCTCAGCTCATAGTTTATCTTTGCTTCTCTTCCTTTAGTGACAAGCTGCTGCAGTTGTGCCGTTTTAGGGAGCAGGAGGGATGCCAGGGGGATTTTCAGGATAGCTGTGCTCTCCAGGCAGGGGATGCAGCATGGAGTGCTGCCCTCCCCCAGTGCACCACACCTTCACTTGTGGATTTTTCTTATCAACAGGTAGGAAAGCTGCCCTGTGACAGATGTCATGCACAGTCCTGGGTAAAGGGTTTCAAGTTTGGTGCATTTTTCTTGTAATGCATCAAGAAGGGAGGGGAAAACCTGCCTGCAGACACAGCAAACACCCAGCCATGCTTCCTGCCAGCACACAAATGAGAGTCACAGGTCTGCACCTGCTGTGCATGGGTTCAGGTGGCTTTCCAGAAAAGACCCAAAAGCTCAGACACCTCTGGAATTAATAGTGGTTTTGTGGAAAAATATTTTCCTCTAATTTCGCATCTGTAAATGAGAATAATTGTGCTATCTCATCAGCTGCTTACAAATGATGTGGCAGTGTCACATTACACAGCACACACTCTTGGCCATGTCAAATGGTGTATTTATATACCTGGTTGTGGCTGACCTCTCACTTTAAGATAATTCAGGGATGAAAGAATTTCTTTTGTTTTGTTTCTCTGTTAATTTCATGAGATGCATTAGCCCAACAGTGTAGCAGCCCCTCAGTCAGGGAATGGGATTCAGGAGGGTGTATATAAACATTTCCTTCTTCCCCCCTGCAACACATCATGAAGGAGACCTGTCCCTACTAGATATGACCAGTGAAAAGCTCAATATTCTTTCTTCTACCAAAAGCAGGAAATCTCTTACTAGTTTCTTCTATATTTTAGAAGACTTTTTTTTAAGACTTCCTTGCATTTCTAACATTAAAGCTATAATGTGTTCATTTGACACAGGGATAATTTATAGCAATACACATAGGCTGATTCTGCTGTCACAATGAGAGAAGAGGGAAGAAGAAAAGAAAGCAATTAATAGAGCATTTGGGGACATGAAGTAAACAGAAATCCATTCTCTTCCCTTCCTCCTCTACAACACCCACACACATGGTTTTCTAATTTGCTCTTTTGCATGAGACAAGGTTTTAGACAAGCTCTAAGACCAATTACTTTCTATTTAGCATAGGAAACAACTAACTGAGAAATTGGATTTTAGGCAAACAATATGTGCAAGCCTGGTCATTTGTTCCAGAACCAACTTCAAAATACAGTGGGTGATATAATGTGTAACCCGAAGAATAAATGAGCACTGTGCAATTTAGGCTACTTTTTGACCTTGTATCTTTCATGGAACTAGAAGTCCTTTCTAATTTTCTGTTAACTAACTGCCTCAGTTGTTCATCTCTTCTCTGAGATGTCCTGATACTTCTGCCAATAGGTATTGATCCCCTTGCCAAAAAGCTTACAACACTCTGTGGCCAAACAGGGAAAAGGAGGGTGCAGAGACAAACATGAGAAAAGGACATCAGTTTTCAAGCTCAACAAAGCTAGTAAGAAAAATTGATTTGATAGCTGTAGAAAGTTTTTTAAATTCCCTTCAAGTTTCCACCCAACACTACTTGCCACCACCACAGAAGCAGAGCCAAGGTGCAGAGACCCAGCACCAGCACTCTCAGCTGGTTTGTGTGTGTGTGTTTGTCAGGGAAAGGCCTTTGGACAGCTTCACTGTATTTGCAGAGCTGCCCTACCATATAGACAATAACTCCCAAGATCATTGTGTCCAGCCTTTGACAGACCAACATGTCAAGCAGACATAGCAGTAAGTGCCAGGTCCAGTTGTTTCTTTAACACTCCCAGAGATGGTGACTCCACCATGTCCCTGGGCAGACCATTCCAATGCTTACCCATCCTTTCAGTGAAGGAATTTTTCCTGATTTTCAACTCAAACTCCCCTGCACCAGCCTGAATCAATATCCTCTTGTCATGTCACTGTCTGCCTGGCAGAAGAGGCTGACCCCCACCTGGCTACAACCTCCTTTCAGGGAGCTGTAGAGTGATAAAATCTCCCCTGAGCCCCCTCTTTTCCAGGCTGAACACCCCCAGCTCCCTCAGCTGCTCTTCATAGGACAGAGATGTGCTCCAGACCCTCCCCCAGCTCTGTTTCCCTTCTCTGGACTCACTCCAGAACCTCAGTGTCCTTCCTGATTTGAGGGGCCCAAAACTGGACACAGGATTTGAGGGGTGACCTCAGCAGTGCTGAGTACAGGAGGCAATCACTGTCCTGTCCTGCTGGCCACACTATTGCTGACACAGGCCAGGTGCCATTGGCTTCTTGGCCACCTGGGCACAGCTGGCTCATGTTCAGCTGCTGTTGACCAGCACCCCCAGGTCCTTTTCCCCAGGGCAGCTTTCCAAATACTATTCCCCCAGCCTGCAGTGCTGCATGGCACTGATGGGAACCAAGTGTAGGACTTGAGGCTTCACCTTACTGAACCTCATTGGACCTCACAGAGTTGGCCAAGGCCCATCAATCCAGCCTGCCCAGATCCCTCTGTGGATCCTTCCTGCCCTCTAGCAGAGCACTCCCACTCATCTTGGTGTTTGTGAACTTACTGAGCATGCATTTAATCCCCTTACCCAGATCATTGACAAGACATTAAACAGGAACACCATGGGTACAGTCTGGCAGCAGCAGAATGTTCTCTCTGGCTCTCTGCTCTGCTCACAGCAGTGAGTTTGATCACACATATATGACACTTGATTGTTAAAGGATAAAGTATGCTCTGTAAAGGAGACAGACTCTATAGAAGTTAAAAATATGCAAGGTATAGCTCTTTAAAACATGGTAATGACATATCAGCTCCTGGCCAAGGGCTTTTGGCAGGATTTGAGGTTTTTTCCAAGCAATATATGTTCTTAAGCTGGGAAAATTAATGGCTTTATACCCACCTTTTACAAAATCTTGTAAATAAGTAGCATTCTTATCAGATCAGAGAATTGCTTGCACAATAAATCCGTACTTCTTATCAAAATTTTTAATTTAAATTTCATTGTTACGTTTTCATTAACAGCCTGGGATTGGGTAGTATTTTTTCTGGTAAGACGAGAGAACTGACATGCCATACTTGATAAATAAATAATTTGGAATAGTGCATGTCTCAATTCAAACCAAATCAATGATGATTGAAATGAAGTTATCACTTTATCATTTTTATCATGTGCAGTGATAAAGAGAGCTTTTCCTTGATTAAATGCCACCATGTTAAGTCAGAGTGTTTGGAAGACCCAAGTAGAGCTAATGGATTTCATTTAATTGAATATTGAATATGACAAAAAGTATAGGATGGGTCACTCCAAAATTTCCTACAATTTTTAGCCAATTTAGTTATGTCACTACAGCCACAACTCAAGCACAAGAGGACACATCCATTAAGGCAGCAGCTCAGTTAAAGCCAGGTGTGGGTTAGGATGTGTTCAGCTGTTTCTTGTGGCCATGGTACCCTGCCATGCATGTGTCCTCTCTGCTCATCCCCACAGTCCTTCCTTCCTCTGGCTGAGGCATCCTGGCATGGGAGCAGCACAGGAGCTGGTCACTGCATCCTGCAGAGACCCTTTTCCTTCTTGCACATGAACTTTTATGGACTCTTTGAGCTCTTATTTTAAATCTTTTAAGTACTTTGCCTCAAATGCCTCCTTCTGGACAGCTATGTCTGTTTGACCACCTTGATACTGAAAATGTCTCCTCACATCCAAATTGTACAAATATATCATTTGGGACATTTTACTTATTTACTCTAAAGACCACTTTTGTTGCCCTGATATTTTCTCTTATAAAAGTTTTAGATGCAGCAATCTTAGTCCAGCCTTTGTGGTGCTATGCTGAACAGGAGCAAAAGTCTTTCATTTTTCTTCTGAAAGGATGAAACCATGATCCTTCAGATATTCCCTTTGTACCTATGTCTCAGTTTGAGTCTATAATTTTTAATATCAGAGAATGAGCTCCATGGAAGGTTTCATCTTGTAGCTCATCTTCCTACATACTTATTGACAGTATTCTATTTAACATTACATGGAGATTTAGTTATTCTGTTTGCTAGAACACCCACCTCTTCCTCCTCCCTTGCTTAATCCCAGCTAAGCAATCCTTATGTGAAACACCTATCACTCATCCAGAAACTCTCAATTTGTAAGAAAACTTGATTTCAACTGAATTTTCAAAGCCAAAATAAACCCATTCAGCCATGGAAGTTGATCTCCATCAAATTTTCTTATTAGCTTGAGGATCAATGTTTAAAAATAAAATGTGCCAAAAGTTTTCCCTCTTCCATTCTTCCCTCACTCATGATGAAGTTTGAATGGTTCTCATTTTTTGTCTCTGAGTCAATGCTGTGAAGACAAATTTGAATCAAACTAAAATTGAGACCAGAGGAAGGCAACTAGATGAAGAAAAATAAAACATATGCATCTAATAGGTAGCATCATTTCAGATAATTGCTGTGGTATTAATTCAAAGGAATTCTGGCTGTAGGAAAAAAAACATTAAGAAGATAAATGGCAGAGAGAAAATTAACATTACAAAATTATGTCAGGATATGTCTTTTAAAGTATCATAATGTAAAAGGATAATTAATATCCAAGAAGAATAAAAAGAAGCCATAAACCAAGAGCTAACTAAAAGGCATTCTGCACTTCTGGGATGATCAATCATGTGAATCCACAGTGGAGAACAGATTGGGCAGCCAGATGAGTCACAAAGCTGTGCCTGGGTTGGCTTCAAACACAAATTCTTCTGCAGGTGCTGCCATCTGGATACAAACCTTTCTCTGCTCTCCAGTGAGAGATTTTCACAGTTTTCTTCTGCTCTGCCAAAAGAAGGGGCTTCAACAAATTAAACATCAGTTTTCTCCTGAGGTACCAAGTGCTAACAAATCTTCCAGCTAGGAAAACCTTTCTGAGCTGAAGAAACTGGGAGTAGTTGAACCTCATGGCACTTTGCACCTTGAAGTCAGTCCTGTCCTGAAGACCAGCCTCCAGATAGAGGAACTGCCAGGTTTGAGGTGGAGCTGAAATGCCTAATGGCCCAGGTGCATGATCATCTGTCATTTCATGAGAGCCAGCAATAGCCAGCAGAACAGCCATGTCCATTGTCACCTATCCCAAAAGTGAAATGCTCCTTAAACCTTCTTTAACTTCAGTGTTTCACTTGGAGCTGACACTACATAGATCAAAGTCATCGACAGTATTTGCTATTTCAAGATCTTTTTATTGAGTATGAACTTCAATAAATGATCAAGTCTCAGAGAAGTCTCCTTTATGCTGGGCTTTTGGGAAGGCTCTGGCTATGCAGCTCATGATCTTACTCCTATCACCCTGAGAGATACCAGAACTCTCCACTCTGCTAGCCTGCCCAAGCCAGTCTCATGAAGTTCAAGAAGATAAAAAATGAAGCTCAAAGTTCTTCACCTGGGCCAGGGCAACCTTCATGAAGAAGGAAAAAATTGAGGGAAGAAACAGCAATTAGCTCTTTAGATATTGAAATTTTTAAAGTCATACAAGGTATGAGAATTATGGACAAAAATTTTTGTGGTTGTTGCATGATATAAGAAAGAGCATGTAGTAAATTGCATAAAGAAATACTTTCTTGTAGCAAATGATGTCCCAGGAATTCTTACTAGAAGATTTCACAATGAAAATCACTCAAAAGATACCTACTGCATATGGACTGTGCTGGGGAGACAAAGCACTGTCTTTATTTAGGCTGCTGACCTTGGAGAATTATGGATAACATTGCTAGTGACATTGGAGAGAAAAAGATAATAACAGCATGATTGTGTTCTGCAGAAGAAATAAAAATGTGCTTACTAAATGGATGACTAGGATGGGTGATGTGCAAGTGAGAGGACCTGCTCTGATATGGTACTTTGTTATTTATCTTCTTTGTTTTCAGATTAACAAAATTTGTAATGGTGTATTACTACCCTATGCAAAAACCTGAGCTCCGAGTTTTGACAAACACTGTGTTGAAAATCAGATGTGTATTTAGATTATGGTTAGACATAATGAAGCAAAGAACATTTATTTTAGAAAACCCAAACCAGAATAACTTCTGGAGGCTGTTTACACAGGAAGAGAATTTTCAGAGAATTCACAGAAGCTTTAAACTCCTTTCCACTACTAAGTTCTATTTAAAACTCTAAAGAATATTGTTTACATTTCTAATTATCACTCACTGGAGGAAGGCAATCCATTCCTCAGGGAGCAGTTTTTCTTTTGGCTTCTTTGTCTTTGCTGTGCACAGGTATCAAAAATGGAAACATCAGTAATAGGGACAGCATGAAACAAAAGCAACAAGAACAGGCATAACATAAAACTGTCAAGATCTAGTAAATGGAAGCTGTTACTTTTTGTTCTAGTTCAAGTTCCCACCCAAAGGATCCGGAATCTTCTTGTGGGGAGCTCAAAATAAAATGCCAATCTTTCTTTTAACTCCACTTTTTTTGTACCTCATGTCTGTTAATTGTGAAGCATGAACAGATATTAAATAAATGCTAGCAGATCTAAAATTATGCACTTTTTTCTTTAACAAAAGAGTGAAGATACAAAATATAAAGATTCAAAAGTATGTTGAGTTGGGAAATAACAGAAGCAACAAAGATAGCAACAAAGAATTTGTTACCTTCATATTTAACAGCATGAATCAGTAACAATATGAAGAGACTGACCTTAAAAGAAGAGAGTTGGGATCCTCTGTAGGTATGATACAGATGCCCCAGACACTCACTTGATAACCAGATGAGCTTTTGATGATCTTTGCTTCCTTCTCATCAGTGAAATCTACTGCTGAGCTTTTATTAAATACTGAGCATATATTAAATACTGAGCATATATTAAATACTGCTTTTCCCAATGCAGTTTTATGTGTCCCCAAGTGAACCATCAGTAAAATAAGTGGCATTCCTGACTGGATGTATATGCATATGTAGTTTTCCTTCAGAAAACTGAGTTTAACTCCTAGCACTCCTGTGAGTTGTGCAGAGAAAGGACAGGGTGTCCCAGCATGTCAAACAGCACCCAGGTCCCTTTTCCTCTCTTTCCTCCTGTTCCCACCTGAATGTAGCAGAATTAAGGAAAGTCATTAAAAGGAATTGAAGGAACTTGCTGTCTGAAGGAATATGTCTCTACAATCCTAACTAGAAATCCAGGACTTAGGTTCTCACTGGCCACTTTTTAAATACATAAATTAAAGAGGGGGGGAAATGTGACATTTTAGGCTTCTTAACCTAGAAACTAACTTACTGTGAAGCAAGAACATATATTTGGGTTGTTCCAATCTGAGCTGACTTTCAACAAGGCAATGTGGCAGTTTTGCCTCTAAAAATAAAGGGCTGGCTTTTTGGCAAAGTGGTAAAAGTTTCTTTTTTTATGACCTGATGACATGCTTGTGTTCCTGATCATGATTTCTGAAAACCTGTGGTGCTTTTGCTTGAGAAATGAAGAATGTACCAGAATGTTTATTGCTTGGCCCTGAGCAGGGGCCAGACTGCTCAGTGGTGCTCAGAAACAGGCTGAGGACCAGGGGCCATAAAGTAAAGCAGAAGAAGTTCAATCTCAACATGAGGAAGAACTTCTTTACACTGAGGGTGGCAGAGCACTGGAACAGCTGCCCAGGGAGGTCGTGGGGTCTCTCTGGAGACATTCAAAACCCACCTGGATGTGTTCCTGTGCCACCTGCTCCAGGTGACCCTGCCTTGGCAGAGGGTTGCACTAAATGATCTGCAAGGTCCCTTCCAGCACTAGCAATTCTGGGATTCTGGGATCTCAACACCAGGTATCACACATGGCTGTTCTCAGTCCTAATGCTTCCAGTTCTCAGGCACAACTAAGCTGCAGTACCAAAATTGAGGGGATGCCCAGAGCACACCTGCTGTGTGCAAATGCAGACCTGTGCAATAAAATAATCAAGGCACATTATCTTTTCTTAAGCCAAAGTTAAGCAATAGCATATGACAAACAATAGTTCATACTCAGTTCTGAGATTGTTCTGGATGTGGATCTGAGATTGTTCTGGATGTCTAATGTCCGCATTAATAAGAATTTAGCTTGAAATTTATTCTGGGAACACTGACATACACAACCTGTTCTATATAAGCACATTCACATGTTAAAGTAGCACCATAATTTTATCTTTTCTTTCAGCTGGAGTACAT
This sequence comes from Oenanthe melanoleuca, assembly GCF_029582105.1. Taxonomy (NCBI): domain Eukaryota; kingdom Metazoa; phylum Chordata; class Aves; order Passeriformes; family Muscicapidae; genus Oenanthe; species Oenanthe melanoleuca. The sequence goes on from NC_079333.1 coordinate 95,568,987, forward strand.
TTGTTGCCTTTGTTTGTTATCCAGACCTTTCAGATCAACCAGTGAGAATCATCAGTCATCTAAGATTGCTGTTTACTCTCACATATTCACTACAGAGATTTTGGTGACATTTATTTCCACAACAATAGTATACTGTGGTCTCACTAGGGGCTTCTCTGCAAGTCTTTGAGTTTTATTTTATTCATAAGGGTCTGTCTTTGGCTTGCTCTTCTCCCTTCTTACACTCTCTCTGGGTAATCTCACCCTTCACTTCACATGCAAACAGATTTGCACAGACCTGTTCCATGCTTGCCTACCACTGCCAGCAAAAAGCTGCTGTGGCTGTCCTGACATCAGGCACAGGAAATGTTATTTTAGCTGATTTTAGTTACTGGTGGCTGTAGAAAATACTCCAGAATTCTGGGAACCAAGATCATTGAAATTAAAGTAAATTGAAAGATAAACACAACTAAATATTGCAATTAAGAATTCTGACTTCAAAAGGATTTTTTTTTAGAGAGAGAGAGAGAAATTAAGGATTCTAAATAAATACACAGCTAATGGGAATGAAGTTATGAAAATTACAACAAATTTGGAGCAAAAGCTCGTAAATGTAAATATGGCAGGCCTAAATATTTCTTCCCTAAGATGCATAACAGAAGAGGAAAACAAGGACAGAAGATTAACTATTTTCTCCTAAATCTATGAAATGAGAAATGGTATTATAAAGAATAGCAAAAAAATAAACTAATTCAAGAGACAGAGAGGGATAGTAACAGAGAAAAACAGATTAATTGCTCGGGCAACAGTGGCAAATATTTCAGCTTTGGTAGCATGCACAGCTCCAGGGCAAATCCTGAACTTTTGAAACAAAGCCAGTGAAGCAAAAGGAAAACAGGATAAAATGTACTATGAGCTATCAAATGTGGCTCATGGCACCTAATATCTCCCTTCAGTAAAAAGCTGATTTTCAAAACCTAAAAATATTTCTAAACTCTAAGATGGATCTTATCTATCTGGATTTTCATGAAGTAGGTGACAAACTATCCTATATCATAGTTTATTGTTGAAACTGAAGAAGAAAATATAAACAGAACTATAAAATTATAATAAAATATGAAATATATTATATATGATAATAAATTATAGATTTTTTGGTTTGTTTCTTTTTTTCTGCCTTTGCTTGCTTTGTTGTTGTCACCATCATTATTTCAGAGAAGAAATTCTGTCTAATACTGAAAAAGTAAATATTGTCAGGCTGGGAGTTTCCCAGGGAAGGCTTCAAAGGTATGGATGAAAACTTGAAGTTTCTCTTACTGTGTATTTTCACAACAGACCTGACTTCAGCTTCATTGAAGTTTACTAAAAATGGGGTGATCATTAGTTCAAAGAAGGTTTGGAAGATCATGCAGGATGAATAGGATGACTTTGAAAGCTGGAGTTATAGGCATGGGTTGAATCATACCTCTGCTAAATACAAGTTTGCAGGTTTTGGGAGTCTGACTAGAACTTCTGTTGGGAAGTCATCACTGGAAAAAGGTTCAAGAAATACCTGAATGTATCATATCAATCACAGAGTGGTTATAAGTCATCAGTGCAATGAAAGCTGAGGGGAAATAAAATCAAATGCAATCTCAAAGAACGTCAAGAAAGAGATTTCTAAAAGAGACATTCTGAGATAAAGAAACTAGTGCAGTACAAAAGGAAGCTTGGCTCCTAATGACAGGCTATAACATGGTTATTACTGGTGGCCAAGGGCTCATCTTAAATCAGAAGGCTCAAAACCCCAAGAGATGCCAAAGATAAAATGTAGAAAAATTAAACCCTTTCTTCTCCACCCTCAGTACTCTCCTACTTCTGACAGTATTTTTAGCCTCTTAAAATTTGATCTTGAAGCAAGATTTTGGAGTTCTCATCACACAGAAGTGTCGCTTGAAGTATTGCACAAAATTGCATACATTGTGCAATCATTTGAAATGTGTCAAAAGCATTTCTCAGTGATCATGTCAATCACTGACTGCTCTGCAGCTCGTGTGGGGCATCCTGGGCCAGCTTCAGACAAGCTGGCTGGGAAAGGAAACCCTGTGAGGGGAGCCAGAGGCAGCAGAAATGTGATGCTATGACTGCTGAGGTAGCTGCCTCACATCTGCAGCAGCAGTGGCCTCCAGCCCCTGAATCTGGCAGCTGGCAGAACAGGTGGGGATGTCTGCAGAACTCTGAGGTTCCATTCTGCTTCATGTGTAAGACAAGCTGGTGCAGAGAGATACTCAGAGCTCACTTGTTATCTGTCATTGCAGAAAGGAGTCTTTTTGCCCAAGAAACAAATAGCCAGAATGCATTGTTTAGTCAACATGCAGTAAACACTTAGATTTGCTTCTAAGTGACTAATGAGAGACATAATTTGTTTTATGTTTCCATTAGAGGCTGTAGAGCGTTGGCCCTGGCTGGATTTCAGGCAACCACCACAACCTCTCTCTAACTCCCCTCTTCAGATGGACAGTGGAGAGAAAATATAGCAAAGGGTTCATGAGTTAAAGACTGGGACAGATCACTCCCCAAAAACCATCAAGGCAAACCAGACCAAATTAGAGATATTAACTGAATTTATTACTAACAAAATCAGAGGATAGTGAGAAGCAAAATAAGATCTTAAATACACCTTCTCCTCACTCCTCCCTTCTTCCCAGCTCTAGATCTTCCCCTCCCAGGAAGACAAGGAATGAGTATTATGGTCAGTTCATCACAGGTGGTTTCTCCCAGTGCTCAGGGTGAGGAGTTGTTCCCCTGCTCCAGTGTGGGGTCCTTCCCATGGGATACAGTTCTCCAACATTCCATTATATTCCATGAGCAGCAGTTCTCCACAAACTGCTGCAAAGTGGGTCACACTTCCACGGGATGCAGTCCTTCAAGGACAGGCTGCTCCTATGTGGGTCCTCCATGGGATGACAAATCCTACAGGGAAACATGCTCCAGAGTTGAATTCTCTTTTCAGGTCCCTGCTAGGAGCCTGTTCCAGCACAGGCATTCCACAGGTTCACACCTCCTCTCAGGCATCCACCTGCTCCAGCATGGTGGATCTCTGCACCCCCCTGGATCCCAGGGGCTGTGGGTGGATCTCTGCACCCCCCTGGATCCCCATGGGCTGTGGGTGGATCTCTGCACCCCCCTGGATCCCAGGGGCTGTGGGTGGATCTCTGCATCCCCATGGATCCCATGGGCTGTGGGTGGATCTCTGCATCCCCCTGGATCCCAGGGGCTGTGGGTGGATCTCTGCATCCCCATGGATCCCATGGGCTGTGGGTGGATCTCTGCATCCCCCTGGATCCCAGGGGCTGTGGGTGAATCTCTGCATCCCCATGGATCCCCATGGGCTGTGGGTGGATCTCTGCATCCCCCATGGGCTGTGGGTGGATCTCTGCATCCCCATGGATCCCCATGGGCTGTGGGTGGATCTCTGCATCCCCATGGATCCCAGGGGCTGTGGGTGGATCTCTGCATCCCCATGGATCCCCATGGGCTGTGGGTGGATCTCTGCATCCCCATGGATCCCATGGGCTGTGGGTGGATCTCTGCATCTCTGTGGATCCCCATGGGCTGTGGGTGGATCTCTGCATGCCCTGTGGATCCCCATGGCTGCAGGGGCACTGCTCCTTCACCATGATCTTTACCACAGGCTGCAGAGGAATCTCAGCTCCAGCAGCTGGGCACCTCCTGCCCCTCCTTCTCTACTATTGGTGTCTGCAGAGTTATTCCTCCACATGTTCTCACCTTGCTCTTCTCTAGCTGCAACTACATCTGCACTGTAACCCTTTTTTTTCCTGTCTTATATCTGTGATGACAGAGGTGTTGCTGTCATTTCTAATTGGCTTGGCCAGCAACACATACATCTCAGAGCAGCCAGGGATTGTTTTTATGAGACATGGGGAAGCTTCTGGTAGCTTCTCACAGAAGGCATCCCTGTAACATCCCTGCTACCAAAGCTTGGCCCTGCAAACCCAAGAGAGAAGCATAAAACATAATTTCAAGCAGATATTGACAAATGGCCTATGTGCCATGAAATGCCAGTATACCAGACAGTGTAGGTCTGCAGCTGCCAGAAGCATTTCTCCACAGGGGAGAATGTCAGGATTGCACAAAAATGAAAAAGAAATAAGCCTCAAATAGAAGTAAAATTCAAACTGGATTTGTATCTGTAAGGAGAAAGCTAACAAATGTCTTTGAAACAGGAAGCATTTGAGGTAACAAAGGTTGGTAAGTGGAGATAATGTGTATAGGAACATATACATATACAATATAGGAATATGTATGTTGTAAATCATGTTTGTATAAGGCCACAGAAAAAGATTAAATGAAAGATGAAATGAAAGATCACTGTTTTAAAAGGACAAAAATAGTGAAAGGACAGTAAAGACCTTTTGAGACATATTGTGTTATAATCAGGTTCTCAGAAATCTATAGCAATGATCAAGCTAATTCTTTGAAATGCCACAAGGAGCATGGTATGGTGAAAAAGTGTAAGTGATTGAGTATGGAGAAAACAAAGGCACAGCCTGAAAGAGAGTTTCCTCTGAGCCAAGGAAAGCCCTTTTCTAAAGCCTCTTGTCCCCTCTGCAGTGCCCAGGCAGGGAGGGAGATGCCTGGAGAGCTGCAGGCACCCTGAGGCAGGAGGAGCTGCCTCCCTGCCCTGCAGCCCAGAGCAAGATGCAACACACAGAGGAACATCTGTCCCTGTGATGGCAGAGAAGCTTTCCAAAACATCCACTGTTTAAAATGCTCACCCCAACAGCCCTTCAGCTGCCTGCACCATGCTGTGGGTGGCTGTGTCCTGTGTTTTCACACCCCAAGGCATGGACTGTGATGCTCTGCCTGCAGCAGATGCAGGTGTGAAGAAGGGATCCAGGAGCAGGGAACACAGGCAGCAGTGGAATTTTTGCCTGTGGGACAGGAGCTGAATCAGGTAGAGAGTGTGCTGAAAACACTGATGTCAGGATTTTGGAGGAAATGGTCTTACCTTCTGTCCCCTCCCAGTGTCAGAGAGGGCAGAGGGGCAGGGATGACACAGGAGACCCATGGGATGCAGCCAAAAAGGACAATAGAGACAGATAGAAGCATGACTGGCACTGGAAGGGGAGATACAGAAAATAAAAACATATGAGAGAAAGGAGTCATTGCCAAGCTGCCTGGCACAGCATCACCCTGAGCTTTCCCTTGCTCTCCCAGCACCCAAGGGCAATGTGACAGCACTCAGGCATGCAGAGCCCCTCCCCTGATGGTGGGTAACAGTGTGGTCTGGCTGGCATTCAGCTGGGAGGAGCAGAGGCTTGTCCTCCAGAGAGGACAAGGACACCCCATAATTGCCTACAAGAGAGTGTGGGAGGCACCATGCTGCCAGCCAAGGGTACCCAGAAGGAAGGAGCAGGGACTGCTCCTGCATGCTGATGGCAATTCCTGAGTAGGAAAGAGCATCCTTATGTCATCAGAGGAGGAAACTGTCCACAGAGGTGTTTATACCTGTGCCACATGGAGCAGTCTTTAGCTTAGACATGTTTAAAGCCCATGACAACCTCTGTAAATGTAAGGCAAAGGGAAAAATAACAGTAGGTGTGTAGAAAATGGTTTGAAACAGACAGAAAGATCTTTTGAGCTAGGTGTGCTTAAGCAGCAGAGATGATGTAGGATTGTTTACCAGGGAATCCCCAGTGAATTCTCTTGTCTGAAACGGGCAGAATGACTGAGCATGTGTGAATCTCACCCAGCACACCTGGTAGGTCAGCTGGTTTATTCTGAAGGTTGGACCTGCTGCAGCAAAGCAGGGCATCTGCCCCACACTGCCACTCTGCTCTGACCAGCCCCATTCCACAGGAGAAAGTCCAGGAAAAAAAATACTGCAAAATTGGAGCCACTTTTCTAGCCCCAGGTGACAGAAATCATTTGAGAGGCAGCAAGCAGCAGACTTGTCTGTCTCTGTCACTGCCTGGTAACCTGGACACAGCCTAAACTTATCACATTATTTGTCTCCAGACACCTGCACATAGCAGCATAGATTTTACCTGAAGTGAGCTCATGTCTGTCCCATGCATAGGGAAGACCTGTCATTTATATCCAGCAGCTCTCAATGGAAACACTGGCCTGCATTTTGGTCAAAATGCCACCTGACAATATCAGAAAGACCAAGTATTGCCCAAGGACTGAATCAAAGTGTCAGAAGGTAGCACACAGTAGCACTGCTTAACATTATTCCAGCAGAGGTCATCTCATTGACTTATTGATTCCCTGGAAATACCCTTTAGCAGGATCTACTGTGGAGATAAGAAGAAATAGCTTAGGCCTCTTCTGTAAGCTTCAGTACAGAAAACAAATAATGACGTGAACAGCAGAGCTAACAAAGCTCAGTCATCATTGCCATCTGTCCCATTCTGTTGGATTTTGCTGGGCTGACAATACCTCTGCTCTGTAAAGACACTACTCTGATCTTTGTCTTCTGCCTGGCTTTGACCTGGGTGCTTATTTTCATGAAACTGTTCTCTAAAATGGCTTGAAAATTGTCTGCAGTTCAAAGGTCAACAGGCTGGAATAGACACACAGGCATATAAAAACACACAGAGGACAAGGAAGCTTATTTTCCTTTGAGAACCAGGCTGAAGAATAAGCTGTAACATTCATTTCTGAGAGAGACAGGAAGAAAATCTATCAATAGAGAATTGTAACTTAAATGTATCCCCAAGTAATACTGATCTCAGCACTTGACTTGTGTTAGTTTGCTGAAACAACATCTAACTCTGTTATTTTCAGGTGCTTATTTCACTTGCTTATTTAGCTTGGAGAACTAAGTCATCAAGTCAACAGTCAATGATGGAGTAAATGTTCAGAATTAATTCTGTTCCAAGACCAGAGGTCTCTCAAAAGGCCAGCCAGTGCAGCACAGCCCACTTGGGCACTGAGGCTGGGCTTGCATTAAAAGGTCATAAGCTCACAGCAGCACAGAATGCCCACCCTGAAGTGCTGGGGAGCAGAGGATGTGTCTTCAATCAGTTGCAGTTGGCATCAAGCTCTTTCAAGAGAAAGAAATAAATATCATGACAATCTCACCTGTCAGATACTGAAGGATTGTCAAATCCAAATTTCTCAAATGCTTTCATCATCACATGACAAGGCTTTCACTTGTGATTGACAGTTCTGACATTTCAGACCTTGTTTGGGGTGGCATGATGCCTCCAGAGAATATCCCAGGAACAGGGGAAAAGCTGGGAATTCCATGCTAGGCAAGCCCACTCTCAAGGAAGACGTTTTTTTGCTTTGATTTACTTTGTGTTCCTGCCTTGGCAGCATCAGAGCCAGAGGATGGCTCAGGGGATCCCAGAAGGGAGAGCATTTCCCTTGAGTGTGGCAGCCTGGGAGCTTATCCTGGTTTGGAGGACAGGCATCTGCAAAGAAAGGCAGGAACTTCTTTTTGAAATGGATAATGTAAACCCCCTCCCTCCAAATTATTATAATTTTGGAATTAAGAGAGTCCACCAAAAGCCTTACAGACACGTGTTCCTGTCCCATCCCAGTTTTTTCCTCCTTCACTCTTCCTCTACACACAAGCAGGAGTCTGGGTGGCAGAAAGCAGTAAGAGGTTAATTAGCACACAGATTAATGCTGGATGTCACATAGTCTGTCCTAGCAGCTCCATCACGTGTGGCAGAGTGCTGTGCTTGCAGGCACAAACCAAAGCTCCCCTCATCTTGCTCTCCCTCATCTTGGGTTTTTCCTTATTGTGTTCTGCAAATAAGACCAGCCTCATGGCTGTCTGTCTGTCTGTCTGTCTGTAAGTGCTCTCTGACACAAGATAGGCAGCATATCTTTACTGGTGAATGGCTCCAAGTGCCTTGTTCCATCCTGGTACAAATATCCCACCTGTTCATGACTCAGCATCTCAAAAGAATGTTATTTCTAGGATGGAAATGAACAGAGTCACAATATTTTTTTCCCATTATTTCCATTTAAACCTATAATACTATGATTATACTTGCATATATTGAAAATACTCTCTTTTGCACTGACTTGCTTTTTTTTATGTTGGGGGATTTTATAGGGGTGTTAGCACTCCTGTAAAAAAGAGAACCACTGACAACCAAACCAACAACTACACACTGAGACCTGTTGCAAACACTTTCAGCATCAGATGTGCTGGAAAATCCAAAGAGAATATAGTGTTGAAACAAGCTTCAGTAAGGAATGTTCTTAAACACTCTACTGAGGATTATATTGAGTATTTTAGATCGATTTTTAATGTGGGGTTTTTTTCCAGATGGTTGAGGAAGGATGCTGCTGAGACAGATAACAGCTTTAAATGCACATGCCTGTTTAACCTGACAGCTTGCAAACAGTGGAGTGACAAAGTTCATGAGCTGCACAAGGAGCCATCTCAAGCTCCACACAATTGTAACTTATGAGCAGCACCCCACAGATGTGCCTGCACGGGCTGTCCTGCTCCCTCTCAGGGGAGGAGGATTTGTCTCACAGCAAGCCCCATGTGCCTGAGGAGCAGGGCAAAGGCTTCCTTGAGACATCAGACTGAACAAGAGCCTGGGATGCCTGGGCCAGCTGGGCAGGAGGGCTCTGTGCTCCAGGGCATCCAGCTCCCTGCTCAGGGCTGGGCAACAGTGAAGAGCCCCAAATTAAGTGCCCTGTGCTGAGGGCTTAGCTCTGGTACCAGGCCCTGGGGTTGGTGGAGGGTGTCAGTCCTTCACTGATGGAAGATCAGGGAGAACAGCCCCGTGGAGGGTGCATGGCAGTGGAATGAGGCTGCCTGCGTGCAGCTCTGGGGAGGGAGCAGCACGGCTCACATGGGAACCTTTGTGTTCCTTTGTGTCCCGGTGCTGGGGAAGGAGAGTGAAGCTCCAGGGAATGGCACCCAATGGATGGAAGCTGCCTGAGGGGCAGTAAGAGCAAGAAAGCTTTCTCTCTGAGGCACTGGCAAGAAGGTGCTTGAGCTGCTGTCTCCCATTGCCTGCTTGTTGCTTTTCTGGGAAAACAGGCTCTGCCCACTAAGCAAACAGGACCACAACAAATAAATACCCCAGCCAGACAAGTCTATCAGTTTTATCCTCTCCACAGAAACAATCTGAAATATCTTTGATAAACCTAGCAGCTCAGGCTAAAACTGGGCCACATGATTCACAATTTCTACTTTTGCTTCTTTTTTTTTTTTTTTCAGCAATCTATGCTCAAGGATTTTCATTTTCATCTGCATCAAAGGTTGATCTTTTGTTCTTCTCTATTGCTTTCATTCAGTATTTGGAACAGCAAATTTATTTGTACAGAGCTAGGTAAGCTTTGGTGTTTCCTAATGTGATTTTTCAAGTGCATAGTGTTGCTGTTATATATTTCCTTTTCATCAGAAAAGCAGACTGGTCTTTCTCCTGTTATGTAAGCCTAAAATCTCACCAGGTGCCAGTTTCTGGTTTTCTGATACTGAGTTCCAGCTGCAGAAGTCAATTTGCTGGAGTGCAGTCTAAGTTCAGCCTCGGATGAAAGCACACTGCAGGCAGTAGAGGCAGAGGGTTTGATGCAGAGTGATAATATGCATTTCCTATTTGCCAAATGATCAATCTGCCCATGAAGGTCATTCCAAGGAGAATTCCAGTTTCTGTTTACAGAGAGGAAATTATGAGGAGGGATAGAGGGATTCCACTTAATCAACTGAGAATGAGCAGAAGGAGGGCCAGGAAGAAGTAGGGAAGGGACTCTACAAAGGAAGAGCCATTTGAAGAAAAGAGGAATAAAATTAGAGGGATAGCAGCATAAAAAGGAAAATGAGATGGGGATCCAGGAGTGGGATTTGGTGACTGAAATGGGTGGGTGGGACAAGACATATGCAAAGCATTGAGTGAGCAGGGAGGAAAGGGAATCACTGTACTTGCATCTTCTTGTGCCCCTGGGATCCTAAAATCTTATTTTGATTCTCAGTAGTGACAAAGAGTTCCTGTGGTGTTTTTAACTAGCCTTCAGGGCAATTAAAACAGTGGTCTAAACTCAAAAGGGCTGTGCTGTGAGTGAGAAATAAGACAGCACAGATTGTATCTTTAAGAGGCCACTATTAGTTGCAAACCCCACTGTGACAAATAGAAAAGTGTATCATTGTCTCAGCCCAGCTGCTGAGCACAAGTGCCTGATGTTCCATAAAGAGGAATTCAGACTCTGCTGGTTTTGTCACCAAACTCATCCATTGTTTTCCATCATATTTAATGGTATGTTCAGGGTCACAGTTTGGAGTCCTTTATGTCCTCACAACTCTGCACATCCAGATAATGAGTAAAAGAACATAAACCTCACTGCAAATTGCCATTCTAGGTATTGTGTCCTCATCCTGCTTACACCAGTTTAGCCCAGCCTTACCTCACTGTCCCTTAGGCTCCAGGCAGCTGGGTAATAACCTTGACACCCCAGGATGAGGGTTTATTTCAGAGTATCCATTGCCTTGCAGCTCTCCCTCATCTAACCTGCTCTCAAATCAAGCTTTGGTAGATTCTGGAGAATGGCTGCTATGTTTTCCTCCTAACAGTGATGATGTGAAAGGTGCAAACATTGTAGTCAGTTGGAAAGAATGAATGTATTACTGTCAGGGTATAAAGCAACTTTCCTAAAGCCACTCTTCTTGACCACATGCAGACCAGTGATTGCTAGTAATTACTGTGTACAAAGATGCATGAAACAATGCACATTTGTATGAAAAACATTCTAAATTGTCTTTCTTGTTACTTTCCCATCAAGAGTGAAATTACTCCACCAGCATTCAAATAATCAGGTATCTAGAGTAAATACTGACAGCAATAACCTACAAAAACTCTCATTCTAATTTTCCACTTGGTGAACAAGACTAGATATTTTTATATTTTCGTATGTTCTGAATGTTATTCTTTATTGGAAAGATCATGGTAATCATAATTCTACAACCTTTAGAAAACAGAAACTAATTTATTCATACTTAAGTGAATGGAATTTGTCCCACTGGATGGTAAAATCTTGAGTTCAAGTAGTGTAAAACAAAATAATGGCCACTGTTTGAAACAAAAAGGTAAATTTAGGTTAAATGGACAGTAAGACTTGTAGTGTTTTATCTTCTGGGTGATTATCAGGGTAATGTTGAATTTGATTGAATTTTACTTAAGAAGAAACTGATACCCTCAATCTAGCAACATTTTTCTTATCTGACCTGTCCACTTACTCCCTTTCTGCACCAGTTTCAGGGGTTTTAAGTGTTGCTAATTGAAATTTAAATATGAATACATATTCTTTTTTCTTTCCTTCATTTGTCTGCATCAAGAAGATATCTGAATACTACACCAAACAACCTTTCTGCTAACAAATCTGAAATGCCAGCATTGTGCACTTTATGAATATAAAGAGAGATGGGAGGGCAGGAGCTTCAAAAGTGGTCAGAAGAGGACAGAATGGAACTTAGAGACCAGGAGAAATAGCAATTCCAAGTCTGTACTACATCCAGTGACTGAAATATCAAAAGACAGCTGTACTCTGTGCTATGGAAAGTGAACATGCAGTGATCATTGAAGGCATGATTTACAAGGCACCTCAAAAAGGTAATTTGCATGAAAGGAAGGCTGGACAAAGTCATTTAAAAAAAAACCAAAACAATAGAAACATACCCAAAGAGAAACTTGAATGGATGTAAAAGATAACAAATCTCATGGAACAAGAGAAGGGAAACTTGTTCCCACATCAGCTGGCTGGTGAGCTCTGGACAGGACAGTGGCACAGAGAGATCAGAGTAAAGAAAGAAACTGTTCTGATTCACCCTGCATAGAAGACTAATAGTCAAGCCAGAACATGACAGAGAAATAAATCCCCAAATCAGCTTTAGTATTAGGGCAGTTAAAGAGAATCCTTTAAGTATCCTATTGAATTTTCAAATTCTAGTGCTAGCAGATGCCTCAGGAAAAAGTGACCAGGAAAAAAAAATACTTTTCATTGAAATGATAGATACAAATAGAACTGTGTTTCTGAGAAACCAAGGGTGTTTGAGAATCAAAATAAGTTTGTTGATCTCAAAGCATTCTGCAAAGCTGCAAGTGCCCATTTGGAAGCAGGTACCATCAGGTTCAGGAAAAAGCAGAGAAGTTCCTCTGCTCTGTATTATCTTATGTCCTTCTGGCAAGTGGCAGCAGGTCTAAGAAAACCTGTATTTTCACAAAGAAAATATAAAAAAAGGCTTTGGTTTGTTGTGACCCAAAAGAGAAGAAACTGTTTGACCCTTATTGCTCAGTTGAATAAAACATGGAATTAGCTGTTAGAATTCAAACTTTTAGATGGAGTCTGTGATCTATGTGAGTCTACCAATGAGCTCAACCACTTTGAGCTTTTTTCAAATTATTAGCACATGGCAGGTTCCCCACTTTGGTAGTAGACTAGTGCTAATTACTAAACACATGGTAATAGCTAATAGACCTACATTTACAGCTTTTTAGGTTTGGCACCACAAGTACCCAAGTCCATCACCCTTGTGTTTGCTTGGTGATTTTTGCTAATCACTAAGGCTTGTTGATTAGCATTTTTGTTGTGACTTCCACAGAAAAATCAAGGCTAAAAACAAAACAATCTTTAAGACATAAACCAAAAATAAAATTACTGCAACAACAGCCCATAACTGGCTCTCAGACATCATCTGAGAACCCATACATTATGTTCCTCAATATTGCTAAACAAATAATTTTAATGTTAATTTTGCAACTGCTCATAATGAACAGAGGAAAGCAAAGACTGGTGAACCAGTCCAAGGTGATATGGATGACAACCAAATATCCAGTGTTTCAGGACAAAGAGCAGAAGACAGAAAAATGTGCAGAAAATCTAACTTTGGTTGTTCTCTTCCCATTTCCTAAGTGTCTGACAGAAAATTTCTCAAGTTTCTAAACTTTATCTTTAATAGATACCTAAGGTGCCCGTTGATCTTATTATTTGTTCTGCTTAGTTTTCTTGTCTTAATTGCTTTGCTACTTCCAGGGGGAAAAAAAAAAAAAAAAAAGTATTAAGGCTATCAGTCTGCAGATTGAAAACCATTTTAAAGTTGGAAACAACAAGTAAGACTTTTCAGGACAAGCATGAATCAGTAATCACTAGTCCCATTGCTGGGACTAGTGCTGAAACCAGTTTAATTAAGCATTTCTTTCAATTACCTAAAGAAGCTATTTCATAAGAAAATTCCCAAGTTTGCAGATGGTACTGAGCTTCTTCCAGTGGTCCAGTGCTATACCAAAGGCAAGTAACTCCAGAAAGAGCTGATGTGGGCAGAAAGGTGGCAGATATATTTAAGGCAGAGAAATATGAAGTGATGTAAAAGTAATCTGAAACTTATCTCCTTTATGTTCAACTACTATCTAACAGAGAAAATATCTTGGAGTAATCATTGACAGGTCAAAAAATAACTTAATAAAGAGCAGCAGCCAAAAAGGCCAGTAAAATATTTAACATCATCAGGAGGGGACCTAGGAATGAAATCAAGGGCATCATTTTGCTTCTCTGTATAACCAAGTCCTGTACTGAGTTCTGTGGGTTATTCTGGCCTTCATATTTCAAAATGGAGTGGAGTTCGAGACAGTGCCAACAAAGGCAACAACAAAAAATCGAGGCTGTGAAGCAGCTGCTTTACTCCAAGAGACTGAAAGGACTGGGGCTCTTTGAGGGAGAGATGGACAAGAGAATGTGACTTAGGTTTTAAAGATCTTCAAGATGGAAGGGCAAAGGGAATTTCCACCTAATCATACTTTTAACAACCTTAATAAAAGAGTACTGCTGGGGCAGTATCAAGGTAATGGACCACTGAAAGTGCTGGAGCTTGCAGACCTTCCTTAAATAGAACAGACTTTTTCAAACATTCCAGGAAGAATATTGGATTGGTAGGGTTTGATCTGATTGGGCTGACCAGGAGATGTCTGACCTCAGGGCTGCAGTAGTGCAGCCTCCCTCCCCAGGCTTTCCCCAGTAACAACTATTTCAAGGAAAAGGAAACAAACTCTGCCTGCAGCTCCTCTATAAATCTTCCCCCAATTGCCAGCCATATGGTCACATAATTTCTAATCTGCATAATGTGCAGATTGATTGATTTTAATTGTCTTTTTTTGGGAGGGGTAGGGGATATGATACTATGCTGACCTAACAGACCATGTCTTCTATGAAGATGTGGATTTTCTCACCCCTTCTGTGTACAGAATTAGAGTGCCAAGTGAAGGTTTTGCAGGTGGTGTTTGCTGTTTAGTGAGACAAAACCTTTCTCTTTTCTTTTTGTGTTCACAGATACAGACCTTAACCACAAGCCTGGACAAAATCTTTCTTCTTTTGAAAAAATAATTCTGTTAAAATCATAGAAAGAAACTATCCTTATCTTTATTTTTGCATTTGAAGAACCATTAACTTCTGATGTTACTTCCAGGGCTTATTTTTAATAAATTGTTTGCATTGACAACTGCATTCAGGGGGTTGAGATAAAATATTTGCACTGAACAAAAGAAAATCCTTACTGTCCTTTTTACCCATTAAATAGCATTGGTGCTTACCTGAGGTAACTTACTCTTGCAAAGTGATCTTCTATTCAGTCATATGTGTCACAGCTTTCCCTAAGTAAAATAGGGACAATAACAGCAAAAAAAAAAAAAAGTAATGTTTTCTTCCATGACAGAAAACTTGAGATGAGCAATGACTGAGCACTTAAATCTCCCAGATGCTTTGTTGAAGTGTTCAGCAAAGTGGATTTAGGCTCCTCTCACACCACTCTTCAGAAAGCCCTGAATATGCTTCAGACACTCCAGTGGAGTTTTTTAACATATTCATAAGGCAAGAGCAGCTCTGGTTTTCATTCTTATTTTCAGCCAGGAGTTTAGCACCAGAGGATAGACAAGTGGAAGTAAAATCTCCAGAATTCACATTCCCACAACAAATTTTCCTCCTTTGCAGTGGCTTCATTGTTTTAAAAAAAGAGAGTAAGCAGGGTAATTAATATTCATGGGTTATCCTCATGAAGGAAAGGAGTTTTCACAGAAGCTAGGTGAGGTAAGCCTTGGAGAAAGGCAGGCATTACATTGCCTGCTGTTTCCTTGCCTTGCTATCTCCTGGTTCATAAAGCAAGTGCTTTGTCTCCCTGTAGGACCTGGCAGCCTAAGGAATGGGTCATTGCCTCTGCAGAGCAGGAGAGAACAGAAGAGCACAGTGTTTGTGGAAATGCCTCTTGCATTCCAGACACGTTTGTGTTGGCTTGGAGAACAGGGGATCAGAGGATGTCACTGTCTGTCAGGTCTCCCATCCTGAGATCCCCACAGCAGGACATGTCCGTGGGTTAAAGTCCAGCTTTTCCCAGCCCCCAGCGCCAAGGATAAATGCAGGAGGCTGTTCTCTGAAGTTTTCCACGGTTGTTTATTGTTCCTTATCTAAGGAATTTTTCTCTAGCTGACAGCAGTCTGTCCAGCTTGTCGTCCATGGCAGAAAAGCCTCGACTCTGGGCTGGGCTTATCTTTTATACTCTAAATTACGTATCTAATATTTACAATTATTTTCCAATCCACTACAATTTTGTTACACTGTACGACTTTGCCCCCGTCCAATCAAAGGATGCCAAGGTGGCACTCCAACATGGATGGCATGAAGAAGAAGAAGGAAGAGGCATACCACGCCCAAAATCCTCCATCTTAGCTTCAAACTCCCTAATATAAACATTTCTAAAAATTCACTTTTTCTAGATTCTAACAGTTTAATGAATAATCTGCCAGTGGTGGGGATGTGACCCAGCACCTGGGTAACAATCAGACAAAGAATTTCCATCTGAGGAGGGGATTTAGAAATATCTGCAAGCCAGGTTAATGAAATATCTACTGCTATGAAATGCCAAATTGAAATATTTCCAGTCTGTATGACAAGCTTTTCTCTTTGTCAGGCTGCTCACCTGTCTCTGCCAGGTTTTTGGCATGTGATCTCCAGCAGAAGGAAAACCCTTTGGGGGCTTCCTCCTGCACCCAATTTCCAGATCTCAGCCACAGTGTATGTACCCAAAACAGAGGTAAAACTGACCTGGAGACAGCCTGGGCTCACAACTTGTCACACGCTACAGGTTTGCAAGCCATGGTTGTGATAAAGCACACAAAAATCTCACAGGAAATCAGGGTTTCAGGACAGCTATAAAATCCAAATTTAATTTAATTTATTAATCCAAATCATAAAGAGCTAAGTTTCAAAGAGGAATGTTTAGGCTGAGGTTAATGCAATGTGACAGGTTGGGTTGTGAACCAGTCAGTTTGAAAAGGATATAGTTAAGGTGGGGAAGTTTTCAATAGAGCAGAGATCTTAAAATGTTAGAGATTGTCCAGCATGTACACCCCTTATTTTAGTTCATGTTCATTTAACCCCTGTTTCTGCCACATCTGTTGTTTTCTACCATTGGATCATAAAAATTCTTATTTGGATTCAATATAAGTGACTCACAGCAAACCATGCATTCAGCAGGAATAGAGAAATTTTGGTGTGTATCCACAAATAATTTGATTTTTACTCATTTGGTTGCTATGCCAAATAATTTAATGAATGTTTTCTGAAACAAAATGTCAGCCTGTGGCATGACTGCAAACTATTCAATAGATGTATTCTTACCTGTGTTCATTATTCTTGCAAATCTGCATAAAAACATTGGCTGACCTCAATGATTGATGTAAGCACTCAACTTCATTAATTAACTATTCTCCTAATAGGAAAAGGCTCCCAGTTAAGCCTTTTCTATAGCTTACTGCCCCAGGTAAGCTGGGATGCACACATTCTTCATGTATATTTTGTATATTTAAAGTAATATAACATTACAGAAAAAAAAAAGAAAACCAAAACAAAACACAAAAGCACAGGCCAGAGATGCTCTGAGCCCACTGAAAACCTGACAGGCAGTGGGAAATGCTTTCTTTCCAGCCATGGCAACCACACAGAAGAGATTCATGTCTGTGAATCTCAGTCTTTTAGACTGGAGATCAAACTAATCTTGGATATTGAAAAAACCCTTCTAAATTCTGAATTTTGCTGGCAACTTGCTGCCTCAACTAAAATCTATGGCAAAAGGGTCATGCCTTTAGGAGAGTCCAAACACTGCCCCTTGTATAGAAAGCAGCACATTTCATGGGAACTATCTCCCCTGTCTAATTTTCATGAGGTAAGCTGACAGAGCAAGAGATGAGGCTTTCTTCTTCAGCCAATTTAACACTTCCAAAAGATTATCAGGTGCAACAAGTGATTAGAAGAGCAATGAATATTTTTTTCCTTTTAAATTTAATATTTTCAATAATTTTTTTTATATTCTAGATCTGTTCCTTAAGCTCTATGGTAATCTATGGCAGAGATGAAACCAAGAAATTACTCTGCAAACACAAAATTAAATTCTCCACTCCTACATGTCTTCAAATGACATCAGTCCCTTGGGGTTTTTTTTCCTCCAGAAAAAATTCCTCCCTGTGCATCATCTCAGCATCATGGTCACTATGGGCAACATGTCTAGGCTAATCCAGCTCTCTGAATTCCCTGGGCTTCCCTAGGAAACAGATACTTTCAGAGGGCAATTCAACCTTCACTTTTGGCTGGATGAGAGGAATCACAACCAAAGAGTCTGGAAAGAGACACACATGGCTCACAGTCCCACCAAGTCAGCCAGGCAAAGACAGGATATACAGGGGAAAAAAAAAATGGCAACACAGTATACAGCTTTTGTAAAGTATTTGGCTAGAGGTGAATTATTTGTGCAGATAGAATAGGTTGAAAAAAATCATACCAATCCATGGTCTTGGCATAGAGAGAGGCAAGCACCATGTTTGGTTTTGCTTGGTTCTGCCTTTGCAGCATCTTTTTTCTCTTCAGTGCTTTTCTTCTCTCAGTGATATTTTATGAAAAACCTGGAAAGCCTGAAGTCTCAGCAGTGTTAGAATGCAGAGCAGGGGCAAAGGAAATACCTAGTAAAATTTGTCAGATGTTGAGTCCCAAGAGCAGAATGGTAGTACAAGGTTCAAATATAGATTTTCAATGAAAGTGAAATTTTGTTGAAATCTGACAGCAAATTCCAGGTTTGCTTGTGGGAAAGGGTGAAAAGGGCAGAAAACAATGTAATACCACAAGCTCTATTCTCCTAGGAAATCAAGCAAGAAGTATGATTCAAATTCTCCACTAACAATTTGTATGGGGAAAGAAATCAATATCTCTTGTCTCAAGCATTCTTTGTAAAACACACCAACCAAGACCACTGGTGCATCACAAGATGGAGAAGACAATGTTCAGAAAACTAGGAAATTTGTAGGAATAGGAATTTGTAGGAAATATGCCTATGATAGTGCTGCAGGCAAAAGAATGGGAGAAGAGATTTTTATTTTTTTTCCCAAAACACAGCATGAATTTTCAACCTGCTATGATACAATTACCTTCCTGCAATTAAATGGCACAAACACTATTGCATATTGCATTTAAATAGCATTTCTTCTAAGACCAGATGGTTAAGTGTCTTGCTTCACAAGTGCCACATTTTAGCAACCTGGAAAGGTTGTTACTTTCGATCCTCATTTTCATTTACTTAAACAATAATGATGAAAGAACAGGATGCTTCAGGCAGACTCAGGTTAATAGGTATAAATTGTGCTCTGGAGTATTGACTCTTTCAAGTCACTTATTGATCCCCATAAAACAGCCTGCATATAATTATTTTTTATCTTACTGTAGAAAGTGTATGTGAATTAACCACATGAATATAAGGTCAAATCCTGAAATTCGTATTCAGTTTTCAGTTCAATATTTATTGAAGTAACATTCCCACTGAAGTGCAGCCAGAGATCAAAGGAAAGCTCACTTTGTTCATTGATGCTTTTAGACACACACACACATGCACATACCAGAGTTTATCCAGTGGTCTGGTGTCCAGAGCACTCTGCATGTTGTGGAAGGGCCAGCAGAGCTGTGGCCTGAATTTCATTTAAACCACCCAGATAAGTGTGCTGATCCCTGGGCTAGGGGTCAGTTCATGATGTGTTTATGTTAATCATGAGTATTTTTACCTGGAATGTCATCTTGGACATGAGGAACATCCTCAAAGCAAGTTTCCACAACTAGTACATTCTTTCTGAAGGTTTCATGACTGAGAAATTCATGTTTTGCAACACAGTGCAAAAAATATAACCCAGTTCCTGAGCCACTCCACGATTTGTGTTGCAGACATTGAGAACTGCTGACATTGGGATGTTGCTGGACAAATAAAGGAAAGTGGGACTCATTTGCTCAGACTGGCATATCCACGGAAAAGGCACTGAATTATTCACCCTCCAGCTCCCTTATCAGCAGAGAAAAGCAAGCTCTCATGAGAATAATCCCATGCTATCATGCACAGCTAAAGCAAAGCAGACAATTCAAATCCCAAACATGCAATTTTCCCTCTATTGCTTCAAGGGACCTTAGTGATGAGCAACTGAGGTGTGAATTTCTTCAGCAAGGTGAGGCAAATCCCAGTCCAAGGCCCCATTCCCTGAAGGGGTAAGGTCATGGAGCAGGGCAGCCATGCCTGTTGTCACTCTCCAGGTCCATCTCCAAGGCAGTGGCAGAAGCCAGGCTGCTCCTGTGCTTCCCAAACTGCTGGGACATGTAGCAGGATGCTTTGCCTGGATAATGTTTATTTGCTTGGCCACTTTCCATACAGTCAGATTCTTCCATGTGCTTAAAGCACAAGGACTTTCTCTTGTGGATGTGAAATAACTCTCCACAGTTACATCTCAGGGACTGAAAGAAAAAAGTATTTCATGGCCAGAGTGTGGTGAGATACATCAACCTCTACCTAATGGGTTGTTTTTTAGCTTTAATATACAATTGCTTTAATGTAATTGCTTTAATATAGTGCACTTTATGTTTTATCAACTAGTGGTTTTAGCTTTTATACTGTGCAGTAAGTAATTTTAATTAAGATCTTCGGTATGTTCATTTTTCTTAATAAAGAACTTATCTTTTAGAAATATATCTGATTTGCTATCACTAAACTTGTGGGACAAAGTTACATAACCTAAACTATTAACAAAATCTAAGGCTAAGGAAGGATTTACCTTCATTTAAACCCCTTTCTAGGAAGGAGTTAAAATGCACAAAGGAGTTCTTTCTGCACCTCAGACCTCAAAGAGAGAGCTTCCTTAGCAAACTTTGTCTGCAGCACCCACAACTTTCCGTCAGACTGCAATTCCATCCAGCACTTTGCAGCAATGCTGGTGGATATTTTGTTTTTGTGGTGAAAAATAAAACACACAACATTCACTTCATCTTTAATAAAATTACTGCAGTGTCACTTGCCCCACTTATGAATTGGTCTGGTTACTTGAAATACTTGACCACAGACAGAGACTTCAGTCTGGGTTTTAGACCCAAAACCCTCTTGGGGAGTACTTAGCAACTGATGCACCAGAAGATGCAACAGTTTCTTATAAGAATCTGATTTAATTAGAATTAAGTGACGTTCAGCACAATGAACATTTACTTCTTGATGATCAAAAATAACACCCACACAATAATACAGCTGCTGTTTTCAACCTCTTCCACTCAGACACGCTTCTAAAATGTGCCCATGTGTTATAATGAAGCACTGCATTGGCAGCTGTGGTTCTTCTGGGATTAGTTTGGTCTCTTCAAGCACCATGGGTTTGCTTTACTTGGTTAGGGCCAGCCTGTGTTTCTTTCAGCCTGTGCCCAAGGAACCCTGCACACAACCTTTGTCTGTCTCGAACTTCTGCTGCCTTTCAGCTCACCACATCAGTCTTTCCAAGGTGTTTCAACAGTAGGAGGGCTTGAAATCCATATTGAAACTTGACCCTGACTTTCCTGAGTGGATTCAAGCAGAATCAAAGACAGAGTGCCAAACAAAACCATAGTGCCTGCCTGTTACCTGGGAACAAAGGCTCCAGGAAAACCCTGCTCCAGAGGGATGGCAGGTGCCAAACTGCTCACCTGCTGTCCTGCCCTTTGCAGACAGCTCAGCCCACACGTGGTGCCCACACCTCTCTTGTCCCCAGTGCTGAACTGGCACAGTGATTTCACTGCCCTCTACTCTCTAACACTGTCTGCAAAGGGGCAATGGCTTCTTAAAATCTTCCTCCATGGGGAGCCAGGAAGAAATGTGTTGGAGAGAGCACTTTGGGCTCTTCTGTGAGCAGTGGCACAGCACTTGAACACACACACTGACTGAGGGACCATCCCAGTCACACGAATTGCTTCTGAGCTCCAGCATTAGTGACAGAGCAGAGCAACTGTCACTGTACCAGAGCTGCCAATTTAGGGATGCAAAGTGAATGTCAGACTGGATTTAAAGCCCTCTCTGAACTTCATTGCACTTGAATGTCTACTTAAAAGGTTCCCATTTTTATTCTTTTCTGCAACATTAACTTCTTGTCTTTCAGCCCCACTGGAAATCATCTGGCCTCTCTTTGAATGAAGTGATTCTGAGCATCCAATTCATTACTGCACTATAGGGGAAAAATTATCACAGAAACACTGTGCCAGGCATCCTGATAGCCAGCTGATGCAGAAGTGTAAGTGTCAGTGAAGCAACCATTTCTTGATATGTGTCAGATTGCATGTATTAATGAGATTATGTATTTTGATAAATTATGGCAGTGTATGTAACCTCTTCAGAGCACAACACCAGAAATCTGTTGACAAAGTTGTACGAATCAATACACCACACACTTTTTCATGTTTGTTTTTATTTCTCTGTGTTTTGGAGGGATTTTTTATATCTGTTAGTAATATATTTATTTATGGGCACAAGAGCATTTGCACAGGTCCAGCTACTCCATTGTCCTGTCAGTACAGCAAACTAATATCAAAAGCTTTAGCAAACCATGTAAGAAAAAGGGGAGATGCATTGTGCTTTCCTACTCATGCATCCTTTCAATAACCCATGACTTAGGGATGTCCTGAGCTCATGGCTATTTGTGTCTTTAAGCAGAACTGGTGGCTTTTCACACCTTGTATAAACTGCTTTTAGCCCTTTTATACCTTCCGCCTCCACAATTGGAATGATAACTGCTAATTTTGAGCTCATAACTTTATATATATAGTGAAAGTTGGTTTTCCTTATGTGTCTTACTTTGCAACCTATAAACACTGAATTTCATTTGCAATTTTATTATCCAGCTTCTCAATAATGATAGGATCACAGAATGTTATGGGTTGGAAGGAACTTCAAAAATAATCTAGTTCCTTCCCCCCTGCCATGGATGGGGACACCTCCCACTAAACCAGGTTGCTCAAGGGCTTTTCCAAAATGGGCTGGAACACTGCCAGGCTTGAGGCATCCACAGCCTCCCCAGCCAACCTGTTCTAGCTTCTCACCACCCTCACAGCAGAGAGTGAAATTAATTTCTTCCTAATATCTAACCTAAATTTCCCCACTTTCAGTTTGTACCCATTATTGTCCTATGACCAATTTCTGATGAAAAATCCCTGTCTGACTTCCCTGTAGACCCTCTTCAGATACAGAAAGGTTGTTATGAGACCTTTTCTTCTCCAGAATGAAAAAACCCAACATTTTCAGTCCATCTTCACAGGGAAGGTGCTCCAGTCCTCTTTGTGCTCTCCTCTGGGCTTGCTCCCACAGTTCCATGTCCTTCTTGTGTTGGGACACCTGGACTGTCCCCAGTGCCTCAGGTGGGGTCTCACGAGAGCAGAGGGGGAGAATCACCTCCTCCATGACCTGTAGTAGCAGGAGGGAATAACCTCCTTCCAGCATGACATGCTGGCCACATCCTTTTGATGCAACCCAGGACAGGTTTAACTTTCACAGGTTTAACCTGCTGCAGGTGCACACTGCCTGCTCATATTGAGCTTTTGTCAAGCATCACTCCCCAGTCTCTCTCACAGGGCTGCCCTCAATCACCTCTCAATCCAAAGACACATGGTAGGTGTGTCTGGCACTGCTGCAGAACAGGACCTTGCACTTCAGTTTGTTGAGCTGCATGAGGTTTGCTTTGCCTCTCCTCTCAAGTGTGTCAAGCTCCCTCTGGATCCCTTCTCTCCAGCCTGGCAGCTGCACCACAACTCTTCCACTCTGAGTTTCCTCAGCAGGTCCTTATCCACCCACAGGGTGTCTCCTGGAATATCTGCCCAATTTCCTCCTTGTTGGGTGCATCCCTTCTGAGCTTGGAGGGGGTGATCCTTGGATATCAGCAAGCATCCTTGGGCCCCTCTTCCCTCCAGGGCTCTATCCCATGGGATTCTGAGTAGGCTTCTGAAGAGGCCAGTCTGCTGTCCTGAAGCCCAGGGCCCTGAGCTTGCTGTGTGCCCTTCTCACTGAGCATCTCAAACTCCACCATCTCATGGCCACCACAGCCAAGGCTGCCTGGAGCATCACATTCCCACCAGCTCCTCCCTGCCAGTGAGCCTCTCCTTGCTGGCTCCTCAAACACTTCATAAGGAAGTTGCCACTGACACATTTTTATTTTTAATTTTATTTTTATTTTTTGCCCTTTAACAATCTTTTAATCTGGCAATAAACTTTTCTCTTACAGCCCTTTTCAGAATCTTTGGTGAGGAAGATTTCACAGCACTGTTTCTGATTTTAGAGAATATTCTGAGTGGGAAGGGACTCACAAGGATCATCAAGTTCTTAAGTGAATGGTCTGTATGGAGATTGAACCTACAGCTTTGGTGTTATTGGCACCATGTTTTGACCAGCTGAGCTAAACTCAGGATCCAACTTGTTAAAATCTCTTCAGAAAATGACATATCTTTTTACTGACTCCTTACACACTATTCTTGTAATGAAAGAATTTTTCACTGTGGAAAATTTTGAAATTTGGAAGATTCTGACTCTCCCCAATTTCTTAGTTTTTATCCAAGAGTCTACTAACTTTGCTAGCATTAATTGCTAGCCAGGGGAGGTTTAGGTCCACAATATCCTTGGGATGGCTGACTGCATGGGAGCACCACAAGCCCTGAAGGTTCTGCTCTGTGTAAAGTGCAGGTGCCAGACTGGTGCTGAAATTAGCATGGCTGCACCTGGGGAAATGCCAGGCCACCAGATCCCATAGAAGGACAGCGAGATGCTCCCCCAGATTCAAAAGCTGCTGTGACCATGGTGGATCCTGGGGTGGTGACTATCTACCCCTCCCTGTCCTTTTTCTTTCTCTTTCTTTCCTTACCACCTTCTCCTCAAAATGTATTGTAAACCTGATGAAAAATGCATTCAATGCTTTGCTAAATGCCTTGTTCTGTCTGGATGCTTTAAAATTTTCTAAGTGAAAGTTTCCCAAGTGCCTTATTCCATCTGGATGTTCTAAAGTTTGCAAGTAAAAGTTGTTTGTTATTGAACCTCCTGAGATTTTTCTTGGTTTTCCCATGCACCACCAAGAGTAAATCAAATTACCTTCCCTAAACCCACCCAGTGGACCAGGCTTTACAGAATTGTTCAAACAACACATTCAGGCACATGGTGGGATCCTTGATGCTGTCCTGCACAGGGTCAGGAGTTTAACTCAATGAGCCTTGTGGGTCTCTTTCATCTCAGGATATTCTATATCTATGATTCCAGCATCCTTGGCACAGAAAACATCAAATCTGCAATCTGCAATAATTTGTTTTTTCTTGGTATTTTTTAGAATTTGTCATCATGTTTCGAACCTTCTCGTGGAAACAAAACTGGTTTAGGAGAGATACACACCTAGAAGAATTAATTTGGGATTTTCAGATCTGAGCTCACTGAGAATAAAGGGAAGAATGCTGTCTAGTCCTGTTTGCCTATTTTTCCCTCTATAATTTTTTGTAAGACTTCTTGAACTTCTTCACTTTGAGACATCTCTTCTGATCATAGAAATTTATTTTCTACTAATTTGGCAAGGAATTAGAAAGTTTAACATCTGTTATTTTAATTTCAGTGTAATAATACATTATACATTGTATTGTTTACCAATTAAATATTTGAATCTCCTAGATTGTCATTCCCTAGGAAGATTAAAAAAAAAAAAATAGCGGAGCAATTGAAGGGCAAAAACTGCCTCAGTTTTATCAAATTGATATTTCATCCCAGAAGTGACTTGAGCAGGGTGACAGCTCTCTAGCTTGTAACAGTTTGAGATCTGTCTAATTGAGCTTACAGTATATGACAGCACTGCTCATTTTTCTCAGGGAAGGTTCTGTGACTGGGTCCATATTGCTTTTGAGCATCAGATTGATGTGAAAACAGAAGTCATGTGGGAGAATGATATGGGTTATTGACTGCACTGCAGGGAATACAAAGGCAGAAAAGAGAGCATTAGTGTTTACACACAGCTGAGCTAAACAAAGATGCCAAATGCTCCCCACCAAGAAGTATTTGAGCCGTGACCACTAACCAGCAATTTTCATTTTAGACAGCATATTCTTTTTCAGTTTAACACAGATCACTGCTATGGGCAAGACTTTTTTCTCTTTGCTTGTTTTACAAGTTGTTTAAATACTAGAAAAAAGATGAACTGGAGACAAGCGTTGAGATAAAAAATTATCTGGTAAAAAAGATGTGTGAAACAGCTGGGTTTGAGATTGAAAAATAGGTTTTCCTCTGTGTGGGATTTTTTTTCTCCCACAAAAGCCCTTTCACAGGTGTCATTTGGTTTCTCAGATCATTGTCAAAGGTACAATAGCTTGCAGATGCAAGTACCAGTCTTTCATGGAGATGTCTGGGACACTGGATCAAGGAGAAAGACTGGAGCTTAGAAATACATGTTGGAAGCAGATAAGTTTACCTGCTTCATCTCTTTTTATGTTTTTTTCACTGCTGTGACAAGAAGATGTACTGCTTTTACCTAAACTTAGAAAAGGGAGAAAGCCTGAATTCTGCACAGTGAATTCCTGGGAGGATGACAGTTCCCTGTGTAAACAAGAATAATAGCACCAGAGGAACATGTCTGGAGTTTAAGTTTTGCCTCCCCCAATTGGTTTGGAGTAAGACAATTGTATTTCTGAGAAAATATGGCACAAACCACAGGGCCTGAGACAAGTAGCAAGTGGGAAGACTGGAATAATATCTGCTTTTGAAATCAACCTGCCACCTCAAACACAAAGCAGAGGAAGAGGAAGGAGAGATCACACCTGCTAGAGGAAATTAGAATGTTCCTAAACACATGGTGAAGACCATGACTCAGATCATCTCCTCTTTCCTATGAGATTTACATAATCCATTAAGAAGAGTTCACCAGAGCCCTCCTGTCGGAGCTGGAGACCTTGGGAGGGTGCTTTGTGCTTGTTCTCATGAGCAAGGGATTTTTTTGCATGTATTTATGTATTTTGAATATTTTGAATCACTTTGGGGAATTCTGTTTTGTTTTTCTCACAAAGGTTGTAAAATTTAACCACATTTCTCCATGGGTTTTTACTGACACTTTTTTATTAGCTTTAAACATATTGTCATATTATTGTGGGAAATACATAAAACCAAACCAAACTCTGTCTTTGGCAGGTTTCTGTCACTATATCCTAGTCCATGCTCCTAGTGTGACTGAGGAAATTACCAAGGACAAGTGGAAAAAACAAAGCAATCCTTACCTTTATTTTTTAATATTATTTTATTGACATTTGTCTTAATTTTGCCCTTAACTTTCATGTTGGTATCTCCCAATGGAGCAGTGTTTTTATGCATGTCCAGGAGCACTGAATTAAATTGCTTATTTTTGGCAGCTGCCTTACACATATCAGAGGCACAGGAGTGCCTGACCACACTGATCTTGTTCTGGGGAGCCCCAGCTTTATTTCATATGGTTCATTTGAGTACCAGACTTGTATATTCTCTTTCAGCAGAGAATGAAAGAAGAAAAAGGGGGAAATTATGTCCACATCACCAGCCTCAACCACAAATGTCAAAATCAGGTTGAATATTTGCCACTGGACAACATCTAATCCATTGTAACTAAATATCTCTATAACTATGAGTGGTATAATGTATATTTTAGAATTTTATATTTTCAACATATTATATGAATACTAAAATTACAACACTGGATCTCAGGGTTGATGGCAGGAATAAAAAAATTTCCTAGGCTGGTCTGCTCATGAGGACAGATTTTTCTCTCAGCCCCAGAACAGCGACTAGACTGATGCTCTCTGCAGATTGGGTCATGTTTTAATCTTGAGATTTTCTGCAAACAAAGCAACAAACTACACCTGCTTCCTAGGTAGGAACTAAGCATTGATACCAGCTCTCCTCACCTGTAAAGAGCACAAGAGATTTGCTATAGGTTTTATCCAACTAATGTGAGCATGTATCTTAAGACATAACTTTTTTTTTTAAAATGTCTCTTGTTACAGTATATAAAAAACCTAACTACAGAATACTGGGACAGTAAGTATAATTGCAAAAAAAACAAGAGAGTGAAAACCTATATAATGGAAAATGGTTTATGTAATGTCATAAAATTTGTGAAGCTTGTGGGTTGACAACATCAGACCAAAGGGAGATGGGGCAATGAAAGGGATGTGCCTGCAAGTAAATGTTTGGAGTTTTTTCTGAGGTTTCTGGGGAGACACTGACAAAAGGAAAGGAGCCAAAACTGATTGTCCTGGTACCTTAAAGGATCAAGGAACAGACCAGGTGAAACCCTCCACAGGTCTGTGTTTCTATTGGCTCATAACCTGTTGAAGAAATAAGAAGGGACATATCCATTACTATTCTACTCTTCATGTCCAAAGATGTTCTAGCCCAGTCTATAGACTGAGCTACTGATAAAAGGAATTAACATGTTAAATAAAACCATTCTCCTTTGGCCTAAGATTTATTGTATTATAAAGATCAAGACCTAATAAGTCATATCTGGGAAAATCACTCTTCTGCTGTCATCTGTTTTATGTTGATGCATTTTTTGGTCTGGGAAAGTACATGAAAACCAGAAAGTAATTTCACAGAGTCCTACAGAGGTGTAGATTTTTTGAGTAGACATTAGATAATATCAGAAAATATGACATTTTATTCGAGCATTGTTTTTGTTATTTAGCAGATTTGTGAGGAAAAAAATGTTTCCACAGCTGTAGCCCTAGTAAGATCTTTAATAATGGTGGGTTTTAGTTTGGTTTTTTAGGCTGGTTTGCAGTGTAACATGTTCTTCTGACAGAAAAGTAATCAAGTATATTTATAGATATGATACTTGGACATAATGGAATAGAATACAAACATAAATATCCCCAAAAATTGGACATGATCATTTGTTTCACAGTCAATAAAATGGCAGTTTGTTCCTCTTATCTATCCTAACTTCATATATGAAAATACCATAGATGGAACCTTTTGGAATTTGCGCATAATATTTTTTCATAGAAAAATGCTGTCATGAAGACAAGCTTTTCAGCAGGAAGGTGGAATTTCGAGTTTAGAAAACATTACAGAATTATGAAATTGCCCACACACCTAATTTCATCAATCTCTGAATAAAGACTTTTAATTCAATTCAAAAGTTTTGGATTTAAAGGTGAATTTACTATTCTAAATAAGAAGCAAAGTCTCTGGTATCAAATTATTTGGGTGATGAATCACTTGAACATTTTAGTGAAAAGGATGGATTGTCTGTTCTTGAGAAGTATCATAATTTGTATTTTCTCTCTGGTTTAGAGAAGAATAATCAATTCTTACATTGTTTGTGTTTTTAATCTGAAATTTTACAGGCTTAGGATAAAATATGTCCTGTCCAATTTCAAGAAGAGCCAACTGGGGTACTCTGAATTGCACAGGGTACCTCTCTGACAGTTACCAGGACAATGTGCTTTCCAAGGTGTCTCTTCCAGATTGTAATATGTTCAGCTTATCCAGGCTTTGTAATTATTCCAAAGGAGATTCCTTGGATATATATGAAAACCCAACCTTCTCTGAAATTAAAGACTTTTGGAGAGATCTTGAAACAACTTCAGTGCAGTATCCTGCATTCAAGCCTGAAGCCTAAAACAAGTGCACCCTAAAGGAATGTCAGTGCCATGGTTTGAGCATGGTTTGGGCACTCATGGATTAGGACTGATATGTGGTTATCTGGCTCATAATAGTATGTTTAATGGAGAGAATTCTCTGGGAGATCAGTTCATGGTATGAATTATCTTATGAGACAGAGCTCCTCCATAAATTCACCATCTGATGTACAGTGCACTGCAATAATACTTGTATAGCTAAAGTTTTGGTATTAGGCCAACATCTGAACTCTCACAGAAATTGGAAATGGAGCAGGTGTTGTGGTTTAACCCCAGCTCAGCCCCACACAGCTGCCAACTCCACCCCAGTGGGATGGGGGCCCAAATCAGAGGGGTGAAAGTGAGAAAACTTTTTGTAGGTTGAGATAAAGACAGTTTAATAGGTACAGCAAAAACTTTGCACAAGCAAAGATAAACAAGGAATCCATTCACTGCTTCCCATGGGCAGGCAGGTGTTCAGCCACATCCAGGAAAGCTCCATCCCGTGTAAGGGTGCCTTGGGAAGACAAATCCTGTATCTCTGAACATCCTCTCCTTCCTTCTCCCCCAGCTCTCTAGGCTGAACACGCTGCCCTCTGGTGTGGGATATTCCTGTGGTCAGTTGGGCTCAGCTGTCCTGGCTGTGTCCCCTCCCAAATCCTCATGCACCCCCAGCTCTTTCACTGCTGGCTTGGGGTCAGGAGCAGAAAAGGCTTTGACTGTGCAAACTCTTCCCAGCCATAACAAAACTATCTCTATATTAACAACCCTATTTTCAGTCCAAATCTAAAACACAACTCCATACTAGCTACTATGAAGAAAATTACTCCAGCCAAAGCCAGCCCAGCAGGGGAGCTCTGTGCAGCTCCAAAGTGCAAATTAGAGCCCTTGAGCTCAAACAGAAAAGCCAGAAGGAGGGAGAGCCTGCAACAGCAGGGCTCTGCAGATGTGTGACCTGAGGTGACCCCACTGAGATGTTTCCAGGCTTGTACCTGAGACAGATCTACACCTTCACTGAGTTCAGCTCAGCCTGAGGCATGATGATGAGCTAAAGCACGTATGAAATTCAGCTCAACGAGCTGATGCTAAAACAGTATGAAATGTCAGTTCTCAGCAAGGGTAATAACACTTCTGGGGCATAAATCATCTGCTGGGACACAGCCAGACAGCAGCAAATTGCAGGCTAATAAGAGAAAATATACATGATGTATCATAGGTGTGATTAAGTTTCAGGGCAAAAATCTGCCAAATATGACTCTAAGGATTGGAACAGAGGAAGGGGTGGGGCAAACCCAGCATGAGCTGCAAAGGAGGGTGTGCCTGGTACTGAGGTGCATTTTCATCAGTGAGCCAGCACTCAAGAGCCAGCTGAGGCTGCTGAGGGTGTTCTGAAGAGGTACAGTTTTTGGAAGGCAAAGCCACTTGACTTCCCACAGCAAAGGCTGTGATTTGAAGAGGCAGAAATACTGGCAGAGGTTATGGTTATGAACTGAGCAGCAGCAGCAGGTGGGAGTGCCATGAGCACCGTGTTTTCCACACAGTGTTTCATCTTGTGATTCAATTCTACTCACCCCCTGGGAAGCCCAACATCATCCCAATCTGCACCCATTGTTGTATAAATAAATACTTATGTGAATTACCCCTTTCTCTGTGAGGATAAGATAATGCTGGGCCAGCAGGAGCCTCATCCTGCTCACCTAGAGGAAAGCACTTTCCCCCATGGCCAGCCTCTCCTCCAGGCTGGGTGCTCCAGACACTTCAGATTCCTGCCCTCAAATGTACTCAGCATCTCCTCCAGGAGCCTCTACTGCACACTGTCCCCTGCCTCTGCATCTGATGGGCAGTTGGGTGACAAGGATGGGCACCAAGGGATCCCAGGGCCAGGGAGCCCCTTTGGAGGTTGAGCGGTGCGGGCTGGGGTGCTGGCAGGGAAGAGCAGAAAGACCAAAACCCCTTGGAGACAATGGCAGAGGAGGAAGCCTGACAGGGGTCCCCATCCAAAGCAGTGGGAGCATTTTAGCAGCAGTGTAACCCCCCAGAGGATGAGCACAGCTCCAGGTCCTGCTGCAGAATGTCCCACCTGGAGCTCTGTGCTCCAGATGTCTGTGTGAGAAGCACCTGGAGTGTCAACGTGTGATCAGTCTCCAAGGTGAAGCCTTGACAGACCTAAGAATAGAGTTCTGCCACAAGGGAAAAAAAAAAAAAAAAAACAAAAACCTGTGTCAGCTGTGGGTCTGGAGACAGGTCCAAAGCTGGGCAGGTTTCTAAAGGCTGCAGGAGCTGCCTTGGTCACACACTGAATCTTGGTCACACACTGAATCTTGGCATGTAGGCACAGATTCTGGAAATAAGAGTTATGCTGACCTTTTCTTTATGAAGAAAATGTTATCCTCACAAGAACAAGTAAAAAGTAATGAGTAACTTAGACAAAGCAGCTGATAGCCATCAGCTATTTTTCAGCCTTACTGATTTGAAAACAACATTGGTGGTATAGCAGCATTTTTCTTGATAAGCAGAAAACAGATGCATCAGATTAATAGCTAACAATCCTGTGCTTCAGAAAATAACAGACTAGAATATCTTTATTTAGGCACAATGGAAGATTTAAAAAATAATCTAAAATTGCAATGTGATGCAGAGAGTACCTTGGTGCAGTGCTGATGTAATAAGGCACCTTCAGTGTTGCATAAACAGCCTTTTCTAGGGGGTATTAGGGTTTGCCTCAGTAAACTGTGCACACTAATTTCCATCTGACAGTTACACAGAATACAGAAATACTCTGCAATGTAAATTCCATGCCAGTAGGGGATTTCACCTGAGGTAATCAAATCTGCATATGTTGATAAATGAATGTCTGACATACTCAGCTGTACAAATCTGATTAAGCCTCTTTTTAAGAAATATTTTCCACATTATGTAGTAGCAGAACAGCCACTATTTCCTGGTTATTTTTTAAGACACAAGACAGTTGCACCACTTTCAAATCTGGAAATTGCACATGCAATAACACAGGTTAGACACATGCATGAGGGAAGAGGGAAGAGAAGGAGCAAAATCTGTGTATACAAATAACAGCTTAACTTGTGAAGAAATATTTGTTTTAGTTTTTCTGACCATTTTTGTAACCTAGCTACAGAATATTTTATTTCTGTTGTGAGTTTTCTTTCTCTGTCAAAAATGTTTATCAACATCTCTGGCACA
This sequence comes from Oenanthe melanoleuca, assembly GCF_029582105.1. Taxonomy (NCBI): domain Eukaryota; kingdom Metazoa; phylum Chordata; class Aves; order Passeriformes; family Muscicapidae; genus Oenanthe; species Oenanthe melanoleuca. The sequence continues at coordinate 95,601,099 of NC_079333.1, forward strand.
TAAAAGGAATATTAGGACACAAGCAAGAAGTAATTTTCCAAATTTCCAAATATTTTGAAACATGTATATAGCTTATTTTGATCATATGATTCTCACCTTGGGCCAACATTAACACTCTTTTCCCATACAGGTAATGGTATGCAGGTTATAACCATTTGCTTGTGGTTTGTTCAGAACCACTTTAAATTGTCGCAGAATTTTAATTCAGTGATTTAAGGATTTGAAGGTTCTCTGAAATTACTAGCACGGAGAAGACTGAATTTGCCAGAAGAATCACAGCACAAATTAGTGCACTTGAAACACAAACTGGGGGAAAAAATGGAAAAAGTAAAAATATAAAGGCAAGAAAATTGTTATAAAAAATTGTGGAGAAATAAATTCTGTATTTAATATAGAAAGCCTTTATCTGTTTTTGGCTGTTACACAGACTGTTTGTCTTGTGATTAGATTGTAAATGTGTTATGTCAGCCTGCTGATCATGAACTAAATGTGACAATTTAAACTGTGGCATGTGCAAAAACAGTATATATCAGTATATATAAGGATATATACTGACCTTGAGTATGCACAGAAATACATTGGAAAAAACACAAACTTAATGTAAAATGACTTTATTTTAAGACTCAAGCATGAAACTGCTTAAACAACTTTGACTTATAAAATGTCACAGATTAATTTTTTTCAATATTTGTTATCCTTTCATATTGTGATAAGTGAATCTTAATCTGTTCCAAAAAATCAATTGTTGACTTGCTTCCATCTTCCTGTGGCAGCCTAAAGTGGCTCTTTCTGTTCTGAGTGCCAGATAATTTCCTTAGTAAACACATATCACTGTCAGAAAAAAATAAAGTAAGAAAAATGAAAGTTTCAATCCTAAATCATAGAAAGTTTTGCCTTTTTTGTTGTTGTTGTTGTTGTATTGCCTTTCCACCACATCTGTGACAATTAAAGACAAGTTAAATACACAGGTAGCATTTTTAAATTGTTTTCTATCAAAGAAGGGTTAAGAAACCAAGGAAAAAACCAAACAGAACAAGCAGAAAATAATAATAATTTCAATCTCTGCCCTTTTTTATGCTTCATTTTGAATTACTTCTAAGAGGGATTAAGTTTCTGACAGAAGACCTTCTAAAGGGAGACTGAAGTCCCTTATCTCCCAAAATACTACTGAACCCTAATTCAGACTGTCATAGATCCAACAGCTTATGTAAGAGCAAAATTAACCTAAAAGGTGCAAGCTCTCCTGCTTGTAATCTGCTTGATTTTGCAATAACCTGAACATGTATAGACATATAGACAAAAGTTACTAAAGTCCAAAAAGAAAGCAGTGATCACAAGCCATTCACCAGCTCCTAAATCGAGTTATTTCTGCTCAGGCACCTCAGCCCTCCCCACCTCCAGTGCCACCTGCTCCAAACACCCTCTGTGCCATGGCAGCCTGGTCCCTCTCCTCACCTGCACAACCAGCCAGGTGTCACAGCTGTCACAGCTGTCACAGCTGTCACAGTCTTCTCTCGAAGGGTCCCTCTTTTCCTTCCTTGGGCGAACAAGGAAACACGATGAGCTCTGTCAGTGTGAAGCAGGAAATGAAGAAAGCATTTTTTGCTCGGTTTGGAGGAACCCCTCAGTAGTTCTTTCTCCATGAACAGGGGGTTCCTGGGGCCTCCTTCTGATGTGGCTGAAGCTACTTTCTTCTCATTCAAGTGGCAGAGTTCTGGGCTGATGTGAGTCATACCACCAGCTCCTGCTTATACAGCCTGCAGGATGTAAAGCTGGAAATTGCCCAGAGCTCTCAGGAAATTATCTGATAGATTTAGAGCTATAACTTTCTTTTACTCAATTATTTTCTGAGAAGGGATTTTAAGCTCTAGCATTTGAATAGAAACTCAGCATCAGATTAGTCCTTGAACAGAATCTATAGCCTAATAGCCCATTCTCTCTCCCAGTCAATAGACTTTCTTCTTTAAAACCTCAGGGAAGCAATTGTTGCGGCTGAGTTCAGTGAGGTATTTGCTAATGTATTGTCAATTAACAGTTATATTGACTGGAGAATTCAGCTGATTTCTTTGTATATTACAATCCCATAAAAAAGATATCAGGAGGCAATTAAATGAAACATTGTTTAAAGACATCTAATATAAATCTACTGGTTGAAATATATTTTAAGTTTTTAAAGAACCACCAAAATTTATCTCATTGACATGAAATGGGAGTTAGATGAAGAGACTTAACTTTTCATTTAGAACATTTTCCAGACTCTAGGATTTGAATGCTTTACAGAAAGTACATACTGAGAAGCTCTTTAAAGTAAAGGCTAGATTTCTTTAAGCAGAAGATAAACAGAAAAGAGGTGATGAAGATCCATTTCAAATCCATAGTTTATACTTGTTTTAAAGCCTTCTCACCTTTTCTCTCTGTTAAAAAGTAAAACACCACAATGTATTCTTTCTGCTATGATTTTTTTTTTTTTTTTTGCAGCAAAGTGTTTTTGGTTTTATCTTGGGATAAAATTTCATCCATTGCTGCGATGGATTCTCACCTGCTTAAGGAAAGGTTTCCATTCCTGTAAGGTGGCTGCTGCTGGTTTGACATTTCAGAAGGCAGCTCATGGCTGGTGCTCTGCCACAGCAACCCAGGGACACTCAGGAGGAGCTGGGACAAAAATGGCAACTCCACAGGCAAAGCAGTTGCTGGTGTGCACTGAGCACACCTGTAGAAATCTGGTAATGCATCTAAATCACAAGTTTGCATGATTAAGCAGAACTTCTCTAATGGCAGATTTGATTCCCAGGTAGTCTTGGTGAGGGGCTGGTGTAAGTAAGGAGTCAGCAGACATGCACACTGGCTGAGTGGAGGCACACAGCCATAAGGCATCCCTAGTGCTGAGGACTAGCAGGACCATTCACTGCACTTACATGAGCAGCTCACTAGAGGCTAGAGGAGAAATTACCTATGTTCACTGCAGAGGGTGATTCTGGACAGGATTTGGGTGCTTGCATCCTCAAATCATACTTGTAAGCTACTGAGAAGAAGGGAAGGCAGAGATGAGCACTTGTCAGAAGCAAAGGCAGCTTTGAGAAGAGGGCAATGCTGCTGCAGGGCTGACCACAACTCAGAATTCTGGACACATCTTGGGTACTTCCAAGGACAAGAGAGCAAGTTATTACGCAGGCTTTCTATTATTAAACCTGATTTCTTTTTAATTACCTCTTTTAATGACCTTATTTTTACTGTATGGCTGATAAGAATTCCTATATATAAGGACCTGGTTTTTTGTCAGGTTAGATTTTTGGTCAGTAAGCCTGTGTGTAAAGTGGACCAAATGGACTCAAGTGTAACCAAGATCACTCCATCTTTCTGCCAGCAGAGAACCCAGATAAAACAGAATAGTTGGGAACTCCTGAGTAATCTGTGCCCTTATATACATGGGAGACCCAAGAGAAGCTCTCTGTGATGCCAAAGAATCAAATATGGCAAGATTTTTGACAGAGTTATACCAGGAAAACCCCAGAAAAGCTCTTGGCTTTTATGTTAAAATATTACTTGCAAAGACTTACATTTCCCAAGAGAAGCTCATAAAAACACAGGTGGTAAAGTGAGCTAGAAGGTAGGAAGCTGAAAAAACACAGCAGGGTATTCTAAGACCCTTTTTGACTCTTGAAGTCTGATTGGGGATGATAGAAAATGGAAGCTCTCTTGGTTAGCCTGTCATTTAATGAAATAAGGACTTAGTAACAAAAAGGTGAGACTGCAATTGCCAGGTGTGTACAAAAGCTTGGATGTCACTAGTCCCAAAATGAAAAAAGTTGGGGAGCAGTGAAACATGACTGGTTAAAGCCATATAAAAACTGATCCTTGTTTTCCAGAGAGATCATTCATTGCAGACTAGTCATTTCAGCTAGTATGAAAGCAACACTCATTTTTCCTCCTGCTAATGAATTTTGGGGTTTCAACATTCCATTGAATCAGGGTCAAACTGAGGCTGAAGCAGTATTGCTGTCCAATAGTTAAGGGCTTTTTCCACAAACAGAGACTCTAAGGACTGTAAGGAATTAAAATATCAATAAGTTTCTATACATTTGCATCCACTTTGAATTCTTGTATCATAACCTGAACATGTAAGGAAAAGTATTCTTTCCTAACATAGATTATTTCACAAACCTTCACAGGGAGTCTTGGAAAATTACAATACTTTTTTGTTATTCCACTCAGGGTATATTTTTTCATAGTATGTAATGCTGTTCCTGTGCATTTTCCATTTATCTAATAATATAAAAATGTACCATTTGAAGCTTGGCAAACAGATCAATGTGGATGTTACCATCATCTTGATAAACAGATATTTCTGTGAGAGTTGAAATATGGATATTTTGTCTAGCAGGAAATCTGGCATCCATCCTAGGGTGTCTTCCTTGTTTGACATACACTGCAGCTTGTAGATCTTGGAGAGACTGATATGAGCACAGGAAGGTTTTTTGGATACAGTTGAGACCAAAGTTCAGTGGATTCATTTATGGAAGATGGTAACTCCCAACAGTTTCCATTTCTTAGTAGAAGATAAATTAGCTCAAAAGGCTGCAGAGACATTTCCAGGTTAAATCACAGCTGCTGAGAGCATTGCCTTGAACAGAAGGGTTTGTGCTTTAAACCTGTATCAATAAAATAAACAGAAAACAGAGGAGGTGATCCAGAAAGTTACAATAGCTCAGTGTTTTATGAAATTGTTCAAAGGAAAAGGACAAAATACTTCTGTTAAATATTTGGTTGTCTGGAGCCAGAAAAGAATGAGATTAATCACAATGACTTTTTTTTTAACATAACATGGGGACAAATGAAATAAATTACTCTGAAATTTAATTTCCTTAAGCAACTTTGAGGGCAAACCAAATGTTTAAGAAAGCAACAATAAAACTGTATGAACATGATGTTTGTATTTATAAGGGAAAGGATATTTCCATTTTCCATATTCTATAAAATCTCTCAAATTACTGTCATTTCCTTATTTTACAATTATTCCAAAGTCCTCTGACCCCTCTGTCTATATCTCAAGTCTGTAAAGTTGGGACCAGAGCTGATCCTCAAAAATCTCTGAACTTGCAGGTCTGCAGATAAAAGAGGGCTACATGAGTCCCAAGTGTAATTTTTATAGACTCTGAAAACTTGATGGTCTTTAAGGGCCTCCCACTGGTCAAACAACAGAACTACATTGGTACCCTCTTAAAGTAAAGCTCCCTTTGCCTTGGATTTAGGTGTGTGAGGGCTTTGACCTCTCGTGTCAGACAAAGAGGGCTCAGATGGAACCTGGGCCAGGGGATGGGGAAGACCTCAAGATTATTTGGAAGAAAGATTCTTGTGGGATTATGTGAAAGGAAGAAAAATTTCCATCTAGAAAACCACTTTCAGTGTCTATTTAACCTCCTTCTATGCTGAGTTCTCTGAGGATGGGTTACCTGGTTGTCCATGTGTTATTTTTCAAATGAGTCATGACTTGGTGCAGAGAAAGAGAACGTTTTATTAAAGAATCTATGAAAATTTCAGGGGAAGCAGGCTGAAATCAGCAAAAAGCCAGGGAGAATCAGACAGAACAGAAACTGAGAAGAAACTTGTTCTTAGCCTGTTCCTCAAGCTTTCCTCTCTAGGGCTAGAAATGGTCTCTAACTCAGCCTAGAGCTGCCAGGCACTGAGTCAGATTTGAAAACATGGTCCTTCTTCACACAGACTAATAATGCCAGCTCTCTTCAGCCATCTGCAGAGTCCAAGTCTGGATCACATCACATCAGTCTGCCAGATCACCTAGGCACATTTTTCTCTTTACATGCTGTTGTTACACTCCTTTGTTCTGTTTCCATTCCCACATTACTCTTCTTAACTTCACTGTCTCATGTTTCTCCTGCTCATGAGGAAGAGCAGCAGTTAGCTTGAATGAGCATCCTTCTATCACCCTGCATGGGGCAATCCATCAGTGCTCTGTCCCTGCACTGAGGTCATGGCCTGCAGCTGCCTGAACAGTCTGGATGATGGTCAGTGCTCAGGCAGCATAGAAGTGACATTTCAGCCTTCTCAGAAAGTCACTGAGCATCTTGTCTGCCTAGAACCAACATCGTGGTGTTGCTGCCTGTTATGGTGGAGGTAGCCAGGCCTTAGGAGGGACCCCTGAGGACTCTCCTTCCTAAAACACAGGCTGCAGACAGGATTTCTTCCCAGGCTATGCAGAGCACTCCCTGTTAAGTGAAAAAATGGCAAATTTGGCCTCAAACCTTGGCTGTCCTGGAAAGCAGTGACACAGCTCACTGAAGGAGACTGCCTCTCCCAAGGGTGGCTACCAAAATGATCATTTAGCAGCTAAGAATATGCCTAAGGCTTTACCCACACAGCAAGTTAGCCTACACCTCAACCCAGGCTGTTGGGTTTAGCTGCTTGTGTCCCTTCTCCCAGTCAGTTCAGAGACACAGGGATTCCTGGCTCACCTTTGGGTCACCTTCTTGCACACAGCATGGGTGGGGTGGGGCCAGCTGGTGCTCCCCATGAAGAACAGCTACCTATAGCACTAAGCACTAATTAATAATCAGAGCAAGGTAAATAAAATGTTCATTTAGCAGGGGAGCAGGCAGGCAAGTCCTGGACCCTTCAGGCTGCTCTTCTTGGCGGGATCTCAGTTGTCCATTGCCATCTTCTGAGGGATGTCCAGGGGCTGGCAGCACTACCATGGATACAACAGCAATGAAACAGGTGCATCTGGCCAAAGCAATTATGTTGGGTGGAGCTAGCCTGGAAAAGCCACAGCCAGGAAAAAGTGTCATTCTATTTCCTAGGTCCTGAAAGCTCAAAATCTGCCTCTCCTGGTTAGACATACAGACTCAATGCTTCTCTGTAAAGAGAAAATCCTGGCAGCCCAGCTGGGGCACTCTCTCTCGCTGAGCTGTTTATTCTTAGGCACCACAGGTACCAAAGAGCCAAGAGCATGAGCTGACCCTTGTCTCTCCTGGGTGTGATAAAAAGCAGTAATTTAGTTAAGCACCAAAGAAAACACTGTGTTTTCTCTTTATTTCAAGCCATCTTTAATTACCATGTGAAATACACATTCCCTGTGTTCATCTCCTCCTGCAACAGACTTCCAACACTGGTCAGATCCTGACTGTGCCTCCTGCTCTCCAGTGACCATAAGGGAATTTTAGGGTGGCAAACTGAGATCTGCAAGTCCAAAGTGAGACTGAGGCACAGTAAGAGAACAGATGTAGGTCAACACAGATGAGGAGAGGCTGAAAAACCTTCCTTGGTGTCTGAACTAGCTATGGGAAACAAGTTGAACGATCTAAGTCATCTGCAAATGGAATTGAAAGAGATGGTAATCACAGCAAACAAAATCAGCAGTAGTCAAGTATGCCTTTTATTAGCAGAAGAACCTGTGCTGTATTTCATTAAATCACACAAATTCAAGGAAGAAACAGCTGGTCATGGGATCCTTAAGCACTGGTAGCAGACTATAACTTAAAATGACCCACCTCCCCAAGGCCAAATATATGGTTATACTAAATCAGGAAAACTCTACTGCCTTCAAAAATCCCTGATTGGACCTCAACTTCTGTATCTCTGTTTCTGGTTTCCATCATGAAAGCAATTCAGGCTTGTGCTATCTATAGACCACCCAGTCCCATGCTATGAAGTGACTTAATGTCTTTCAACTCATTATAGATACTACTAAAACACTCAGGGTCCTTGACATTTAATCTACTGTCATAATAATGTTGGAAATACTCAAAATGGGGAAACTCATTTCATAGTTTGTGCCCTTGACTGACTGAGGATAACATTTCCTGTTGCCCTGGTAAAGGGCAGGTGAGATCATGCCTTTCATGTTGCTTAAAAAAATAGTAAATAATTCTGTGTAGAAAATAAAAAGGAAATTCTACTTTCTCAAATTCTTCTTTCAGACCCATCCCTCTATTCTGCAGCCATCATTCTTGTTGTGTCCTGCTCTGGCTCATCTCTCAGTATCACAGGGACACCAAAAGCTAAGATCTTCATGGCAGTCAGGGGTGCTCCTCAGGTAAGTGTCAGAGACAACCCTGCTCACAGAATTATTTTTAAGTAGGAAGTCAAGATCCTTCAAAGAAGCTCTAAAGAGGTCTTAAGAGACCCAGGATACATGATTCTAGACAGAGAGAGCTCCCTTCCATGAGCCCTGGTTCACAGCATATCATGGTAATTATACAATGGAAAAGTAAGAAGTCACTTAGCAGATGCCCTTGGAAGATTCCTGCCTGTCTGAGGCATCAATGCAGCTTGTCCTGGCCACTTGCAAGTTTACCACCCAAGGGAGAGAATGCATAATGGAGCAAAAAGGGGTGACACTTCCTGCAAGGAGGCTTCAATTCTTATCTCTGTCTCTCCAACCAAACTAAAGGCTATTGAATGTAATGGAAAGGCTTTCAGGTTCCCTTTGAACCCGGAGAAACCTCCCAGTGATATACTGACACCTGCTCAGAGCAAAACCAACCCGACCAGACTGCCACACCAAGGAAACCCTAGCTCACTACCCAGGTGGGAAATGGGGCTGGATTGTCAGGCCAGGGCTCCTTAGCCAGACACCAGAATGTTGATGTTGAAAGAGCCAAACTGAGGGCACTGGGGAGGCCCTGGGAAAAGGCAGTGGCCAGCAGCCTACCCCAGGGGTGGTGAGCATTGAGCCTTGCCCTCCCATGCCTTCCTGGCTCCTGACATAAGGATGCAGCATCTCCTCCAGTGACATGTTTCACTGTGTGCAGAAAACACACATTCCACTGGCATTAATCTTCCAGTCTTCTCACTGCCAGTCTAGCTTGAAGGAACTATTACACAGTCTATAAAGTTTAAAAGAATAAGAAAAGCTTATCTCCCCATTAAATAGGTTGAAACAAAAACTACTCAGTTTATGTCTTCTGCAGCAGCCACACAGACAAGACACATAACAAGAGTCAGAAGTCGAACCAGGGTTGCAGGAAAGAAACAAATTTGCAGAAGAAGATGCCCCAAAAGTACAGTTACAGCTTTTTAAAGAAAAATAAAATTAAAAATGTTGGAGTGATGGATGGATGGATGATGGATGGATGGATGGATGGATGGATGGATGGATGGGCTCACTGCTGCACCACTAGTTCTGCTCTTGGGCAGAAATCACTCACTGATTTATAATCAAATGCACGGTTCTGCTCATGGAGGAAAGGCTGGCCTCTCTGGTCAGGTGTGTGAGGCTCTGTGAGGGGGCTGGCATGGTCCTTGTGCACAGTCATCAGTGAGGAAAAGCAAGGCTCTGCTCAGAGCTGCCCCTCCACCTGCTGCTTCCTAAAATCACAGAGGGGCTGCCAAGGTGGCATTATCATTTGTGGCCATGGCTTTCAGAGAAGGGATTATGTACCAAGTGAGCCTCAAAGACTTGCATGCGCTTTTGCTGAGGGAAGACATCCTTAATGACCCTCTTCCAAAGCAGTCAAGGGCACAAAATATTTTAAACAACCAGTCAAACCATGTAGTGATGACAGTGCCCCAAGCCCGCAGGTTTTGAAGTGAAAAGCTTGGTATCCCTCTGTCCAAAACTGAGCAGGACCTTAGCTGGTGTCCAGACTGCTGGTCATTTAGGTCTTATTAAAGCATCCAGAAGAGAGAAAATATCAAATTAGAGGTTTACCAGCAACCGGAATTTCAGCCCACATCTCTGTATTTATAACAAATGTGAATCTTGACACTGATGTCAAACAGCATTAGGTGAATCACTAATCACGAAATTTTGCAGACAAAGGTGCCAGAAGAGAGAAACAACATTAGACAGTGCTCTGGCAAACCAAGCCTCTCACTAGAACTCTTGCAATGCAAATCTCTGGGGCACAGCAGGCTGTCCCCAGCATCAGTCTCCCCAGATATCACCACCAAGGAGCTGGAGCAGAGCCTGCTGCTCAGCTGATGCCACCCCAATTGCTGATAGGATGGAATTGCAGATATGGTGGAAGTGCTTCTGCAGTGGCTGGCTGGATTTCTGGAGGACTGTGTTGCAGGAATGAAAACCCAACACACTACTTCATCATTTTGAACCACTGTTGTGAACAGCCTGTTGTTAAACAAAGTGGAGATGGTCTGTATTTTCAGCTTTTTAAGTAAAACGTTTAGAAAACTTCTGAGATTTCCTCATTCTATCATTTGAGCAACATTTTATTCATCTTTTTATAGGGTCTTTATTAAATTTGAGGACTAGGAAGTGAATTTCAATCACTTTTTCAAAACAAAAGCCCTATTGTCAGTGTGAAGCCCAAACATGGATGTGGGTGAAAAATTTTTTCAGTGCAGTACAAAAGCTCATCCTATGAAAAAAAGATAAAGAATTTCCAGTAAGATAAAGAGTAAGAAAAAGATAAAAGTTTCCAGTAAAACAGTTTTTGCTCCAGTTTTCCTCATGCAATGAGTTAATGCGTATATTTAGCTCTCTCCTGTTCACGCAGAGTTGTACTAGACATTAGTATCTGTTTTGAAAACAGGCAAAGGAAAATAATTTTTTCCTCTTAAACTCAGCATCTGATTTCAATTATTCTAATATCTTTACAGATTGAGTCTCTGAAGTTTCTTTGTGCTGGATGAAAAGGTGTTCCCTTGTATGATTCTTCCTTACTCAGCACTGAAATTTTTTCTTTCTGACAATACCTCCTATTTTTGAAAAGCAAATTTCTGATGTGCTAAGTCTAGGATAAATTTCAAACTGTTAGTACCCATCTAGGGAGAGCAGAATAACTCATTTCATAACAAACCTATTTATGTTCCTAGTTGTGTTTGTAATGGAATAGGAAGCAGTGCTCCTGTTTTCCACTGAGAGTACTTGAAGCCATCCTTCATAATGAAGTATGGGTCTGATTCACTGCTCCTGTTTTTCCAGCTGGAGAGTCAGCCTACACTGGCTGTTAACACAAAGGTACATCTACACAGATACATTTTTTACTCAAAATCTCTGCTCTAAACCAGAACAAGATGACTGCCAAATAAGCCTCTTTCTGTGTTAATTGGACTATCAGGTTAAACCCACAGAGACAGGGCATTTGAGACAAAGATCACAAAAATGTCAGTTTTCTCCACCGACTCTTTCCAGCCCAGATGAGCTGTTAATGTTGCTAATTGCCCAGCCTGAAATCCAGTGCAATCCTGAGAGGGGAGATGGAAAAGGCATAACTGGTGGTGCTTATGGAAAAAAAAAAAAAAAAGCCACTCCTCACATTTCAGCTGATCTATAGATCTACATTTCAATTATCCATTCCAGTAATGGGATGATTGCTTGCATTCAGTAATGAACCAGAAACCAGGAACTTAATGTTCTCATCTGCCAGGCAGTTCTTCTGACTTTTAGACCAATTGACAGCAGCTATAAAAGCATTATAAAATATGGCATGATTTAATAGATGCAGCTTTCATCTACCTCAACGTTGTTCAAAATATCTTTAGTTAAATATAATTTTCCAAATAGGGGGATGTCAAACTTTAGCAGCCAGGGTCCACTACTAAAGAAGGTTTTTTGTGAATACCTTGAATTTGACATTTGTTCTTCAGTTTTCCAATAAATCAAGAGTGCTAAAAACACCTGTATTTTTCAAAGTTCAATCAGAAATAGATTTAACTGAATGACACATCTAACATAACTGAAGAATGATACATCATCATAAATGAACCTTCCAGCACTTCAGGAAGGAACTCAACAAAATAAAATAATCTATTAAATTTATATGTTTTTAATAATGTATTTGGAAGAATGCTGGAGTTTCAGAAGATCAATAAATTGTTTGGGGATTTGGGTTTTTTTTTTAAAGGGCAATATTGACAATAAAGATGGTCCTAATGTTATATTTTTTGCATTTTTAAATGCGTAAATACAGCAGTAGCAACTCTTTTGAAAATTCTTATTTTCATGTTTTCATTTTAGAAGCCTAAATTCTTCTAACATTCAGGATTTTAAAATCAGATTCTCACCAGAATTTCAATGAGACTTTTGACTACAGTAATTTTGAAAATTAAACTAAAAAATTAAACACTCTGAAGACACTTGAGACTTTTCCTGGGTGGTGGAGGGGTTTTTTTTTTTTGGTTTTTGTGTGTGTGTGATCTCTGTGTAACTAATAACCAAAGGAAGAGCTGCAAGAGGATGTCATCAATTAGTGTAAATCATTATCCAATTACCTTCAGCTTCTCTCAGACTACATTTTTTTCACCTGTTATTTGAATTCATGCTATCTTTATATACAGTATGACCTCCTCTTGCTTACCACACTTCCCTAAGTAACAAGTTCCACAGCAAGGTGCAGACTCTCTGATGACTTCTGGTTTATGACAGGGCATGACTTCACAGTGTGACTGCACATATCACATTGCATGATGTTAGAGCTGCAGAATAGCTTCATATCATAATCAAGAGAATCTCCATAAAAATATAAAGTCCAGACAAGTGTTGCATTTATAGGTATATATTTTACTAGGCTGACTGAAAAACTGGACCAGCTATTGACTTCCCAAAGCTAAACACAAGTTGAGAAAACTATTCAAAGTTTAACTGCACATATACAAGCTGTAACAACCAAAAGCTGGTAGCTGGCATTTGTGCAGCAAAGGCAGAGGGTCAGAGATGATCAGATTACTATCTCCTAGGGGAAAAAGCTAGAAAAATAATTTATAACCTATAAAGGGAGGTTACAAAACTGACCACAAATATATAACCACCCTTTTTTCATTGCTATTATAAATTCTCATTCCTAGACCTGTCTTTCAAAATTACTTGTAGTTTTCCCTGGAGGAGCAGGGCTGAGAGATTAGGGAATAAGTGGCTGTTTTGCAAGGAGGGTGTCCACAGGCCATGGGGTTTCCTCCTCCACCAAAGGCAGTGCTGCAGGTTCCAGCCCCCAACGTGCTGGGACGTGCCAGGGTGAGGTCTGGGACTGGTGGGATCCTTTCTGCCATGGTGGTAGCAGTGCTGTGGAGCCCCAGAGCAGGCACAGGGAGCCACAGTGCAGGGCATGGGGAGACACAGCCTTTGCTGGAAGGGAGCAGAGCTGTGCTGCTGTCTGGGTGGCAGCTGAATGGGGAGCCAGGAAAGGACATCCTTACCCTGAGCACCCTGCACAAGCAGGTCACTGCTGGCATTAACCTCCCTCTCTGCCACTTGCCACTGCCTGACAGGGCACACAGCAGAAATAAAACCAAACTCAGTGGCAGAGAGACAGATGAAAACTAATTTCCTCGATTTTAGAAGCCTTGATGGTGAGCAAGGTGCAAAAAGACCTCCATCACATGGTGGCAGGTGGAAATGAGAGATCTCAGAGGATCTGCTCTCCTGCCCATTTCTGTTACCAGATTCCCATTTTATTTAAAAGTGTATTTTCTGAGAAATGGAATAGGCCAGGGACTTTGGCAGAAGCCAAATAAAACTAGGTGAATGAGGAGTGGCAGTAATGATTTTTCAGCAGTGACAAATTACTTCAAGCAGGGATAAAAGCAAGAAAATTGGAAGAAATGCTTTGGCACATAGTAAGAGCATACAAATTGTAAGCATCCTTTTGGACATCTCACTGGAAAACTCTGTGTGACAGCAGGTGAAAAAAGGTTGGAAAAAAACTAGTCTGGCTCTCAGTCTGAGACTTGAGAGTGGCTGGAAGATTGGTAAAATGTCAAGATGAAGAGCACTGATATATTGTTTTACAGGCTTAAATGTACTGGTGTGGCTATGGATACAAGCCAGTGCCACTCCACAGCCTTTAAAAATGTATGTCCATTACTCTGCAGCCTCACCCACCCACTGTGTCTGCTGGTTATTATAGTCCTTCATTTGATTTCAGTTCACTTGTAAGATCTCAAGGTAAAAGCTCTGATCAGGTTTGAAGTCTGGCTGGGTTTTTCTCTGGATGAAATATCAGGTGCCTTTTTCAGTAAGTCTTGTAGCCACTTTAGAAAGGAATGTTTGTTTTCAGACTACATTTGAAGGCTAAAACCTATATTTCTTTTGAATTCAGGATCCTTCTGATGTGTTTGGCACCTTAAATCTTTCCAGGGAGGCTAAATACCTGCACAAAGCATGCAGGTTGGAACTCTACTAGAAACAGAGCCACACACAACACAAGAGAAAGAGTAATTCCATGTGACTGGGTAGAAAGGACAGTTCAAATTAAAAAGACAAAGATGTTTCAAGTGGAAGAAAGTGACACCACAGGCTGAGGAGATTCCTGGATGAGGAATACCTTTTTTTGTATTATCCTACTCTTTTCCACACATAGCACATCTGCTGCCTGTATTGAACAACCACCTTTTAACCTCAGCCCTTATGAAACCTTTGAGGCAGAAAAATCAGGCAGAAGAACCAGCAACTTTAATTAGGTGTCATATATATATTGCTTTCTTATTCTATGATTCCTTTCTTTAGTCATAGTGATTCCCACTTAGAGGGAATATTAGTGCATTCTTGATTCCTAGTTTGGGAAGACTTTGGAAGATCAGCAGCTGCTGTGAAGCCATTTGCCCAGGAGTTTAGGAAAGGTGAGAAGAGGCAGCTCCTCAAGCAGTGGCAATTAGCACTCATGGAAGCACCACAGAAGATGTGACAAGTCAAGACACCCCTCATCTCAGATCACCCATTTGGCAGGGCTTAGACAGCTTGAAGGTCTCCAACAGGAGCATCTCTTGGATGTTTCTGATCAGACCTTTCTGATCAGAAGAGGAGGCTGGAAGCCTGGAGGCCCTGGGATCTCAGGCATGAGTTTCACAGTCCCCCACCAGCAGCTTCACTTCCATTGCCAAATGCAGGGATTGGCAAACTGAGAAGAGCCAGTGCTATGCAGGGTGTGAACTCAGGGCAGAGCACCTGGAGACCAGGCACCAGCACAGGCAGGGCTTGGAAGAGCCCAGAGCCCATCCCTGAGCCATCACTGAAAAATGACAAGCACATGCTGAGTGGGGACACAGAGCAGCCCTTACAGCTGGGACTGAAAACCAGAGAGCAGCTGCAAGAAGTGAAGGAAAAGCAGGTTTTTTGCTCTGCATCCACAAGCAGTGATTCCCAGCAAAAAAATGAAACCAGTCACATAAGTGACAGCAGGGGACACGGAAGTGTGGGATATATTAATGACCTCGAGAGGCAAATTGGAGCTGTAGTGCAGAGCTGAGGTACTGACTTCTGTGTAACAGGGAAAATATGTGGGAAATGCTTTTGATCAGAGGACAAAGCAGAAAACAAGACTGCCTCTTCAGAGGCTGGATAGGGGCTGAACAGCCTGCCCTGAAGGGATGACCCAGAACTCACCCATGACACACCAACAGAGTGTGGCCATGGAGAGGATCCCTGAGCAGAGAATATCCTCATGATGATGAGGAGATGAAAAAAGATTAATTATTTTATAGGTACTTTAGTAGAGGTACTCTAGTCCCCAGGGTAACATGCACACACTGAAGCAAATATCACATGGTGAAGCAATTCCCAGACTTTGGAAAAAAGCCTTCAGACACTGGACTGCACCAAGGGTTCAAAAGAAGGGCTGCAAACAGGAACCTCACGGGCTGACTCAGAGAAACTCATCATAGGCAGAGCTACACTGACTCAGGAAACCTTCAGTCTGAAGCAAAGGGAGAACTTAGTCACCAGAAATGGGATACAAACCAAAGGAATGATGAACCCGGAGCCACAGGAACAGCAAGGTAGGAGGTAAAAGCTTCAGAGCTATAATTGGAAGCCAGCACCAATAAGAATTCTTGTGGAAACAAACCCAAAACCAGTCTGTGGCTTGTACACCAGTCCTTCACTTTGGGTTTGAAAATGGAGCAGGAAGTTGAAGCCATCTGCACTGGGGAGGAGGAGCTCTCTGAGCAGCAGAGCTGACACACCACACACTTCTTATCCAGAGGGAAATGGATGGTTTTAGGAAAGGCAGGGAGGGAGAGTAAAAAAGTATGCACATGGTATGATGCTTCAAAAATCAAGCAGGCTGTAGTGATTCATGTCCACATAATGATAGAGGATTGATATTTTTCTTTAAATTGTAAGTCCTTTAAAAGCTGACAAATTATGTAGTAATGCAGTGAGTCACACCTGCCCATCTCTAGCATGAGGGGGTGTGCCAGGAGTCAGAGGAGCTACAGCTGTCATCCATTTTATCAGCCCCTGGAGGGATAATGCTGAAGGTTTTCAGGAGACTCAGTCTGCTACAGCCTGAGATGCCTCAGACAGCAAAAAGCTGGCCTTGAACTCCCTACATCCATTCATCTCACATCTGCCTTTAAGGTACACTAATGAACATCCTCAGCAGCTTCCTCTACAGCCCAGAGCAAACCACCATGCCAGTCCTCTTCAGCCCCCAGATCATTCCAGAGTGGAGAACTCCAAGTGCACAAGCCTTACTGACCCAGGGGCCAGGGCAGTTCAGAGAAGACCTCACTTGAAGTTTCCTTACTGATTTCCTTTCTTCATCTTATTGCATTACCAGCTCTGTATTGTGGGTTGTCAGGGGAAACAAAATATGCTACTCACATCTGCCAATTTTTTCCATCTGTTTGGTCCTTAAGGGCTCATGTGCAAGTCCACCTGAATGCCTCCCCACGTTGGTGTGATTCTTCATGCCCTTAAACCTTTTCTCTGAGTGTCCAAATGCTATCTTGATTGCCCTGCCTCTTCACAGGGTCAAATGGGATCTATTACCATTAGAAGAAAACTAAATACAGTTTATGAAGAGATCCAGGTGTCCCTTCACCCCCAGCTGGAGACACTTCTATTAATTACTTTTTGATTTTTTTTTAATTGACCTTCTTGGTGAAATATTAATGGCAGATGTGTTTATTCTCCTGCCGTGATCAAACACTAAGAATGCAAAAGTCAAGGCCAAGCAAAGAGAAATGTATTTCAATGTTTACTTTGGAGGTGACAGAAAATTATCTCTTCCAATTAACATTTTCATTGCTATTGCAAACAGTGAATGACAGCAATGTTTTCACATACTGTAAAGGGTCTAATTGACACTCTTGATCAACTCTGAACTTCTATTCCTTGTAAATGATTAGAATAAATGTGACAACGAAAAATCACTAGACCTTTACTAGGTAATGAAATTGTGAGTGATGAGCAGCCCATGATACTGCTTGTCACACTGCCTTGATTGCTTTTGGGATGGATTAAAAATATTAGTAGATGGGAAAAAAGCAATGGGTGTGGTGCTCAAATTACAGCAAGGCATTTCACAGCACATAAATATTGTGTTCCAAATTCCCTTTGAATTGGATATGAGCATCCCCACGCGAGGTGCAAAGTGACTGAGAGGACACTAATAACAAAGGGAGGGGACAAGTCAGGCAAGGGAAAGAGTTGGGAACTGAAGGGAACAAGTTAGGCTCTAGGTTATGCATGGCCCCACTGCAGGATGTGGCACATGTTCTCTATGCCTGCCATGGGGAGAGGGGAGGTGAAGGAAGTGTCTCTCTCACTGTCCTAATCTGCCAGGAGTTAAAGGCTCCCAGGGACTGACCCATTAGAGAGAAAAGAAGAAAAACTCCTGGCCTTAAACTGTATTTAAAAACAGAATAAGGCTAATTAAAACATTTCTGCCCCAAAGTCTAAAATTATCTCATGGAATTTGGAGGTCTAAAAATACATGCCACTTGCTGTGTAAATGTATTATTTTCTGTAGTATAGCATGGTAAGAGTTGTTTTCCTGCAATACCCAGAGTTGTCAGTGTGCTGGCAAACAGAGGAATTGCTACTATGCCACAAGAAATTGGGAATTATGTAAAAATGAAACATTATGGAATTATATTACTCTACCTGCAGTGATAAGATATGAAAATACGATGAACACTCGTGACTGTAATAGAGCAGCTCATGAAAGAGCCAACTTCAATCTAAGAAATAGTAGTGCATTTCTCAGGACACAATGATCTTGGAAAAAGAAACCACTAGCTGAAAGATTCCTGTGAATTTGCAGGCTATCTCACAGGGAAATGAAAGCCATTATCCTGGAAAAATTCATGAACTTGCTGAGCTTTACATCTGAGAGTCTTCCTGTATTAATCTTTTCTCTAAACTTAT
Source organism: Oenanthe melanoleuca (assembly GCF_029582105.1). Lineage (NCBI taxonomy): Eukaryota > Metazoa > Chordata > Aves > Passeriformes > Muscicapidae > Oenanthe > Oenanthe melanoleuca. The sequence continues at coordinate 95,619,160 of NC_079333.1, forward strand.
TTAGCAGAGTGATATATTTTCAGCCAGGAGCATGTTGAACTATTCATTTTAAATACACGGTCTGATAAATTCAATCTTCCTTTTCTGAATCAGCCATAAACGGATCCTGATTTATCAGAGAAATTGTTGTCCTGAAGAGTAAGCAAAAAATTTAGAACAGTTTTCTGGCTAATGGCCTATTCCCAAATCACTTGCTTCAGGAGTCCCCTTTTTGTGAGTTGTTACTGATTACATGCACCTGAATAGTACCAATCTCATTCCCTGAAGGGTGACTGAAACACTTGGAGAACAAGGAGCAGTGAGTGCTCACTGAGCAGCACTGGTAGGAAAAGCTGCTGCTCCTCTCAGTGGCTGGCAGAAAAAGGAGCAGCAGCCAGAGGAGGCAGCTCTGGAGACAGAGGTGACAGCCAGTGCATTGCCACAGCACAGCTCCAGCAGGAGCCTTCAGAGCAGAGGGGTGGGGATAGCAGGGGGAAAATGAGCATTGGGTGTCCTGAAGCAGCCAGGGCAATGTCCCACATGCTGTGCTCTGGCAGAGCAGAGGTGGGAAATGTGTTTCACACCACTTTGAGGGGAAGTTTGTTTATTAATTTGAAATGGAAACATTTGATTGTGTCTTGCATAGGTAATTCCCTTGAGCTCCCCCACCAGCAGTGGCGGTGGGCAGCTGTAAAACCAAACCACAGGCAAAACAGAGTGTTGGCAAAGCAAGCCAGGGCTTGTGGCAGACAGCAGCCATGCCCTCATCTCTTCCCAAGTACTGCTGTTTCAGCAAGGCTCTCTCTGTGTTCCATTTTCTCAGATCTCTCCACTGCAGATCACTACTGTCACTGCAGTGATCCCAAGCTGTTTCCTCTCCATGCTCCCTGGACTGTCAGCATTTTAGTCCCAACTTCCCAAGAAACTGAGTAAGAAAAACAATGACCATAAATCACTGAGTAAATCACTTGAATCTTCCAAGAATCACTTCATTTTCACAAAATAAAAGAATTGTCCTACTGAGAAAACCCTCTTGGTAAGCCAACTTGATGCTGGGTCCAAATTATATAAATATGACAAGTTTTGTATAATTTATATAAAGCACATGAGTTAAACTCCCTTGACCAATTGAATGTCTGGTGTGTATTTCTATTTCATTAACAAATTAGTCTGTTGTCTGGGAGAATCAATAAGCAATTTGAGAGCAGAAAGCTCATTACACTCATTAAACTTGGTATGATTTGAGACGAGGAAAAAGGCTTCCATTTATCAGAAGCCAGCTGAAAGAAAGCCAAAGCACTTCAGAGAGATTAGTCAAAATGTCCCAGACCTTTAACAACTTCCTAGAGAGCAAAGAACGAAAGCTTTTTGAGAGGCTCTCCTCTGTGTGAACCTCTAGTTAAAGAGCATGTGGCAGAGTTCCAGGTATTTAAGTGCCCAAGTTTAGCCCTGAACACTAACTCTGAACCAAGCTGATGCTTTCTGATATCTAAGAAACATTACATTCTTCACTGAACTAAGGCCAACTGTTCCACAAACATCCACTCTTGGCTAAAATAATGGATTTATGGCTTATCATTGTTCATGGCTCCATAAGTGTGCATAAGGATCCACATCAACTGCACAGACTGGGGCTCACTAAACCATTTGTTTTGGAACAAAACTTTTGCAAATCTTTGAATTATTTGAACTGTTTATATATACATACATATATATACACTTTTACTTTTCACCAAGGCAAATTGCTGACTGTAAATATTATGACTATATTATCTTCATTTTAATTCAGGGAAGATTTTGTTTACCTTCAGAAATATTGTTCTTCCTTCTTCTCCATTTATTTTCTTCAGGAAAACAATGGACACTTGCTGAATAGTAACTGTTTAAATAAATTGCTTAATTCCCACAAGACCAAATTACTGTAGGACCTGGTAGCAGAGAAACAAGATGTCATCCCTTCAGATACTTATTTCCTGCTGTGGCTTGGTTACAGGCTTTATGATTGATTGCTTCACTGATCCTGCAGACATGCACAGCACTGTCTCACTTTGCACTTCGAATAAGCCACTCCTAAGGTGCAGAAGTCTTCTTGTGGCTCTGTTTCCCCTTTTCCTTTTCTCTGTAAGGCTTATGCTTTTTGTAGTGCATGATAAAGACAGACTTTCCTCCTTCAGAAGTGGTGAAGCTCTTCAATCACTCTCTGCAGTAAAACAGGTCCTAAGGCAAAAAGTTTATGTGCAATGTGTTTCCTCCTCTCTGCTTTCTCTCATCAAGCAAGGTCCCAAGTGTCTCATCCTGATTAACACAGCTGTGAGCAAACTGTTGCCATCAGCAGAAATTGTGTCTGTCCATAACCCACAGTCAGAGGACAAAAGCTGACTTAAAAAACCCTTGCAGGTTTGCTTTGCCCATACCTCACTGCCTTCTTTGTAGGACAAACACTATCCCAAGTGCAAGGGGAGAGTCAATATGATCTGACTAATATTCCCAGCATTGATGTGTGTGCTGTAGTGTCCCCAGCAGCACTCCTCCCTCCACCCAAGCCATCAGAGCTGCCAGGGGCTGGGGTCAGCAGGACCCTGTAGAGCCCCAAAAGGGAATGAGAGGCTGCTCTGACTGAGGACATCTTGCATTTGAGAAATATTTCACTGTGACAAGTCCTCAGCATTTTTCCATCTCCACCTCTGAGGTCAAATGGGTCAACAATGGAGTTAATAACATGGAGAGAGAACCTGGGCTCCACCCAAAGTCCACAAAGGGGCTTTTATGCACAGGGGGTTCTAGGGTTTCAAATAATCTCATCCAGTACTCTGCTGAACACAAGATTGCCTCAAGCCCCAGCAATGTGTGGGTAAGAGAAGAGCATTCTACCATTAAACTTACTTCATTTGATCTATACTTCACCTTCAAATATAACATCCAAAGTTAGCAGGATGAAAAGTGTGAGCTTAAAACAACAGGGGGAAAAGTGCCAGTAGGAGACCAAAACAGTCCTAAAACTTGCACCTTGCAACACCTGAAACATTTCTCCCTGAGACTGATTTTTCTGATTTAGCTGGGATTTGAGAGATAGAAATCACCTGCTGCATTTCAGCAAAGTTGTCAATAAAGCCTCCAAAGTACTCCTGGGCTGTTAAGAAATACATTTTGATTCTAAAAAGAAATATCCCTCTATGTCTTTTGGAAGATCACCCCAGTGTTTCATCAGAAAAAAACAAGTCTAAATAAGTGCAATTATTCTTTAGCAGATAATGAGGAAAATCTTCCTCACCAGGACATACTGAAAAGCCCAGGGTAAAGAGTGAGACTGAGAGGGCTGGAGCAGTTAGGAGAGGTGGCTTTTAGGGGAAGATCAAAGTCTGGGGAGTGGAGCACTTCAAGATGTTTCTCCATCTCAGCAATCCCTGTTTGCAGCCTCACTGCACAGCCAGGGACGTTTTGTGGGGTCACCCACAGGACTGAACAGCTGAACCTTTGCACAGCTTGAGGCAAACCCAGCACTGAGAGCAGTGCTGAATCCAACTCTGCCTGTTGGTTTGTACTCATTTTCTGGTACTCTACAGAACATTCCTGAAGAGTTCTGTTTTCAATGGGTAGGATTTGTTGCAATGTGTTATCTTGCTACCGTGCATTAGGGAGATTTTGATCAAAGAAGATCTGACTCATAACTTTTCACTACAGGAACAGGCTGGAGTTTACTGGAACTGAACAATATCAATAAACAGCAACATTCATATTGAGGCTCTGTGGTTTGGCTCATTTAGCATGCTGGCTTTATTAAATCTGGCATAGTCAACATTATGGATCATGCAAGGGCTAGTTGGTAGAATTTGTCGGGTTTTAAAGAAATGTTTTCAAAAAACCTCAAGAATAAGAAGATTAGAAACATTTCCTACATAAACAGTGATGACTTTTTCATTAAAGACGCTCCAGTACTCTGGCAAGCTGCAGAAATCCAAATACTTGCAGACCGACTAGGTTTAATTGTGTTTTTAACACATTCCTATTCTGACAGAAAATCTGAATTTTCCCACTCTGTGATAAAATTATTGCTTACAATTTTGACTGAAGAAATGTCAATTTTCTCCCTATCAGTAAAAATCCTAGTTTTCAGGGTGAGATGGAGTCAAATCAGGTATGGAAAGCTATGGCACAGAGCACTTGTCACAGCACAGGAACACTTCAGCAGCCAAAGCAAAAGGGGAAAAAGTCAGTCAAGGATGGAGAGGATATTTCTGCACATTTCCACAAAATAAGCAGTTGCACTAAAGGGTGCATTCACTAATCATAGTGCATCACTAAATTTTTATTTACCCAGGCAGGCAACTGAATGCAATCAGGTTTTTCATCTACTGCACAGGTCAGGTGGACCTCACATTAAAATGGCAACAGACCTTGGAGACCCTCCAGATGTGAATGACAAATATAAAATGAGGTTTTACACCACATTTGCAAAAGGCAGCTGGCTGTCAGTGAGGGTGTGCAGAGCAGAAACAGCCATCAGGAGCTGATTGTTTCACAGATGCACCAAAAAAGAAGAGAAGAAAGCAAACACTTCCTCAGAGCCATGTAAAGGCAGACTGTACAGGATCCATCATTCTTCTTTCTCAGCAAAATCCCCTGGTCAGACCTGCCAGAGCTGCTTGCCTAACCTGTAGCTATAAGTTTAAATTTGGTTTTATGCTAAACAATTTCATTATCTCATCACTTTTTTTTTGTTTCTTTCTCAGTTGTTTTGCTATATTTTTTTTAATATCTCTCTGCAAATAGGTGAAAAAATTAACCAGGAGATTAGAAGTAGATATCATCAGCTGAGTGATGAGAGCTCATCTCATCATGTCCATCTAGTAGCACCCAAAATATAACCAATGCACACCAGAAAACAGATACATCCTAACCAGAACCACATTTCAAATATTTTTGTTGAGCAAAACTTATAAATTTATATTCATGAAATGAACCAAGTAATGACTGTGGAAACAGGAATAAATATATAGAAATATATTTATAAATACAGCAGATAAAGGGGAGAAAAGGCATAAGAGTAGCTAATGGCTATCAGAACAAAAGGGCTTTGTGTGCTGAAAGGCAAAGGAATGCCCAAAGCTATCACACCAGTTGAATTTCATGGTTGTGCAAAGTCTGCATTTTTCTGCCAAAATAACACAGCAAAGAGATTCTATGCTTTAAGCTGCAATGCTGTCATAGTCACAGAACTCAGAAAAGGACTGTTGGAGGATCACACTTTTAATGAAAATGCTCAAGATCCAGTAGTGGATTCCAAAGCAGAACTCACGTTGGAAAGCAGATCTGGTACCTCCACCAAAAACCTCAGTCAAAACCAACACTGAACACAGATTTTCTTTTCTCTTTCTTTACTTACTAGGTCTACTTACTGTCTCTCTCTCTCTTTTCCCTTTTTTAAAATTCTCCTCTTGCCACCAGAGAAATTTTTTCTTTAGAAGATCTCCATCTCATTTCATGACCTCACTGGAACAAGTGCAAGATATGATAATGCAGTTACCAGTTTAGATTGGCTCTAAGCTTCTGCCCCCAGTATCCTGACCTTGCTGTCTCAACCCAGGATCTCTAAGGAGCTTGTGTGAGTCCTTTTTGGAGGGGATGGAGGGCAGTCACAGGTGCATGAGGGATGCTGCAAGAGTCTCTTAAAAATTAATGAAGAGCACAAACATGCTTAAGCAAGTTCTGCTTAAGTGAAATTCTCAGTTCATTTACTAAAGCAACTAATGTCTATTGTGCAGTTGGATAAAAAATGGCAAGTGATGTATCACTTGTTATTTATCTGCTTTCAGGGAGTTTTAGGGACATTAACACTCAATAGAACAAGTGCTCTGTGAACTCTTAGCCTTTGATGGCTCTTGTTTAGCAGGTATTCCAGGAAACCTACATGAGATATTCCTCACTGCTTGTTTGTAAGGCATATCACTAAAGCACATTTCTTATGTATTTTCTTTTCTCTGAGATTATGACAGAATAACTTTCTCAGTGTTGGCTCACAGTACACTGATAGCATTTATGCTGGGACCCCAGACAGCAATTTCTCACAAGTACTTTAACTTTAGACCAAAGTAAGTTTATGGGCATATTTTCTCAGCAGCAGATCTTTCATTTCGTTTACATGGAAGGATGCCCTGTGGATAGGCTGTGAGATTGGATGTCAGCAGAGTTGGTCAGCTCATGCATGTCTACTCCTTGAGTGAATGCTGTTTCCAGGCTCCTGAGAGCCCTATCAGTTGGAATGTCTGTCCATCTGGGCTGCTGGCCCTGGCTGTAACCCACAGATTGCTGCTCTCCCTGCTCTGTGTGACTTCCCCAGCTGCAGCAGCCCTGTCTCTGGCTGAGGCGTCTCACATCAGCCCATTTATTCCACAGAGGAGCAGAGGCTCCATGCTCATGAAATAGGTGTGCAGCTTGGCAGGGCTCTCTGGATGGCCTCTGCTCCCCTTTCCTGCTTCAGTGGGGACTATTCCCTGGGCTGGATTTGACTTTATCTCACTTTGTGTAGAAAGCAGTAAAGATCCAAAACTCTTCCATAGAACAGCTGTGTGTGTTAGATTCCTTGGACAATGCTTTGAACACACTCAATTTACATTTCATTTCATAGACTTGCTCATGCCAGGAAAAGAGATAACCTGATAAATTATTATTTGCAGTCACTGCCAGCTTAATCAACATCTGAAATGCTTTGTTGATGACTGGAAGTTTTCAGATTATTTTTGGTGCCATGACATACTGCTGTACATAACCCAGATTGGAAAATAACTGACAGTCTCTGGCATCTTGGAGATAAGCAGTATCAGCTGCCATAGGGTAGTGGACTGTGTTTCATGAGTAAAACAGACTGGCAGTACCTTTGGGAGAGAAAACATGAGTTTTTTCTAACAATTGTGTTGTTAATGCATTTTTATCTTCTTTTGATTTAGCCTTTAGATGATTATTTTCTTCTTTTTTTGCTACTGATCTTTTCCTTTGGCATGCTGGGCATCATCATTCAGTCTATTTGGAAGCATGACTGAACAGTAAGGTGACCAGGAACAAAAGGGATTTCAAATACATGAAGTAATTTTGTGGGTCTAGTTTCTCTTCCCTCCCTCCATCACCTTGGAAAGAGGAGGAAGTATCTCCCTCTCCAGCTGCTGAGAGCCCCATGGCACTGTGTCAGCCCAGGGCCACTGTGCCAGAGCTGAGCAGCCCTCCCTGCTCAGGAGGGGACTCTCCCACCACGGATGTGTGGAGCCAATGCAGCATTGACCCTCAGCCTGCAGGAGCCTGCAAGGGGCTGCTGCTGGGGTCACCAGAGGGGGAAACACAATGAGCCACCGGAGTCTGCCAGGGATGCTCTGTGCTCTGGTGCTCTCTGCTCTAGGTGCTCTGAGCTATTTAGTAAGTAGCTGCAAAACATGGAGCCCACTGTCTGGCTGAAAAAAATGTGCCAGGAAAACTGGAAGCAAATTAAGAACACCTTTCAGAGCAGACTGTGTCCACTGTGTTTGCTGGTAACAATGACACATCACAGGAGATGTCTTAACACATCAGGAAAATGAGAATGGGCATCTGCACCTTCCTAAATTATTTTCTCATCCTGTTCTCCTTTAGTTCACCCATACCTATGTGCTGTTGCTGTGTACTTAGGAAGAACTAGGAAGAACTGTACTTCGGCACAGGGAAAGCCTCTGGGTACTTTGAGTCACAGAAAAATTACAGACACAGTGTGCATGCAAGTCTGTGAGATGGTAAAAGAAATCACAGGCATCCACTGGTTTCAAACTCTTAATTTAGGGATAGGAAATAAAAGGCAATAAAAGTTTTCTGGAGGTGTCAGCTCTGTATGATAACCACACATGTGTAGATAGATAGATAGATAGATAGATAGATAGATAGATAGATAGATAGATAGATAGATAGATAGATAGATATCTTTCAAGGGCAACCATAGTGCTATCTCATTAGAAAATATTTTTTTTCCAAATCTGAAACTAAAACAAGCAGAAAAGCATGGCCAGTGAGTATCTATCTTTATACTACATAAACATGCAAAAGCCTGCCAGGACGAAGCCTCATGTGTTGAAGCTCATTTGGCAGATACTCTTGGTTCCAAAGAAAGAAGTTGTTCAGGTTATTCAGAATATAATAGTTTCATTGTCCACACTCTTAAAAGCTCTTTTTCACATATCTTTTCATGTTGTGGGCGCTCTGGCAGAGCTCAGTGCAGGAGTTGTCTCCTGAGCACATCCCTTCTGAAATTCTGGAGCCCAGAGAGGCAGCACAGCTCAGTGCAGATGAGCAGCAGCTCACCAGCCAGGCAGCCCCAAGCTCCCTGCACACATTTTAAAGGTGCCAAGCTGCAGAGGTGTGGCTGTGGGTGCATTTCACAGGCACTCACACATCAGCACATCCAACCCAGAGTGACAACCTGGGCCCAGCAAGAGAATGAGATTTGGCACAGAGCTGGGGGCACCTTCCCATAATCATGGCACCCTCCAGAAAGATCTGGGCATAACCCACCTTTTATTCAGGCAAACTGAAAATTTTCCCCACTCTATCATTTTAGGTCTCAGGGAAGACATGCTTGTGTTTTTCCCTATCTTTAATAGGTTTTGTATTTTGAGGTCATTTTTAAACCCAAAGGAGGCTGGAAGTTCAGCATATTCATAAAGGAGTCCTTGAATAATAACATCCCTGGGGAACTCCTGATTTTTTGGAAGACAAGAAGCTTGCCTGTCATCACATCCTGAAAACAACTGAGATCACATCAGTAACAGCACAGTGTAAAGTAACAGGCTGTAAAGACTGAGATAACTCTGGTTTGAGCTAATATTATTACTCTGACACAGTACATGTAATTGTCTCTGGGGGGATGTTTTAATTAAAAGGGGAAAAAATAAGTTTCTTCTCAACTACAGCTTCCTTGTACCTCTCATCAAATAAAATGTAGATGATGCAGGATAATTATTCTCATTAGTGTGAGTGGTTTGTGCTCAAAGCATTTGTGATAGTATCTTGTTTTACTCTTTGTCTTATTACCTGTAGGATACTGTAGAATATCAGGCTGAACTTCATCAGTGCAGGCAGCCTTGGAGGCTCATATCTTAATGCATGTTTTGACATCTTATCAATCTTTAAATTTAAAATACTGATTTCTGTGCCAGCATTATGATGAGCTCCCTATGGTTACTAAGCTGTGTGTTATTTGGATGTACAAGGTCAACAGCAGCTTCTGCAGATCAGTTCTCTCTGGTCTCTGCCAGAAGCTGATAGGAGGCAAATCTTTTGTGCTTCCCTGGAAAATAAGCTACAGATTTTCTTTAGCAGGAAAAAAAAGGCATTGTACACAAAAGAGGAAAATAGTTTGAAGAGTGGAAAATGGGATAAGGAAATAAAAATTAAGGCAGAGTTGCATGGTCCTAAATCTTCAGAATAATCATATTTCATCCTCCAAGAATATAATTCCAGAAAAAGCATGAGATGAATGTCACCAGCTTTCCAGATCAGGAGTTCTGGAAGGAAAATAATGAGACAGAAAATATTTTACATTTATATGAAAGCTATTGCCAGAAAGAATTCTGGCAAGTAACACTTGTGATTTTTTAGTGCCCTAAGTAAAGGAAAGAGGTGATAAAGTAGGCAGTGAAGTAAGACATATTTGTTTTTTCTATCTTCAGTGTTTGAAGTTCCAAATCCATTTGGCAGATCTACTGTTTTATTTCTTCCTTGCATCAATATAGTCATTGCTTGAAAAGAAAGATATTTTACAAATTTTTCTAATTTTCTGTAAGATTTTTTTTTTAAATTTTTCAGATATTCCTAACTGTTTTCAAGTCCATTTTTCTTCTAGTTTTGCTGGTGTGTTCTCATACTCCAGGCTTTCCTTTGGAGTTGCAGTAAGGAATTACAGTAAAACCATTGAAGCATCTTGTTAATTGCTGTCTGGTGGCTGATCAGGGGTTGTGATTTGGCAAATTTTATTGGAAAGCAATTTGTCACAATCTGACAAGATAAATTAATTAGTGTAAAACTCCACTGTGTATTCATTAATGCCCATGTACTCCAGACCTTTGACACAGATGGTGCTACATAACTTACACAATTGGCAAGGAGCACAGGGAGACCAGTGTTTATTTCCACTGAGCATTCCCTTCTGAAACATACATGCCTTTTAAAAAAGAGGTTAACTAACTCTTTAATATTGCTAAGGTGATGCATCCCTAGTTGCTCAAATAGTCAGGGTATTTATACACCTTTTTTGTCTGTCTGCAGAACCACAGCCTAAAGATTAATGTGCAAGAAGATTTTCCTTCTGGTGGTTTAAAGCTTTCAGGTGCTTTACAGCATATCACTGGCACTGAATTAGAGCACTGCTGGTTTTCCTTGCTAACCATATCTCTCTGAAATGTAAATATTAAATGCTGCAGATAGGGAAACAGAGTCTGTGGCAGGTGATTTTATGATGTAGATGAACTAAGAATATTTTCATTTCAGAAATATGGAGCTGTTGAGAGCATTAGGTATGGTTGTAGCCATGAACTCCAATCTGGAAGTGACTGTGTGGAAATAAGCTTTTGTGTGTGAAGAAAAGGGACTGAAGTCATAGGAAGCAATATCTATAATTCCTTCAATGCTCTCCTGATGAAATCATCTATGATATCATGTGGTCTAGGAGGAGTACTGGATATAGCCCAGCTCACACTGCATGGTGTAGATGCACACAGAGGTCCTGATTCTGATTTTGCTGGAGTTAGTAAATAAATTCTTGCTAACTTTAGTTGGTCAGAAAGTCTTCTCCCTCTTTTCTACAAAGAATGAATAGTAATTACTAACTTGCAGAAAAATCAAAGTCCTAACAAGAACTTCTGTTCCCATTTTGTTCTCTGTCCATTTTGTTTTTAGGGTCTAAGGCATAACCAGAAATCAGCCCTCCACCACAACTTCAGCAGCAGTCACTATTATGTCCTCATCATTATGGACCTGTACTTCAAACTCCCACAAAAATATTGATTCCCTAAAAATTCTTTTTTTCTTGGTATTATGCCACTGACAGCAAGAAGAACTATCTATATCTGAAATAAAATTGCAGTGGCTGTTTTTCCCTGGTTGCCAATACATGGGTGAGTCAGAAGCAACACAAAAGAGTTGTGGGCCATAATCACCTAGATTGTGGTTTTCCCTCTGCATTCAGCCAAGAAGAAAAGTGTGGGTGTCTCTCTCTCTCCTGATCTTACCTTTTAGTCACCCCATTCCTGAGAGCAGCTTCTACCTGCTCACTCCAGCCCATGACTGGGTGCAGGGGCCACTGCAGCACTGCCAGGAAATGGTCCTGGTCTGGGATCTTACCAGGATCAGGTCCTCAAAACTGAGAGGTCAAATTTTACCTTATTCTGCTGGTAAAATTTTATATAAGTTTAGCCATTTTTTACTGAGGCATCTGTCATAGATTGATCATTATAATGCATCAGCACAGTTCAGATGCAGTCATTTGCAGTGCTCTGAAAAATTACTAGGTGCAAGCCTTCCTTGTGTATTCCCTGTTTACTTGTCTCACCCAGCTCTTCAATTTCTATGTGCAGTAGTTGTGTATGTGTTTGTGACACTCATATTTTTAATATAAAAGGTGCTCTGAGTCAATGCAAGGACTTGCATCAGTTCAGCTAAATGGGAATGAAACAGTGATCCCCTTTGTAATATAGCTAAATAGCTCCAGAAAATTACCAGAAATTAAAAGCAGAAACTGTGTGCATATCACATATGATTAGCCCAGCACCTGCAAAACAGCTTTGGAAAGATTGGAAGGTAAGATTTCTGTGGAGAATAGGAAAACAAGGAAAAAGGAGGAGAAAATAACCTCCCTCAAAGAGCACAATGGTATGAATGGTGAATATCTGTCACAGGAACTGGAAAGTGCTAGATCATAGTAAGTATGCACAAGGTAAAAGGAAAGACATGCCCTTAATAAAAGTTCAAGATATACTCTTAAAGCTAGTAATAAGTTTTCAATGTTTCTAACAAACCAAAAGTCTAAGTGAAATTTGGCTCAAAACAGGGAGTTCAGGTCAAGAGGTATACAGCATGTGACACAAGGCTTGGAATTTGCTGCTTTCACAACAGCAAAAAGGCAAAACAAAGCAAGTGGAGTAGAAGATGCAATACCTTTTATTGCTTAACTCTTGCACTTTTGAATAGCTGATGTGCCCAGACATCTTGCCTGGTTGGGGTTTTTTTTTGTTGTTTTTTGGTTTGGTTTGTGTCGTGGTTTGTTGGTTTGTTAGGGTTTTGGGTTGGGCTTTTTTGCAATATAAGAAATTTGAAGCTCAGTCTGGGCAAAGCACAATTACAGGCATTTCACATAATTGTATTAATCCATTCAACATTTTGAGAGGAAAAGAGCAGTTATTCCAGCAGAGCAGAGTTAGATGAGGGAAAAAGAAACAAGGCATGAGGTCAGTGGTCTCTGTGGGACTGAGATAGGCATTCATCAGCTGCAGAAAGCAGGTGATCTCGTGGTGACTGAACCTCTTTGCTGATAAATTGAGTTCAACTCTCTGAAGACCAGAGAGAAGAGGAGGTTTAGACACAAAAAGGAATGAGCTAATTGCACAAACCACAGCAATTTCTGAAGCATAAGTGCACTAAAATAGATCTGCCATATTATAGGAGCAGCTGGTGAAACAGTGACTCGTGGATAGGTCACTTTTAAGCATGCCTAACTGGGCATTTAAGTGGCTATTTTCTTAAGAATAGTAGTGCTTAAAAAGGCTGAGAATGATCCAAATGAATTTCAGAAATGTGTGGAAAGTGACTGCCCATTGACACACGCTGAAGTGGGTGTGGATCTCAGAGAAGGAGACTGGCTGCCTGCATCTTTGCAGGAACTAAATAGAATTTAAAGAACTGGCTCCCTATCCAAGTCTTTAGACATCTGAAGACCTACCAACACCTGCCTTCCCCCAGTCTAAGCCATACATTGTGCAAAAGGATGTGCTCTGATGAATCTAGGCCAGAATATCTAGAACTACTCTTAATCCTCAGACATTTGCCAAACCTCTGACATCTCTTCATTTCAATGCTAACTAAAGATATTTTATTTTGCTTTGGGATTTTTACCCATCTTAAACAGAAGGAAAAGTATGCTGAATTTAGAAGGTATGTGCTTAGGATACTCTATTTGTATTGGCAGTGGCCATTAAAGCCACTTTAAACACTTTAAAATTTGTTATTTACATGTTGGAAAGATTTTGTTTGATTGTTTTTTCCAAATGACAGGTTACAGTCCAAATCAAAATGAAGGGCATTGTCACACCTGTGTGCTGTTTTGACTTCACATAAGGATGCAGCCCAGTTGGGTAACTGATGATTGTCAATAATATTGAGAGCTTTATCCAATACTAAATTAAAATCCCATACATTTAAAAAAAAAAAAATCTGATTCTGAGCAGGAGAATGAAAAAATTACTTCCTAAATGAAATTAACTCTGAACCATCCCATCCTCTTGCAAAGGGTTTTGGGTGCATTTTCACTTTGCATTATCACTACTGAAGTGAGAATTGACTGGACAGACTACCAGAAAAGAAACACATTAGCACTAATGCACAAGGCAGTAAACAAGTGCTGTCAATAAACAGGCACATTTAAAACACACCTGTCATTCCACTGCACTAAGATGCATACTTAGCAATGAAGCAGAGTTAGTCCTTACTTTGCACAACTTTTTTTTGTATTTTTTAAAGGGCAACAGAACAGTGTTTCCTATTGAAACATAACATTTCTAGCCATGTCACCACTATCATAAGACAGAAACATCCATCTGCCTACCTAGACAATCAAAAATGCCTAAGCAAAATGAAAATCTAACTACTGTAGAAAATTATTGAATTGATTCATTCTGTTGAGTAAACATCCAATGGACTAGTCTCACATAGCATTAAAATCAAATTATTCACAAGAATAAGCAATTTACATTGGAGAAGCTGATAGAAATCTAGACCAAGTTAAGATTTTAAAAAGTTGAAGTATTATAAACTATGGCATATTGCAAGCAAGAAAAATCTTTCTGAACTGCTTGTGAATCCACTAAATCCTTCTTATCTCTGATTTCCAGTGAAAGAGTGCTAAGGTAGGTTGTAAATTTCTTATACAGAGGGATCATCCCAATAATTCAATCTATGCTTTAAAGGATGCTGAAATAGCTGTCACACTATGGCTTTTGAATCCTTTGTGCATACACATAGAACAGGGACAAGAGCTGTCTTCCTTGTGCTGTTATATCACACAAAATGTGCCTGCTCACTTTCCCCACTCTCCAGTTCCCTGCCATTCTCAGTGGAACTCTGAGGGCAAGAGAAAAAATACAAGGAAAATGCAAAAATAATTATTTTAATGGCTAGAGAGCAAGAAAATTTGGCTGAGATCTTTAAAACTCTGAGACAGATATCAAAGTCATAAACAGGCTTTCCACTCTGTCCTTGCATTAAAGACAGAGCAGAACTTATCACCAAATTAGATCATTGGCTTTAGAGGCTCTTTCTCAAGGATGAGCTTGTCCTTTGCTGCTTCCTGGACACCTAAACCTTCTTTCTTTCATATCAGTGAGACTATTGAAAGTTTTGTCTGGTGTTTGAACCACTTAATTAAATATGGTTGCAGATTATTGCAGCTCAGCCCTGACATAATGCATTTAATTTTATTTAAGACATGTAGATTTTTTCCCCCATTTTATTTAATATTTTGTTTAAATATTTCTTTTTTTTTACTTGCATTTTTTGCATATAGTAAGAGATGTCCTAGGATTAATTGCACTGATTTTGGTTATGCCAATTTTCTGGTGCTGAAGATGGAGCCCAAAACTGCAGCTTGACTTGAAGCCAAGGAATGGTGGAAATGTGTTCAAGAGAGTTATTTTCAGGGCTGATGTTGGTTTCTTTTGGTGCCAGTCCCCTATGAAGCATGAAAATCAAGTCCAAAATGTCAGTCCCAAGTTGTACTCTGTCCAGGAACTGAAGGGCAGCAGTAAGGGCTGATACCCAATCTAAAGGACCTGCCAATGAAACACTGAGTAGAGTTTCTACCCAAGAGCCTGGGAAAATTGCACATTTGGCACTAAATTTTTTCCATTTGTCAACACAATCACAGTAAGTTTTACATGCAAAGTATGATTCAAAGTTGCCTGTCATGGCACCAGCTCCAGAGCAGCTTTCCCAGCAGTGCCTGGTACCTCAACATTTTGCAATAACACCTAAAGTTGGGTTCACTGGTTTTTTACAAGTGCAGGCTCATCTGTCTGGGGCTCATGCCCAAAGAAGAAAATAGGAAAGTAAAAAATCAGATCAAAGAGTTCAAACTTGAAGCCAAGTTTAACAGAACTGGAATTAAGGACTCTTTCTTTTAAACATCCTATAGATCCTTCCATCCCATACAGAAAACATTTGCTAGATTTGCAGTAGCTCCTGCAACTCTCTTCCAAAAACACTTTGCCAAGTAATCTCCATTTCCAAGTAATTCTCTCTTTCATGCCCTCCAAAGAATTAGAGAAACAATCTTTTTAATGATTGTTAAAAATCATTAGAAAATTAGAAGCAACCATTTTAAAGAACAATGAATTAAGTGAAAACTGTTGACTTTACTATGTAATTGCATTGAATCCATGCAATTATGTGCAGGAATAATTTAATTCCTTTCACTGATTCATTCCGGAGTTAGAATTACACAGCATTAAGGCTAATCTTTCATACTTAAAATAATTAATTGGTCTCAATATATTTGTCTGGGGGGTGACTGAGGCAGGAAAGCACAAATTGCTCAGTGGTTAGATGGTGTACATTTTCCCTAGGCAGTATATGATGATGCAAGGCTTTCTACAAGATCACCACCACACATTAAATCAGTCCTGGAGCACTTTCTGCTATTCCAGTGTGGTCCTCATGCTTTTTTGGTCAAGGACATTGTGTTGCTGCCAGAGGGTTGAATTCTCTTTGCTTTTACCTTCACTCAGTAGAAAGAGAAGAAAGTGGGGGTTGGTCCTTTTCTGGGGCACATTCTTCCTTCCATCAGCCCTGTGGGCACCTCCAGGATGTTTTCCTGCTCAGCTGTGGATGGATGCTCATTCTTAAGTAGTAGTGCAAGAAAAAAAACAGTGGGGAAAGGCATGGTTGTCCATCTACACACTGATATAATCAATTGCAGTCTTTGTGGGCCTGAGAGAAACATTTAAGCACAAAGATCACTCTTTTCAGCTCACACAGCTTGGACTGTGTATCAGGCAGCCACCACCACACAGCTCCAAAGGAAAGAAGGGCCACTGAAAGAGCTTCCTCAGACTTTCCTTCAGAATTTGATTTTTACATTAATAAACAAAAACTTATCTAATAGGTTCCTAGATTCTCAAAAAAAAAAAAAAAAAAAAAAAAAGAAAAGAAAAAGAAAAGTCATTTGAAGGAACAAACTGGGCAAATGAAAAGGAGGGAAATAAAAGTCATTTGCTACTTGCTGCTAAAAATAATTATTTTGGACTCAATGTACAAGATAAATAACGATCATATTTAATTTGTGAGGGCAGTCGTGTGTGACTGAGCAATCAAAAAAAAACCCTGGGCAGATCCCTCCTATAATCCCAATAGAATAGAGGAGCAAAACAAACTTAGATTAATCAATAGGAAAGGAAAAAATTATTGTATCTACTTACATAGTCCTACACTTTCTAGAAAAAAAATAGTCCACAAAGAAAAAGAAAATCCAAATAGAAGTTAATCTTTGCTTGCATCAGAAGTGTCATGTGTGGGATGTGTTTCACTGATGTATTTTGCTTAAAGCCCTAACACAGGCTACTGCTGTATGTGCAAATTTCCAAAGGTCCCTCTTCAGTCTTCACATCCCCGTCTATTAACCTCATTTTATTTTTCAATGCAAGGTTGGTTTCTCCTCCCGACAAGGTCCTATTTTTTGCAATTTTCATTTTCTTCCATTTTCATTTCTCAGAAAGTTTTGTTTGAATATTCATATTTTTTCTCAAAGGAATGGATAAAAAGCAGATAGCAGTGCAGTAGCTGTTTAAAGACAAGGATGCAAGGAGGAGGATGAGGAGGCACAGGCAGACAAGAGGCTTTGCAGTGTGTAGAGAACTTTGAGAAATATTTTGAACAACTTTCAGTGAGGAGAAGCATAGCAGCTGTTTGTGTTTCTAGGTCACAAAGGTCAGAACAACAGCAAGAAGCTTTTCTTTCAAGAAAATAAATCTCAACACATAAATCATTCACAAGTATGGGAGTGATCAGCTGAAGCAAGTGAACACATAAGAAATTTAGCAAATGGTGCATTAAACTTATTTTTCCCACATTGTATTAAATTACAGTCTTCCCAAGGCACTGTTGCTACAGGAATGATGTTTTGTGCAGTCAGTTCTTTTGGAAATGTTAAATTTATGTTTGACTTCTCCCAGACTTGATTCTTTTTTCAAGTATTTGGGCTACAAAAGCTAGCAGCCTAATGTCCAAAGCACTTTGAAGGATCATTGCCTTTTCTGTGGGCCAGTGCATTAGAAGGGCTGCAGGGTTAGTGGGATTTGCTGGGTCACTTTTACAGAGCACTAATCCCAGTGCAGCACTGTGGTGAGACCTGCAGAGCCAGATGCCTGGGAAAGCACATGGGAGAGGTCCCAGACCCTGCAGGCAGAGTGGGAACCTGCAGTTTGCAGGAGTGCAGAAATCTCTTTTCTCAGATCTGCTGCCAGACAGCCAGCAAGGGACAGGGGTCAGATATCAATAGGCCAAAGATGCATCAATTATTGATTCCATCTGTTCATTTTAATTGACAAATAACTCCCTTCTGTCCAGCCCATCAGTCCTACTCCTCTGGCCACCCCTTCTCACCTCTGAGAGCAGAGTACCTTTCCCCACACTGTGCTGTGAGGTTGTACCTGCTGGAAAGGTGTCTGAACAGTGCCCTGCAGAGCAGCTGAGTGCCTGTTGAAGGCTCCTGCCTCTGCTGAGCACACAGCTTACAACATCACTGTGCCTTCACCCTTATTTATCCCTCCACCCACCACTTCTGGAGTAAAATGAGATGTCTTTGTTTCTGCTGAGAGAGCAGATGGGAGAGGGAGGTACTCCATGGTCAAGTGTGCTCTGTGTCTGTTCCTTTACCTTCACCTGTGCCCTCAGTCTCTTATTTTCTTCTTCCTCTCAGAAAGGGCTGGGCACAGAGTTTTAGGAAGTTATTACCTTAAAGCCTGACATAATTAAAATCTCTTTCATTACCATCACAGATCTGAGATTATCATTACAATGAGGAGGATAGATACCTTTAGCCTTTACAATAACAATAGAAGATAACTGCCCATGACCATATGTGTCAAATAATATTAACAGAATGTACAATTCAGTAATGAGAGTTCATTCAGCCCTTAATGGCACTGAGGTACTGTATAATTTAACATTCAGACTCTGGACAGGATTCTCTAGACCACCATTGCTTGGTGCACTCCTCCCTGCACGTGGAGCATCCACCTTCTCCAGCAGCAGGGCTCAGGTGCAGAGCAGATGTCCAGTGATGGGAGCAGGTTCCCATAGACAACAGCTGGTGATGGCCTCACTCTGCTTCTACATTTAATCTGTTAAACCATCTAAAGCCTTCTTGGGAGGTCAGTTAGCTCCCAGAGGCAGTGGTAATGGCCCAAAAAGTATTGAGACAATTTTCTGCTTCTAAACCTGCCTCATCTTGGCGGGCACTGCTGTGCCTGTGCTCCATCTCCTGCATGCAGTGGGGAGCTGGCAAGCCCTGCCCCAAAGCTGTTCACACTGTGATGACACTGTGCAGGCAGCTCTGCCCTGGGCAGTGCTTTGCACCTCTGGGTGCTGCTCAGCCCTTGCTGCAGGACTGAATCCTGCACAGCAGCTCAGATGCCACTGGACACTGCTCCCATCATTCCCATGGCAGTCTTCCCCATCTTTCCCACCTGTCCACATTCTGACCTCTCTGATCAGCCTTCCAAAGAGGATATGCCAAATTAGCTCTGGCAAAAGGGTAGCTCTTGTGGGAGTCAGTGAGAACAGGAGGTGCTTTCCCACCGGAGTTGTTTCTGTCCCACTCAGAGCCCGTTCAGGAGTTGCTGATGGACTGAGCATCATCCAGGCTGCCAAGCACAGTGCTGGTCAGATCTCCTGGGGACACTGCTCAGTGCCCTCAGCAAGGCAATTCCTGTTCTTTTGATTGTCCTCAAGAAAGAATTAGTGTTCAGACAGGGAATTAAATTGTCATCAATTTTTCTTACAGACTACATGCATGCACTGCTTCAGAGATAGTTTCATGCCCTTTGTCATCTGGAGACAGCATGGGTGTAATAAGGTAAGGACTAGAAACAAATAGAAAATAATTGACACAGGAATGTGCCTGACAAAACTTCACTCACAGATGTGACTGCTGTTTCAGCTGGTGCCATGAAGTCTTTGTCCTCTGCTCTTTGTCACATTTCATAGAAATCTGTTCCCTCTGATCAGTGGCTGTGTAGCTCTTCTGAGGAACCAAATCATGTCACATAGTTGGCACCATATTCTTCTTTATCATTCCTCATGAAGGCCATAATATCTCAAAAAGGCCTTTGAAGAATGAGGAAATATGCAGAGAGGAGCAGCAAGTTTGATCATCACTCTGGAAAGAAAACAGGACCATATGGAAAGAGACCAATATCCTTCAAGCAGGTATATATAGCAGAGAGCAATTAAAAAAGGAATGGGAAAAATGGCTGATAAAGGAATAATTGAGACCTGAGAGCCCTCCAATGAAAGCATCACAACAGATTTGAAACTGTCACAAGGTCAAATTATACAATATAATTAAATTTGTGAGCTCATTGCTGCATAAAAGTATGGAAACAATGTGTAAAGACAATTAGAAAAATTCATAGAAGAAAGTGTTTTATTATTTTCATAAAAAACCCCCACACCTTCTGACTGAGAAGTCTCTGACAGTAGGCTGTGGATAAGAGATCCTACACCATGAATGCAAACTTACTCTATGCACCCAGTTTCTTCCTGAGCACTTTCACTTTGCCTGATGGTGGATGCAGGGAGGCACAGAGGAATCTGAGCCACTTGTAAACCCTTAAACACATCAGTACAGCTCTAGACTGGCCACAGACAGCTGGAGTAGTGACTGCCATGGGTCTGAGCTGGGGAGGGATGCAAATGATGAGAGGCACCAAGCTAGGGGGAACACAGTGGGCAAGGTGATGGTGACACTTCAGCAAGTGATACCACCCCACTTCTCAGAGCTGGGGGAGATTTTCTCCACCTCTGACTCAGGACTGAGCACTGACAAAGCTGAACCCTGTATGACAATGAGTACAGTTTATGTGTTGCCATATATAATGCAGTGACATCTCTTTATCACTTTTAGTGTATTCCAGTCCACTCTGGTATAGCTCCACACCAAATACAGCAAAATGTTCAGTGTAAGGGAGACATGAAACTGAGATGTACAGAGTAAAAACACATCCTTGTTGCCTCACTACAAGAGGTAAGAAAAATTCAAGTTCTCAAGGCAGGAATTAAAATGTAGTTTATAGAGCAAGAAAAAAGCTTATTATTGAGCAACTGTAAGGCAGGTGAGGTAATCATTAACTGATTCTATTATGCTGCCTTTTCTGAACATTAAAGTGGCTTCCCTATAACTTAGAATGAATTATGAAAGTATTTCCTGACTACACCTTTCCTAAGGATGCAGGGGATGGTCTTTTGGTTCACTCTTGCTTTGTCCTGTAGTGAAACATGCCAGATGAGAAAATCAGCAAGCTGTTCTCATTAACCATTTTGAACAGTGTATCCCACCCCCACAACAGGCAACTGGCAGGTAGGCTGGGAAATATAACCAGCTTTGAGCCCATTATGAACAGGCTTGATGAACTGTTACTCCACAAGTTATGTCTGCCTGACAGAGTACCTGCCATGGGTGTCTGTGAAGTCCTGTCAAGAGGCAGCTTTGCTGGGTAAGGAATTTAGGACTGGTTTCAGAAGGAACTCAGCTGCCAACATTTTCTTTTGGCACCCCTGGGAATTATCCAACTTTGGAGTCTTTTACAAAGCTACGAAATCCCCTAAATGCTCATTTCTGGAAAAGTGCTGCAGCTTCCTGGGGAAGGCATGCTCTGAACAGGAAAAAAAAAATAGCAGCATATCTACACTTGCACAGCCCTTCCCATGCTGTACCATGCACTGCTGGCTTGTGGATGCCCTTTGTGCCTCTCCAGGGAGCTGTGTTTGCCCACAGCCCAGCAGTGCCACTCATCTCACAGCTGCAGCATGCTGTGACCCAAACTGCAGCTCCTGCTCTCCAGAAATAGCATCCTGCCTCTGGGAGAGGTCAGCTGTGGCTGACTGCTTCATGTCAGCTCTATCTGCTGGGGAGGCTTCCAAACATGCCCTGCCTTTCTCCTCTTTGGGAATTCTCTCTCAAGAGGCTCTGCTGCTACCCTGTCACTTCTAATCCTGGAGAATTCTGTATGTGGGTGAAGTTTCCATAAATCACCCATGGGGAACTTCCTAGGCATCCCCTGCTCCAGATTTGTGGCTCAAGGGAGTCATAAATTTGGGATTTGAGATACATCACTGTGCTACAGGGGATGTGCCACATAGGGCTCTTAAGAATGTAAACATACCCAGACTCAGAGCAAGGATCTTTTCATCTAGCAGCAGGTTTCTAAAAGATTCTTGAGAATAGAATGCAAAAAACTGTCTTCTACCCTTAGAATTCCTACTAGCCTCTATAAACCAATATTTTAAGGAGTTCTTGAGGCTGCAAACTCATCACTGTATATAATAGCTCTTTTATCCATGAGCTAACCCAAGTCCCTTCAAATTAATTTTTCTTTTTGGATAAATGCATTAGTCTTTTGACAGTGAGGTTTGAGGATTTTTTTTTCTCCCTCATTTTACTTTTTTTTTTGCATGTTACAGTAAACAGCCATGACATGAGGGTGGCAGGTTGCACCAGAGGGCTGGAGCTCAGCTGCAGATCTCCAGGACCATTTCTGCCCAGGCATATCCTCCCTCCCTGCATCCTGAGCTCATCCCATGATCAAACCCAGTGCTGTGGTAGCCAACCACTCCTGATCCTGCTTTTCCCAGCTCTCTGGGGGACAGCAGCAAGGGCAGCAGGCAGGGGTGTGCAGTGAGCCCTGTGTGGGGGCAGTGCTCTGTGCTTTCAGCAATCACTGTTTATGTGGTCCATTGGTCTGAGACAAAAATATGTAGTAATTATCCCAAGACAGACTGGACTAGCATCACCACCAGTCCTTTATTAGAAAGCTTTTCATGCCTTCATTCTGACTCCTCTCATAGGCAGCTCCACACAGCTCTGACTCCTTCCCTCTGTGAGTTTCCTTCTTCCTTCTCCATGACTGGCTAAACCCAACCCTGTCTGTCCTCACACAGCATCTTCTCACCTTATCTTGCACAACCACGTGTCCCTTACCTGCTCACAGCACAGCCAGCAGCCTCCATCCCAAACTGCAGCAGAATCTGGGACTACAACTAGTGGCCAGCTGCCCCACTCTTTTATAACCCCCATCCTCATTGGGCAGGCAAGGCTGTTTCCACTCCTCAGTAATCAGTACAGCTGTAATTCATTGGGAGAGATTGCCTCCTGCACTATCCTTTCAACCTATTGTCCCACAGAAATATAAATGCCTGAGGAGATCAAGCATGTGCACCACTCACCAGGAATGGGAGCAGAGATTAAATGCCCCATATTCTCCCCAGAACCTCCTCTCCAGAGTTCCCCTCCTTCCCCAAGCCATGCCTGTCCTGCTCTGCTGCTGACCCAGCCCTGGTGTCCCTCTTTTCCCTGGAGTGTCATGACCCTCCCAAACAGGCTGGGGTGCCCTGGGGCAGGGCTAGGTAAGGACAGTGCTGTGACACTGTGAACTCTTCAGGGGTTCTGACAACTCCCAGTCAGTCCTGATTTCACTGCTGACACTGCAGCACAGCTGGTCTGACCCTGGCTGGTGCTGTGGAGGTGTTTCCCCCTCATTTCTCCTGCTCTATGTGCAGTGTCAGGGCTGCTCAGCTTTGGCTGCTCCTCTGTTTGGTGGATGACTCCTTGTCCAGAAATGTCATCCCTGCAATGTCCATGAGCCTAAATGTCACTTTTCTTTTTTTTTTTTTAATCACAGATGGGCATAGTTAACATGATTTGCCAAGATATATATTAAGTATCACAAATTCTTCCCTTGATGAAGACCACATTTCTCTTTAATGCTTTATGTGGAGCCTAATGTTATACTAGAGCAGCTCTTTTTATGAAAGGATCTTGTTTTGTTGGATGATTTACTAACAGAAAAATGTCAAGAAAATCCCACTCTCCACAAGCATTGCACAGTAGTTCCTACATGTGTGTGTGCTTTGAGAAAAGTCTATTCTCTATTATCTGAGCCACAGCTTTGGCAATTTTTTTAGCTGGAGTAGTAGCAACCACCTCTAAAGCACTCAGATCCAAGAGGCACACAGATGGTAGAAATGGACACATCAATTCCATTAAAAATAATAATAGTCAATGTGTGGAGGTCACAGGTGAAAATAATATATTGAACTTGTACAAAAAGGAAAAGACAAGACATGAATAAGAGTATTCTGGGAGGACATTTAGACAATCACAGAATAAAAATAGGTGGATGAAGAAAGTCCTCCAAAAAAATGGAGCTAGCAAGAGAAAGACATATTTTGAAACTGCAACAAAAGAGTGAATTATGCCTGTGAGCTGAGAAGCTGAATGACAGTGCCAAGGTCAATGGGATGGTAATCAATAGCAGGAGAGAATGTTAAAAGTTTTGTCATTTGCTAACTTGGCTATGAGAAAGAAAATTTGAAAAGAAAGAGAGAAAGAAGGAAAGTTAGTTTTGTCCCTGAACACCAAGTAAGCCAAAGAAAGAATAGGAAGGATTAGAGGAATAGGAAATGGGAATAAACAGCACTACAGGCATCAAGAAACAGCAGTGTGTGCAAAACTAGAAATATAGTAATATAAAATCAGTGTCCTTTCTTTTCTCTGAGGCACAAGAACAATTTGATTATAGGAGGGATTTGAGAAACAAACAAGAAGAGGTTACCCAGGATAAGAAATGTTTTTCTTACAGCTTGAGAAAAATACACATTTCTGAAAAAAAACATGGAAGAAAATATCATTGCTGGTGAAAGAAGTGGGAGTGAAAAGAGGAAGACATCCGTATTTATGATAACCGTACACTTTAGAAACTAATATTTATACTTCAGGACATACAGAAAAATCAATGAGAAATACTATAGATATTATATCAAAGACAAATTAATCATTTGAGTTTTCCATTAGAAAATCCAATGGTTGATTGTGAACCATATTTCTGAGGGCTACACAGAACACAGATAATAACAATATTTTCTCTAAAACACAAAAATGTCTTTAAACATAAGCTCTAGAGAATCAAGGAAGACAGATATATAGATGCACTTACCTTGAAAATTAGAAATTCCCTTAATCCTCCATTCCATTCAAGCACTAGTTTTAATCACCAAGCAGTTGTAGGATTTTACTTTCTTCTGATGCAAATTAATAAATTGTTCAGCTCACATTTCACAACAATTCCCAAGGCAGGACCCACAGGAAGGGCATGCAGACACCTTTGGAAGCAGAAGACCACGAGCAGCTCATTGTGTGGCCATGGTTTCTACTTCCCTGAAAGCTGCAGGTTGTTTCAGGGTTGATGGTGTCCCTCCAGATTCTTGGGGAATTTGGAACACAAGCCTCTCCCCAAAGCAAGGCAGTGCCAGTTTGCTGCTGGCCACACCTGTGGCTCTGCCAGGGCAGGTGCCCACAGCCTGAGCATCCTCCCAGGCTTTGCCCTGAGCTAGCTCTCCAGACTCTGCCATCCAGGGAGGAGAGAGCTCCTTTCCTACCAAAGCATGAGAAACACAGGGAGAAAGACATAAATTAGGGTTTTGAACATTTTTTGCTCTGAAATAATAGTTTTTTACTTATGTGGAAATATGGAAACTTCAGTGACAGCAGCTGTGGTTTACAAAGAGAAATGGAGTGCAAGATGATGTTAAAGTTTAAACCTTGTCCTCACCACAGGGAAGAAAAAATCTCCCATCTTCCAGAGTGAGGGTCTGCTGTTTTCTACAGGATGTGCCTTGGTGAGAGATTACAGTTCCCAGCAGCTCTCCTGCAGGTTCCTGTGATCATAAGGGTGATTCCCATGTCCTTGTGCCCACAAGATACAGCATCCAAGCCTCCCAGACCCTGCAGCCCAGGGCATCCCTTCAGGCAAGCATGAGAGAAAACCTCTGGTGATGCCCAGCTCTGTTTGTATAAATGGATTAGGATAGGGCTGCACCAAGTAGCTGAATCACTCCAGAAGTTCTGCTGTTTGTCCAAGAGCAGTTTTTTCTCTCCTTAGAGAGTCATGGGCCACCTGTGGGTGTCTGAGCCAGCCTCATCTTCTAAATTTGCAGGGCTCCTGGCAGTAGCCAGTGGATTTTAAGAAATTGCTGAAGTTCCAGCAAGCCTCAGTCTGCAGATTCCCCATGCATGCTGTGATTATCTTGTTACAAAACTGTATGAATCATTGCAATAATCCCACGTACTAAGAAAAGGAATTTGGTACCTCTGTTCAACCCCTATTGAGCTGTACACCTCTGACTGCTTGGATTTACAGCCTCTTTTCTGACTGAAAACAAATTTACGTTTGTCCAGACTCTCCATTTTCCACTGTGCAGAAGCAAGATGACTCATTAAATCCATTGTCTGCACTAATGAGATGAGTGCTCACAAAGTTTCTGATCACACTCCAAAAATACTTCTGAGTGCAGGTACTTAGAAAATGCACTTATCTGAACAACTTTCATCCTGCCTGTGAGACCTTTTAACCAATCATTACAACTCCAGGGCATTAGGCTGTAAGCCTGGAGGATGCTGCTGTGAGGGAGCAGTGTGCCACTGCCTTTGCAAACCAGGAGCTCCTCCCTGGCAGGGCAATCCCTGCTGGCTGTGCTACCAGCAGCCTGTCAGAAGTGCTGTAGGGATCTGAGAACACTGCCAGTGACATTTTGAGTACTCAAATTTATCCTTGTTTTATGCTGCTAAGATAAAAACCTCTGCCATCTTTTCAATAGACTGCTGTCAATTAATTTACTGCTGAGGCTATCTAAACTATCAAACAATGCTGACATTTTCATTATTTGGCAAACTTGCCCTTCATTATCCACTTTACCTCTCATCCAGGCTCCATAAGGCCTGAAATTTACCCTAAGTAACAGCTAATTGAATACATTTCTCAGTGCAAGAAATCTTTTAATCTGCAGAGATCAAATAACAATACTTGCACACCAACAATTCAACTGCAAATTGGATTGCCACACACTTGCACCATCCTAATGAGCAACAGCAGATCAACAGGAAACAGATATTATATCCCAGCTCTCTTTCTTTAATCTACCAACCAGGGGTGGAACTATAAAAAAGGAGCCACAGCTCAATAGGCAGGGAGGTTCCCTTTTAATGTTTTCTCCAGGCTCAAGTTTTTTACATGACAAAGACATTTTCCTGCTTTTACTGGTTTGCAGACATAAGGATTGAAACATAATTATCATCAACACTTGCAAATGGAGTGAGGACTCTCGTCTTGGTTTTTGGAGAGCAATAAGAAAGAAACTCTTTGACTTTTTTTTCTCCTTATTCTTACATAAAGCTACACTCCTTTTCTGTTTTCAGTTTCCTCCTATGAAATAGTCATTAAGACCCAAATTCCAGGCACTTTCAAATGTATGAGTGGCAGAGGGAAAGAAAACACAGCCTTGTAATCTACATGATGTGAACACAAAACCTTGTCAGAATTCTTTAGCTATGTTAAGCTAGAGGAAAGGCACGGAATTTTGATTTCATAAGACTTAAGGAATGCAGTTCAACTTTCTGCTGCCTTTACCATGGATGAAGTTGTTCTTTTTCTCACAGAATGATTTTTCTTGAAGAAGATCTGAAGGGACAAAAGATATCCAGTGGAAACACATTAATTTGAAGGAAAATTTGTTTTGTCCTTTTCTGTTTTATTTTCTCATAATAACACATAACTTTCATTATCCAAAGGTTAAAAAGCTTCAGTGAAATGCTATAGATTATTTTTCTTCATAAGGAAAATCCACAATTTCAAATTTTAACTAGACAAAAAAAAGCACGGTGCAAATTCCCAACATTTCTCTTGGGACAGATTTTACAGGCTCCCTCTGGAATGGCAGTAATCTGTGTGAACAGCCTGCAAAATGTGCAGTGACTGTCAAGAGAAAGCTTGGCAGGTCTCAAGCCCAGGCACAAGGCTCAGATGCAGACCTGCAGCTCCCCCTTCCACCCTGCTGCTGCTGCCTGCAGGCCAGGAGAGGATTTCACCCAGAGCCCTGCCTCCCACAGCTGGAGGTGGCAGCATCCTCCCTGCTGTGATACCACCCTGCTCCTGGCTCTGTGCTAAGGGTTTGAACTGCTGTTTATAGAAGCTCTTTCATTCCAGCCTTTCCTTCCAGTCAGAGTCTTTCTTATCCTCTAAACAGACAGCAGGATTTTGCCCAATATATATAAGCTTTACAATCTAGTTTCCTCTGGATTAAATTTCTTTGCTTTTCTTTGCAGAAACTGAAAGTTTGCAGAGCTTAAATGCTTTTTCTTTTTTTTTTTTTTTTTTTTTTTTTTGGCTTTCATTTACAGGGAACTGTATGGCCTTCAAACACAATACAGAAGGGCATTTTTCACATTGGTCTTCTACTGACTGATAACAAGTATGAGGAAGCAGAAAAAGTACAACACTGTGAGAAAAATCGTTCACCCCAGCAGATCCAAATCATCAGGAAACATATTTTCATTTGCAATGTGACTGCCAGCCTGCAGGGGGTAAGGGAGCAGTTCTCTCTCCCAAGAGGAAAAGGCACCCCATTTTCCACAACACCACAAGAGCTGTGTTAACATCAAATCTGAGACATGACAGAAAACTTCTGCTAACTAGAAACTACAGTGAAAGGATTGTCAAATATTGATGTGCACCAGATGCTAGTGCATATCCTAAACAAACAGGGAGTGACCAATTTCAGACATCAAATATTGGCTGTAGAACACAGAAGGTATGGATAGAGTGAATCCAAATTGAAACTGAGCCTCAAGACAAAATACCCCACACAACTTCAGTGGGCTAAAGCAATGAACCTTTGTATGTAAAGAGACATTACTAGTCCAGTTCTGATGATACTTGTTGTCCAAATTATATAATTATTACAGGAAGATCAGGAGGGAACAGCAAGATTGGCAAAGTGAAGTATTATGACTCTACTTAAGGTAAAGGTTTTACTTTAGTTCACTTTTAGGATCCCTTTAGGGATGTTGGATTTGAGAGGCTATGGGTTAAATGAAATAGAGGCAAAAGAAAGAAGTTGCTGTTTTTGGTGTTCTCTATCAATCACCCAGCCAGTTAACTACCTGATGAGTTAGTTATTCTACAGCCTTTAGGAAAAATCTCTTGATTCATAACCCTAATCCCTATAGGACATTTCAATATCCCACACCTCAGATGGACATACCCTTGTCATTTTGGGGACAAGTAAGCAGGGAATTCCTAAAGGTTGTTTACTATAATTTCTTTTCCCAATTAGTCAGTGAGCCAGCTAGGAAAGGTGCCCTCCTGGACTTGCCTTTTGTGAATCAAGGAGGACTCATGGGAGATGCCAGATAAACAGAGCACTCATGCTGCCACTGCTCATCCAGCCAGTATGAGTGACTTTTGGAATACAGCTTGAACTCTGTGGGATGATGTCTTGCTGGTCTTACAGACAAGGGTATTTAGCCTTTGAATAATGACACCTCTTCTTGTGGCAGCATGAAAAGTTTCACTTCACCAGCTGCAGAGGATTTCAGTTTGACAGCTTGTGTGCCACCCAGCACAGTACAAAGAGAGAACTGACATTATTCTTCTTTCATCTCCTGCTCAGTCTTGATAGTCCCTCCTGGGATTCCTCAGGCTGCTCTCAGTCTGTGGCTCTCTTCCCCTGGGAATACCAGTGTAGAAGAGACAAGATAAGTGATGCTGCTGTATGCCAGAGATAACTCTGCTCTGCAGGACCTCTTCATTGGGTGCCAAGGCCTTTTCTGCCTTTCCTGCTGCCATGGTGCCAAGAAGTTAGGGGTGCATGGGAGACTGGGAGGAGACACACTGGGACAGGTGACCCCAATTGAGCAAAGGAATATTCCAGACCATCTGACATCATGCTCTGTACATAAAGTAGGGGGAAGCAGTGAATCAATTCCTGGTTTTGCTCTGTTTGTGTGCCTGGCTTTTGCTCTCCCTATGAAACTGTCTTTATCTCAATGCATGACTTTTCCAGCTTTTACCCTTCCCATTCTCCCCTCAGTCCTGCTGGTGGGACTGAGTGCAGGGGGTTTGGCTGCTGGCTGACCAAGCTGAGGTGGCACAGAGAGGGCAAGGACACTTCCTTTGCTGCAGTGCCAACCCAGACAGACAGATTCAGCAGCACAGGATGCTCTCCATGGCTTGCAGCATGGAGTGACTAAACTGGCATCACACTCAGAGCAGTCAGAGCTGTAATCATGCTGCAAGCCAGCTTCCTCTGACAAGATGCAGCTCTAGCACCAGGCCAAAACTGCAATGTCCAAGAAGATTAAGAGTAGTGTTTGGAAGATTTCTTCTCATAAAAGAATAACAAAATAAATAGATCTAGAAAAGCCATAGTCAATAAGCAAAAGGTGACTACAGAGCTCATTGCTTAGCTGAAAATAGTAGTTACTACCTTGTTTATGACAGAATCCCCCAGGCCCTCAGTATTTATGATGTGTGTCAAAGTTCACTAAAAAACCTTTATGTTTCATAAATTTTGAACAGTATTTTGACTGGCTGCAATATTACACAATTATAACTTTCACAAATAATATAATCATCTCATTCTTCAAATTGCTGTTGTTTTTCTTTTCTTTAGGAAGCACTGAAAAGTGCCCTCAGAAATCAGCCTATGTGGCTTCACCTTTTTTGTTTTTATTATTATTCAGAAAATATGATTTCTGGACAGTACAAAGGATTTGTGTAGGCTGAACAAACAATGCCAGTGAAGTTATCAGAAAGTATTCTTCTCACCCCAATAGGAGCAGCTTCTGGTGCATTCAACTCACATTCCATTACACCTCCTTCATTTACAGTATGGTGATGGAGAAAGGGAATTAACTTCATATTACTTCAAGCCTTTGCTGTCACTAAGCAATTGGTAATGTTTGATTCCCTTCTTCTTGAGTGGTTAAGTTTTACTAGCAGTAGTAAAATGTTATTATCTTCATTCTGCTGTAGTTCTAGGCTACCTGAACATACCAAGACCATAAAAACTACTTACCAAAGAAATTTCCAAAAACATATATAAACATTAAAATTATTTATTAGATTCAGAAATTCCTTTTGCCCTACAGCAACAAATATTGCCTTTAGAAACTAGTATTGTATGAAGAATAAGCTGTCTGTTCAAATACAAAGAATTCCTTTACCCAATTATATTTTTTTTTCCCATTTGAAATGCATTTTCAGGCTTTATTATCTAATAAATACCAGGTCCCAATTTATGTTCAGGCAAAGTATTATATTAGCATTCCTGGAACTCTGTCTCACTATTGAACCCTGCCTATATAAGATGAACATTTTTTTCTTTAGACACAGATGTCAACCTAAATTGATGAGATTCTCCCACTCGTAATAATTGCTATGAAATTTTTCAACAGTCCCTGCACAGAAATTCACAGCCCATGCTGTAATGAGCCATTCAGCTTCACATGAAAAACTAGCACAGAAATCACTTTCTCCAAAACTACAATGACATATCAACACTTGCAAAACGTGGCATTGTATCAAAGAGAATGAGAATGTTCTCTAAGGCTCTGAGCACAGCAGCACGTGCACAGCCCTGTGTGTGCAGTCCCTTGCCTCTCCTCTGGAAGGATATGAAAGGCCAGAGTTTAAAATTGCTTGTTAAGCATTTTTACAGAAGAATGAGTCAAAATTGTTCAAGATTGCACAGGGTCTATATACAGCTCTGGAGTTAAGGGCTTGTTCATTTTTTACCTCAGAGCACCATTGTCTTCAATTTGCTTTTCCTGTTTTGCATTGCTACTGTAATGGGTGGGGCTGCTCTCTTGGGAAGCTGCTTATGAACACTGCTGTGATCAGCTGGGGAGGAAATCACCTGCAAAACAGAAATTCAAGAGGCTGATGGTCCTGCCCACACTGACAGAGAGACAACACTGTCTGATCAGTCAACACTGTCCAGTCACTTCTTGAAATTTCCTGATCTAGTCTCCCATGTCTCTGTCACTATATACCTACAGAGTTAAATTTTTTCTCCAAAATCAGACTTACATCTTCTTTTGTGTAATTAAACTGAACACTTCTGGCCATCTGTGGAAAACAACTGAACATGGAAAGCAATTAATTGTTGCACTCTTTTTTAATGTTACCCTCAGAAATGTCTATTAGAAATCTGTTTTGGTCTTCACCACATTTATCCGCTCTGCCTAAGACTAAACAAAGACAGTACTTTCAACATATCCCTCAGCAGTGACATCTTCAAGTCATCCTTATTAATGCCACCTTTCAGCTTTTGGCATGTTCTGGCTCACCCACACCTTTCAAAGGGATTGAAAAGTCCAGGTGGGGAAAGGGAAACCATCAGAGTGAAACAGAAGCTTCCTGTTTGGCTGCTAATTTTTTTCAGAAAGGATCCCCTCCAAAGCGGTGCCACAGTTCAGTCACCAGCACAGAGGCATCTGCTGTCCTTTGAGCTGTCCTGCAGATGTCCCCAGCTGGCAGATGCTGCTCCACAGGACACAGCTCTCCCTTGGCTGTATATTCCCTTGTCCCACAGGGATGTCTTGGGCATCAAAAGTACCAGAAGTGACATCATGTTCAGGTAACTCCATTGATTTCTCTCTGTCTGCTTACAGAGCTGGACAAAAAATAATTTTCCAAGATACAAGTCAGCATCAGTTTACTTCATTCAATTTAGAAATTCTTGTGCCTTTGCAGGACAGACAGATTTCTACTGCCTCATGTAATGCAGGTTTATCCTTCCTGAGGATCTGCAGGTGCAAGAAGTATGATTGCCTGCTCTTCTCCAATAATAAATGAGTTCACTTTTAACTTAATCTATATATTCACAAGTAACTTTCTGCCTAAGTACTTTTTCGTTGTATGACTCATTCCATAGGCTCTAAATATTGTTAATTATGTCCAAGAATGGTATCCAACCCCAAAACAGACTTCCATGAA
This sequence comes from Oenanthe melanoleuca, assembly GCF_029582105.1. Lineage (NCBI taxonomy): Eukaryota > Metazoa > Chordata > Aves > Passeriformes > Muscicapidae > Oenanthe > Oenanthe melanoleuca. The sequence continues at coordinate 95,651,466 of NC_079333.1, forward strand.
ACTTTTACTGGAGGAGCTGGGTGTAAAAATAAGACTTTGCTCTTCATTTGACTGATCCTCTGTTTTTCCAATTATGCTTATACCATACTCCTTGCCATCTATGTAAGGATGTATATATGGCCTTCCTAAACTCCTTTTGCAGTTAACAAAAAAAGGCAGACTAAGTTTGTCAATGCAAAAAATGCAAAGGGCCAGGAAGGAAGTTTATACACTGAATCTCTGAGCATCTATAATTTCCTTTATCCATTGATATGTTGTTATTGTTTCAATTAATTCACTCTAATATTTCACCCATGCCCAGTCCAGATGACAGCAGAATTTCTCTCTTAAACAGGTCAGTTTCAGGACACAGATCTTTTGCATCCCTTTATAGAAACATGACTCAGATGGTCTAAAATACAGCCTTCCAACTGTCTTACACACAGAAACTGAAATAACACACAAAAGAGTAAGCCCAGCTTGGAACAGAGCAGCATCCACATGGGTCCAGCAGAAACCCAGGGCTAAGTGCTGTGCAGCTTGGACAGGACCAACCCAAACTAACAGTGGGAGCAATACAGATATGAGCCAGGGAAATCCTTTACCTGGCCTCATAATTGAAAATTTATAATCCCCCCCAATAGAGACAGCTTAGGACAACATTTTGTTTGTTTTAGGAGTCACAGTGTACCCAAAAAGTGCCAGCTGAAAGCATATATTGCTGGATGATAGTGGCTGTAGCCCAGACTTGTGGATCCCATCCAAGGAGATTAAAGGGAAGTTACTGACCACATGGATTTTTTTCTTTTCTGCTCCTATCCTCAGTAAACAGTCACAGGGAATTTCTTGGTAGTTCAAGGGTGAGGACTGACTAACCATTTGAGAAATCTCAATGTAAATTTTAAGAGGAACAGGGAGTACTCCAGAATTCTGACCATCTTCATGGCCTCCTCTGGATTCACTCCAACAGTTCCTCCTTTTTTGGGAGCTCTGGAGCTGAATTTATTAACATGGAGATAATGTATAAAATTACAGTTTTCATTGACAACTAGCACTGATACAAATATGTTGCTGAGAAGGAAAATATGCATTTTGATACTGGCAGTGTTGAACTCTATAGTGGGCTGTTATTTGCTGATGTTTTCATACATACAAAGCATACACCACCAGCAAGCCACTTCACTAAATAAGTAGGGTACAAATGTAATTAACAATAATTGCAACTGAGAGAGGAGTGAGTACAGCTTTTCTCATCTGCACTTAGGCATACAGACAGCTTGTGTTCACGTGTGAAAAAATGAGCTCTTTCCTTACATGATTTGCCTTTCTCCATTATCTGTAGAATGCAAAAACAGCAGCAGGGACTAAACCCTCCAGCATGACTCAGGGAGCTAAGAAAAGCCACAAACCGCCTGCCAATGTGATGTGAATTCGCATGCAGAGCTGCTGACTGCTTTGTGCAAAAGTCCTGCTGCATCTCAGCTCACTGCCTTCAGATCATCACTTCCATACAGACATGGAACAAAAAGAACTGCCTCACTGAAGTCACTTATAGTATTCCTGGTGAGTTAAACAGGGAGCACAGTTTGCCTCTGGTCCTGAAGTCAGTGTGTAAAATTCCATCTCAGCTGCAGGTCTGTGAATAGTGTAGGAGGTTTGCATTTTGGTTTACCCTGAAGGAAACCCCTGGCAAGTCAGGGGTTGTCAAAAGTTTTGATACATCACAAGTCCATGGCTGAGGAATGAAGATCATGGCCCCACCATGCTGCTGAACAGCCCATCTTGCCCTGCTGCAGCCCAGCCCTTAGCCAGATGAGCTGTTCTGGTGGCACAGGATCCCCCAGTGTCAGCTCACCTGGTAACCCCATTTTGTGCTAGACCCATCTTAAGGAAAAAGAAAAATCATATTTGTTGCCACAGACGACAGGAATAACATACTTCATTTATAGAACTGGGAATAAAGCTACCAAAAAAAAAAAAAATAAAAAGAAGAAGGAAGAAGAAAAGCTAATTATTAAAGCCACCTAAAATACTTCTCTGTCCTCATCTGCTCTGTCAGGAGTTGTTTGTAGATATTACTATTATTGATAAATTATCACAAATATCCATCAAAGTGTCGTTTTGGAGATCATGCCTCTTCCTCTGCTCACAGTCCACTGTTTAGATATTTTCTCAAAAGGAAAAATTTCTTAATATTTATGAACATTCAAAATCAGTTTCATCTCTCCAGTATTCTCCTTTTCAGCTATTATTGTGGCAGTTTGCATGATGTTCAGTTTCATTTCCTTCTATTCCCTCCTGCCAGTCAGTGTGGACAGGTCCCTACAGGCTGTTTTTGTGTCACTAGTGCTGTACCTGCTGCCCACAGCAGCAGCTGGTTGGGTCCCAATTGATGTTTAACCACTGAGGTAAATGCAGCAAACTAGGTAATTTTACTGAACTTTCAATTTCTGCTACAGATTTCTACCACCAGTTCAGCCAGAGCTGTGATTTGGCACAAAATTTCAAATATTTTATCTTTACTGTTGCTTCCAATCTAGTAGCACTACAGTAACACCCAGGTCAGCAGGTTTCCTCCCCACTCAGATAACAACACCCAAAATGCTGCATGACAGAGACAGCAAGGAGAGCAGAGCCTGTTGCCTTGGGCTGGGTGCAACATGCCCTAGGCAAGCCCTGGACTCTGGGGCAGGTTGAACAGGCTCACAGCAGTGGAAAAAAGCCCAGAAAAAGAACAGGGCTCAGCTGTGTCCATTCCCATTCCCTGCCAGGGATGGCTGCACCCTGCAGACCCCCACCTGCCTGCTGCAAAATCCAGAGCTGAAAATGGGGAGATGTGAATCCCCACTTGCTGGGGTCTGTGTGAAGCCTTGTCCTTGCACCCTGGGATGGTGGGAGGTCAGGTTGCCCCTCCATGCCTGAGGAAAAAGCACCATCATTCTGATCAGGGATGCTCCTGCAGCTCTGGATGTCCTTCCCTCCACACCAACTCACTGTAAGAAAACAAAACCTCTCACTGACCAGCAAAACAAAGCACCTCAAAAGCCAGTCCTTTCTGCAGGGTCTCTGTGTTTATCTAATTAGGGAACCTTCCCCATATCTTTGGTTTTAAGTGCTATGGCAACAGGTGGTATGAACATTAACAAACCAAAAGGAATGGGAGGGCAGGCTTTCAAACAAAAAGAAAGGCCACATTACAGGAGTGAACTGTGCAAAATGGCACAAAAGCCTGCAAGTCTAGAAAAGATTTAAAATGTGGTATGAAACAGGTTCAAGTATTTGGAGCTAGTAAAAAGGGTAGAAGAAGTAAAGGCTTGTCAGATGAGTCCTGGCAAATTGTTTCCCATCTAATTATCCAGGCATCTGGAATTGCTGATGTGCTTGTTGGTTGAAGTAGGCAGCATTTTAAGATAATAAACTAGAACAATATGCTTAAGGCATGACAGGTTTCCTATTATTCTTACTTTTTTTCATTTCCAGATGGGAACCAAATTTACTTTTATCCCTGTTTACAGGCAGGCCCCTATTTTTCCACTGTGTTGAGACTACCACAAAATACATGAAAATAAGATTTTGTAAGGGCACAAACCAAGTAATTTCTTCCCTCACCCTGCAGAGCCATTTTTCTGACTTTTTTATATATGTAAATTAAATTCATGTACATACAGAGTGTGATCCAACCAAATCAAGAAAAGGCAAAGTCACCAAGAAAATAAACACAGAGTAAATAAATACTAGTGGGGATTCTTTAATGCTGGTGTGCTGCTCTCTGTAGGTATTGATAGTTACATAAATACAGCTAACTAGTTGCACTAGTTACTTGGGAGCCATAAAAACAGTCATCATCTCAACTGATATCTAACCCTGTCAGTTTTCTTTTCTGAGTATATGGGTCCTATGCTCAAGCAGTTTGCTAGATGTAAAGTTCTCTAAATCCCTTTCAACTGATATAAATAACCTAATTTTTAGTTTACGGTGTTCCAAGTTTTATCAGCAGAATACTATGTCTCATGTACTCTTCCAAAGTCCAAACACAAACATATGCTGAAAATAAACTCTGCTATTTTGCTATTTCTACTTACTGGGACATTCTTGCCTGCTTTTTAAACTCAAGTTATTGCTGCATATTTATGGGATTGAATACAAACAGCATGAAAAGGAAGGCAAGGGAGTTTCTATGTGCCTTCTGTAAAGACACTCCTAAACAAAACTCTGGGAAAGGCTGACCTTCTTGCAGGTTTGCCTGTTCATCTACCACAGTTGCACTGTGAAAATATTTTTTCAGGGTGGAAAAGAGTAGAAAACTGGACAAAGGGAGTTTGCTCTTGAGGGGTTTACTTTCCTTCTGGGTGAAGTTATTCAACTGCTCTGTTATGTTTCATGCTGCTTCCTCTCCAAATCTCAGGACTGCTTCTAGAGAAAATGCTGCAAGGAGTGATGACAAATGAAGCAGCACATAACCAGTAAGAAAATATATGGAATAATTCTCATACTAGCCAAGGGAACTGGTGATTTCACAGTGTCATGGATCAGATCCACGTTCAGGAAGGTTCAGTGGTCTCCACTTGATCTTTCCAAGCAGTGCTTGCTCTGCTGATGCATGACTGAAAGTAGCTTGGTGAGCTCTCCTAGCACAGGGAACTGTGCTGGCATTACACAAGAACAGGCTCTGATATTGTAAATACTGGAGCATGAAACTCACTCCCCTTGTAGGAGCAGACAGGGACATGATTTTTCTTTCTATGTGGTATCTGCCTCATTTTAGGATCCTATACATTCAATTCACTTGGAGCTATTTTACTCCAGCAGTGGGTGTCACACAACTTGCCACACAGCTGTTGTCAATTAATAACAATGGGATATTATAGTAAAATGAACAGCCTAATAGTTCACATCCTGGTTTATTTTCCTGCCTCGCTCTTGAGAAAACCAACAGGCAGCTGCACTGTGACTTTGAACTGGTCCCTATTCATTTCCCACTGGGGTGTGCTTGGATACCAAAATGTATTATGCATGCACACCAGCTCAAAGGAGCCCCACTCTTGCTTCAAGCCTGTGGAAATAATACATTGGATCTGATGGTTATACAAATAGTAGTAATTATGCAGATCTCAGCCCATGTTCCCTTGGTAATGGCACCTCATTAATTTTGCTGAAACCTCCCTAAATTATAACAATGAATTCTCCTGTCAAGTTTGGGTTTGGGGTTTTTTTTGTTTGTTTGTTTTTCCCTTTCATAAGCAAATTGTTCCATAGAAAAGTAAGAAGGGAAATTATCTGCTGGGTTGCAATGGATAAATTTCCCATCAGATAAAACAGCAGTGGTGAGAATAAGAGTTGTGATGTCTAGTACACACTAAAACTGTGCCTGCTATCTGCTGAAGAGAAAGTATTATTCTGACCAAAAAAAATTCAAGAATTAGTTCCAGAAGTGGCAGAGCCCAGTTTTCAATGGATTTCTGTAGGCAGGTGAATTGCATGAAAGTTGCAGCATGAACTCACCATGTCAGTAAACACAACAGAGCACTGCATTGAGAAAGCAATAATGTTAATTTTGATGAAAACTGCTATTAGAAGTTGGGGCTTTTTTTATTAGTAATTAGTAATTAGTTTTAATTAGTAATTTTTATTTATTATCTTACTTTATTAGTTAATGCCAGATAATCTCCTTAGAAGACAACCTTTGACAGAGGAGAGGACTCTTCACCTGACCCTGTGAATGGTGCAGCCATGAAACACAACCCACAAGGGGCCTTGGAGAGAGACAGAGCATCCCTTGGTTCTTCACATGGATCCTCTGGCAAATGCTGCAATCTGAGCTCGAGCTGGAGTAAGAAAATGAATGGAAATGCAGTGTCTTTGAGACCTTCAGGAGTCTGGCAAATGTGTTTAAAACTAAAGGGCAAGTTTGAAAATCGTTGATGGTGGACATATCTGTCATTGTAGAGGCAGGCATGACACACAAAAGGCACACTACATTTCAGAAGGTTAATTCCTGTTTATTAAAACAGCATGCTGTCTTTCATACCCTCTACACAGTTTACACTTTCTTCATTGGCTACAATTAGTCAACAATTATTGGTAGAAAATTCCCCACCTCTATTTTTCCCAGCACCTTTCTAAAAATACTTTCCCCAGCTGAAGGGTTTCTTCCCTGGTTATCTTCTTTTCTCCTTCTTCTCTTCTTGGTCTCCATGCCAACAGCCTTGGTCAGAGAATACTTTTCAAAACAAACCTCATTCATTAACCCTCTCTAACCCACAGAACAGCTGTGGGTCCTACTACACATGTCTGGGCAGCAAAAGAGATTTAACTTATTTTCTTCAGGAACCAGGCTAATTAAGAGATACCCTTTCATTATTGTCACCTTTCACATCAAGTTTTTTACACATTTTCTCACCCTGTCCTGTTGATGGAGGAAATTGGTGGGCATCTGGCAGCCAGCCAAGGTATGCCAAACACATTAATTTTTATGTTTACTCTTTTTCAAAAGTCCTTCTCTATTTACTCTGATAGTCTCCATATCTGGCACTGTTTATTTTCTCTCTCTTCTTCTGAGGTGTTTCTTACATAAATGCATGATCACTCATGTTTTTATTAAGCTTTAGTTTTTTATTTGCTTCCTTTTAATTAACCAGTTGTGCTAATTAATAATTTTATTTTGCTTCACCTTTCAAAGCCCATATTCAGTCTGTACAAGTGCAACATATTATTAATTTAATTCTTGAGGTACACATAGTGCTTCCAACAAATGCAGCAATAGTCTTTCCTCTAACAAGCTTACAGCTCAAATGATAGATGATAGAAGAAGCCTGAGCTGGGGGCAATCCTAGAATGCTGACTTTCACAGCATACACTTGAGAATGAATTGACCACAGGATGTATATAGACCATCACATCCTTGATGGCATGTACTGTGCAATCAGTGCCTGATAATGGCCTCAAGACATCAAAGCAATGAGGTTTTAAAACAACCTTCTTGTTAGAGTTGTGGGAGAAACAAAATAAGTCATCCTTAAGCTGGAGCCTGGTGTGTTTCTGAAAAGGACTGTGAGATGATGTTGCCTGCAGCAGTGGGAGAGTGGATTTTTTTTAATTTTACTTTTTTCCCCACAGTATTATTTGTATTTGCTTGCTGTGAACAGTGAGGGAAGGGGGCTTTTTACGGTGTAAGTTTACAGAAGGTGAATGTCAAAGCTGCATGCATGAGGGACAGCAGTCAAGGCACAGCACCCTGGGAAGGGATGGAAAAGTGCCAGCAAGAGATCTAATGAGGAAGCAGGGTCATTAAATGCCTCTCCACTGCCCTGCCCACCTGCACCTGTGGTAGCTCCTGTCCATACCTGAGAGGTGAAAGTATTTGGTTTATTGCACAGGAGATGGACACTGTGCACTAGACTGATCCCAGCAGATCACAGGCTAACCCAATGTCAATCTGCCTTCTGAGCAGACTGCACCTGGCACTGCTAACTTGCCAAACCACATTAAAATAAAGCATAAACTATTTTCCAAATAAGAAGTTGTTCCAGCTTTTAGAGAGCAAATAAAAGCAGAGAGGAGAAGGAAGGTGGTCTGCAGGTCAGAAAGAGAAGCAGGGGCACATGGCCAGAAAATGATCTCACAATTGACTGTGATCTGCTTTTGAAAAATAGTTTCTACTCCATCTGCACCAGCATATTTGATAATAAATGATACTGCTGGTAGAGTGGCTAGACATCTTAAGAGAAAATTAAAGGATTTATTTGATTATATGGGGATAAAGCATTTGTGCAGGCAAAGCATAATTAAATACCACGCTCTCTACAGCCCTCAGAATGTTGCTGCAAGGTTAAGGTATTGTCTTTTCCCCTCCCTTGTGCACTGATTGCATTTTGCCTACACACATGCACACACACACACAGTCTGGCAGATTGCTGGATTTACCACTTTTCTCCTGATTTGAAATAGTTTTTTCTTACTGGAAAGAATACTTTTGTGCTACTGCTGATAGCTTCCCAAATAGTGGTAGTATTCAGGGAACAATGACAGGGAATGCCTTATTCATCATGTGTGTTTCTGTCACTGATCATACCTAAAGATTGAATCCTGTTTGAAATGCAGATGTGTTTCCTGACTGTTTGCCTAGAAAAACAGACAGCTGTATGACAAAGGCTGAAAGGGAGCCTGTGGCATAACTGTAGTGTTTAAATTTTTTATTGGATTTTAAGTAGAAAAGTTTTTTTTGCTGTGCCACATGGCAGGGAAATCCAGAAGTTTCTGCCCAGCTTGATGGCTGAGCCCAGATCCCAGGAGCCAGACTGTATGGAGTTTGCTTTCAGCCTGTTTTCTGCCATACCTGACCTGGCACAACTGGATGTTTCATTCTCTGTCACTGCACAGAAGGCAGGCAACAGTTTTGTCGGAGTTTTTAAAGCACCTCTAAGTGCTTTGGCACATAATTATTTCCACAAAAGCTCTTCTCCAGTTTCTCCATCCTGTGCCTACTTCACTGTCCTCTTCAAGTCTCCTTTTGCAGCATGGCTGCTGAAGCTTTGACATGGAAAAGGGCACCTGCTGCTTCTGCAATCGCTGTCTACCACCTGTCCATGGCTACCCAGGAAAGCTTGTCAGCTTATTATATTGTCCAGTGGGGGGCAAGGACGGCCTTTGGTCAGCACTCAACATGCAGGGATCTTTTTCTGAGCAAGCACTTCCAAGCACAACAACAACACAAACATATTGACAAAAAAGTATTTGAAATAGAAGCAGGATTCTGCCACAAACACTCTCAAGAGCCCCTTTCCCCTCTCTGTTATTGTGAGGAGTTTGATCTCTCTCTGTGCCCCTTCACCCAATGCATTTCACAGCACACTCAGGGGCTCTGGGTAACTTCAAGAGTTCCAAGTGCATTCCTCCTATGTTTTGAATGCAGGCATAATAGTAAGATCTCCTCCTTGATTTTCTTGAAGAGTTTTGTTAATGCATTTCATAGTCATTGGGCTTGCTCTCTATTTTATATTTTTAGGTATCTTTATGGCAATAAAGATGTATTCGCCCTCATGAGAGAGTGAATAGTGTTTACTCTTCAGCTCTTTAGATCTGCTTCACCTTACTCCATCTCTTTCAGGATAAGCCATTGAAATCAGGGTTGGGGAAATATAGTACATTAAACTTTCTGAAACAAGGCAGGAGCAAAAAAATTTGGGGTGTGATGGTTCTAGAATGGGGTGACACAATATTGTAACACATCTTGGTGATGGAAAGAAGGATTCAGCAGTCATAAACCCTCAGAGACACTTCTCACTCAAATCTGGAGTTGGCATCCATAACTTGATTCCCAGAAAACCACCGTTGGTTAAACACATGGCAAACTATAGCATGTCTCTTAATTCCTGAGAAAAAGTACTCAAAATCCCTTCTGGAGGGATGTAACGGTTCAAACTCCATGAAGGGAGAGAAATGGGGCACAAAGCAGCATGGATGAGTAAGCAAGAGGACCAGATGGGTCAGCCCCCCTGCCAGCAAGATATGTGATCAGTGAAAGGGTCTCCAGAACCACAGTGCAACACCCCTGACCTGGGCATCAAACATCACCTTGCTGTTGAGCAGATGTGTTGGCAGCCAATTCTGTGGGGAGGTTTTGTCCTGAAAACTGCTTATGCATTGCTTTCTGTCTGGAATAAAAGCAAAGAGCCTGAGGAAAGTTTCATCCTCACAGGTTCAAAGGCCTTCACATAAAACATAACTGGAGGTGCCATCAAACAAAGTTCTGCCTTTGTCTGGTGATCCAGCTTCCTTCTTGTCACTCCAGACTCCACTCCATTTCAGTTATCTAGAAAGGTAATGCATTATTCCTTCATGTTCAGATACAGAAAATATTTTTGCTTCTAAAAAACTATGGGAAAAAGGGTCTGTTGATAGCTGCTGTTAGGCAAGAAGAGATCAAAATGTGCTAAAACAGAGTTTCTTTAGCAGTCTGCCAGAGCTAATTTTTTCACCTAGTAAAAATTTGGGATGGTAACAAAGACTGATTCACACTGTTACTCTAGGCAATTAAAGAATTTTTATAATGTTTTGCCACTTTTTGAAGTATCTTAAACAATATGTAATTCACTGCAGTTCTAACACCTGTCATTTCCTTGGGAATACTTGTCAGAAATTAAAACACATTACTACTAATGAGATACTCTGATTTCAGATTGTCATTTCCGATTCTAAATATAAAAGTAATTACCAGCACATATGACCCCCCACAACTGAACAATTTTACCATCATTCCCAGAAGTAGCATGGGTACTTTTTTTTCTTGTAAAAGAAAAGCCTTTACCATAATGACACCCTTAAAGTCAAGTGGAAAATGCTACATAGTGTGATGGTTTTGAAAGCAAAACCAGTGAGAGACTCCAAGTCAGAAATACAATTTAATAGGAAAAGAGAGAAAAATAAAATACATGCATGCAATAGTACAAAAGAAAAACCACTGAGTCAGAATACAACCTGACACCCTGCTAGTTAGGGTGGTGGTAACAGTCCAGATGAAGTGGTCTTCTGCATAAATACTGGCAGTGATCCTGGTAGCTCTTGTCCTCTGGAAACCAGTGGGTCAGGACTGCTTTGGTGCTTCAAATCTCAGTTTTTATCTAGATAGGAAAGGCTTGGCTCCTCCCCCTGGGTGGAGCATCTCACAGTGGATGATGTAATTTTATCAGTCATGCAGTGAGACTCAATGGGCCATTAACAGAAGATATGATCTTGGAGGAATGATGGGTCATGGGAAAGATAAAGAACATTGCTCCATCTGGTTTTAACAGATGGCCCATTAGCAGAGGATATCTCCCACAGAGATAAGGGTCACTGCCCCACCTGTTTTCTGCAAATCGTGAGAGAATACATACTTTTGGGCACATCTTTACATTGTAACCTAGGACACATAGATACAAAGGAATTAAATATTTGCACCAATGATGCTGCAATATTTTCTACATAAAACAGAAAAAAAAATACAACAGGAGAGTTATTTAAGTTCTTATGTAAGTTAAGTTCTTTTGGGTTAATGTCCAAATGCATGGGAAAAAATATCTAAAAGCAGAGTCTCAGCATAGTCTCTGAAAACTGCAGCAACAGCAGGCAATGATGGTGTGTCACGGTGTGACCTGGGTTTTGCCAATTCTAATATATTTAATTTCCTTTAGAGATAAGATTTAGGAGCATAGACAAGGCAGGCTTAAAACTTAAAAGGGTACAAGAAGAAATTTATTAATAACACAAAAAGAATTGAGAATAAGATTCTTAGATTGTTCCCTCCTCCCCCCTTTCTTCATTCCACATTACTTAACAACAACAGAAAACACTTCAGTCAGTTATCTACTTAAATAATCATTTCAGTTCACTTTAGAGAGAAAAGTTCCTTCTTTAGTTTAGGCTTAGGGGGTGTCTTCATCTTCACAGTCTACATATGCCTGGGAAAATATTGCAGATTATGATTCTCCTCTCTTTTCCCCAGTCCTTCCAGAGCTGTGCTATGGGTTATGTTACACACTTGGGGTACCACTTTTAAAGGCAGGCTGCTGAAAAACAAAATTCTCTTCATCTCCTTCTCTATCAAATGTCTCTGTCCATATTGCAGTCCCAAAACAGAGAGCTCCATTTCCCCGAGGCAAAAAGTCTTCTTCTCAAGCACCCAAACCTCCCCAAGTATATTTCACAGTTTAAAGGAATTTTAGTGTAGTCACAATCCCCTTAGCCCACAAAAAAGGTTTTCAGCTACTTATCAGTTGCATCTTTTCAATCTCTTCCCATCAGGAACTTTATCTTCATTCCACTGACTTTTTATAGACTCCATGCTTAATTTCTTCTCATTCACGGGAGCTCAGGAGATCGAGAATTGTATCCAGGCATTAAAACAGTTAAAATTGCATCCAGAACGTGAAGAAGCCACGTGGGCAGCTGGAGGCCTCTTCTCTCAGAACAGGCCATGCCACGTGGAGAGGAGAGCCGAGTTGAGCCGAGCCAAGCTGAGGGCCACCAGGGCCAGGGCAGGGGCCGGGGCTGTGCCAGAGCCCAAGGGCTGGGGCCGGAACAGTGCAGCCGGGGCCGGAGATCGGGCCAGGCCCCCCTGCAGAGCCAGGCCGGGGTGTCAGGCCAGGCCCCAGGCCAAGCCCGGAGCCGGATCGGAGCCCCGGCCAGAGACCACCGCCCCTCCCGAGGCTGGGAGCTGAAAGAGGGTTATTTAACTTAATCCAATGTGATTTGTGAAAGCGAAATAACTTTTTAATTGGCTTCCCCAGCTGTCCACTACTAAATCAGCTCTCTGGTTGGTCCCTGCAGCTCACAGGGGAAGCCCCCAGAGACAGGACAGCCCCTCTACTCCCCAGCCTCGTGTTGCTTTTTCCCTCAGGCAGCTCCATCCCTTCCCCCCATCCATGTGCAACGAGCACATGGTGCTACTTGTGAATCTTAATAAATGAAATGTCATTTCTTTTCATCATACCAGTATCTCACTTTGCAAACTATACAGCTATTCATGAGAGACCTTTTAAAATACAAGCAGCACATTCATAAACAAGCTGGATTTCAGGGATAATTTTGTCATATGCAAACCTCATATCTGTCTCCTGCAGCGTTTTCCTTTTCCAGCAGACCCCTTGCAGAAGGCAAAATTTTCTGTTGGCATCCTCACCCATCTTACTATTTGGACCTCTCAACCTTGTATGCTCGATATTGGAAATCCTGTATTTGGTATAGAGTATAAAATGTCTCAGAAGGGAACCAACAAGTAAGCAGACATTTATAGACTCTCCCTTTATCTAGCACACATAGTTGGAATAATCTAAATTATTGGTGCATTTATACAACCTTTTCCTATTCTGTAATTTACTTCCTCTGCACGTGTCTATACATTATAATACTCCTCTGTTTAGCCCCTTCAATGTTTTACAAGTTGTTTTTAGATGAGTATTACTAAGTGTATTGATAATGGTGATAAAATAACTAAGAATATTTTCTTCACTACTTACTACTCTCAGAAACTGTATTTTGAACAAATTGTTCTGGTTTATTCTAATAGGAAAATATTTCAAAATATAGCACTCTACTGGATATCTGATTAGATCAATATTCAGATAGACATTAACCACATACCCTTTTCCCATTTCATGCCCACTTGAAAGACGAAAGAAACTGGTGGATTTTTTTTTTCCAAATTCTTCTCCTTTTCCTGATGATAAGACCATGTGAGGAGATTAAGAGAGAAAGGATTTTTCTGGGATCATCAGATCTAGTTTTCTGTTATCACTACTAGCCATGTCACACACATTTTTCCATAAAGAAATAAGTATCTAAGTTTATTTTTCACTCATATCAGTGATCATCTATTGGTTAGGAACACTGGGCTCATTTCCACTTGGCAATTATTCTTGTCCTTGTTTATTTCCAGTTGTTCTTGTATCAGCATTTAGGTCAGTAAAATGCAGTGAGGTCCTTTGGTTACCTGCCAGAAAATGGGGGTTCCTTTCTCCTGATTCTCCTCTCCTTCTTACCCTGGTTCTTACTCCTCTTCAGAAAGCACAGATCATCACAACCATGTGCTGTGTTTTGGGTGGGACCTTACCAGTGGTTCACAGAGGGTAAATGAGACTTTTCCAGTGTCTGCTGAAAGTCCTGATCCAGCCACAGCCCCCGTGTTCCATCCCTTCCCACAGCTGCATCTCAACCTGCTCATCCTGCAGCGGCTGAGAATAACAAAGTCTTATTCCTTCTTCCTTTGTTTCCAGCTGATGAATTCCAGCTCATAACAGGCATTTTAGCCACTTAGCCACCTTTTAATTTTGACTTCTATAATGTCATTATTTCTTTATTGTGTCAAGATTTAAAGTCGTCCTTTTGTCCTTGTACTGTTCCTCCTTCACAGATGTTACCACCAAGAACTCATCAGCATGTTTCTGCTTTTTCTGCCAAACTCTAGGATATTTCTGAGTCCCATATCCAGCACCCAAGAAACTCAGTTTATCTTTTTTCTATTACTGATTAGTTCCCCTCGCTTATTGCATTTTGCTTATCAGACATTTCTTTAGTTATCATATACAAATTAACACACAAAACTCCAGTCCTATTAATCATTTTCAGTGAGGAAATGTTTAACCTAAGCCTTGGCAGATTGAAGCTATTTCATTCCCCTTTTATCAAAAATTAATTGAATCATGAGGGACAAGTATTAAGTTAGACTGACACAATCTACTCTCAGGAGATGGCAAATTTACATTGTGTTTCATGCCATTCTTCACCTAGTTCCTTGCCTTTAATTATTCTTTTAGAATTATGAATGAATATTGCCTCAGTTTCTAGTTTGACTGCATTCAGCATTTTGAATTCAAATTTGTTTATGGGGATTGGCATATTTTATCATCAAGTTAAGAATTATTCAGTTCACTTGAAAACATAATAATGTTTAGTTATTTGTAAAGTTTTCTGTGATGGAATATGTCTATTTGAGCACCTATTCTGCTGAATAAGCTTCTTATTTGCTTCAAAGCACATTACAAAGTCTAAATGAGTACCATTTTTCCACTGTCATAACTTTCTTGATTTTCAAATTGTCTTTTTTGTTGTTGATCTGCTCTTTCATTTTTATTTGATCAGTCTAAAGAATGCCTGCTTGTCTATACAGAGCAATATACAGAGAAAATCCAGGAAAATTGTGCCTCACTGTTTTTTTTCCATGGTTCTTCATTCTGCATCTGAGAAGGGAATTTCCTCATTCATATTGCAATTCTTAAAATGTTTTTAACTTAGAGAAGTACTCAAATATTAATCTACTCAAATTCCCACAAGCAAGCACAGATATTAACACTAGGGGGAAAAAACAGCCAAAGATGTGTGTGAATTAATTGTGGATCACACAGTAAATAGTATATTTGGTTTTTTAAAACTAGCACAAAAAGCCTTTCTCACTGCCTTTCTTACAAGTGTCTCTGTAATCACCTGAAGTGCTCAGCTTCACACGTCAGAGAACTAGATGATTTGGCTAGTTGCTAGATTTAAGGGAAACAAGGCATACAAAGGAAGAAGCTGGAGGTTTTCAAGACAAGATGTTGCCAGGGTTACAGGAATTTGCTCATGCAATCCTCTCCACCACACTTGAACTATTCCAGAACTGCTTCATGTGCCTGCACACTGAAATAAATGTGTACACCAAGGTCTTGAGAATGTCATATCTAGACAAGAAGAAACACAAGATGCTGTGTTCAACACTGTTTCCAGCTCTTTTTGTTCCTTATGAAACCAAATATTCTATGGGAAAAAAGAAAAAAATAGAGGTGATCTTGGTTTAAGGGAGCTATTCAGGTGGTCAAGATGCTTTGGTACTATTTCCAGAATGACATAGTTTGAGCAGAGTCTTAATATTTCATACTGGACTTCATAGTAGAACTGAAGAGTTGCAGAAAAGTAAACCTACTTTTTAAGTGTTTATTCATTCATATTTCACGTTTTCAGTATCCAATCAAAACAAACTATTTGTTATAAAAGTGCACACTCTAAAACTCCTTTAGGGTAAGATAAATGTTAAGATTTGAACCATGTGGAGCTTTCCTGGCCCTACCTGGGCTTACACCACAAGTCCCTGTCCCCTGTGGCATCCCTTGCCACTCAGCATCCTGGTCATTGTCACATCCCAGTCCTGCCTGTCCCTGTCTTGTGTGAGCCTCAAACACACATTGCAGCAGTTTCTGTGCTGCTGCCAGACAGATGCTGGACATGACTCACCACCCTGCTTCCTCTGGGACTGTTGGTGGATCCTGCCACTGTCACCAACCCACCCTACCCAGACCCTGTGGGATAGTGCCCATTGCAAAGGGCAAACTAAACCTGAGCTCTAAAGGCACCAAGGGGTGACAACCCTGTGCAAAGAAAACTCAAGTCCTGTGGGAGCTGTGATGAGAACTCCTCTCTCTTTCATTCTTCTAGACAGCTCTGATTTTCCAGGTTGGGGGTCAGTCCAACTTGGCACAGTTTGTCAGGAGCCTGACACAGCTTTTCTGTTGGACTGTCCTTTTGGCAAGAAGAGTTATGGCAGCCTATGCAGTAATGAGCCTTGCAAGCCAGTGGAGAGGTTTATTCTGCCTGGGAAGGTGCTTCTTTGCCATATTACAACCACCATACCACAACAGCTACTAATCATGTTTCTGAGCCTCCCTGGACATCTGCAGGGCCCAGGAGAAGCCAACAGTATGGGAAGCTTGATCTCATCTCAGAAACATCTGAGTAGGTGCTGATTGCTACAGATCTTGGCATACCACAGGGTGTAAGAACCTAACCTCAGTTTCCATGGGCATCCCATAAAACATCCCTTTCCTCAGACTGTGCTTCTGGTTCTAGTCTTTGTTTTGTTTTTCATGGCCAGCCACTAATTATCCCATTGATTGATGCAGAAAACTGTGAGGATAGGTTGCTTTTGGCATCAAGCAACTTTTTTTAAAAAAAATCTTCATTAAGGAAAGCCAGAGCTGTGGTTTGTCTGAGGCCCATATGGACAGAACCAAAAGACCTGTTAGACCCACTAGCAGGGTTGAGACCAGAATAATTTCATTTTCATTACAAAAATGCACCTCAGCAAAAGGGTTAACATTACCTGAGCATGTCTTACCTGGGTTTTTGTGAGAACACTTAGTGCTCTTCCCAGCACACCTTAAGTTTTGAAGGAGTCACCCAGGGAGGGGACAGAAATGGGCTCAGCCTGCTGCAGGCACTCTGCCATTGTAACTGCACTGTGGTGTTACTCAAATGTGATCCCACAGTCCCAGTGCTGCTCAGGCATGTACATCCAAATGAACTGCAGTGTTCAGGACAGAGGCATCACACCTTGCCTTGCCCTGCATCATGGCATGCAGCCCAGCCCAACCTTTTGCACAACCTGGCCCCAGAGCCTCTGCATTCCTGACTCCACAAGCAGCTCCTAGTGCTCAGCAGCTGAGCTGAAGGGCAGAACCTGAGCTGTGCATTCACCACCTGCCCCTAAAGGCAGCTCTCCTGCTTCCCTGCCCTGCCTTATTACTGAGCAGGGCTCCTGAAGGGCATACAGGAGTGTTTCTGAATCCCTGCAGGAGGAGGGGGAGGAGGAGATGAGGTAAAATTATGCTGGAGTGAAGAGCTGGGGCAGGAGAACTCGCTGTATGACCTTCAATTGCAGTGTTCACAGTGGAGACACATCACAGTCATCACCTCTCCTTTGTTCCTGCTCCAGCTGAGCACTCAATGTTCCAATTCTCTCCTAATCAGCATCACCCTTTGTGAGCAGAAAGTTTCCCATTTTCTAGATACTTCAGAATAATGCCTTGATTTAATCTTCTTCCTGTAGAGAAACAGAGGGAGAGAGACCTTCTTCCATCTCTGTCTCTACACCAAGAGCCGTTCAGTGCAGCCTTATTGACAGTACTCAGAAAAAAATCTAGCTCACTGCCTTCAGAACTGAAAAACAGGACAATCAGGAATAGCATAAAATCTATGCTGTCACCACTTTAAAAGCCCTTTAACTGACAGCTTTTAAACCCAGAAAAAAACCAGAACTGAGGCATGTCCAGGCAGAGAATGATTCAAGATGCAGTGTGACAAGGTTACAGAACCTAGACCCTCGTCTCATTTGTTCTGAAGTTTTTCTCCATAGTCTGGGACTCACTAAGTAACTGCACTCACTCAAAAGAGATTGTCTTCTTGAAATGAGGGACTAGTACTGTGTGACACTCAGCACAAGTAGAACCATAGTTAAACACCCCAGTTGGCTAGAGACAATATATATCTGCTA
This sequence comes from Oenanthe melanoleuca, assembly GCF_029582105.1. Taxonomy (NCBI): domain Eukaryota; kingdom Metazoa; phylum Chordata; class Aves; order Passeriformes; family Muscicapidae; genus Oenanthe; species Oenanthe melanoleuca. The sequence continues at coordinate 95,669,221 of NC_079333.1, forward strand.
GACAATAAATATATTTTTACAAGTATTTCCTATTGGAAGTCTTGAAAATCCTGCAATATGATTACTTAAATGTTTGGCTTAGCTACTGAAAAGAGACAATTTCAGATATAAAAAGACAGGATCAATTTGTGGGAACTTTATTCCATGGTCTGATGGTCTTTGGGGCAGCATAAGAGAACCTGGGCATGAAATAAGAGAACAGAAAAGTCAGCAGTGATCCTGACAAATGGCATAGCCACTTATTCTAATTAAATAAATTTAATTACTGGAGTCAGACAAACTGTCTTTCTACAACCAGCCAACAAAATCAATACCAAGGATTAGTCATAGCAAATTTAGTAGTGCTGCCTGTAAGGAAAGTGACTGGATATTTCTTATTAGAATACCTGCTTTTGAACAAAATATTCCTTGTACAATTTCATCTGTCTGAACTGAAATTGTCCATATGTGATATCTAATTTTGATTAATTTTTCCAGAAAACTTTAGCAAAAAGAATATAACCATTTCCAAGAATCAAACAGTGAACAGGATATTGCTTAGCCATGTAACTCTCCAGGAAAATTATTTCCACCTTCTTACCCTTTGCTTCAGAGGGAGTACTTAAAATGCAGTAGAAAGTGGAAGCTAACATTAGGAACTGGAACTGTGCTTCCCATAGGGTCTAGCTAAACCCAGCTAAGCTTCACAGTCCTCAGACACTCCACAGATGCTCTGAAGTGTTTGGCAGCTGAAATGTCCAGAGGCTCAGCCCTCCCTGAGACACTGCACCCATTTCCCTCACTGATGCAATCCAGAAACCTCTCAACATGCAGGAGCACTGGGAAACTCCCCTGAACAGCTGCTGGGAGTCATCTGGGACCAACCTGGGATAAACAAAGAATCTGTATTTAATTGTACCTTAGGTAGCACTCAAGCACCCCGAGGGAGGGACCAGCTCTTTATGAATAAGGGATGCAAATCAAATTAACAAGAAATAAAAAGACTGGGCAGGTTCAGCAGATTCAGACCTAGGCCTGGGACAGGAAGAAGAGGAGGATGGGACAATGGAGCCAAAGGACCAAAAACTCAAGGACTGGGCCCATGGAAACCTCGTGAAGTTAAACAGGGCCAAGTGCAAGGTGCTGCACCTGGGTCAGGGCAACCAGCAGTATCCAAAGAACAGATGGACATGAGCTGGCAAAGTGCACCTGCAGCCCAGAAAGCCACCTGTAGCCCAGACTGCATCAAAAATAGTGTGGCCAGCAGGGTGAGGGAGGAGCTCCTGGCCCTCCAGTCTGCACCCATGAGACCCCACATGCAATTCTGCACCCAGCTCTGGGGTCCCTGACATTGGAAACACATCAGCCTGCCAGAGTGAGCCCAGGGGAGGCTGAGAAAATGATCAGAGGGCAGCAGCACCTCTCCCATGAAGACAGGTTGGAGTTGTTCAGCCTGGAAGAAGACTCTGGGGTGACATTATGGCATCTTCCTAAAGGGGAAGGTGCCTGAAGGGGGCTACAAGAGAGCTGGGGAGGAACTTCTTGCAAGCTCATGTAGTGATAGGACAAGGAGCAATGGCTTTAAACTGAATGATGGTAGGTTTTGATTACATATTAGGAAGGAATTCTTGGCTGTGAAGGAGATGAGGCATTGGAACAGGTTGGCTAGAGAGATGGTGGATGCCCCATCCCTGGAAACATTCAAGGTCAGGCTGAACAGGGCTCTGAGCAACCAGGTTTAGTTGAAGATGTCCTTGCTCACTGTAGGGGGGTTTGATCTCAACAGCCTTTAAAGGTCCCTCAATTCAAACCATTCCACAATTTATCTTGAGACAAGCACCCAGGTGGTAATTGCAATCCACATTCTGTGAAGGTTCTCATACATATCAGTGTCCTCTCCAAGGTGGTTTCCATATGGACAAAATTCCCTCAGTGAAAGCCAGACAGAAACTTCAGTGCAGTCCAAGAGGCTCCTCTGTGCAATGAGGAACTGGAGGACAAGGGGAAGAACAGGGACTGGAAGGAAGCAGAGGATAAGGCACATCACAAGACAGGAAAAAATACAGCTGTGAGTGACAGAAAAAAGATTAATATTTCTTATAGCAGCAGAATTCTAATCAATACATATTAAAATGTCAGAAAGGCAAAATAAACACATTAATTTTATTAATCCTCTTCTCTTCTAGCATATGTGCTGGCTGTTCCTGGCCCACAACAGAAGAGGCAACCAAGCTTTATCCAACCAGGCAACAAAACCATCAATAACTCTGTCACCACTATGCCTAAGGGAATTCTCTCCTAATCCATTTAAGTCCCAGTGAGCTTAGGAGTAACTGTCAGAGCAGACCTTGATGATCTTTCTAATAATCTTTTCAGGCCATTGGGTAAGAAATAAAATTGAACATTTTATTATCTGACTTGCTGTGGGTATGGTTTTGGTTTTTGTTTTTTTTTTTTCATTTCTTGTTTGAGAAATCCAGCCTTTCAATGACTGTCTTCAAAATCTTTCTGCTCATTTCCTTGGGTGGGCCTTCAGAAATATAATCATGATCATACATGTCTACAGAAAGGACTGTGAACTGGTTTTTATCACTTCCCTGCTGGAGATGAACACTTCTCCATCCCAATAAGGAGAACTGATTGCAGTTCTTCTTAATCAGTCCTGTACCAGCTGTTATGTTGATTTAATATTCACTAGAAGACAATTTAACCTGCTCTGGCTTACCTTACCGTGAGGTGGACAAAAAGATCTCATATTTGCCCCACCTGGGGGAGCAATCACCTCTGAAATCATCACAGGTGTTCCAGCAGGAGTGACCTGTCTTCAGCCTCAGCTTTAGGTTGTGCAAATTCTTAGCACAAGTTCATGTCCCAGAGCATCTGTTTGCTGCCAAAATTAAAAAAAAATAAAATATATATATATATATATATATATATATAAAGAGAGAGAGAGAGAAAATTGAGAAAAACACAACAGGTGCTGTTGTCTTTCAGTAGCTGTCAAAAATGTTGGGTGGCATACAAACACTGAGAGATGAACAAAGTAATTTCCAGTCTTTATTCATACTAGGGTTCCCTGTAATATCTGTTTGTCATGGGAGAAGGCCAGCTTATTTCCTGTGTCTCCTCTCCTGTGAATTTGAATTCTGAAAATGCAGGGGGAAAACCCAGCAAAAGCAATTCAAACATGAATTGTCATGCTTTGGGGAAAAAAAAAAAAAAAAAAAAAAAAAAAAAAAAAGGTGACATAAATTTGCATGGACAAAAAGGCCAGACACAGGGAAACCATTAGAATGCAGAACACAGACAGGGAACTCTCTCTCTCTCAGTTTCATCTCAAAATAATTTAACTTTAACAGGTGTCACTGAATCAGACTTGCAGAGCTGTGACTGCTGAGAAGCTCAGGCAGCAGCCCAGCCTGGCATTCCTGCTATTTGCTTCACCAGAGCCCCTGATGTGTCTCTATGGTCCACAGCAGCCATGAGGACAGGCACTGTCAGCCCTGCATCTCCCTTCAGCTTCCCTATCTGCACTGCTGGGAAAGGAGCCACGAAACAGCTGGAGACACACTCCCTTCTTAGAATCTCAATTCATTCTTTGCAAAATAGGTTGACAACCTGAAAATCTGAATGCTAGCTATCAGATAACCTGATTTTTTTCAGGGCAGGTTTTTTAGCTGACATATCTTGGGGAAAAGCCATGGTGCAAGGACTGTTCCACAGTCACCTTTAGAAAACTGCTGCTGTGGTTTCAGATATAACAAGACTAATCCCATTTCAGACAAGTACAAGGAGAGGGAGGGGAGAACAGAAACCCAGTTTCATCTCAAATAGCAGCATTTAATGGTGTCAGTAGTGGTCAAGTCTGTCACCTAAATTGTTCCATGGCAAAGAAGGAAACTCAGGAGATAAAAGCCCAGGCAGGCACCAGAGCTGTGATTCTCTTCCCTGGCAGGCACCTCTGGCTTTAGGGAGTGTGAGGGTTCACCTTAAGGAAGCTACAGCAAGCACTGAGAATAACTTTCTTTTCCATACACTAGTTCATTTTAGATTTGCTGCCAATTTTTTTCTTTGCAGCATTGTTATAACACTTTGATACAAGAAAATAATCACTGATGGGAGCTAATAATTATCTGTTGCAGAGATCACAAGAAGAAAAGAAAGAAATGATAAAACATCAGCTGCAGCGTAGCCCATTAACTTGAGGCCTTCCAATTCTCCTTGGCTTTCATCTCTTTTTGTGGTAGTTACTGCTACTCATTTCTGTGTGGCCTCCTGCAGCTCCTGATCCCTTCCACCCAAAAGGCACATATTAAACCTTAGAACAGTGTTGGGCTATTCCCAATGAGCAATTGTCAAAAAAAAAAAAAAGGGAAAAATACAAAAAATTGGCAACTCTTTAAAGTCACTGCATAACCTTACCCTCTGGCTTATCTTCTTTCCAGCTCCAAACATCTCCTATTCATGTAAGAATTAAATAGGGAATATTTTTGTTTTTATACAATGTGTCTGCCTGGTCTTATTCCAACACACATTTGTCATCATCCTTGTAGAAATAACAAATGCAACTGTTCATTATATGAACATTCAGCTTCAGCAGAAGAAACCTCATGGGGCTCATATGTCTCTGTTCCCTCTAGTCCTAGTCTCTTCCTTTCATCCTTGGGGTGAGAATACAGACAATGTGGCTGTGTGAAGGACACTATAAATTATCTTTTCCAGCCCCAGGTGCCTCAAATGCTCCCGGTTAATGCCACAGGGAGTCCTTCCTTGCAGCTTCACTCTCTCCACAGGACTGGTTGCTGGTGACAGGACAGACCTGTGAGCTCTGTGCCCCACTCCTGAAACCAACAAATGAAACCAGAGCAAGGATTTGGAAATTTTAGCAGCACATGCTCTCTAAACCTGAGCCCTGTGAAAAATGATGGAGTTTAAGTGCCAAAGCTCTCATAGCCTCATACCTTTGTCATCATGAGCTATTTCACTTTGATAAATTGCATTAGTGCTTCTGTGTCTCTCATGGCCAGAGCCAGCCTTGACCTAAAGACCCACCAGTTTTGGTGACACTCATGCCCAGATTTTCACAGTGTGCTAAAATCTTTGTAATATCTGGTTCTGTTTATATCGAGGAGGAGATCTGGCCTCTTAATGGATGTATCATAGTGAGACTAGAGAAAGTCTAATGAAATCCATGCTGGGATATTTCATTATCTTGCAGGCAATAAAGCCATCAAAACAAAGCCATTCATTATCTTTCCTATTAGGGAAGAAAACAAGTGATCTATATCATTTAGATTATCTCATTGTCCTCCCTGTTCAAAAATGATAGCAGCATAATGAACATTAAAAAAGGCAATGTATATTATTCACTTGTTTTTTTCCACAGTAAGAAAGCAATGCCTTAGAAGAAGGAAGAAGCTTGAGGGCTCAGCTGCATAAAAACTGCCTATTTTACAGCTCATTGCATTGTTAAGTAACATTACAGTGTAATTTGGCCTTTGGGATATAGTTCTACATAGGGTAGAGTAGCATTTGCAAATTTTTTTTAATATTCTTTTCCCCCAAATATGTTACACATAACCAAATTCAATATTTGGATTTTCAAATCTGCACTAAGTGGAAATGACTCTGAGCATACATGACAGTAGGCTGCTTCTGGACTCCAAAAACATAATTGTTTCTAAAGTGATACATTAAACGTTTCAGAATTGCTGATCTCTACTGTCTGTCTTTTAAAAACAGATTATAGGGTCTTTATGATAAGAGCTCTGTCACATTGACATGCCATAAGGCTCTGATTGTAGTAAGACATTTGGGACATTAAAAAAATACTATTATTATAATAATTTTTGTCCTGTTTTCATAAGGAAAAAAAATATTTCTGTGACTGCAACATTTTCCCCTATCCCTTCCTCAGCCTGTCAATTCTCACAACTTTCAGGAAATTTTCAAACAAGTACAACAAAGAAACACGGGTGTCAGAAATGTTGAATTCCTCCAAATTTTGTGGAAATAAGCTAGAAATACCTAGGTAAAAGGCAGTTATTGCTGCCAAAAGGCAGCAGAGAGTTGGGCAAGTGCATTGGCTCCAGTGCTACCAAAGCAAGACTTGGGGAGCATTTCAGGCCTGAAGTCAGGAAACTGCTCTGGGGCTCACCCCTCACCTCTGATGGCAATGAAAATGCTTTAAAAGGGCATTTGATGTCCTCCAAAGCACACATCTCCCACAGCTGTCTAGAGCACTGGGGACAAATAAAAATAACACCTCAGCTGCAGAATCACCACTGGTAGCATGGGAAGGACACTCAGTATAGACAGAGTTTAATGAAGATTACTCTAGAAGCAGACAAAGGTCACTGTGGAGTAGGTACAGCCAGGGTTTGAATTCAACAAGGGTAGGGTTTTACATCTAGGGAATCCTTTTCACAGTTTCCATGGCATCTTTATTTCAATTAAGCCAAAATGAGATTCTAATCACCTTGTCTGTGGGAAATAAACTGAAGCCAAAATATGTTGCTTAGAGGCAGTGACTGAAATCAAATGGAAATTCAGAAGAATGTGTCATTATATTGCCCATTTCTAGATGACTAAAGAAAGTAGCATATAAAAAAGCAGAATCATATATTTTGCTTTCAAACTGGATTCTCCTATGAATAAACAGCAAAACCCCCAGTTGGTCATAAGGACAACCAGACTATGTGAAAGCAAAAATGTTCCAGGCTCTCCCTAATAAGAAATTGTCCTACAAAGAATATGACTAGCACACATCATTTTTTAAAAGCTCACTTGCAATAGGATTTCATTATTTAGTAGAAGAAATTAAAACTAAGAAGCAAAGAGTGGTATTTCATCTCAGAAGGGGAGGGAAAATCTGGATTGTTCTGTAATTCAATTCTTAATAAATGAATGCATTATTAAATAATTACTAATTCAGGCAATTCAAATGGTTATCCTGTGGTAGCACCTGTTTTACAGATTCATTGCAATATACAAATCTTTAATTGTAAGTTGGCAGTAGAAGATCTTTTGTGGTAATTTAGCTTTAAAGCAATTAAGTTCTTAATGCCACTGTAGCATAAATTTTTCCAGCCATTTTCAGCTTAGCTGAAAGGAGAAGGCCAAATGTTGCCTTTGGGCACCTGAAGCTGGAAGTAAGGAATGGGGAAAAAAACCTCTGCCTTGGATTTCCAGAGGGTGGATTTTGGCCTGTTCAGGACACTGTTCAGAGTCCCTTGGGACATAGCATTTAGGGGTCCATGGGGGCTGGACACACTTTAAATAAGGAAATCTGGATGGCACAGGAGCACCTCATCTCTATGTGCTGAAAAATAATCCAGTGGGGAAAACCAGCCTGGCTAAACAGGAAGCTTTCCCTTGAAATCAGGAGAAAAAAGAGAGTTTGTGGCATTTGGAAGAAGGGGCAGGCAACTCAGGAAGAGTGCAAGGATGTCATTAGGTCATGTAGAGAGAGAATTAGAAAGGCAAAAGCTCAGCTAGAACTCAATCTGGTCACTGCTGTGAAAGATAATAAAAAAGGGGTTTTATAATTACAGTAGCAACAAAAGGAGGGCTAAGGAAAATCTGCATCTTTTGTTAGATGTGGAGGAGAATATTGTAATCAAGGCTGAGATGGAAAGGCTGAGATGGAAAGGCTGGAAAATGCCTTCTTTGCCTCAGTCTTCAACAGAAAGACAGGTTATCCTCCAGGCACTGGCCCTGTGAGTGGTAGACGAGGATGGGGAGCAGAATGGACACCCTGCAATCCAGAGGAAATAGTGACCTGCTGTGCCACTTAGGTCCGTGGGGACAGATGGAACCAGGGAACCACAGTGCTGCCAGCCTGTCCCTGGGGCTAGGAAGGTCATGGGGCTCTCATTTGAGTGCCACCATGTGGCACACAGAGCTCAGCCAGGGGACCAGGTCCAGCCAGCACAGCCAGCACTCAGGAAAGGCAAGTCCTGCTTGTCCAACCTGACCTCCTCTGATGGCAAGGTGACCTCCCTGGTGGGGAGGGAAAGGCTGTGGATGTGTCTGCCTGCCAGTAAACCTGTGATACATCTCTCACAGCATTTTCCTGGAGAAGCTGGCAGCCCGTGGCTGGGATGGGTGGACTCCTGGCTGGTTTAAGAGCTGCCTGATGGCTGTGCCCAGGGAGTGTTGGTGAATGGAGAAAAATCCAGCTGGGGTCCCTCAAGGCTCATTATTAGGGCCAGAAGTATTTAATACCCTTATCAGTGATCCAGATGAGGAAATTAAGTGTACCCTCAGTCAGTTTGCAGATCATACCAAGTTGTGAAGGAGGGAGTGTTGGTCTTCTGGAGTATAGGAAGGCTCTGCAGAGGGATATGGATTTTGGAGGGGAAGTAGTATTTTTATTAGATCAATATATACTACAAACTAAATTTCAAGTACACAAAATCTCAGATGACCCAAAAGCTTGTCAAAACACTTCTAACTAAATATTTCCATTCCATGAAGACAGTTACATCTGCCATCAAGTTTGCTTCTCCTCTAACTTCACAGTCAAAGTTTTAACCCATGTGCAAAAAGTCAGCAAAGCATAGGGTGTTAGTTCAGCAGCACTCATTCTTTTATCAAGTTCATGTTCCTGAACACTACAGCAAATATTACCAGAATTTTTTAAGCCTGTACAGTAGAAACAAGAATGACATAAATTAGCAGCTTTGTAAATTAAGGCTCCTTACTGTTAAAGAACAAAACAAACAGACTGGGTAATGTTCTTTTATTCTTTTCATACTCATATGAAACACAATGAGGCGACCAACAGATGTCAAACAAATCATCTTGGAAAAAGCAGTTTCAGACTTGTACCACTGGTATGTTTTAATTTGTACCTATATTTTTACTTTATACAGTCATATTTTAATCTATGATCTTGGTTGAACTTTTACATTTGCAGCACTGCAACAATATAAAAAGCATACAAGCATGAACTTTGTGTGATTCCTCTGACCTGCCCTAGTAAGCTTTCTGTCAAAAGTCTCAAATAAAACAATCCCAGGAGTTCTTCTACACACTTCTCAAATTAACAAGCAATCATGTCTTTGTTCCCCAGTGAAGTCAGAGCTGCATTACCCTGAATAAAGATCAGATCATTACATGTGTAGTCTCATCCCTAATTCACTTAGTTATGTGAGTAGCAAATCTCCTAGTTCAAGCCCCTCAGGAGGTCTGATTCTCTCCTTCTCACTATATTACCCTGCAATCCAACTTCATGTAGCCAGGAGAGCTCTGGATCTTCAGTGAGTTGGAGAGAAATCTTCGCTGGTCAAAACCTTTCTTTCTTAAAGCTCATGTAAAACTGAAAAGAGATACTCTCAAGAGTGATATCCCTGTAAGTCAGTAAATAAAAGTCTGGCAACTTAACATAAGCAGAAAAATCTTTAAATTGTTAATCTGCTTCAAACTAAACTATACACTAGCACTGTCCAAACTTTGTAGGAGATGGCACTTTATGCTCCCAAGACTAAACACAGGAGAAGTACATTAGCCAGCCACAAGCCTTAGAAGTCAATGCTGTTCAAAATTTTGGATGCCTTTTCAATTTCTCAAACCTAAAGACTCAGCCAAGACATATTATTAGGCAGGTATGTTCAGAAGAGTTCAAGCTCTTCCAGGCATTGGAACTGTGCTGAGAACAGTTTTCTTTTATGTGTACAGCTTCCTTCTACCCCTTTTTGGGATAAATTAAATTAAAATCCTGGGCAGGACAGATGATGAATAGCATATGCAGCAGAGGAAAAGAAAATAAGCCAGTGCCTGAAGAGCACAAACCAGCTCAGGCACAACTAGCAGAAGCACAAACCGGCACGGGCTCTTCCAGGCCAGCAGGGACAATAACTGGATGGACAAAGCAATGATGCAGCAACTTCCATCCATAGGAGAGAAAAAAGAGGGGAGGTGCTGTCCTTCCTTCCTGTCCAGTCTCTAGCACCCCAGAGAAAAGGGCTCAAGACTTGCCCAAAACAAGAAAGCCTCTTTTTTGTGGCACTGGTTTAACAAACGGGACTCCTGTGCTTTGGCTCCTTTTCCAATGACAGTTTCTGTCTTTTGTTCTGTATCTATTTAAAATTCATACACAGTCTATAAAGATATGGGCTCAGAGGCTCTCCCTCCCTCCCTCCCTCCCTCCTTCCCTCCCAAGGAACCTCTTGTTGTCTCACCTGCAGAATCATACCCTTGCTGATTTTCCAACGCAGGACCAGAGGGGATTTTGGCAGATGGCCCTGATATTATGGAGCCATGAATATTGGTACTGAGAACTGTTGTTTTTCCAGGGAGAGGGGCACTACCTGATAACTCATGATGACAGATTCTGCTGCTGCTGTGTCTTGTGTGGAGCTGGTCCTAGCAAGGGCAGAGATGTTTGCCCAAGCACCCACACTGGGGACACACAGGGACAAGCCCCTGGCTGGGCTTCAACAACAAAGGGTTGCTAAATTCAAGGCTTTGACTAACCCAAAATGGGTTTCAGGCCCAAGAAAAGAATGAATTTGGTATTCAGGCTGTTTGGGAGGTAAGACTGCTCAACTGAGCCCCCAAAACCAAGGGAACTAGATACATCTGGATGATTAGTGACAGTGAGTAGATGGTAGTGACTGATTCCCAGTTCAGCACCTACACCTATCAGAAGCTACCAGAAATAGAATCATCTGACCAAACATATGTATCTTAGCCATTTGGGCCAGGCTCTTCTTTAAGGTTCATGCCAAGAAAGAAACAATACCCACAGGTAATTCATCTGATCTGCTAAGGCTGACTGAAAAATTCCTGGTTTGTCTGCTGAGTACAAAAGGAGCCTGTGGTGAGTAGCTCACATATAGGCATCAATATTTAGCAGTGCATGTGCTCATATAATCATGGCCCACAAGGACTGTCTGTGATGCTGTATTTTGCAGTGTCCCATCACTCAAGTAGGACATTTACCAAGCTCAAAGAGGATCCAGGCCAGGTGACTCCAGGACTGTGTGCCTGGTTTCTGGTCTTATGTGAGAACACATCCCCAGACACTCAGAGCCTGTGCTGAATCTTGAGAAAGCTTTGAACAATTAAAAAACAAACAAAAATAAAACTAAACCAAAACAAACAAAACAAACAAACAAAAAACAAGCCTAAAAAAAGGACGATGGGAAAGTAAATACAACATCCATACAGGATAGCAAACATTTTTTGATATCACAGTATTTTGGTATCTCCATGGTTTGAAAGTTTTCTGTTGGCACACACTCACTGGATGCACATCAGAGGCATTCTGTGGCAGTGTTCTTCCTCAGGTGGGTTCTGAACTGAATTATACCAAGTTTTGGAATGAATCTTTGAATTTTATTCCCTCAAAAGGATCTGAGGTCTGGTACACAACAGCTGTTGTGGGAAATCACATGTAGTAAGAAGGTTTGCTCCAGAACTACACTGTTTCTCAAAATTGCAAATCTGTACTTAGGCAATGAGGACCACATTCCAAAGGTATCAAAAGCAATATTCAAACAAAAAGACACCTGAGGTCTAGAATTGACTCTGTGAAATCAGGCTTTATTGAAGCTGCTATTGGATGATGATATGTTATGCAGAATCTCAGAGCAGACTGTCCTAACTATTCATTTAAATATATTGAGACTTGGATTATGCTTTAATCCAAGACTTGGGTCAGTCCTTAGGTTATCCAAATGATGCTACTGTGAACTTTTCTACCATCTTCCAACTTTTAAGTTTCTTAAATTATTAACTGAGGGTTCACAGAAGTAGAAAAGATAGCCTTACCTTTCCAGGAGCACTCCTGAAACACAGAATGTTGTCCACACTTCAGGAAAAGCTGGTTTTCCAGGCTCTGATCCAAATTTGTGAGAGCATGTTACCAGGAGTCCAATAAGGCAACCAATTTCTTCAAATGAATTAGGATGTTACAAGCAGGGAAAATATTCCATATATAAACAAATCATCAAAGTCTAAGGATTAAAGTACAAAATTTTTTAGAAGATGAAAGACATTTTAATAGACTTTATTCCAGCAGTAGGTCAGCTAGGTCACAGCAGGATGTTAAATCCTGCAATCCATGAGGTATTTTAAAGAGCAAGAAACTAGACAGTTCCAGTCAAGATGACTTACTTTTACATGAATAAAGAACAATAGAACTTGTCCACTTCTGTGTTCCATGAAAAGTTAATTCACATAAAATATTTAAAATGTTTACAGAAAAAATCAAGACAATCATTTTCCAGAGGCTGGAAAATCAGCATTTTTGGAATTGTTATTCAGAGGGAATTTCCAACTGGAAACACAGACAGGCAACACAGACATTTTCTTTGGACATCAAATAGATGCTGATGTAAATATTCTGAGCTATTTTAGAGGAGTATGCCTGCTGCATAGTAGAACATATGCAGACTCTTTTCATGTAATTATTTTAGATGAGCTCTCAATTCATTTCACCCTGTTAGCACATGATAGTTACCAATTCAGACACAACTGAATACCTGAAAAATCTAGACAGTACTCAATAAAGGGAGAAATATCTAAGTTCATTGTCATGAACTGAGGCTGCTCGCTGAGAAAATGTGAGAAATCCTTGGAGAAAGTACCAGCCACATCAACAGTGGGGACAGGGTGAAGTGATAAGAAGGGTTTAAATGGAAGTTATCACAGAGCTAACAGCTACCAATTCACTTTGCTAGCAGGGAAAAACTAAGCACTGTATGGCATAAAATGCTGAGGCACAGAAATATACCACAACTCCCATGCAGATGTCCCAGGCAAGAAGACTCCTCCTTCTGTGCAAGGATGAGCTCCTATGTACAAAACAACTATAATTTGTCTGCTTCCCTGTCATGCTGAGTGATTTTCCACAGAATGCTGGAAGAGACCACATGTTCTTCCAAGGGCAATGTAATTCTGATTGCCCCTTGCTCTACCTCACTCCCTTTCTCAGCAGATTTTGGTCACCTCATGTATGCAAACAGCAAAGTTGTGGGAAATGAGCTTCAGCCAGTGCCACAAGGGTTTCCACAGCTCCTGTTCACTTGTGCTGATCTGGCTTTGCTGCCAGCTCAGAAGTCCTCTGGGCTGTAACCACACTCCCTACTGTCACTGATCACACAGAGTTTGGGGAGAAACTTCCACCTGCATTGCCATGGCAGCTGTAACACAGCTCTCATGAGGAGGTTAGCTCAGGGTGTAAGTCATTTGTTGTTTTTACACTTGACTGTCCCTTATCTCCTCCACATCATTTTTGGCAGCAAGCCCCTGCCATTGTGATTGTTGACAATCTACCTTTTCTTTCCTGAAAACTTCCTTTAGCTTTGGGCTGCAACTCCTGCTTACACAGGTTCTTGCAGAGAACTCAACCTCTACTTTTAAGGTATTGCTCAAAACTTCCAGTGTCTTCCTGGCAAGTCAGGGTTTAGATGCCTGTAGAGGATTTCAGAAGTATGCCAGAGTCCCATGAATCTCAGGTCACAGTCTTTTTTTGTACTACTCTGAGACAACAGTCACACTCTGTCTGATTTTAATATGGCTTCAGAAAAAATAGCAACATAATGTAGCATCGGGCCCACCCTCCCACAAGAACTCCCTGATGAGGAATAGTCTGGTCAAGCAAACCCTTTTATTAGATCCAGCCTCTGTAGGTGTTACTCACTAGCACATGAAAGTTATGTCTCCAAGCAGTTATGTAAGGGGAAGAAACCTCAGCTTCAGAGTAGTAGACATTAAGTATGTTAGGCAGGACCTCACCTGTAAAGCTGACAGTGAAACAAACCCACGCTGCCAAGATGCAATACTTGACTGGAGATACTGAATAAGATACAGTTCTGTCCAGAGAATCAGGTGAGTGCAATACCTACCATCCAAATGTGCATGCTGCTCCTCTTCTTTACAAAAGGGCACCTTCTGGTCCAGCTCACCCAAGCCAACAAACCTTCTGTCCCCTCCCTGCAGCTGGACCATGTCTCTGTTCTACTGGGCAGCCTGGAACTGGACACAGCACCCTGTGTGTGACCTCACAGGGGGGAAGGATTGCCTTCCTCACAATGCAGCCCAGGATCTGGCTGGAAAAGGCTTGTTTGCCTCCTTCCATTTTAGCATGCTGCTGCTTCTGTCAGCTCAAGTATGAGATGGATCCCTTGTGGCAGAACATGCTTTTACATGGAAGAGCACTGGCAAGGGTGCACTTCCAGCTACACTCCAGGTTGGATGTCTTTTTGACTCCTCTTTTTTTCTTTTTTTTTTTTAATTAACAGACAACTGGGACATGATTAAATGATGAATTCTTTTCTTAACAACACAGTTCACAATTGGCACCATCATTCTTTAGCAGGAACCCAAACACTTCCAAATAATACCATTTATTGAAAATGTTTTGAAAATACATTTGCACATTACAGACAATCTTAGGAAATTCTTCACTTTTCACAAAGCAGTGGCCAGTGTCTCTCATTGGGGAAGACACACAGTGACACCAATTCTGCTGTCAGCATTTCTAAGGCACATATTCACAAACTACTTTAGGAAACTGAGGCCATAAAAATACATTTTATCTTTCATCACCATTAAAGCTTCTTTTAGTGAAGAGATAAATTTGCTGTGTAACCTGAGATTTTCTAGAGCAACACATAGCTCTCAAACTTGCTGTTTTAAAGCTGTAATAAGGAACATGGTGCTTCTTATCTTTGTGCAGATATTGACTTTTGATGAATTGAAGAAGATACTTTACCCAAAAGCAAAATGAAACACAACTCTCAAAATTCAGAATTTTTCTTTATAGTTAAGTGTGTTCCAAGCATCTGGAGCCCATCAGTTACATAGCTCAGGTTCAGCTTTTGTGACAGGTTTGATGATGCCCCACTGAAATGGAATCCTTGCACCTTTATTACACCCTAAATCTGCCTTACACCCAGAACAGCACCTCTCACTATCCTCTTCTGCCCCAGTGGTTCAGGCTCCAGCCCTGGCTTTGCAGGGCTGCCTGCAGTTGTGATGCAATGGAACAACTTGTCATTTCTAAATCAAAACATATCTTTCCATTCTTCTCAGGAGTAAGTGCCACAATGATGGAGTGGTCACAGAATGCAGGAAAAGAAGGGAGAACCTTAATTTGCTTCATACTTATTTACTGCAGTCAAGTGAGTGTGGCACAGCTGGAGGCCAGATAACACCCCAGGTTCATGAGTGGCTTTTCTACAACTTTCACACAAGTGCTAAAATTGGAGTTTAACATATGAATGTATTTACTTTCTCTCTTACAAAACACAAATATGAAACCACCTTCTAATATCACTTCTGTAATTTTGTAGGTCAGAATTATGTTCAGTTTTATCAAACTTCCAGGAGAAACAGAGCAAATGAATTTATGTGAAATCAAATCTCTTGTAAAAGCAAAGTGAAAAAACTTGTATCCAACTTTAATTACTATAATCACATTCACCTGAGATACAGCAACCATTTTTCATTTGTACATACTGGGCAGCAAAAATATAAAAAAATATATATACAAACTTAATAAAGAAAAAAACCTGAAACGGTTTTCTGCTGCTCAAGAGTAAGACAACTTTCCCTTGAGTATTTTAGTGCATTCCCCACCTCATTCCCAAGAACTAATGCATCTTTTTCTTCCTGTTCTAAGGCAAACTGAAACCAGTCAAATCTTCCTTCAAATCAAGAAAGCTGTGAACTAGTGAATTGATACATATTCACCTGAAATCACTCTGATATATAGGACAAGACAATAGTGATTAACAGCTAAGGTGCACAACCGTTTGGTAACTTTTAAGGAGAAAGAGCATTTACACAGAACAGTTTTTGCTACAGAATAGTAAAACTGCCATCTGTAAAGAGAATTACTGAACATAGTTGAGGAAGAAACAGTATGAGAACTGCAAGCAGTTTACTCTTCTACTTCTTCTATTCAATATTGTCCTGTTCCCAAGTTTCTGTAACATAAAAAGAGGGAGAGGAAGGAAGAATAAATGTAAAAAATCAATTATTAAAAATATTTCATCTGTAACTCAGTTTATTTCATGTTTATGTAATTTCCACTCAAATTCGTTGACTCATTTCAAAGTAGTCCTATGTAAATTCTACATGTTGATGCATTTTATCTACATCAATCAGCCCAAAGTGAAACCACAAAGCTAAATATAGTATACGTGTGTATCCAGCTCTGTTTAATGGGTAGAATTAACCAAGAGATAAAAATACATAAGCCAATGCTTTTCTCATTCTTTTAAATCTGGATTTAGTTATTTAATCTTTTCTAGAGTAATTATGTTGAATAACTACTGGTATCCACTAGTGACATGTTCAGACAAAATCAGCTTGGTTACTGATAACCACTTAAAAGCATCACAAAAGTACATTCATCCCAGCACTGAACAAATCACACTGCAACAGTGAACAGAGAACTACCATTCATAAATTGAATTGAGGAAAGCAAGGGTTTTTCCAGAGGACTGTCGTGTACTTTGTGTTGGTCTCAAGAAACAGAACCATTGTGATGTTTGGAGGTGGGAAGGATCCAGGCAAGAGTAAAAAGGAACATTTTTCTCTACTTATTTTTGGTTATTTTAGGGCAGGCATCAGTACTGTAGGTACATGTACCATGTCATTAAATCCTTGACATCCTGTTCTTTGCTCTCATGATTTGGAGATGGATTAACATGTGGTACATGAGAATGTCTTGGGTTGCAATACAGGATGTGATCAGAAATGTGTATTTTATCACCATCTGTTGCAGCTGGGTGGGGCAGTGACCCTTATCTCCCTGGCACATACCATCTGCTAATGGGCCATCTTTAAACCAGCTGGGGCAATCATCTTTATCTTTTCCACAACCCATCCTCCCTCCAGGAAGATATCATCTGCTGCTGCCCATTCAGTCCCACTGTATGGCTGATAAAATTACATCATCCCACTGGGAGATGCTCCAGCCAGGGGGAGGAGCCAAGCCTTTCCTACCTAGGTAAAAACTGAGATTTTGGACAGCAAGTTATCCATCTTTCCAATGGATTCCAGAGGAACACTGGACCTTTCCACATCATCCCTGGACCTTCAGAGGAAAACTGCACCTTCTACAGGAGCACTGCTCTAGCTGAACCACATCTGCCACTGCAGGAGGATGCAGCCACCATTTAATGGGACTGATACCAACACCTTGACTGACTGACAAGGTGTCAGGTTGTATTCTGACTCTGTCAGGGTTGGAATTGTTCTTTGTAATATTGTATTTCTATTTTAATTTTCCTAGTAAAGAATTGTTATTCCTAATTCCCATATCTTTGTCTGAGAGCCCCTTAATTTCAAAATTATAATAATAATTTGGAGGAAGGGGGTTACATTCTCCATTTCAAAGAGAAGCTTCTGCCTTTATTGGTAGACACTTGTCCTTCAAATCAGCACAGAGTGTAAAAAAGAATTCAATTGAGAATCACAGAATAAATCCATGCATCTAAGGACTGAACTCCAGTTTCTAGTATCTCATGCCACTACTTTGATCAGGAGACAACTGGGCAGAAATACATCATTCATATGTGGCCTTAATTGTCTGCTTGGCACAGCTGCTTAGTGGCAACATCATGAGAGACATAATCAGAGGGGAAAGTTGTGCCCTCCTTACAAAAGTGCTCAGAAATACTGAGAAGCTGAATGAGTGTCATACCAGCCCCCCTGTGAATCTGCACAGGAAAAATAAAGTAAGACCAAGTTTCAAGTCCAGATCCTGCAGAGAACAGATGTATCACAGGAAATACAACCTCCAAACTAAAAGGAAATCTATAACTATCATGTTTGCAGGTGAATAAAAAACCAATCAAACATGACTCTGGCAAAGTCTATGGCAAACAATGCTACAATTTTATAAAACCTGTTTTTATCTCAATCACTCTGAAAATTAAATAGAAGTATTTATGTTGGGATGTCTTTGTTGTATCAATGCATCAGATGTAATTACAGGCAAATATTAAGGCAAATAGAAAGTAATGTCTACACAGTATAATTGAAGTGATTCCAAATTGTAAACTGAAGACACAAAAAAAAATGTAATTTTAAAATGTATTATTAATATATCATCAAACACTAGCACAACTTGGTTTTGTACATAAAAGATGTACCCAAAATACTAAACAGACTTTAATATCTCTATTTCAGAGTTAAGCAGCAGAAGAGGAGAACAATTAAATGCTGCAGACAAGAAAGAAGATATAAGCTCTCAGATGGGACTTGAAACAAACGAGAGAATTAAGTTAAGTTTATCTCCTGTTTTAAGTATAGAATAAATCAGTGTCATAAAGCAGTATCAAAACATTTCAGTTTACCTCAATAGCATCCATTTCTGTGCTCTCATACAATCATTTCAGCTTGTATCAGAATAAGGAAACTCTTTTTCTGGAGAGCTGTCATCACTTAGGTCACTGTAGCTGTCACTGTTGGAACCAATAAGAATTCAGAAAGATCTAAACCAAATATTTCATTTCAAGCCCTCCAACCCATGATGCATATGATCAACACTTTCCTCAAATGCAACCCATTTCCAGAAAACTTCTTTAGGCTCACACTAAGAACATGATTTTTTAGAACACTTCCTCTAAAGAAATGGCCTGTTGGAGTTTAAGACTTAATGTGAAATAATGTTCTAGCTGATCAATAGTATATTTAATTTCTTTTTGCTTGACTGCTGTACATTCATTCTGCATTTTGCTAGTGCTGCATATCTATGATACAGGTTAACAAGATAGATAGTAACAGGTCTTCAGAGCTAAAAGAAAAGGAATTTCTCCTTTATGGTAAAGAAAATCATCATTTTAACAAAAAAAAAAAAAAAAAAAAAAAAAAGTTAAGGCAACTTTATTAGCTCACAATTCTTCAATTTACACTTAAATTACAATTCTTGCTTTTCTAGTTAGAACACAAATAATTTTCATTGCACCAAGCAATATCCTGACAGTTTTTCTAGAGGTTTTATCCCCTTTTGCTGTGTCCTGAGAGAAGCAGACTGGTTTTCAGAGACCAAGCTGCCATGCAAGTGATTGTTTTATGAGTGGCAAGAACAAGGAAACAGTGAAAAACAGCAATCACCACAGTGACTGAGAGAAAGAAGTGCCCACAAACCACATTTTCAGTCAGTGTGATGTCTATTGGGTCTCCAGGTTTATCTTAAATCTAAGTGCACTTCAGAAGTGCCTCCAGCCTCAACTCCTCCCTACTATACTTCACTTCTAGTGTGTTTTCCAGACATTTTAAATTCCCCAGATGAGAAGCCAGCAAAGGGAGCCCAGGGAACTGATAAGTTTATTTGAGCAGCAGCAATTCTGGTCGGTCCTGTGACCCTTCAGAGCATAGGTCATGCTTAGCACAGTACAGGTGGGGATCTCAGACCTCATTGGTGTGGGAACATCATGACAGCCCTGGGGACCAACTCTGTGCCAGCCACTGACTGCACAGTCGCCTTGTCATATCTGCCTTTACCACATACCCCTTCATCCTCCAGAAAACAGGACCCCACTCATGGTGTTCCCCATCTCTGGGCATAATCTCCTGCTGAGACATCAAGCACATGACCCAGCCAGCCAGAGCCTTGTCAGTGGGTGCCAGTGCCTGCCTGCTGAGTGATGCTTCAAGGGAGCCCAGCAGCCCCACAGCTGGAGATCTTTGATGAGACTGCACTCTGGAACAGTGAACAAACTGCACTCAGCTACTCTGCTGCTTGTTACTGAGCACTGCTTTGTAGCCTGAATTTCACCCTCTCTTCTTTGAGAGAAAAGGAAAGCCAAAGAAGAATAGCTAAAAAAATAGACACTTAAACAGAGTGGGACAGGAGGACTGGCACCAAGAGTTTAAATTCTACTTCTGTTAGGAAAGTCTCCTGCAGTTACAAGTCACTGTACCAAATTTGTGTAAAACAGCATAGATATTCTGGCTGTCCTGACATTAAGTCTTTGTCTACAGCATTTTGCCCTTTCTTTGTGTGACACACACACTGCTGATGTGGTACTTATAAAGGGTGTGTCATATCAGGCTAGTGTGAAATGCTCAATTTGATCATTTAATCAGCTGGTGATCAATTACACAATTCAAGTGAGGAAAGTGTTGTTAACAGGACGATCAAGCATGCCAGATGCACACAGACGAACACAACATCACCAACATTGTACTTACTTTTTTCTGAAAGTACCCATGGAAACATGGAACAAAAATTCAGTATTATTAAAACAGTTTTACATTTTCACATCACAGCAAAATAGTAAATACTGTGCACAGAACAGAGAATAAAACTGATTGTAAAGAACTGCATAATCTTTTAATAGCCCTGATTTAAGTTCAAAGTCCTCAGAAAACTTCTTTTTATTTTAATTAGCTCTGCTGCCCAGTGGCAATCACAGCCCAAAACCATGCCACAGCTGTGTAAAGAACAGAGTATGGGAGTCAGGTGCTTAAGTAAATGTGCTTACCAACCAATGAGGTGAGTGAAGAACTGCCCAGCTTCATCTCTTGGAGGCACTCAGGTGCTGATCCCCACCCAGCACTCTCATCCTCGGTCCTCCCCCACTCAATGACACAGCTCTTAGAGGGATTTACCACAGGAGCAGTCACACAGCCTGGATGTTCCTGTGATTTCACTGACTTACCACCCAAAATTCTTAATCCTGTTTCCAGTTTGCCAAAGGTGAGGCTCACTTGGCCACTAGCACAGAGGCTAAACCACTTACTCAGCTGATGACAATTTTGTTCCTGTTCCCACACTGCCCAATTTCAGTACAAGACTTGACACCACATCCCAGAGAAGGGCTGTCATCACCACATTCTTAACTTCTGCAGCAGCACCTCACAATCTCCCCTGCTGTAGGGCTGCTCTATGGGGTGTAAGTCAGTTTTATGTCTCATAAGCAGGCCACAGAGCAAGAAAGGTAGGGGAAATATCCAGGCAAGGATCAGCCCTTGGGCTTCAAACTCAGGTAGCTGTCAGTCTCTCTGTTTCAGCTGCTTGAATGATATGTCTAAGCACACCCAGAACCTGTGGCAACATTTTAAAAATAACAGCTTGGTCCCCAAGGAAACCTGGACTTCAAGAGTTAGCCTGCCAGTGGACTTGACAGCAAACAGGGACTCATGAAACTTGGCATATCTACACCTGTGTGTTACAGCTTCAAACCAGCACCAGTGTCAGGTTTCTAAGATTTACTCTGATGACAAATACACATGATACTAATCTGAAGGAAAACTGTAGGTTGCATTAACCATAAGCAAGCCATCTTTTCTCTTTGGAATAAATGTGTACTTAGCTCCAAATTACAAGGAGTTGTACACAGATACTAAACATAAAACCCAAATGGATGCTTTGTGCTCACAGTTGGCAATGCTAAGTAACCTTACTTAAACCTGCTGGCTGTGAAAGTGGTGGTGATGAGAAATCAAATAAGACCAGCTTTCCTTAATGAAATTCTTTTTCACACTGAGCCAGCCATTGAAAAATTATACTTACATTTGCTTTAGCAAGTCTTCTCTCAGTTTGTGTTCAAATTAATTAGTAATTATCTTGGACAGGAGCCTAATACTCACTTCATCTTATCTGTAACAATTCTTAGAACAGTGGACTCCAACAAAAAGGAGCTACTGAGCAGATCTGAGGCCACCAGTTCTAAAACCTAACCCCAACAGTTTTATTCTTTTTTTTTTTTCCCTCTCCTGGTGAGATCTTGAATACAAAGTGGAAGCCAAGAAAAAAAAAACATAACAAAACTCTATGCAGTGTCACTGCATCACTTTAGTCGTTGCAATGAAGAATTTTGGTCACCTCATTCCTGTAAAATGAGTACTCCGTGAACATTCTGGTTTTCTCTTGGAAAACCCAGCTCAATATTCTTTAGAAACAAAGTCTTTAGCAGTTTCAGGGGAGCTTTTCTTTCATTCATTTTTAATGTACAATTGACAAAAAACTCCTTTTTCCAGCAATGTAAGGAATTAAAACAGTTACTACAGTGATGCTATGCCCTGCAAGGAACCAAGCTAAGTGCATTTCTTCCTCAGTGCAAATTAAAGATACATGAAGTACAGATAAATTTAGTACAGGCTGCAGTTGTTTAAGTCACTTAGCTTTTAAGGATTCAGCAAAAGGAAATCTGCAAATTATTATAATGTATTTTTCCCCCCAAAAAAGCTGAATTATTAAAATGATTATGTCATTAAAACATTATTTTGAATAAATGCATGATTGTGCAATGGTTATAATTGCAGTCACCCATATTCTTGGTGCATATTTTTATAATCATTATATGGTCATAAAAATCATAGATATTATTTATGGTCATAAAAATTTTATCTATAATTTAAAATGATGGTCATCATGATACAATCCTATGCTTCCATAAAACAATTTCATTTGGGAATCCCACAGGACAAACTCAGAACTCCCCAGTTCTGACCTGCCAGCCACCTGCACTCACATAACTGGACCGAGGATAGTATCTTCATCTGGGATAGGCAGCAGCAGCTCCCTACAATCACTGGAGGCTCTGGCAGTGTGTAATGTATAACTGAGCCACAGAACAGTTATAAGGAGTTATTTGGTTCCTTAAAGTGCATTTTCACTTAACAACTACAGAAAAAGACTTGAGGTGACTGCCTCAGAAGGTTTCCATGGTAAACATCTAACATTTAAAATACAAAGTTAACTGACATACCTAGCCATTACTAAGTACCAGTATGGTTAAGAAAGGATTTCCTTTAAAACTTTTCTGTAGTTTTCTGCGAGAGCTCTGGGGGTAACAGGGTCTTTGCTGCCCCAACCTTCCCCACCTGGGATCTGGAAGGTCACTGGAGGCAGAGCACTTACTTTCTGTCGTGGCTGTGGTACTGGTGAGGACACCATCCCTACCAGGACAGCTCCCACCCCCGGCTCCTGGAGTGTCATCTTTCATGGAGCAGCCCTTCTCTTACTGTTCTCTTGACATTTCCTCAAATCACATGTCTGGATTCAGCAGAAGCATGATGCTGTGCCACTTGTGTTCTCAAGTGGGGACAACATACAGGGGACATCAGGAACCAGAATGTGTCACACAGGTTGTTTTCTGTTCTGTTCACAGCTCCACAGCTGATCCAGAGACATAGCTGGACCATGCTAATGCAATAAGCACCATATGGGCAAATTTTCTGAGTTTTTTTGTGTTTTATTTAATGCACCATTCCTCCTATTCTCTGGTTGCTTTTGTTCCCTGTCTCTGAACATAGCTCATGTCATCTTTCATTAATAATTTGCCCAGAACTCAAAAGAGTACTCTGTGACTAGATGGCATTGGATTGGTGCCTCACATTAGCATATTCACTAATGCTTTGCAAAAGTTTTTTTTTTTTTGCAGTAGTCATAGGCCTACACTTACTCACCTAGAAACACCTCTCATTTCCTACAATTCTTCCCTTGTACTGGATATTTGTGTTTAAATTATTTATCTTTAGCTTCTTATCCTCTTCCTCCAAAGATGTCATTATATTCAGCAGAGATTACTAAATTCCCTACATATTTTTTTGTTAATTCTTTGTTCTGAATAGTGCTTTAAGCTCTTATTCAAATGACATTATTTGCAAATATAATTAATGCACTCAGGCTTACTCTTGCAGGCCATTAACAAAGGTGCTGGCTGTAGACAAAGAAGAAATAAAGCCTGCTAATGCTAAACTGGATAAGGGGGAAAAAACAAACCAAAACAAAACAAGCAATATGGCTTTATTGTACACAGTGGTTTTGCAGCCCATATTATACTGTTCCCAAAGTCAGGTTTTATTAATTTTTTTCCAAATGAAACTACATAAATCTCAGTAAAAGCCCAACAACATTACATGTGGAGTTCCCCTCTTCATCTACTAGTTTCCTATTAAAACCCTTTGTTTTCTCTTTTAAAGCAGCATATTTGTGGGTACTGTATACTTTGAGTCTCATGTAGTTTTGGTTTTCTTTGTCCTTGAAAATGAAAATGTAAACCAGCAGCCTCCCACCACATTCCTCACTTCTATATGAAATGGTGACTTCAGTATTTACATGGAAAGTTTTGGAAAAGGTCATGACCTAAAACCATTCACAAGGAAATGATGTGCAGGGCTTTGATGGTTGGGCACTCGTGCCGTAAAGCACGAGAGGCTGAAACCACAAAGACAACTTGGGTGCCCAACTAGTACTTCAGGTAAATAAATAACAATTAATCACTGAGTTACTCTGATACTTTGGTCAGTTCTTGACTGTTTCTTGGTGTATACACCAAAGTTTCTAGCAGCTAAATATGCCCCAGAGGATGCATTCCATTCTCAAACTTGGTATCCTCATGCCTATGTGGGCCTATGTCTATAGCAGACTAGGCCTCACAAAAATTTAAGAGATGGTTTATTCACTTTCATTTATTTAGGGCACTCTCCCAGAAGTTGTAATGCATCCTTTAAGTTATTATTAGCTTTACTTACAAGCTAGGTCTTCTGTCCAGGTGTCAAATATACTAAAATTGCACCCTAATTATGGGGCCATTAAATGCTTTGAAGTAACAGTTCCTGTTAAGACCCTCATGCTGAAATACATATTTCCTTTTGTCTCAGGACTTCATAATTCACTCCCTTTTTAGTCTTTATGGTAGCCTTGCATAGGTAAATCTGCTCAGCTTGCTGGTCTCTACAAATTCTCTTGCAGCTTAATTTATTCTAGTCAACAGCCATGACTACAACACAAGTGGGTGGTGTTGGATGAGCTGTACAGAAAATCATCTCCTCACATTTCCCTCAGCCTTGCTAGGACATGCCTTAGCTTTACAACTCAATGAAATCACCAGCACTCTGGGTTTAAAGGTTTACATTGGAAATCTTTTCACTCAGCAGGTGGGTATGTTAATATGAGTGTCTGTGCTGTACTTAACACTGCAATTCCCTCCTGAACATTCTTCTGTACAAATCTTCCTTTTTTAGCCTCAAAATGCATTCCTATTCCACTGCTCTTTCTCAAGACACAGGAGTATTGCTTGATTGCTGTGTAACTAGGCAAATAGCAAAATCTGCATTTTATATATTAAGCTTTGGAGTGTGGACTTTTGTCTTTGCTAAATGTTTAAAATTTTGTAGGAGTTTATTCTATGAACATGAAGAAAAAGAGTTGGGTATACATTTTGAAGGATTAATTCAAGTAAGTCTCAGTGGGGCAAATTCTGTAATGAATGAAACTTTAGGTCAGGGCTAGATAGCACAGTTGTTCCAATGCTAAGGGATGTAAATTAGCAGAACACATGCAGATTACTCTTATTATTAAAAAATAATTTTTCTTCATCTCAGAGAAACAGAGTTACTTATGGGAGGGATGAAGCATGTAAGAAAGGATATTGGGGCCTGTGAAGCAAGATGAAGTGTGAGTCAGTGTGTCCACCAAGAGTGGAAGACTGAAGATCACTGTGATGGAAAATTCTGCCTTGCACCACAAAAATCTGATCTGTGTATTGCCCTAACACACCTTTTAAAAGGTAGCTAACGTTATGACCACTTCTAACAATAATAGGAGTAAAAGGAGTGTTTCAATCAAGCTGTAGTTTGCATATCAAAAATTCAGTCTCTTTGTATGTCCATCATTGCACAATTGGGCAGAGTGAATAAAATCTGATACCCATAAAGGAGTAGGGAACCAAAACAGATTGGTCTGGTCTGGCCTGGCTGTTTTCCCATTACTGCTCAAACTTGAAAAAAATTTCTATTTCTCTTAACAAACAGAACACAAGACTCAGGAGAAAAAAAATAAAACAACAAACAGACCCAACCCACAGAATTAATAAGTTTGGTGTCTTGTTTAGAGGAAAAGCCAACATGCCAGAGTTGGAACTGCTCAATGTTATTATTCAGTCATTTTCTAATTTTTTTTATTTTTTGTTATTATACCCAAGGCTTTCCTCTGACTTCTTTATTATTGCTATTATAATGAAATTTTAACTGCTATTAATATCATTAAAATAAACAAGAATTAGTTAACCCTGACTGAAAAAAACATTGGTACACTCAATAAACCAAAGCCTCTGTGTCCAAGACCAAGGACTGAATTTTAGCTGAACCATCCAGTTCTTATTTAGATCTAAATCCTTCTGCAAGTCTAAAGGTATCCCAAATGTTTTATTTCAGTCCTGTCTCTAAAAGAGTATTGATTATTTAGCTAGTGCAAAATAAAATCAGTGTTTTCTTTGTTGTTGCTACCATCATTCAAGTGCAACTAGGTACAAATTTCATTTCTTGATCCTGTAGCAAATTTCTTTCCCTATGAAGCTACTGTCAATGGAAGTTAACACAGGAGGCTGCTATCTTCATTTGAATTTATTAATGATTTTTTTTCTTTTTTTTCTGATTGTAATGTGGGGTTCTGGCCTTAGCCCTAACAGCCTCTGAAAAGGAAGAAATGAGGAACTGTGCTTCCTGCTTACAGGTTATTTTACACCCAGGTATATGACAGGCACACACAGCCACAAGTAAATCAATACATCAATACATGAAGAACTCCTTTTCCTCTTCTGGGCTTCAGAATTGAAGGATGGGATAGTCCCTCCAAATATGTGACTGTCAAACTGCAGGCAAGGAACAAAGAAAGATTACCTTGGAGACAATTTACATCCACGCTGCAGGTATGCATTCAGTGTCCCAGTTGCTGCTAGCAACAGTCCAAGGTATGGAGGTGAAGGTTTCATAGGTCTTGAGGAAAATTCTGGGTGAAACTGAACTCCCACAAAATATGGGTGATCTACAAGACAGACATCAAAGAAAATTACACAATGTAGGAAGAAGATAGTAGAACAACTTTTAGGAAAAAAACCTTATTGAAGATTTCGGACTAGTGTCCAGAAGCCAGAGCAGCACATGTGAATTTAAGGGTGAGGCAGCAGAAAACTCTCCACAAAAAGCAGCTGACAACAGAAGCAGAAGGTTCGTAGGGCAAATTAAGGAAAAATCATCCTATGATGCATAAAAACTGAATAATAAACCTGTTCCAAATGTAAGGGTATGGGGAGAGGGGTACAACTGGAAAAGTCACAAAGTTTACATTTATGATGTGATTTTCACAGTATTTTGGTTTTCAGTATGTATTCATGTCTATTTGGAAAAATACGCTCAAAGCAGGAACAAGCAAAGTTAAATCAGGATCCTGACAGCTTTGTCTAGTCAAGTTTTGAAGGTCTCTGCTGCAAGGACAAAGATTTCACAGATTCTCTAGGCAATATACTCTAGTAATGTCATATTTAATGACATATTTATGTCATACCACAATTTGGCCATACTGGATGTATACACATTTCATATACTCGAGGAAAATGAACACATATTGGGGCCTGACCAAGAATGTTTGAGGGTGCTTAGGGAGAAGGGCAATGTCACTGTGAAACTGGCATATAGATAAAAATCTATAAAAGGCTTTCATGACTTGAAAAAGGCAGTCACCATGCCCTTCTTCAAGACAAAAAGGAAGACCCAAGGAACCACAGAACATTCCTGACCTTCAGAACATGAAGGTCAGGAAGACTGGCACAACAAGCCTGAGAAGAATCTGTCTTTGGGTGCAGGAAGAGCACTGGCTTTCCTTAATTCTGATTTTAGCAAAGCTTTTCATATGTTTTCCTACCCTTTAAGTTGGAATCTGTGGACTATGGGTAGACCACAAAGTGTGTTTAAAAAATGGCCAGACTTCTGGGTTCAGAGAACAGTAGTGAGTAGTTTGAAGTCCAAGCAGCAGCATACTTGGAGATACTCAAAACTTGACTGATACAGCTCTGGAGAACCTGACCTATATTTGAAGGCAGCCCTGTGCTGAAGCAGAAAGTTGGATTATATGACCTCCCAAATCACTCAACGGTTCTATATAGCCAAATCCCCCTAAGCTAGATTTAGGATCTCTTGAAAAAGGAGCACATTTGTCCCACATAATCAAATACATGCATGGTCTTTGCAAAGTAAGACTTTACTTAACCTACTCTGAATTTTCACCCATTTTAATACCCAGGTGGAATTAGCAGTATCTCCCAAAATTATCTTGGCTGTTATGACAGTTAAATATTGTGCCTACATGTCGTTCAACAACCTATAGCTTATACAGCTTTAATAGATGCAATAAGTATTACAAACAAGTAAGACACTCACTCTCCAGTTCAATAATTTCCATCCTGTTCCCTTCTGTATCATGGCCAACAAATTTCAAACCTTTCTCTTCAAAGCAGTGAGTCAATTCCGGGTTCACCTGAAACATTAATGCAATAATAACTGTAGTTCTGTTTCTTTTTGGATTTAACAAACAGCAGCAGTTAATTGTAATGGTTTTTACATGTATACAAGAATTATGAGAATGGGGTAAAGGTTGGGAACTTGATTTTTTGTTTTAACAACTCTGGCATAAATATACAAAAGTGAAACAGTAATTTTAAAAGTTACTATGCAACAGGCAAAAATTAAAGCCAGAGTCCCTTTTGCTTGCTGCCCTCCTGAATCCAAGCAGCCTGCATTGCCCCTTTTTAAAATGGTCCACTTGATGCAGACTGACCTCCCTTTTGAACACGGCATTTCAGTGGTTATGACAAAAGCTGCAATGCAGCTCTTCCTTCAAACTAAGGAGCTCTGCAGTGAGCTGTCCCATTTCCTTGATGATGTTTTAACCATTCAGTTAATATCCAAACTTTGAGCAGGTTTACCACCATCACGTTCTCTTCTCTTTTAAGGAAGGTTAATGCTGTCTGAATCAGTTACAACACGCACATATCTGATTGTTCAGGCTCCTTTAGAGACACTGATGGAGTCAGATCCCTTTTGAACTACCTCAGAGACAACTCCAGGAGTCCACCTCGTGTGTGTCTCCTTGAATGACAGAATTCTGAAAGTATTCAGGCACCTTATCTCAGATGTTTGCACACAGAGGAGTGGACCCATACACAGGACAGTGCTTACCTCATATCGATGCCTGTGTCGCTCCTCTACAAACATTTCATCACCATAAAGCTTCCCTGAATATACAACAAAACAGAAATTTAAGCCAAAGTATTGCTTTAATAGTTGCTACAATTATTTCTTGTAATTTAAACCTTAAAAAGTCACATTTAACACATGTTAAACATACCAAGACATTATTAATCTCACTGTGTTCTTCTGTTCTTCCTCAGTGATGACTAGTTTCTTTTAATTGACTGTTACCTAAGTTTATTCAGGATTCATAGTCAACATTCATTGACTAGAAATAGCACAGGCAGACTAGAATCTAAACATGCTTTAACTAATTTAAACTGTAAAGCTTAAAAAGGAGTCTGAGTGAACCAGCAATGTAAAATCCCTTCAGAGTTTTACAACAGTTGCACACAAAAGATTCAGGGAAGGAAGCATCTGTTCCATTTTAATAGATTATGCATGGCACCTGGCATAGTACCTCCAAAGAACAGAGAATATTGCTTTTCTGTTTTCCTGATCTCATTACCCAAATGATTTTTGCAGTCTTCTGTGCATCATCTTGAACACTCCACATTTCATAGCAACAAGGAGCAAGTTAGAGGTATGCAGTAAACCAGATTTCAATTATATCTGTTATAATCATGGCTCAAACTTTGCTCTCAATTTACACTAAGGTCATGACAATTACTGTCTTGCTAGAGGGTTGGTACATGAACTAAACTGCCAAGAACATCTTCAAAAATTGTAGAATAATAGTAGTGCCATTTTACAAAAAATGGTGTATGTCTTAATTTTAAGAGATCACCCTTTCAAAACTATTATTTCCATCCAAATTGTAAAGCATAAGATAAAGAAATCATATTTCCTGATTAAACTACCACAGCTTTTTATGATTCTTTCTAAAGATCTAAACAGATCTAAATAACTCTTAATATTGGTCAAGGGTTACAACACGTTAATTTTCATTAACTTTTCCAAGAAGTATTTAGATCACACAACAACTTATACATTGTGATATGCATATCTATGTCATACATAGGAAAGTATCACCCAGGCTAGTTGGATCACTAGTATGGGCATCTCCAGAACTGCAGATTTTTCATTAAATGTGCATATGGTATTACACTTCAGTCTCCTGCTGAAGTTAATGTCACTTTTAAATACTCAGAAGCATACATTCCTCAAGTTTAACATAGCTAAAGAGAGAATACCTCAGAGCAATATCAGGGACAGGGCAATATAAGAAATACATATTTAGTCAGTGGACAAGAAACTACTTTTTACACCTTTGCAGCATCATCAATATGACCACTGTATAACGGGTTGATTAATAGGACATTATTACTTAAATTTACATAAAATATACATAAGTCAAATTGAGTAATTTTTTTCTATAATCTGGTTATTTTTATTTTGTTATCTGAAGCATCCTGTTACAGCAAATAATTTTCCTTTCCTGCAACAGATACTTTGCTTTCCCAAAATGAGACTGCTCTCAGGGCAGGCTAGAAAATAGGAAAAAAGCACTCTGACCTTCCCAAGAACATAATGAATTAAACTGCCACAAAATGAATTTCAGTTTTCTCAACATTTTACTCGTTGTTTTTAAAAAATCATTGGACTCTCAGTGACAGTTTCACTGGGAGTTACAGATGTCTCTCATTTCTTTTTTACACTCCAATTCTCAGTGAATGTAAATAACAGGATCAGAGTAAATGAGCTCAGGGAAGCTGGCACCTTACTGTTTGCTTAAGATTATAGGATTTTTGATTTTCCATGTTACAAAGCTCCTATCCAAAAGGCAAAATCATAAGAGCAGAAAAATAACTTACTTAAAACAGAATTTTCCGTTTTGAAAACAGTCCTCCTCTTCCCCAGTCTCATTGTTCCTCCCATATCTCCAGGATTGTGTTCTGGCATGTCAATAACCTGTAGAGAAAAGTTGTTCAGACACTGCTTCATTCAACAAATAAAAAAATCCTAAAGCAAACAATTTCCTAGAAAGTTGCATAGATCTATAAATGGCAACTTTACATATTTTACCTCCAACCATTCCCAATTATTATTTCTCTTCTGTTTTTCTAATGTTTTGTTCTTTAATACTGTATTGTAATAGACTGACAATGTTAACTAGTTTCTGAAACATGTTTTCATTTAATGTTAAGATTAGCAAAAGTAGCTTCAATTTTTTGGGGTGGGGAAAAAACACTTTTCTTTTAAAAATTATATCAAAATGTTACCACCAGCATAACTCTGCTCAAAGCTATTCTTTGTGCTAAGACAGTACACATATTTTTAAAAATCAATATAGACCAAAAAAGTCCACCAAGTGATAAAGACACATCTTGGGGAAAAAATGTCCCTGAACCTCACAGAGGCTGAAAATTTATCCTGGGTAAATATTCCCATACACTAGGCCATTTCTTATATTGCTCTTTCTTAGGCTGGGAGGCAGAAACAGCAGTGTTATCAGGTGAGAAGACAAACTTTCTTGGGAAGCAGGAAGAAGGGAAGGGCTGCAGCAGGAGAGAGGAAAGAGGACACTTGTAGTGAGATGGTAATGTTGTAAAAGCAGAGTATGAGAAGAGGTGACTCTTCAGATTATAGATGTAACTAATTAATCACAGGAAATGGAAAACCATCCCCCCCACTTCACCTCTACTAAAGGGTTTTCATATTGCTGAAGAGTTCACAAAATACTGAGTTGCCTTGTATGAAGAATATGCTATTTAACATAAAATTTAAAGACAAGGATATCCAAATACTGGGATTGAGGGCTGAAGCAGATGGGTCAAATGGCTTCTACATGGGACAAGTGAAACCCAGGATAGTGCATTCAGGACACATGAGAAACCACAGCTTAGTGGAAGGACAGCACTTAGTGTTTTGCTGAGTTTGAAAAATCCTGCAGGATCTCACAATCCAGTTTAGAGGAAATCTGTCTAAGAGAGGCAAAACAGTTTGAAATTGTAGAAACATCAGTTGAAGCTTTGACCTATGTACTTGTATTCACATAAACACAGTCAGTGAGGAATGTAATTGACAAAGAAAAGTTCTAAAAATACAAATATTCATATACATGGGTAATCTTGAATGGATTTTTATTAACCTTAATTTGCCCTCTGAGAGTAATGAAAACAATATTTGATGATACAACTCATAAAGTGAAGTTATTCAATTTAGGAGGGATGGTGGAAAGTGCTTAACCTTTGGCCTTGTGCCAATGCATTTCAGCTGTGTAATTATCTCTGTACAACCTTATACCTTCAAAATGTTATTTATAAGCTATATATTCATCATAAAATGTCATGAGCAGCAGTTGTGATCAAACCAATGAGATATTACAGATCCTTCAATTACCTCTCATATCACAAAAGTGAGGACTGTGAAAGACATTGAGCTAAGCTTCCCTCCATAAATACAAAAAAATTAAAGAAAACCCATTAATTGAATCCCTACTATTTTAAAAGTATGAAATTTGCTAAATTAATTTTATTTCCTTTTATTTAATTTCACTTTTTTCCTGAAGTAGTGGACAAAAAAAAAAAAAAAAAAAAAAAAAAAAAAAAAAAAAAAAAAAAAAGAGGGTATCAGAAGTAGAGCATCTGCTCTGCTGAAGGCTTCTGCCATCCTCTGGGTCAGACCCCCACATGGCACTGCAAACCCTACAAAAATTTGGCTGGAGAAATGCTCTCATAGGGAAGGTTCAGACACCATGTGTGTGTCTCTATCTGTGTGTGTGTGTTTTCAGCTCTCCATCTTTCCCAAAACTATTAGATTTATAGTAAGAAATGGACAAGGTTTAATATACTAACTTTTGTCATCAGGTGAAAAAAGGAGCTACTTATGAATTAATAGCTTGGGATTGCTTTAGCTCTGTGGCCTTACAGCCCAAATAAAGTAATGAGAATCAGAAAAGCAACTCAATTAAATATTTTACCATATTATACAGAATTTATTTGATCAGAAAAACATGAGCTTTCATGACATTTTGAACAACTGTGTAACTGAATAGATTCTTCAAAGAGCTTATGATTCCTGGCACAGAATAAATCAACTCAGAACAGCACAGAACAGGCAGGTACCACAAGCAACAAAAAGGATCAGTAGGGAGGATGCAAGAATAGATAGGCATCAATTAGGTCTTTCTTACCCAAATCTCTGAAAACTGCCAACACTACAGGGATTTTATAGAGAACATGTACTACACCAGACAGCCAACATGAAATTAAGAATGAATCACTGTAACACAGCACAAAGCAGTCTAGATATAAAGCAGTCTGATCACTATTTAATCATGATAGTAATGAATAGTGACTTCAACTATCCATGAACAGAAACCTTTCAGATATCTACTGCTTGGATTGTTTCACTGTTGTTAGAAGACATATAGAAGCTAATGAGAAAACCTTTTAAGCCCTGACACTCAACATAGAGCAGCCAAGACCCTGAAAGCCCCACATCTATCATTTTAGTAATCACACCAGGACCATCACATTTTATCTTTGTTTTGCCTCATGTTCTGCAATGCCACTTTGAAAAATTCATCTACTCTGGTTACCTTGGCAGGGGAAGTGGGGGGAGTGGAGAGTATCTGGTTGGGTTTTGTTTGCAGGCTTGGTTTTTGAGGAGTTGGAGAGGGAGATGAGCATTGCTTGATTTGAACAACTGATTGCTAAGCTTTGGAAGCATGTTTTTACAAGTTTGGGGTCTAGGCTTTTTTGTCTTTTTACTGTGCCCTTGACTGGAGAGCAAAATACTTATAAATGCTGAAATAAATTGCTACACCTGTAAGTGCTGATCAAAGCATCAGGAGATGCCACGGCCCTGGAGATTACCTGAACACTGAAAAGAGGCTCTAAACACAGCACACAAGAGATGTGTAGAGGAAAAGTTGACAGGAGAAGGGAATGCAGTGACAGGTACTGATGAATACTAATCCCTGCTGAACACAGTTATGAAAAAAAAATCCAGCAGCACAAACTGACAAGGACTCAACCCAAACGTAAGGAACTCATCCTTTTATTGACTCTTCCATCATTTCTCTACAGGATTAGTCAGTACTTGCTAGATTTGATCTGATCAATCAATCACAAGTTCATCAATAAACAAACCCAGACACCTACAAATGGGATGTTTATACTAACATCTATTCTGTTTTACAAACAAACTTATTACAAATATTTTAAAGAAAAAGTTGACAACTGCAACAACCTGGGGCACTGAGAGCTTCCAACTTGGCAAGGAAACCAAAATGACACTTTCCCAGTTCATTAAAAAAGAGTGTTAAATTTTCAGTTACTGAAAGAATGTGCAAATATTACATCTGCCTGAATCCCTTGCTCCCTTTTCCCCCAGAGATATCCTAGTTCCAAGCAAACCCCATTACTGCCCACCCATCTAAAGGACTCAGTGCCCTAGGACTAAATTAACTGCCAACAAAGCCACTTGCAGATTTCAAACCACTCAGTGCTCCATTACTCTGACTAAAGTAATGTTGTTTTTAAAAGGATGTTCATCATTATGTGTAAGATCAAAGCAGAAATTATCAATAGCTGATTCATGCAATTTCATACTGATACGAGCAATCAGCTTGAAAAATCCTGTCCTCTACTCTCTTCGATAAACTACAGCACATTATCCAAACATTCCAACAAATACCAATTTAAATTTCTTAAAACTCTTAAAATCCCACAGAATACTACTGTCACTTATTTTCCAGTTTGAGTGATTCTCTTCTCCACAGATTTGTTGTTTCCTGTTTTAGAATGAAGTAACTGCCATGGAGCATTTATTTATTGAAGTCTAAAAGCTCTCTAAGGATTCTGTCTCAGCAGAAATTCTGCTACAGAATGTTTTGTAACATTTTCTCTAGAAGAACTCATAAATGGTGTGGCTCCTTTTCAAACAATGCTTACTCAATCCTAAGCATAGTGCAATGAACTGAGGAAGTTAATGGAGATGTTGATATGCAAAGCCCATAAAGATATTGCTTAACAGCATTTTGAGAACTCATTCAAGTTATTCCAAACATGTCCCAGAGTCGGCTTAAGGAGTTAATCAAGCAGAAAGTTTCAGACTGTTAGCATTAGTGAAAAGCACAGGGCTGGATAGTGCTGGCTATAGAAGTACACTGGAGTGTCAGTCATGCCATGCCACAAAGGGCAGAATTTGCCACACACTCGAATAACTAAAAAGGATGTGGAAGAGTGTTCTCAGACTTCAGACAGGTCCATCTCACATTATAATCAATGACTAAATGCTAATTTAATTTCAGAAAGATCAGCAAATCTGTAGCTAGCAGAAATCCTTCATCCTATCATATATATCTTTAAAAAATCAGAACTTTGTCACTGCTTTTGAAGAGGATTTCTCCAGCTGCAATGCCTAGTAGCTGAAATTTTGCCCTTACTAAATTCCCTCAATTTACATCAGGTAGGTCAGAAAGAGGAAGGCATGAAGCAAGTCTGTGTCCCTGAGCATCTTAAAGCAGAGGGAAGAACCTTGAGAGTGAGACAAAGCCTGGTGCTCTCTTCATCAAACTCCCCACCCACCATGGTGAGACAGGAACAATTAAACAGCCTGAGACTGTTTGAACACTAGTGTGCTTGGATGGTCTCTGACTCAGAGAATTATTATATCCTGCAGGCAACTGCCACAGAAGACTGGGCCACAGACAAGCTCCATTACCTACACTACACAAAGTAGCCATGGAAACATGAGATTGTCCCTGATAGAGACAAAGCACAGCAGATGTTTTACCCTCAAAACTGTCCAGTATTCTTTGCTTGCTATCCCTGAGTTATCATGCCTGAGCAAGGATCCATTCCAGTTGTTTCTCATTCATTAACAGACCTGTGCTAGTTCAAACCACTTCATTATCAGTTATCACTGTCTTCAGCAAGCACAACAGAAGGAAAATGGTTTACTTCAAGGAAAGTAAGCAGGAAAACTGTTTATTTCAAGTGGTCACTACTCCAGATCTTCACTAAGGAGAATTACCTATATCAGCTTTCAGGCAATGCTCAGTGCCATGTCCTACACTACCTTAGTACTTCTTCAAGAAATTCTGTTCATCTGCCATAAAAACCAATTCCCTCAGAGGGAAGATGAGGAGAACTAGCAACTGTTTTTCATCCTATTTCCCTGAAGTAATCAGATCACCATCATACTTGTAAGAGAGACTGCCTGGATTCCAACCACTGATCCTTCCCACAGAATGGTGTCACCACCTATTTTGATGTTCTGTCCACCCTCCAAATCTGCTCAGTGATGATTTGGTAACTTGATAACCAGGGACAGAGAAACGGAGGCATTTATTCTAGAAAGGAAGTAAATGGGCAGCAAGTAGAAAATTACAGATTGACCTATTTTAATTATTTTTCTAGTCAGAAAGTATTTTTGTTGCAGTGTAAAACTTCCCAGCTAAATGTAGACCTGAGTACCTTAGTTGAAAAGCTGAAAAAGAGACTGAAAGTTTTCAAGTAAGAGGTCTACTCACAGAAGAAAGAAAGAAATGCAAATGCTATCTAGAGCATGCAATCCATGTCAGTTTTAAGAACACAAACCTGAACATCTGTATTTTTTGTGGTTTTACTTCTAAGAGATTACTTTAAAATTACTTTATGCTCTTTTTGATTCAGCCTGATAATTCATTTTTACATTATCTGACAACACACATTTGACCAAAGCTTAAACAACTTCCAGCAGCGAAGATAATTTCATCAACTAGACTTTTGATTCATATAACAGCATTTGATTAATATATCATTAAATTGAGATTTTAAGCTGAAGGACAAAAATATACAATCACACTGGTTGATATTGAGACAAGAAAATTCCTTACTTAAAATCTGAAGTAAGCAAATGAAACAAAAAGAAAGTATTCTAGCTCCATAAGGATTTCTCTGCTACAGATATGTAGGAAGCAGCCCAGTACCACTCCTTCTCATTAGGGTATTATGCTTCATATTATGCCTAAAGATCAGTGCTGACCTTCACTTCAATGGCTGATTGATCACCTTTTGAAACAGACACCAGAATTTAAAATCTGACATTTCTACATCAAAAAGAATTTTCTACTAGTTGGGCTAAATTGATATCTCTGATAGATTAGCATTCCATGAAAATCAGCTGAATAGAAGGAAGAACAATGCACTTACTCAGAATAAAAAATGCTAATGTTTAACTCTTCGGGGAACAAAAACCCCATAGTACAATTCAAGATCCCAAGGAAAAGGAAAGTAATGAGAAAATATCTGGAAACATGTAAAGACATCACTGACCAAGCATGTTAAACCGCTACAAGGTATTTTGCAACCGGTATGTCTTTGGAAAAAAATCCCACTAAAGACAACTGCAGACAGGTGTGAAAATGAATCTTGATCTATACCCAGTGCCAAAAATCTTGTGCCAATCTGATTCCTTTAACAAGCAGTTCAGCTGAGTCCACTCTGGAAAACCACACAAGGCAGCCAGCTCATGCCAACCACTGTAACCTTTAATTGAAACAATTTGTTCTCATGCACAAGTCTATTTTCTTTTCAACCGTTCTTTTACATCTAAGCTGTAACTTTGTAGAAATGAAAATAGATGCAGATAATGAAGGCTGAAGTAGCTCTCATGCTAATTAACAGTATAGCCATTCTACCTTCCACCTCATTCTCTTCTTCATTTATATTTTTGCATTTTGAAACAGCATCTCACAAAGGATCACAATCAGGAAGAACACCTTGCAAACTAAAGTAATTTGTGTTGGAAGGCATGCAGGATCACTTTTACTGTTTAATCCAATTCATATCTACCATGTAAGCATCTTGAAATATTATATATGCATTTTTGCAATATCCTCCTTCTCTCTTCCTCTTTGAAAGAGTCTGGTTTGATTTAACTCGTATTTAAATGTCATGCCACTTCCCTCCCCTCTACTACCTACGCCCCATAACAAAGCACACAAAATGAAAGGCCGTCTAGAACTGAAGCTGACCACTTACTATTTAGTGCTCCTTCCACTTAACTTACTAATTTGAGAAATTCTAGGAACGTTAATCTTATGGATTAAGAGCAGAACAGACATATTATAACAGGAAATATCTAGGCAGATTGCTTCTGGCTCTATCACTCTAATTTTAAATACCACTCTTGTCTTCCATTGCATGCCCAGAACAATGAATGTACTTTGACATATCTGGTCTTTCATGTCCATAACTTTTCCTAAATCACAGAGAACATGAATGCTGGGTATCTTGTTGGGCATACAGTATTGACATTTATTCTTCTGGAAAGCTCTCCAGCAACAAGCAATGGGATTTTCTTTCCCCCACGAATTCAACAGCAGGTTACTTCCATGAGTTCTTCTCCTCCCTCCTATACATACATCATAATATTTCTCATTCTGGAAAAACTTAAGCAAGAGCTAGATATCATATAGTAGTCATCAAGGTACTGACTTGTAATTCTAGGATTTTCTAAATCCTATAGTTTCCTGTTGTAAACTATATTAGAAAAAAAAAGCATAGGGAGATAATTACAATGACACAGCCTTAAACAGATTATCTTGTAAGTTCTTTGGTATTTTCATTACTGTCTATCCAACAACAGTAAACATCTTTTCAGCTTCAGAAAACCAAAAGGAATGATATATATTAATATCATAGCAGAGATTAATTACCTCGGTTACCTCTGCCAGGCATTTCAGGGATGCTTTCAGGCACATGCTCTACATTACATGTATTAGCTTCCTGCTTCCACTTCAGAAAAGCTTCAGTTGGCCAAAGACCATCTTGTCTAGAAGGCTCTTTATTCTGATAAAACACTTATGACTGACAATACTTTGTTTTTCATTTAAAGTAGAAACCATGAGGTCTTCCTTCTGAGTAGGATCCCTCCTGTCTCATTTTGTCTGTCCTACTTCCTCCAAAAACCTAATAAACATCACTATTCAGATCATAATTTAATTCTGCACTTCTTGTGATCTTCTCCCCTAGCACATTAACTCTATCCCCTTCAACACGAAATGACAAGAATTCTTGGGAATTTGCTTTCCTTAACTGTGTTTATAAGGTACAATCAGGGGGTCAAGTTCAGACACCATTCAAAAGGACAAGTGGCATGACCAGTTGTACCCACGCCTCGTACATCAAACGCTAATCGCTTCCTCTCCCAAAAGGGCACCAGGGAGCACTGGGATGCCTGGATTAATGTAACAAGGTCCAGAGTTAACGTGGCAGTACAAACATGCCTGTGCCATTCTTGCTAACAGATCATAAAACCAGAACTGCAAATCTTCATATTCATCTTTAGGGATAGACATGGATAGATAATCATCATAGATAGATACATGCTTTTAAAATATAAACCAACAGGAAGAGCTACCTGTGAGGAAGTAGGAAGAGAGAAGCAGAGAGGATGTGTGCATACATATGGAGAACTACTAACAAAAAGGTCAGAGAAAAGGAGAAATGGGTCTTCAGATCACTTCTTATTTAGCAACAAGATGGTGAAAGCCTATAGGAAAAAATTTACCAATATTGTTTCTAAGAAAGTAACATTTATAGAATCAACTTCATACTAGTGCAGATCGAGCAGGCATTTACTTAGCATGACATCAGCTGAACACACCCAGCAGAATTCCAGATACCCTCTGTGAAAAGTGTGGGTGGCCGGGTTCAGATAATTAAATAGATAACACGGTGATCTACTCAAATGCTACAAATGTTTACTGAGCAACCAAAGGACATTGCCACATAGCCGAAGTTCCAGGCTGTGTCACCACATGGCACACAACAGGCACCTAGCACAGCCAACCTCACAAAGACCAGAAAGTTTTTTCCAAAGTTTCCAAAGCTGCCCATACTAATTTTTATCCTTCACCTGCACCTCTGATAGTCTCCAACAGTGGAATGAAGAGTAAAAAACTTTTAGTTTAAAAGCACAGATCTACAGTACATCACTGTCAAATCCATGGCAAATGCAGTCCTGCTGTTCAGTGCCTAGCCCCCCAGTATGGAACACTGTATTATCACATACAATGAAGGATGGGAAGCAAATAAATACAGAATCAAGGAAACATAAAAATCTCATTAATAAAAAGATTTTCCTTTTGGGGAAGTTTCATGATTTTCTTATACTCGCCATTATTTTTCTTCCATTACATTCATTCCACGGGGGGGCGGGAGGGGGGGCAAGAGGCAGAGTACTTATTAAAACTAAAACTTTAGCTAATAGTTTCTTGTTTATTTTTAATAAAAATTAAATACTTCACAACATAATGAACAAGCCACTCACATCTAATAAAATACACCCTCCAATACAACCGTTCAATTGATTTCAATCCCTTATTTTTCATTGCCCATGCACTTCTAGTTCTCACTCCTGGGTGTCTAAAACACTATTAGGGAAAGGGTGGAAGTCCTTAGCTGCTGCAGAGACCTTTCTCTGTAGGTGACA
The DNA here is from genome assembly GCF_029582105.1 of Oenanthe melanoleuca. Classification (NCBI taxonomy): domain Eukaryota; kingdom Metazoa; phylum Chordata; class Aves; order Passeriformes; family Muscicapidae; genus Oenanthe; species Oenanthe melanoleuca. Next base: position 95,709,574 of record NC_079333.1, read on the forward strand.
AGCCACTTCCCAAAGACAAGTGTGTTTCATTACCTCCATTTGGTATGGGAAAAATAAGGCAGATTAAACAGGTTTTTTTTAACCTGGCAGAACTAGGATTTCTGTGATATCTAATCTTGTTCCTACACTTTAGAAACAAGGCAGCTAAGGATACAGAAACCATGCATTCCCAGGTGATCTTCTAACAAAACCAGTGCCTTAATGTCACTTGGTCCATGTCTACAGAAATGGTATTGAAATTGGAGATTTCATGTTGTTTTCAACATATGAATTCCAGTAATCTATTGAGTTATGCAGGAATCTGTAAACAAGTAAACTATTTCATGTTGCCTAATTTTTAGACTTTTTGTTGATACACAATTTCTGCAAGCTTGTTTTAAGGCCGGTGGGTGGAGGAGATGCTTTGGAGCAATATAATCACAGCATTAAGGGATCTGGACAATTCCCCTTTCTTTACATTATTAATTTGTCAAACAGTACAATGCTGAAGAACTCGTTCACTAGTTACAGTATTTCCCCTGTGTATAAGAATCATCTCACATAAATTCAGCTGCATAACTTCTAGATAAATAATTTAAGGGAACCACCTGGGTGCTTCTCTCTGTAGGGACCACAACAGAGACAGGGGCCAATACATTCCAGCTGGAGAATCTCACCAAAACAAGTGGCAGCTTGAAATGCTCACCTAGACCATGAGGTAAGGAGGGCTGTTCTGCCCTAACATGTGCTACACACCTGCACAAAAAGTTTTGTGAATGTCCCTTCAACATCCATTCTTTGTCAACACTCTATACACCATCCCAGAGATCCTCAGCTCATTCTGAAGTGACAAACAATATATTGCATAATTACTGACACAGACTCAGGTACACAGTTCTCCATTGAACAAAATGTCCTCTGCTTATTAAATCACTAACAGACACTCACCTACATCCACTCCATGCAGAAAAATGTTTTGTGCACAGCATAAATTTCCCCATTTGATTTACAATTAGTTACACATAATTCCTTTTGTAAGTACTGGAAAGGGTAAAGCTTTTTTGATAACCTAATATGCATTTCTACTTAGAAAAATACTTTTTTATGCAGAAAATTTTAAGAAAGAAAAAAGGTGGGAGGTTATTAACAGCAAGAAGGCATTCTTCACAGAAACTAAACGTCCAAATGAAGATAACACAAATACTTTTTATATTATATAAAATATATATTTTTATATATATATATATATATATATTTATTTATATATTTTTATATATATAAAATATATATATTACATATATATTTTTATATATAAATACTAAATCATTAATTCCATCCCCCCCATATATTTAAGAAGAAACTTGTAAAAGGCATCAATAACTGAGAGTCAATTATTTTTATTCATTTTCATTTAAGGAGAAAAATGGTATTGTGAAGTTAATCAATTATCAGGACTAAAAGATAAAACTCATACTAAGAACTATGACCATTGCAGAAAAAACATGAGCATTCTGCTTGTGTGCAGTGTCAAGGAGTTGAAAGACATTGCCAAGCTAAAATCCATCTTCAGGGGAAACTCTGACCTGTCCAACTCAAATGGAACTGTTAAAAGAAGTGGTTACAAAACAGACAAAACAGACAATAAAAGATCACTGGAAATAGATGGTACTCATTCAATTTTGAAGCAACTGAAGGGTGAAACAGTCAATCCAGCCCATCAACCTTGTCACCCACAGCCACCCAAGTGGCAAATGCTCAGTGGAGATACAGAGACCCAGAGTCTGAACCACCTGATGGCTGTATCAGGCAATGTAGCTGATGCTTCAACAAAAATGTAGAAGTACAGGGCAGCTATAACAGGTGAGACACTGCTAATAAGGATTTTATACAGGGAGAGACAGGTCAAGTCTGTGGACTTGAGCTGTGATCTGACCCAGTGTGCTCTTCCTAAAGTAAAGGTGATACCATAATATGCACTGTAGAACACCACACACATTGCCTTCCTGTGAAATAATTATAGGTGTGCTTAGTTCATGAATATATTTCATCAGTTCAGTCAGGGTTCTAAGTGGAAAGTAGGATTCTCTCCTTTTAATTCCTTATCTAAAATAAAAGCCCTCTCAGTCCTATTTGTAACCTGACCTTCATGTTTTGCTGAGTTTGCAAGTATGTGATAAAGAAAATAGGTCCACTGAAAAAATTATTTCTTCTTTCAACTAAAACTTTTTCAGTTGTTTGCTCTGTACTGGCTCTCTTAATTTCTCCAAGAACACAGATACTATTAAATGTCTCATTTCTTAAGTTTCAGCTGAGAAAATGCAGATTAAAAAATGAGTTAAGCTGGGTGAGAAGGTGATAATATAAATATTTTCACCACATAATGGTGTCAATTACACTAAATCTCAGAAATGGTAATTTACTTTCTATTAGTTAATTCATACCATTTCTTTATAGTCTCACAATTCCACATTCACAGTGAGAGAAACAGCAAGACAACACAAACCTTGCAAGAACTCTATTTATCACTACTTAAAATTGATTATTCTGAGTAAGATTAGAACATTTCTTTGCCACAAGACAAAAAAGTTGTACATAAAGTCAAGCTGTGCAAGTACTGCTGCTGATATGTGCTGTTTGCAGATGCAGCACGTCTGCTGTGATTTGTCAAAACTAATTTTTCATTTTAAAGTTTGAGCAATACTGAGGTTTTGGTACTTTTCCCAGGCTCTTGGGCAACTGCTGAGCTTCCTTCTCATCAATGAAGACCAAAGTTAACAGTTTCATGGCAAGTTGCATCTCTGATGCCTACACAGGCTCTCCCTAATTAGCCAGGCCAATGCCAATGCAAATGGAAGCCACAGCTAATAAATATGTATTATCTTTCATCTCCAATGCAATAATCACCAAGTGTTTTTAGACACATATTTTCATTCTTTTCAAATTCATAATTCTAGATTTTTCACAGTGAGATATTAGGGCTTTTTAATACTAGGATTCAATGAGCAATAGAAGATGACTGGAGCTGGAAAAATGGACTTCAGTAATGTCTCAGAGGAAAACCAATGTTTCTCCTTTTTTGATGTTTCAGCATGCACAGGTTACTTGGGATTACACAGGTCTGTTCCAAACTGGTGTCAACCCTTAGGCTGAGCTCCATGTGGTATGTGGTGCACTGCCTCACAGCAAAGACACTTAAAATTTCCTTATAAAATTCTCTACACTTTTGATTCTGAATCCTAAGAAATTACTTACAGCTACATTTTGTTACAGCTTAGCTGTGAACTCCTGTGTATTACAGGAAGGAAAAAAAAATAAAATCAAAGTCCTTTTGTGTTGAAGGGAAGACTAGTCACTAACCTAAAAATGAAACTGGCTTTAAGGTAAATTCAACTTAATTGATAGTTGGTTTTCTCACTAGCACAGCTGAGAAGTGAGTTATGGCTGAGTTGGATAATTTGTTAATTTCAGTTTACAACAAAATGCTAATCTACTTCAAAGTTCTGGTTTACAGATGTTTAAATTGCTCATTTGATGCACTTGTGTAAACTGAGAAATTCCAAACTACTATTTCTGTTACTTATTGAAACTAGAATAATTTGGTTTTGATTTAATAATCAAATTGGGTAATTAGAAAATCTAAAGTTAAGCTAGGTATAGAAGCACTATCCTTTCTTAACTACAATTTCTGTAAGAAGCAACAGGTTAATTTATTTCAATAGGCCATAATCATGTACAAAAGTTAGAAAACTGATTGCTCTATACTGTCAGTTAGACAACTGCTCTTCTCATAGGCCTCATTAGTCCCTCTAATTTCTTCAATTTTCCCTCATGTCCCACTCTTACTTGGTCAAAACAGAAGATTGGGGGAGACTTTTCTAGGAGCTTATTGCTTCCATTGTCTTAAATTCCCATTAACAGAGAGACCTGAAAGTTATTACTGGTAATTTTTACAGTTTTCCTTTGGAAATAATTTTCCAAACATCTATTATACCTAGACACTAATACATCAAAATGCTAATAAGATCAGGGATTTCTATGCCAAAGGTAAAGCCATTACTTTGTACCATCATTTTTGTTATGTTTCCCACTGGTAATGAAACATACCCCAGAATACCACTAGTAATCTGATTTTACATGGCATGGCTCACTTGCAGACTTCTGAATGAGAATTAGTAACTATATATATATATATATATATATAATGAGAATTAGTGCATATAAGCACCTCTTTCTCCAAATCAGAGAGAGAGCTCCAAAGTTCTTACCACTGTTCTATTTATTTCTCTGCATTTTGTACTGCTGAGGCTGAACAGGCCAGCAAGGTTGACCATCCAGATACACAGTGCTGAAGGTGAAGAACTTGAAGAGATTCCGATGTTTCTACTAAAAAATGACCTGCATTCCTTTCTGCCTAAAGGCACCTCTCATGGTTGCTGCTGTTTTCCCCAGACTTTCCCTGGCACAATGTAGGTGATCATTATCTAACACAAGCACCTTCAGCTCAGTATTGCAGCACTATCTCAACAATTCCCTTCCACATCAGCAGCAAAGTCAGCACAGCTCCTGCAGGGTCACAGGGACCTAAAGGTCAATTCTGATAAAATAACTCAATCACTGATTTCTAGGGGCTTGAACATGGTAAACTGTGCTGAGAGCCCCTGTCCCTACTCAGTGTACATCCACACAAGCATGCACACTGGTATGTGGTGTCAAAACACCAGAATATTCATTCTCCCAGCTTCTGCAGTCTAATAGAAAAGCCAAAACTGTTTTAGTGAACCCAGAACTCAGGATTCCCCATCTTACCCACATGCACACAAAGCAAATCAAGAGGATTCTATCCTGTCACCATCTCAAGCTGTAGGCTTTATAAGAAATCTGCACAAACCCATATGGTATCAAACTCCTGTCTGTCACATAATTTAAAATAAATTATCAGAATACAAAATGGATTATACCCTTCCAGGATCAAGACAACCAGATATGACATTTCTGACTCATCAGCAGGATTATTATATTGACAGACAGTAGTCCTGGACTTGCATGAAAAAAAGAATATGACTATTTCTAGCTAAAAAAGTACACTAGGCAAGTGGTTTTCTCAGTGATGTTTCCCCTTTTGAGATCAGGCATCTCAGTGTCATGTAATCCCTACATTATGTGCCAATGTGTCTTATTGGATGCACCTCTAGACCTTTTTTGAATAGTCCATCAGGTTTGCATTGTTGAGAGCAACAACAATGCTCTGAAAATGAAATAGAAACTTGATTCTAACTCACCTCATTGATTTTTCGTTCAGTATGAAGAAAGGTTTTTAGGTACAGCTGTGACATCTAGAGATCCCAGGCATCTCCAGTGTCAAAGGACAGCTGAGAAAAGACCTAATCTCACCAGAGAAATAAGCTCACTAGTGCTTCTTGTACAACATTATTGGACTTCTACTTACTTTGCCCTACCTGAAACTCAACCAAAGCATCTCCTCCATAAATCCATATATGCTTTACTGGAATGGAGATTTACACATTTTTGATCACTCTAAAGAATTTCAAAAACAAATCAGAGTTTAGTATGGAACAAAAAGGTTTAGGGTTTTAGCAACTACATAACTGTAAACTTCAGCTGTGGCAGTAACAACCATATTGCACTGCTGCACGAGTCAAGGTTCACAAAACAGAAGGATAAAACCTCTTATTGAAACACATTGTCCCTCAAAACTATCTTGTGCAATATAGAATGTCTACATCAATGGGAGTTTCAGCAATAAATTAGTCTGCCAGATGTGTACATATGGCAGCAACAGCTGACACATATAGTTACAATGAATAACACATCACCAATTTAAAGCTGACTACAAACAATGCATCGTATTAAATTATTCATCCCTGCAGCAGTCACACCCAGTCCTGTTTAGGGAGACACCTTCATCATCTCATTAGGTGTATGTCACAAGGGAGGGCCTGCAAGAGACTCTTGTCAGAATAACCCATATAGCTCCAGTTTAATATGTGAGATGAGACAACCCTTTTACACATCACCACTACAGGTTTTCCAAACAATGACAATTTCAGCATAGGGAATGCATCACCTGTGACACATAAAGGACTTTACAACTCATCCCAAACGTCCATCTAACAGTTCCATCCCTCAAAGCAATACCATGTTCTCTACAATGGCTGTAGTGCACTTTGCTGAACTTCTCACCCATAATTATTTGATCTTTTTCAGGAAGTTGGTTCACTGAACTTTTCTCTAAAGTCAGTCCTTTGTCTCCTTCTAGCCTAACAGCAACAACCAACTGACAACACTAATGTTCTATCACAACTCCCCTATTTGCACTACAGCCCTAGTTCCCACATCAGCCAGACACCACACATCCTGGAAAAACTTACCCATGGGTTAGACTGGCTCTCAGCATCCCGACTTTAAAGCCTATTCCTTTCTGTAGATAGGCCAAGAATGTCTAAAGATGACTGCCTGCAGTTGCAGGACTGATTCTCTGCAAAACTCAACAAAGCCCTTAGAGCTGAAATGAACACACACTGTGGTAGCAGCAGACATCTGCATCTCCATGGCTTTCATTGTATACAAATTATCTACAGTACAATGTATCTCATATCTAATTTCCGATGCAGCATGGGATTGGTAATGTACACAGGCATAGACACATGTACATTCTTTATACTAGCACTGTTTTTATACAAATTCTGCTCTGCTTTTTTACTCAATAAGAAATCAAATTTAACAACTGTGCAAGATTTCTTTGCAAATCAGATAGGATTCATATATTCCACAGAGTCCAGCCCAATTTACTTTAATTGTCCCATCACCTTTGCCCCATATCTCCCATCTTTCTCTGCTACAAAAAATAAGCAAAGTTAACAAAGGGCTTTGATCTAGTGATGGATGTCTGTAAGCCTGAGATGATGCACAAGCTTACTATACTATACTATGTAAGTAGAAAAAAGTGAACACTAAGCACAAAGCTGCTTCCTGCTCATTCTTTTTGAGTGCTCAACATCCACAAAGGTATGTTCTCCATTACTGCAAACTTCACTTTGACATCAGACATTTCAATACTGTGGCTAGGCTGTAAAATAAACCTCACAGAGATTCCTGAAATTGCTTTAAAGGAGCTGGGCTTACACACAAGTGAACCTGGTGCTGTTACAATAAAATATACCAAAGAAGGCGGAAAAATACTGGAGGGTTAGGGCGTTAACCCATCACCAGGGGATTAAACAGTATGATTTGAGCTAGTCACGGCCCTCAGGTGACAGCCCCACCCCTGTGGAGGGTGCCCTGTCCCTTCCAACAGTGTCAATGAATGGCACAGAAATCCACTTGCAGACTAACCCAATTTATAGTCCAGCACGTTAAGGTAAACAAGGAGCACAGATTCACATAACATTCAGCCATCAATGGTGGCAGGAAGGATGTGACAAGGACAAAAGAGACAGCAGCTGGGTTACCATCCCATATAATCCATCATTAAATGCACATGACTGTGACACCATGAACTCCACCCCTCCTACCTCTAGTGGTGGTGCCCAAACTTCAGTCATCCCTGCAGCTTGTGTTCCCTAACTCTCCAATGTGAGTGGAATTGCTTGCTCCAAATATGCCAACAAACCAGTTTACTAGGGAAATCCCTAAACAAATTTAAAAGATATCACCAACTTAGTCCTCTTTTTGCTAATGGCTTCATATCTAAGCTAAAATAAAAATGTCAATTCCAAAAGTATACTGTGCTTACTATAACTTCTCCAGGCCAGGGCAAACCCAACTGAATTATGTCATAAACTGCAAGAATTATATATTTTCATACATGCAAGAAGAGCAGCAAGAAACTAGAAGCAAAGTTGGAATACACTGGAAGTCAGCTTGCACAAATGTCAAAGCTCCAAGTGCTGTTCTTCAGCACAGATAAATCCTGCTGTCTGCTGGTCACACATCATCTAAGGGCAGCAACAGTAACATATTACCTTACCCTACTTTTGTTCAAATTCTTAGTGAGCAACCAGAATTCCTTACAGCTGGATATGATTCTGCCATTGCTGGGCAGTGCTGGATAAGATGGATGTATTTCAGAAGAGCACTTAAGTCCTACAAAGAGGTCTTTTGGAAAAGACAAGCATTGGGGCCTGTCAAACTGAGTTCTGTGGCTGGTTCTGATTCCAATACAGAGTTAAGAGATGCCACACGAACTATTGGAGAGGGGAACTGCAGGCTAAATGAGAATGAAGAGGAGGAAGAGCCAGGAGATCAAACTCCAAATCCCAGTTCTGCCAGTGTCTCATTCAAATAGCCTTGTAGATTACAGTGCCTTGTGAACAGAGCTGATCTGAGGACAATGGATTCATCCCCAGATTTGGCACACAGCTCTTGAGGAAATCACCCAGATTTCCAGACATTGGTCTCTCACTTTCTTTGGAAGATGTTTTAGTAAAACTGGTTATGCTATTTTGCAGTTAGGTGGTGTTCTTTAACGAACTGACAGCAAATTAACAAGGCTAATGTGCTGAATTCCAAGTTGTGACCCCTCAAAACGCAGCTTTTCCAAACCACTAAGCATCTTACTACTGCATTTTATACTCAGGGAGGTGCCTTATACACACAGAGAAGTCATTTGAATACTTAAATCTTGCAAATACTGTAATGTCAACAATACAGACCAGACACACCAGCTTCCTGGCACTGCTTCCAAAAGGGATAAAGCAGTAAGGATGATGGGGCTACTAGGCAGGAACTGCAGGGAAGAATTAGCAGGTGGGGAACAGAAGCCATAGCAGATCACTCAATACTACTAAAATCTGACCACCTACCAAAGGTGGAAAAGAGGATGCAAGGAGAAAGATACAGATATTTCTTTTTCATTTTGTTGGTAGAAAGAAAAAGAAGACAAAAGGACATATGATTATCATTAATTGTCATGAACGACCACAGAGTTCATGCCCCAGTTTGATGTATGGGACTCAACCTAACCCATACAATGCATTCCAGGCCACGAGCCCCACTGCTATTCCCATACCCCATAGCAGCAGGAGAGGTTCTCTTAGTATAGACAGCAGCAGCTCCTGAATTTCTGTAGAGCCAAAAAGCAAACAGAGGAGAAAGTGCATTTCCAGCTTTGTCTCTCAACTGGACTGGACAGATACTGGGGGATGCCTTACCCCAGTTCTGTGAATTCCAAGCAATGCCAAGCTTTTGCACTGAATTTTAAATTCGTCTATTTGTCCTCTCCACAATCCTGAAATTAAGTGTCAAGAAACTTGACAAAGTCTTCTACTGTTAAAAATCTGTATCTGGACACCTCCCTGTAAAATAACACAAAGATTGTCCTCATCAACCAAATGCCTCTGGAACTATTTAAATCTGCAACACCATGAGCACCCAGAGAGGTGAACAAGTGGCACAACTTTGGACATAGCATCTCAAGCAGAACAGGAAAGAACTGAAGAAGGTCAAGAAATTACTAGATCTAAGTAGCAGGACTCACAAAGGAAGACTAAACTAGCAAGGATTACTGAATTTAAAAAAATAAATAAATAAAAAAGGAGAACAGGGAATTTCACTTTTGTCAAAGGGCATGTTAAGAAGGAAGATGTCTGTTCTGCCTGTCTGCAGAGACAGGAGAATCAAAGGGCTTAAGTGCAGCAAGGCTTGTGGACACACAGTAATATACTAACAAAACCCACAAGGAATAGACCAGATAAGGAGGCTGTGGATGCCCCATTATTTAAGGCACTTAAGAATAAGTTCAGCAGACACCCAGCATAACTATTGATGACCCCATTCCAGGGAAAAGGAAATAGTTAATTAGATGATCTCTAGGGACTCTTCCAATACTCTTCTGACACTTGGAAGTGAGTGCAAGCACATTCAAATGGGCTGCCAGTGCAAGGTGTATATCTACATAATTTATCTACCAAAGTTTGCCTGGTTTTCTCAGGAAACCTACTAAATTGTTGTGGAATCCTACATGCATTCATCTGCAGTTCCTAAAACATCCCTTTTGCCCCATCCATCTCCTAACGACCCACAAAGCTCTTGGTTTAGTTACAAATGATGAAATTACGATGACTCTGAAGAAGTGATGGGTGGACAGGGTGAAAAATCTAGTCAATCAAGCATAAAAAAAATGACAACAAGTTGTGGTTTCTAATTTGACAGCAGGCAGATTAAAAACAAGTAGAAACCTCAGCCAGAGCCAGCAACTCAGCAGTTGCAAAATTAACAGTGTTGGGTTATGAAGCATCAACCACAGGCTGATTATCAGCTCCAGGATGTCCCACAGACCATCAATGGAACATGATAAAACCTTTGGAACATTCAGAACCTGCAGAACACAATACTCAGTTATAAAGGTGTTCCTGAGAAGAGACTGTTTTTCAGAATCTCACATTCAACTTTCTCATTTAGAACACTTCAGTTTTTTCCATTCACATCATTGAATGTTTTGGTTCTTAACACTAGCAACCAAAATTTTATTCCAGAGCAATTTCATCTCTTTCCTGTGCTAAGAAACAGAACAAAATGTGGAGAAGTATGATTAACTACTCACACAAAGACAGTAGCTTCTTTATATTTTATTTATATATCGGGATATTTTTTAAAACCCTTGTGTTGGCCATCTTCTAAAACTCCACTATAATAACAAATGTTATATGTATTGCCATGGGAGTCTTTTTCACACTTCTCTGACTGTAGTTCATCTTGAAGAGAAAAATACACAAATTCAATCAAGAAAACCTCTCCAGAATCACCTATAAAGACCAAGTAAATATACATCAAGTGCAGCAGAGGATGATGACACATTTCAGAGATAAAAAAATATTACTCATTTCTACTGCTAAAGTATCCTATTCCTTTGACTACTGAAATGACAATAACTAGTGCACTGACTCAATGACACATGCCAGTTTCATAATTAGGGTGGAGCATGCAAACAACTATAAAGGTTGTCCCAATCTGAGACCTCACTGCTGGATACATCTGAAAGCACCAGGTCCTGAGTGAGGTAAGCATAACCTAAATATATTGAGTCTTTCAAATCCTTAAACTTAAACTTAGCTAATTTTTCTTCTTGGGAAAGTTGATCAATTTTACAGGGAAAAAAACCAAACTCTTTTCATCTAGGTTAAGTATTATTCATTAAATGGTTAATTAAACAATGATGAGAGTGTCAGATATATTTCAAATTTTGATTTTTATTGTCTGTTTTGTTTACAGTTATTATTCAAGACAACATCAGAGAAACATGGAACATTTACTCAATGAAAACCTTCTGAAGTATTTTACCCAGTATGCTTTACAGGAGGGCAGCACCAATGCCCTGTCCATTGGTGGGCTGAAGAATCTACTTCAGAATCAATTTGCACAGTACCTGAAGGTAAGTTCCACTCTCATTGTATTCACTGTGCTTCCATGGAATGCACAAAAAAAAGAAAATACAGGCAAGGATGTTCAGGGCAGATTACTGAACCCAAATGGTTCCTAAATCCATAATTCTTAAATAAGGTCTGGCTTATAAAACTTCATTTACATTGATGAAAAGTAGCTCCAAACTCTGTTTGTGCACAGAGTTTATAACAAAGTCCTATGAAATTAAATGTAAAAAAATCTACGAGCTGTTCTGTTTGGGTTTGGTTCTTTATTTCTTTTAATGCAAGCCAAATTTTACCTGAAATATTGTACCTGAACCTTATATCCTTAATTTCAATCAAAATAATTAATCTTGAATCTATAAAATATATAGAAAAGAATCTATAATCCAAGTAAAACTGTAGGACGTTTAAAAGCAAGAGACCTCAGCCAATTTCTATCTAGGATAAATTATGACCATCACAAAATAAAAGAAGTTTTGCCATTCCAGAATGATACCAAGCAATGAAAAGAGATGCTATCAAGCTAGAGAGAGGAATACCCATTTCCTGTAGCTAGAATAAAAAAAATCTGTGTTCTGATTTTATATATATTCTCTGCAAAATCCTTCCTGAACCACATTAGAACTCAGTTTAGATTCTTCTTCTAGACAAATCTTTAAATATTATGTTTTGGATATCTCCCAGGAGCAATTTTTCCTAAAGGTCTGGAAAAAGTGGCTCTCCCATAGAAAAATACAGTATTTTGAGAACTACAGCAATCTAATTTAGTCATTTCAATTAACATGAAATGGCTTATTAACAACAGACTCCCCAAAAAACCCTAATAAAACACAAGGGATTTTTTTCTTTCCCTGAAAAGACAGCTTAGAAATCGATTGCCAAAAATTAACAGAAATGTTATGGCAAACTCAGAAATAAAATGCTTTTTATAACACTGAAGACACTTGAGAATCATACCCATTTTCCCAGATATGTGGAAATAGAACTGTTCAGAAAAAGCAATACTGATGTTTTCTGTCTGGACCTCAGACATTTTCAAGCAACAAGTTTGTTTGCAGACATTTATGGCACCATAATAAATCAATATCAAAACATAACAGGTTGTTACAAAACATGCAGAGATACACAGTATGAACAAAAGAAAACATTTTATGAATTTAAATTATAACTCAAAATTTGGTTTATATTATTTAATTAGCCTGATCAGGTTTGTTATCAGAATATTCAATGCATCAGGATGTTACATGCACTCTTACCAGAAACAACAAATAAAAGAAGCTAATAATAGAAACTGAATTTAATACATTAGCAAGATGTTTTTAGCAGTGAATACAGTATTCTTACTAAAGAGGGGGGAAATAGAGAGAAAGAGATCCTCAGATCCTGGCCCAAAGCATAAAGAAAGTAGCAACATGTTTTCAAAATGTGCATGCAGGGCTCAATTTAGTATCTAATAAAGGAGTAGGTTGAATGCATAATAATTTTTACTGGTGATTATGTACCTGCTGCAGCTATTTCACCTGCTCCATTTCCCAGATTCCAAATTTACCCAGAAGACTGAAGAAACCCATCTGAGTAATACTTCATATTTCTCAAATGGTTATATATTCTTGTTAACATTTTCTGGCAGGCAGTAGCAGACACCGTCCTAGTAGTTTAACCAGTCAAACCAGTAAATACAACACCACCAGTAACACCTTCAAGTAACACTGACTGTTATTGACTGCATCATTTCTTGGCAGCATTCTTCATAGAAAAATGCTCATGGTGATCTAATTATTTCATTCTCTCTTCTTTTTTTTTAATTCTTGTCCTATAAAAACAGGATCAATTCTCGCTTGATAACATAATTAAATCCTTGGACAAAAATAAGGATGGATCTGTCAGCTTTGATGAGTTTATAATGATTGTAAAAAAGATAACTGGTACAGGACAGTGAGGCATCTGCAAGAACAAGTATTGCTGCTTTGAAGAAGAGCCTGGCATTTGTTTACAATACACGTGCATCCAAACCCACAGATTTGTAATTATTTTAAAGTATATGGAATAAAGATTTAACAGATAAGAAGTATGTTTGTACTGTGTTTCATCCACAGCAACCAGCCACACATTACAGCTAAAATGCCTTCCAACTAGTTCAGAATTACTGTTTCTATTTCATGCTACATTTGAGGTGTTATTTAACAAATCTTGCTTTACCTGGGCTATTATTTGGACCTTTAAAGAAATTCAAATCACATAGTTTCACACAAAATACACAAAAAGAAAGGTGTAGCTTTCCATTTGAGGAGCGTTTCCTAGAGTATACTATCCAATACTCCTCACAGTTCAGTTTCATCATTCACAAAAGATGCCACTTCATAAAACAAGCAGTTCAAATTTTTAGAAAATGAAGTACTTACCTTCAATAGCAATGTAACAATACCAAGTATGATAACTGCAACATTAGATGCTCATTTTAAATTATATTTATGTAAGTATGTACTTCTCTTGTTATGACTCTCTGAATGGGAACACGTAAGTATATATATAAACTGAGTGACTGCTGTTGCAGCTCACTAGCCTTATTTTGTGCAATCTTAACTTTTTCATTGCATGATTCCTGTACCAGATGTGTTTTCATGGGCATCATTATTTACTTCAAGAAGAAATTAGTGAAAAAGAAATATGAAGAACAGACATTTAGAAGATAAGTAATCAGTGGATTAAGCACTAATTCTACTAGAGAACTTGGAATTTTGGACTGAATTTTAACACCATCATCCATTATCATGATAAATCACTTAGATCTCAGAGTTACTTAAAGATTTAAACACTCAGCTGAATTGCAAAGCCTGTGAAGTGCATTCAAGATCCCATACTACTATGGTTCCTATCCCTGAATTTCCCCTCCATTACATGAGAAATAAAGTACTCCACACCAGTGATGCATGAATAGAAGCCTTAAAAAATATGGTGCATAAACATATGATTGTCCTAACATGCTCCCAGGCCACTCTCTTCTAAAACCCCTTTAGGTATTGAAATGTGTTATTTCTTGGAAGAAAGAAAATCATATGTATTATTTTTTTGCTGGTTTACAAAAATATTCTAAATTAACAAAATGCTTTGATTTCCAAAGTAAATACACTACATGCATATTATCCTAACTAAGCTCCACCAGTAACTTTACACACACACACCTAAGTACAATCACAGAATTTTAGGACGTGCTTTTGCATGTGTGAGACATACATTTTTCTCACCTCTTAGACAACCTTAGAAATTTTGGAATTCAATCAGGTTACTGACATCCTGAATAGGAAGCATGGGCATCAGGAAACTAACATGTTTTAAGAGCGGCACCTACTGGCAAAACACCCTTCTGCACAATTTTTTGAGTATATAGAAAATGCAGATATTTTTCCCAGAGCTATAGGTTCAGGTTCATGATCCTATACAAGGTGTAATTGTTCATGAAGAACAATGATCACAATTAAAACTAGCTTTTTTAAATCAAAGGGGGAAAAATAAGGACAATTATTTCCAGAAAGTCTTTTTTTTTTTTTCTTCCAGAACAGTATTAGATACAGTTGCAATAAAACTGACAAAGAACATAATTAAAAGGATCATAAAAGAAAAAATCTAAGTTTAATAGTAGAGGAAGATGAGGGAAATTGAACAAAGCAAATAACTCTTCATCATCTAGTGAATCCAGTTCACTAGCAGTTTAGACCATACAGTTTCCCAGTACAGGAGTTATTTTTGAAATTACGATTAGCATGAGAAAGTTCATACCAAGCTCTACACTCAAGAAAATGCATTACCTTTCTAAACAGCTGTCCTCCTGCAAAGAATACTAAAAATTTACCAGAAAGGCTAGGAAGTAAAGCAGAAAGCTTAAAAATATATAATGGGAACATCACCTGCAAATAATCAACCAAGATGAGACCAAGAATTTAGGCTGTGCACAGAGCTCACGTACCTCCTCATCTTCCCTACTGAACGAGGGTAATGCTCCAGGCTTGGGGAAGAGTGGCTGCAAAGCTTCCCTGGGGAAAAGGGCATTGAGGTGCTGGAGTATGTCCAGAAAACAGCAACAGACCTGATGAAGGGTCTGGAGCACAAGTCTGACAGGAGCTGCAGAGGAAGCTGGGGTTTAGCCAGGAGAAAAGGAGGCTCGGGGTGACCCAATCCCTCTACAACTGCCCAACAGGAGGCTGTAGCCAGGTGGGGATTAGGCTATTCTCCCAGGCAGTCAGCAACAGGATGAGAGGAAATGGCCTCAAGCTGGGTCATGGAAGGTCCAGGTTGGAAATCAGAACCAATTTCTTCTCTGGAAGGGTTGTTAAAAATTGGGCTGCCCAGGGATGTGGTGAGGTCGTCATCTCTGGAGATGCTCAAGACACAAACATACTTAGGGCCATGGTCCAGTTGACAAGGTGGCATTTGGTTTAAGGTTGGACTTGATGATTTTGAAGATCTTTCCCAACCTAAATGATTCTGTGTAATACTGAATTACATGAGTACTTGGTAATTGTAGGTTTTATTTGCAGCAGAAAGGTTTAAATTTCCATAGATGCACACAACAAAGAGAAACAAAAGAGGCCAAAAATATTTTCTAAGTACTTTAGATGAAACTATCAACTTCAGCAGCACAGTTCTGAGTACCTGAACACTTAGCAAATCAAGAAGTGATGTAAGTAGTTGCATATTTTATGATGCCTCTCAGTTCCCCTGTCAAACTACATGTCAAGTTGTGTCTCTTTTTTTAAAAAATAAAAGGAAATTTAACTACTGCCTTGCCAGTACCTTTCTCCTCCCTCTTCACTTTTCAAAGGAGGGGAAACCAAAAGAAAAGTACACTGCTTCAGTCCTAAGTTAGCACATGGTGGCATCACAAGATATTATCAGTGCTGATATACTCCAATTAACTTTCTTGGATTATGAAACAATCACATCAGTTCGACAGTTCAAAAACTTCAGTAATCTACTTCTCTTCCAATTATTTTTATTGATTATATAGAATATCTAAACAGCTTTCAGCACACACTGGACTCTGCTAAAGCAGATTATTTAGCTGCTGTCATTATTGGTTGTACAAATCTCCCACTTGGAATGATTTACATCTGTTTCTTATCCAGAACTGAGGTGTCAAAGATCAGATTAAGATGCTGAAATATGACTGTCAACAACCAATTTCAGAATTTTAACACAGCTCAGAAAAACAGAATATCCATTATAATGTAACAACAGTTCCATTGTAAACAATGCATTAATCATCTATGAAACATATATTCACTCCATTATTTTCTTAACTTATGTCCACATAATTTTCTCTTTAACATATCTACTTTACCTGCCCTAGAATGCAAACTGCAAATCACCCAGTTAAATAACATTAAATAAAACTGACATTCAAAAAGCTCTAGAAATAAGGATGCCCTGAATCAGTCTTCTCTGCTCTACCTTCTTACAACCTAAAGTTTTACAATAAGCTTTCAACATCTTCCACGTTTTACAACATCATTGCTATTAAGAAATTGACCCCTGCAGTGGAAGAGTACATCTGCACATCGTTAAGGAGAAAGGAAGAGACCTCCAACTATGGCAAGGCCACAAATTTAATGCCAAAAGCAAAGTTTACCTTCACTCACTTGAGGAATTCTCTTAACACCACCAAGTTCCAGCAGAAAGTCTCACCCTGAAACTCTGAAGGTTTTTAATTTACCTTCAAAAGTTCAGACTAGATTACCTTTCCTATGCAAACAAGCAACTTTGAAAACTGAGCAAATGCTCTAAAAACCCTCTTATTTGCACATTTCAGACTAAGCAGACATGAAAAAGTATGCTTTACTTGCAAATGCCAACAAAATTCTTTTGAAGGAAATTCATACAGAAACAGTAGGTCACTGTGAGCAACCCACCTAATTTGTCACTAATCTCACACCAAGATACTGCTTTATTTTTCATATTTATTTCTCTTCTTTTTAATTTTCTTTAAAACCCTCTTTCCCTGACCACTTTTAATGTTTTACTACATTAATAATGTGATGAAATCACTCTAAAATCCTATAATCAGCATATGATGCAGAGAGCCCTGCCATATCTGGGGCAGTGACACTTTTGTCAAAAGGAGGACCATAAGATGCATGGGGAGGATGGGTGTAGTGGTTATTTATACTATATATATAAAGGAAATACAAGAATTTTTCAACCCATTTCCATTTAATCCTTATCTTGTCATATAAATTTTTATTTTGGTAATAGCTTGTGCTACACCTTTCAGCTCCCTTTTATATTTTATTCCCCAATAAAGCCAACTTACTCGTTGTCTACTCCCAGCATAAGTTTACACACAGGGAAACCAATAGAAAAATTACAAAAATAAAGCTAAGGCAGTTCACAGAAGCAAATAGGCAATGGCAAGAGACTATCAAAAGAAAATACCTTTCTAAACAATACTGAGCAAGGACAGCAGATATTACCTCATGTCCTACCATGTAAAAATATAGATAGATTTTAACTAACACGGAGGTAACTCCCTTTTTAACAAAAACATATGTTCACAAAACACATGCAGGGAAAAAACAGTACTTACAACTGGGTTTTTAGTGTCTGGGTCAAATTCTGTAGAATTTGCATCTGGAACAGAAGTTCAAAGTAAACACAGTACATTTGCTCTACATGCACTACAAACTCCTAGCAGCTCTGTGGCATTTCAGGGCTTGTCTATATTTATGTTACAATCTCTCATGTTGAAACTGTACCAGTTTTGAAGCAATCACAGGAAGCATATGACCTCAGACACATAAGTTCCCTTTCCTGCTTTCCAAAACACTTTCCTCTCAGCTCTTGGTATTAGAAATTAATTGATAAGTTAAATCTATACATACTACTCCTGCAATGGCTCTTGTTTGGCCACTCTATTAATGAAGACAAGTGAGAAAAACACTTCTTTTTTACTTCTCACCACTTGCAAACTTCAGAAAGAGACCATGGAGGTGAACTCTAAGCACACTTCTTTCTACACTGTTTAGATTAAAAAGCAGGTTTCAAACAATCTGCATAACAGAGAGTTCCTACTCCCTTGCACAGAGAGGTAGCAGAGGGTACTTAGCTGAAAATTATCTTGCTGCAAGAACTAAGTATCTAACAATCACAAAATCAGTAAACAGTTCTAATAATAGACATGCATTTCACATAGAGAATAAAAATTCCTCTAAACAAATCATATTCACACCAGCATACTGAGCTCACCTTCCCAATTCAAACAGTTTCTTGCGAATTCCACAACTGCTAACTGCATTCCCAGGCAAACTCCTAGAAAAGAAAACAAAACCTCCAGAATTTCCAGGACAAAGAATAGGACTGACTAAGTACTTGCTATTCTGTCTTAAACTTGACTGCTTTGAAATCTTGGTATTTATTGCATATACACAGACTTACAAAAAGCTAAACCAAAAGTGGCTGCTCAATGTAAAACTCACACTTCAAACTTGGCACACTGTAAATACATGTGACACAATTATGTGCTTTAAACCTTTTCAAAGCTATTTTATTCCTCTCATGTATTGTACCAATAATTACTGCAAAGACAAAGAGAAGCTAAAAGGGGTATATCCAGGTTCAAACTTTGCTTTGGCAACTACTCAAACACTGAAAAAAAGGTAAGAAATGTGGAGTAGGAAGCAAAGCTTCAGAGGCACCTACACAAACAGCACCTAGCTTATAGGCCAGGTGACATCTTCGGACTTTACTGTAATAACATGTACCAGTAAATCAAAAAAAGCATTTAATATAGCAAAAGTGGTCCAAAGACACCTATGTTTTCTGCACACTGTTTGATAAAGAGAATTATACTGATACAATTACAATGAGAAGCAAAGACTCTCCATTTATGTGCATGCAAATTGAACCTTTGCAGAAGGGATTGTCTTTTTTTCCTTCCTCATAAAACAGACATGGTACAAGACTACATTCCTGAGGATTCTTTACATGGCAGATAGTCACATCATCACACATACTTCCCTAAGACAGGTTCCTTCCCTAATGTGGGGGTATGAGTTTGTTTTTTTATTAATCAAATCAATTAGCTTGCTATACATTTCCTAAACACAGTAATTTCTCACTCTAATGATCTTACCAAGAAAAGGTTTTTTCTTTGTTCTTGCCCAGGAGATAGCTTGGAGTTTGCCTTCTGTTCCCCTAATTCCAAAACCTCCTGGGACCAGAATGCCACTGTAATGACAGCCACATAAAAAAGAATTAACATGTAGAATCAAGCCAGCTGAGGAATCCACACAACTTGAAGGTTCTTGAGGTTATAACTAACAAGCACAATTCATGAAAAGCATGTTTTATTTGACCATTCAGAATACCAAGAAATTAACTCTAAATGTGGAAATTTGTTTCATCTACCCACCCTGATTCTCATCTGACCAATATCACACTTCACAGTGAAATTCCCACTGCATAAATATTGCTCAAATAAACTAGCTACATATTCACTACTTAAAAACCTAACACTCAAAGTTTAGGTCTTCTAATACCAAAACAACTAAATGCATCTAGGTAAGAAACAATATCCCTTTAAAAATACAAATTGAAATCCTAGCAATGATTCTTAACAGAGACATTTGCAGTGTGCATTTATGAGCACCTTTCATTATGCTGCATGTTGACAACAAAAAACCTCTGACAACTGATCTGCACTGTAAAGAAAGTCCAGATATCCAAAAAAGCAAAACAACAACAAAAAATCAAAACCCTAAACCAACAACCAAAAAAATGCAGTTTCTTTACAGAGATTTAGCAGACTTTGAGGATATATGTCAATTCTTCAATTTGCTGAAGTTTTTTACCACCCATGCAATTTATCTTTTCATGTAAGTAATAGAAGTCTGGATGCATGGAAAAATTATTTGATATATTGAAGCAGTTTTTCATCACATGAAATAAATACCATGGTCTGCATTTGGGATACAGAATGCCCAATGTCACTTACTCTGCTTTGCACAGTTTGTGCCATGCCTGGTGATATTTCACTGAGTTCTCTGCTTCCATAGAACGTTCAAGTTCTGTTGAATCTATGTACTAATAAAGAAAAATATGCAATGAAATGGTCTCTTCTTCCACAGAAAGAGCAGCAGACATTATATAATCAAGCATTTAGAGAAATTATTAAGAGTTTCAAGTGAATTTGCCAATAAACCTGTAACAATTTCACTGAAAACCCAGTATTTGCTTTTAAGACAGAGTGTTTGCCCTATTTGCAGCAATCTGTGCTCTTTTCTTTGCACATAGCTCAGAAGCTGTGTCTGCCTACAGCCCTGTTTGGCACCCTCCAGGTAAGCAGAGTAGCTAGAATGCTTTGTAACTCTGAACCAGGTTACCTTCCTATGGCAAGCAAAAAGTGGTGCTGACTTTATCCTATCATCCCAATGAGATGTGACCAGGATGTTTACTTTCCTGGATTTTGGGTGCCACAGCTTGTCCAGTCTTATTATAAGACTGAAAAAATCTGCACTGTCTGTGAGAAAGGTGTTCCTGGGAACTCTTTGGTAGAAAGGAAGAAAAACTCATTATCTCTGTCCTACTAGAAGTACTGCATTAGAATCTCTAGAGTCATTAAAAAACACAGCTCCTGATGTACCACTAGAGTGAAGCGAGGGAACAATGAACTGCACTGGGGACACAAAAGATCAGAGTTTGATTCTGGGATTTGTCAGTCTTTTTCTCAGACTAATATAATTAACCACATTCTGATGTAGAGTCCATCCTCCATAAAAATGAGATCATATGAAATTGCAGAACTCACCTGTTGGCAGAGAAAGGCAACTGACAAGGAGATTGCTGCAAGTTTCCCAGACAAGACTGCTTTCTAGCAAATATTTTCTACTTTTTCCACATTCCAGAAGGCATCAGAAATACAACAGAAAACTACTTTTGAATGTTTCTATTCTATACTAGAAGAATATTACACAACCAACTAAAAAGACACTGATACTAGAAGGTTGGAAAGAGAAACTAATAACAGTTGGAGTTAATTATATTTTCCTTGCCAAACATACTGAGAAGGAACATTTATCAGGTAAAGAAGCATCAACATTTTGTCATTCAGATTAAGAAGTTCCTTCAGAGTATGGGATTATACTGAGAGCCTTTGGGCATAAACACTAAAAGAAGGTTTGGGCATGCAGTTAAGTACAGTGGGAGTTGTGTCTGTTAACATTTCAACACTGCAATGGAGCTCAGCAACCATCACTTTTCATATTTGTTAATGTAGAAGCCCCACCAAAATTAAGACCAGCTGCACATGAAGCTTGCTGTGCATTTGCAGACAAGGCAACTTTCACCTTTTTTACTGAAAGCAAAACTATTTTTCATACATAAAAATTTCCTACTCTGCAGCTGTCAGTATGAAACACTACAGTGACACAATCAGATAGGTCAGAAAGGACATTTTAAGTCCCAAGCCTCACTCCCTGCTCAAAGAAAGTCAAATTAGAGCAGGCTGCTTAGGATCATTTCCAGTAGGATCTAAAAATCTCCAGGGATCAATTCTGGCTGTTTTGATTTTCTTGTTTCTTCATGCACACAGAAACAACTATTTAGAGTATTAGCTAATAATCTTTCCAGGGAACAAGAAAAGGCTGACCACCTACCATTTCTCCAAATCCTAATTTTTTTTTTTTATTTTTTTTTTTGACTGGTACATTTGCCGTTTTCTAGTCATAGACTTATTAGGTTGGAAATGATCTCTAAGATCGCTGAATCCAACCATTAACTCAGGACTGCCAAGTTTAACAAGTTCATGTGTCATGAAAACAAGTGAAATCTAATGATGATAGTAAATATAAATTTGCAGATAAAGTCTGCTCTTTCATCAGATCCAGTTTTGGGTAACTTCAGTGTTCCTTTCAGATAAGTTCCGTTTCAAATAAAATAATTAAATCTTTAAACATTTCTTTCAAAAAATGGGGTGCTTGGCCAGTCTGTATTTATCTGCATGATTAATTTTCTAATTTTCACATGAATTAAAACTGCCTTACATGATGGGAACTAGTAGATTACCACAGAATGATACAATAGTAGAATCAAAGTAGTCCTGAAAGCAAAAGCCAGAAATATCCTCACCATTAAATCCAGTTTGTAATTAATTGCCAGCGCAGAGTGTTCCAGAGCTTTGAAAACAGATGCATAGCAGTCACTCAGTTTTGTGTACTTGCCAACGAGAGCTATGGAACACACCTTCAGCAATCTTTCATATCTGACAAAAACAAGTTCTTCAGTTACTAAACTACATTTCACAAAAACAAAAACAAAAAAAAAAAAAAAAACCCCAAAACATTTTCACAGTGCTTTTTTTTTTTTTACCTCCACAAAACACCTCCTAAAATTTCCAAACTGCCAGTGGTTTTAAACCCAGACCATTCACAGGTGTCAATCAGCATAACATTCAGTCAACAGTTTGGTGACTTCATAGCAGCTAAAACCTAACTTGAACTACAGCACTTCAAGAGAAAGAAGCAGGACATAGAATACCTGCAAGCCATTTTCTTCCAC
Organism: Oenanthe melanoleuca; assembly: GCF_029582105.1. Lineage (NCBI taxonomy): Eukaryota > Metazoa > Chordata > Aves > Passeriformes > Muscicapidae > Oenanthe > Oenanthe melanoleuca. The sequence goes on from NC_079333.1 coordinate 95,732,484, forward strand.
TTCATTAGAAGATCACTTGGCTGGTCATCAATAGGTAAATTTAGCCTCTGTTTAAAATACTTAATGATGCCTTGCTCCTCCAATAAGATTGGTACTCGATAAGTAGAAGAAACATCATGAATAAATATCACCTAACAAAAAAAGGCAAAACACGAAAAACTTACATAATTTTTTCATAGGAAACATTCATTCTACTTTTGAATACTATATGCATTTTTTTATACTACACACATTCTGTTTTTTAAATACCTTCCTCTTGAATGAGCAGGACAGCACAGCTAATACTTAAGGTTCGATTAATCTACAAGAAAAAAGTTACTCAAAAAGTAAAAATGTGTTTTACTTCTCCTTCACACCATCATACAGATTTGTCAAGCCTATCAATGCATCAGTTTTAATGCAAACATCTGGCTCCACAAGCACTCATGCTTGCTAGCACTTCCTTCCTCCGTTCTCACAAACTTGAAGAGTATTAACCATGAAAACAAGAAAACAAATTAAACCTAACAAAACAGACCAAATTTATTTGTGAGTCTCCTAAAAGTATTTTATTACTGAACTTGGCTATGTAATTACTGAATACAGTCCATTTAAGGACCTTTTTGTTAAGAACACACCTGTAAAGTGCATCCAAGCTGCCAGCAATTAAGCTTGGCTTACCTGAGATCACAGAGCTCAGAATCCTGAACAGAAGTGTTCTCTTCCCTGAATACTTGAACAGTAAAGGATAGTTTCTTTGTTACCCTTGAGCTGCTTTGTTCATCACAAACTTTGTACATGTGCATGCCTCTCTACATGCCCATTCAATCTAAAATGCCACATAACCACTTGCATCCCTTGTACCTTCAGCATTATCCATTACTTTGAAGAGTAAAATGCTCTCACTTGCAAAAACATTAAAGAGCAGTTGATAAATCAAAATGAATATTTGGATAGCAATTAATTGCAAACTATTGGGGAAAATTGAATTATAGAAGAATACATAATTAAAAAATGGATGCATGCTTAAGGCATAAATAGCCTATTACATATTATCACAGTAACAGTGTTCATGTGGCTCTGACCATCTGTGGACATAAAAAATCACCTAACTTTAACCACTCTTTGTTCATTCATTATTATAATCAGAGATGATTGATGGGTACTAAATACATAATAATAAAATCAGCCATAGCTGTGAAAATTGTAGCATTTCATGCTATGTATAACAACTAACCATGCACTCAAAATCTATTTTTATTCACTTTTACACAATGTGTATTTAAATTATTAATTACTGTTTGACAAAAAACTTAACATATATACTCATGATAACTTGAAAAGGCTGTATCATCCATAACAGCAACATAAAAATTATAAAACAAATTACATATGAATGAAGCAGTCAGAAGTTGAAAACAGAAATGCACAGAAATATTGTGTACTTTCCCACATGTAATATTGAAGTACAAACCTGCTCAGGCTCCACATGACAAAACATGGAAATCTTCTCCTTCACAGCCATCTCTATAGGTTTTGCACTTCTGCAGACTATCTACCATAACAAAAGGAAAAACTTCAAATATTTACTAGGCAAACCAATAGAAGATCCTCAATATTTCATAGAGAAATTAATCTCCTTTGGAAGCAGAGCACCAACAAACGTGCCGTTTTTACTTTTTCCCCTCTTTTGGAGTTCTACAATATATCATAGCTCACAAATATCTACCAGTAAGGCAGAAGTAAATCAGTCACTTGCCCATACTGACCAATTTTCTTTTATTTTTCATTGGCATTCTCTGTAATATTGCTTCCTTATATTCTTCCTTCTTGCAGCTACTACTGTAATACTCTTTGCCTCAAGTTTAGCAGCTCTGTAACTATGAATATGATGAATCAAAGGAATATTTTAATCTTATCAGTAAGACCAGATTTAAATTGAGAGCAATAATACTTAGTTTGCATGCATGAGTATTTCAGTATTTCAGCATCTTTTTAGTTTACATATCATGACAAAAAGAAGGCCAAAGAAAACTAATTCATAATTGTATGGAGTTTTTACTGATGCTAGTATTTTGATGATACGTTTAAACTCCAGTAATATTAGAAAATATTCATAATTTTTAACCAATGAAGAAAACAATTATATGCTTTGGTGTTTGTTTGAAGGGGTCTTTTTTTGCATTATGTTACTCCAAGCAACTAGATCAAAAGGCAGAACTGCTCTAGTAAAGTGTCTACCGATTACTCAGTCTTCTCCCTTAAGTTATTTGGAAACCTGAAAGTATAACAAAAATTAGCATGATCCTTGCACAAGATTACTTTATTACTTTCCCCATATTTCTACCAAATGCAACTACTTAATTTATCAAGCCCTTTTGTTCAAAAACTTACATGCCCTTTGATCACCTTGCTAATGCAGTTTAGCTACACTGATACTGATGGAATCTAATTAACTTACCCTACCCATAGAAGTAATTATAGAAACAAAAAATAAAAAATGCCAAGTATAAGGGAAAATTAGTGTGCTTTTAAATCAAAATGTAATTAGGAAACAGTTTGTACATTCTATTCACATAAGCACAATTCACATGTAAAATTTGGTACATTTGAAGCTGAAGGTGTAACTCATAAACCTGGATAGTATGAGCACATGAGCAAACCCACTTTGAAATCTATTGTCTGTTTTGCAGAGATAGATTTTTAAAAGTAATTACAGGCACAGCAATCAAAAACATCAGAATCAGCACGAAAATAACAAAACTAAAATAAAGTGGCAGACATGCACCATGAAGGAAGATAGCACACAGAAGATGAAGAACAACTGAATCCAACAGGGCAGCTCTGACAAGCACATCCTCCAAGTGCTGCATCAGAGTCCAGGATCTCTGCAGCCACAGTGTGTTCATTTGGCACTCAGAACTTCCCCCTGGGCAGAACAGAGAGGCTGGGGCACACAGAGCTGAGCAGCCACCTCAGGGATGCCCAGGAGCAGGCAGGAGTTCAGAACAGGATGAGCCAGGCTCAGCTTGGCAGCACAGCTCATGGAGGAAACTTTCTAGCTGCTGTTGTAGGAGCTGCCCCATGTGCTGCCCTGGCCATGACAGCAACCATTTAAATATTGTCCTGAAGCAGCACTCAAGGAGCTTTAAAAGAGCACCAAGAGGCTGTACCTTGAGTGAGATCTGTTCCTGCTTCAGGTGACAACAGCAACAGTCAAAAAAACAAAAATGATGATACTGTGCTCCTGGCAGTCCTAGAGCTGCCCCAGGCAAGAACCCAAGATGCAAGACAGTGACTATGTTCGTCTGTTCTCCTCTTATTACACACACCCACTTAGCAGGCCTTTTAAAGAAAATTATTTTTTGGAAGGGAGGGAGAAGTCAGGCCCTGGCAATTGCCTTGAAGGCCTTCAAAAAGCACAAGCAACTTTCTCTATGCACTTCAAGAGGGATTTTGGAGATTAGGCTCTGAAACTCAGAACGAAGTACAGCATTATATTAATAAAAGTCTTTCCATCCACAAGCTGGTTACGATTACCATGTCACACCTTTTTGACATCAAACACATCTTTCACATAACCTTTTTCAAAATCCATTGGTTTTGTAGTTATAAACACACTTATTCATAAATGTAAAATGAAAGTTCTCAAAAACAACCAGAAAGAAGCATAACACAAAATTTAGTTGTGGGATTATCTTCTTAAGAATATTTTTTCTTTTTTGAGGATATACACATTGCTTCTTAATAATGCATAAAAAAATGCTGAATGTTACAAGACATTTTAGGTCTGCCTACAAAGTGAATTGAGATTTCCATAATTTTTAGCAGTGAAGAATTATTTTTGTAATAAGATGCCTTTAGAAGAACATAGCCACAGTCCCAAGATACTGCAAGAAGTTAGTTGAATTAAGTTAGCTTAGAGTGATTTTGAGTAATTTGATTTCCTGTGGCTTTAATGGAGCTATGCAGTACATATTTTGCATTTCTTTTAAAATTCTGGTCTCTCCTGAGGGACTATGGCTTATTCTTTGAACACAGGTTATGCAAGGACATTTCTAGATGAACTATAAATAAAAATCTGTATTTATTGACTCACCAAATCTGGAGACAAGCCTAGACCCCTCAGTGCCCGAACACTGTTCTGTGTTGGTTTTGTCTTCTGTTCACCAGTAGCATTAGGCTGGAAAGGCACATTTTGAAAGCTCAAACAGCAACTAATATTGACTATCAAAGCAGTTACAGATTGAAAGAGAAACTTCATTGCAAGTAATAATATTTAAAGGAAATAAACATACCCAAAGAGAGCCATAATATGCCAGAAACAAAAATGGCACCACTGTGATTACTTGTATATGAAATACTGTGAGGAAAGCATAGGGTCTCACTTCAGGTCAAGTTTATTTTGTTGTTTTTGTTGTTTTGTTTGTTATATTTCCATATAATTGGCTCAGGCAGAAGTAGAAGAAGAATAGCCCAAAAGTTGGATTTTGCTAAAAAATGGAGAATGCTCAACACAGCATAAAGCCTTCAGTGGCTGTTCTTGGAATATTCAGATGTATAGTTCTGTTCTCAAATACATGGAATTAATCCTACCAGTTGCTGTTCAATGCTCTAATCCACAGCTGTAATGGGTAATTATCTTTTTGTCTGTAGAAGGTGAAATCTACCATCATTACAAACATTTGCTTACCAAAATATCCCCATTGAGTAATGAAGCAAAATTTGGAGTTCTAATGAAAAAATACTTTTAGTCCTGTACAAGGAATTATACTAGTCTTGACTTGACTCCAGTATGAAAAGGTTAATGAGACAAGTAAACAAATATAAAGCCACTATAGAGTAAAATTTATTTTATTAATTCTAGTATCTTACTTGTGGCACTAGGCTAACATGGATATTACAGAAGTTCTCTCTTTTTGCTTTGAACTGAAACTGTCTAAATGCTTCAACAAATGGCATTCCTTCAATATCTCCAATGGTTCCACCCAGCTGAAAAGGAAATGGATATGTTAGAGTAGCAGAAAGCAAAAACAAACGAAAAAAAAATCTTATATATTTCAAGATGTTTTCTGAAACTTTTATCTAAAAAAACCCCCTCACAATTGAAATTTGCAAAGACACTCTACAAAGTACTTTCATCTACTCTGCACAGTTTGTTTCTTGTGGAAAACATTAAACAATTTTCCAGTTTTGTTAGGTTTACTTTCCACCAAATACAAAAGCTTCCCATGGGAAGATGTGTGGTTGAATAATTCATGCTTCACACTGCCTTCAAAGTGGTGAACCAGTAAGCTGATGTGAAGATGTTAATATAGAAAAATTTTATTCCCTGTCAGATGAACAATATTTGTGATTAACTAGAGACAGACATTTCTCAGTATTATCACAGCTTTCCAACATCAATAATTGTATATTACCAAACTAAAATGCAAGAGACTAAGTCCATACTGAAGTTTATTTATTAAGACAGAAATCAGACACCTTTCAAAGACACAGAGAGCTACAGCAGACTAAGCACTAAATAAAACAGCTTTGCACACAAGTCTGACAAAGTAGTTGTATTTCAGAATGATCTTTTTGTGCCACCATGTGGTTTTTGGCAGAATTGCATATTTCTGTTCATCCAGTACCAGAAAAACTGCCAACTACATTTGTATATCACACACATTTAGTCTAACTCCCTTAGGATTTTACAATGGAAGAATGTTACAATTATTTTTAGAGTACTAAAGAAAAATAATTTTATCAGGCTGGAGGTTTAAGTGTGTAATAAAAATATCAAAAACAAAACAAAAAACTCCATAGTTAAGGGACTATACATAGTCCTTTATGGAGTACAGAATATGACCATCACTTATTAATGTTTTTGTGTGACTTTTGTATTTAGTTTTTCATATTTAAATTAAATATTTGACTCCCTCTGTGAACATCATAAAAAAAAAATCTATAGATATACTGGTAAGTGTATTTCAATCAAGGCAGATTCCTCTGCATAAGAAACACTGAGTAATTCTGCTGCAGGATCACAAAGCTTATGGTACTATTGATTGCAGTGGTCACTTCTGGCACTAAATCTGTGACACCTTCTGTCAAATTCTCAAATATAATCTTTTTTCATTATTTTCTGCTGTAATAGTATTACTAGCAATTATTGGCTTTCATGCAGTTGGCTAAACGCCCTACTGAGGGTGGCTAAAATTCATTGTTTCCATTGTGCAAGACATCACCAGGTTAAGTAATTAACAAAGTTGCCTCCAGAGATCTTAAAGATAACATCAGAAAGTGGGAAACAAAATTACACATTGTTTAAATGTATTCCTTTAAGCATGACCACAAGCAATAAGACAAACATTGGAAATTCACGGAATGGAATGTTAAAGGCTCTCCTACCGACCATAGGAGATTTCAGGTATTGTACAAGTTTTCTCAATAGTATTAACATTTAAAGCTTCAGTCAAACATCTGGATCTTGAAATAGACAGTTCATATCACAGTAACAGCATTAATTCTCTAAGTTAATTAACTCTTAAGAAGCTCAATTTCAGCGGTATTCTAGAGTGGATTTAGAGAAGTAAATGGAAGCTGAAGAGATAAGACCACATTTATCCCTTTCAGAACAAACCAAAGAATATAGAATGTGTCTTCAAATTTCAGCTCTCCATAAAACTTCAGTCTGACCTAGTCCTACACTAAAGAGCAAAGAGAAAGGAAACAAGCTCATTGTGTTCACTGCAGATATACAACTTAAAAGATTCCATACTTACCTCAATTACACAGATTTGTGGCTCTTTTTTGTCATCATCCACTGGAACTTTTGCCTGATTCATTACCCATTCCTGAACTGCATCAGTAATGTGTGGAACAACTACAAAACAATACCAAAGAAGTCAAGCACAGCTTACTTTAGGCCCATATAATAATTTTTGCATGCAAAAGGGGTAAAGTGAGCAGAAAGCCAAGAAGAAACTACTAGATCCTTTCTCTAGTTCTCCTTTCCTTGAGCCCAGAAGCCAAACATTACAGGAACATGCCTGCATCTTTTGGAAAGGAGAAAGAAGTAAAGTGGTGCAGCAAGAAGCAGCCTGTTCTAGCTGATCCTTCCTTCTGTGAAGACTGAATGGACTACTATCCTACAAAATTTAAAGCATTACCTTGAACCGTTTTTCCCAGATAATCACCATGTCTTTCTTTATTAATGACATGCTGATATATCTTTCCAGTGGTAATATTGTTGTCCTTATAGAGATTGATGTCCAAAAATCTCTCATAATTTCCCAAATCTAAGTCAACTTCTCCACCATCGTTCAATACAAAAACTTCACCTGAAAAAAGAAAGCGAAAACAGACAGAAAAATAATAAAATAATCAGAAATTATTAAACACACAGAAAGAATACCACAGACATCTTAAAAAAGAAGAAAAAAATTTTATATATTACAACAATGTACCAATAAAGCCCATACTCCAACTCAATCTACACTGTCATTCTGTATGACTTAATAGCCAAGTCATTAGTTTTACATCTAAAGTCCACCCCTCAGAAACATACAGTTTTGCAAATAAAATGTGAGTTATATTGCCATAATATTTAAGCAGCATAAATATTTAACCAGCATTTCAACACCAGAATAATCCTTCACTGGAAGAAAACAATCTCTAGGAATCATAAATCAGAAACAAATAAAATATTCATTTACTTGCAGGAGAGAAAACTATGCTTTTATAAGCATAAATTAATGTACATGTTCAAAGTGTTTCACTATAAATTCTTGTTGTTTGGAGCTATTTTAATGATTGAGGCTTGGATCAGGAGGAAAGTTATGATGAACATAAATGCTTCTTCAAACATGATCACTGTTTCCGAGTCAGTTGTTTCATCCAGTATATTTGGTTCATCATATCCACAGCAAGGGTTATTCCTGACCCTGAAAAGTGCACTTAAAATCCCCTCCAGGCTGACATTGTTCTCAGCCCTCTAAAGAGTCTCTAAGCTCTGAATCTAGTCAACTTCTGACAGAACTCAAGCTGCTAGATCTTGAGGTAAGGCTGGAAAGCTCTTCAGAAAAACTGAAAATATTTTCCCATGACCCAATAAATCAATGGCAATACAAGTTATGTGACTAATGCACAATTAAAAAAAAAAAAAGTGGACCACAGAAATGTATATCCCACCAAAATACAACACTCCAATGAACTGCTTAACAAATCACTCCAATGTGTACAACAGAGTTGGAAGAATTATGCCTGATACTGTGAGGCACTTAATTCATCCTCTACACTAAATCATCATTTGTGCCAAGAAGCAGAGCAGAATCAACATTTCTTTTAAGCAGGCCTTGGAAGAGAAGAATAAAAAAATATTAATAAAAAGCCTCCACAGTTTTCTGGAAATCACTAGATTACTCATATCAATCATATTTCTGTCAAAATGTTAATGAAGGAGGCTTGCCATTCCAGCTCATGGAATTTCCATGTGCTGCGCAGCAAGCCAGTGTTTCTACACAAGCAGTAAGAAAATTTTCAGTGAAAAAAAGAATTACATGCCATAACATTCCCCCTCCCCTCTACCTGGTGCAGGGAAGGAATATATCCTCACAATCTCAAGTCATCACAGGAGTCATATGACCCATGAGCAGCAGCACATGCACTCCTTAAAGTGCAGTAAATTTTGTTATTTAAGAGAGGTTTCATGTGCTCTGCTCTTCCTCTACTTAAAAAGCAAAGTAGTATTTTTTAATTTAAGGAGAAACAATATTTATCTTCTGTTCCAAAAATTTTAGTGTGGACTAAAAGTAAGCAAACACAATCCAAACCAAAAATTATTAGAAATGTCTGCTGGCTGAAGGTACTTTGAAAACCATTGTTTTTAATAAATGTACAGGTAGCAAGCCACACAGCTGAAGGAACATTCAACACCATGAATAAAATGGCTTGTATCTCATTAGCAACAGTCAATACAACCAATGTGGCTTAGAGAACCAACCAATCAAATTATGCATCCTCTTTAAAATCATATCACTAGCAGGTTCTTAAGCTTCACTCATGTTTTTGACTAGACTTCTTCCACCAAAATGAGAACTTAAGCTAACTCTCATGAAGGTACGTACATTAGAAGGCACCAATATCCAGAGAACAGCATTCTCAGGAAACTGTTGAGGACTTAAGTTTCAAGTTTCTATTTAAAAGAGGTTTTTAATCAAGTTGAACTGAAGGTAGCATTAGCTGAACAACGCTTACAGCTAGGATTTTCCTAGTAAAATGGCATGTTAGAGAAAGAAAGCATCTGTTCAAAACAGTATCTTCAAAAAAACAGGCTTCTGTTTCTTAACTTAGAGCAGATGGTTCTTGAGAGTCCTTGTGTCCTTGAGAACACAGAGTAAGCAACAAACTTTCAAAATAATGATAAAACAACTTATAAACAGCATACTATCTGTTTTTTAAAAATAAAACCAGAACATATTATTGTAAATACAAATGTTTATGTGAAAGGGAACAGCACTAATCTTCATACCATGTTCATATGGTGAAAAGGTTCCAGCATCTATGTTTATGTAAGGATCAATTTTGATTGCAGTGACACGTAGACCACATGATTTTAGAATGGTGCCAATGCTGCTTGCAATGATCCCTTTGCCAATGCCCGAGATGACACCACCAGTTACCAGGATGTACTTCATTGGAAAATCAGCACACATGCACGCACCTTGAGCTGGAAACCTAGAACAACAAAGATGCACATCTGATGAATGTAAATTTGTGCCTGGGAAGATCACAAATTCAATCTGCATTACCTTAAGCAACATACAACAAAAATTACCATTTTGGAATCTGGGAGCAGGATTCACCTCTCCCAGGTTATACACCAATATGTAAGATAAACACCCATCTAGTCCCTAAACAGGTTCTGATAAGGCTGATCAACACACAGAGCTGAAGTATCAATTTACTGTTCTACACAGAAAGGCGTGCTGGCTGGCAAACCCACAAAAGGACTACAAAAACTTTTAACTGTTTATATGTTTTAGCAAACAAAGGCAGCAGTGTCCATCAGCTACAAGCTGCATTTTCCCACCCATCTGAGGCAGGATGACATTTATCTCATCTGTAAACAAATTCACACTCCATTCAGGTGGCTGTGGAGGCTAATCATGGAACAATTATTGAAAAATGACAGCATGTACAAAAAAAATATACAGCAAGAACTAACTAAATAAAGAACTCTAGGGCCAAGAAAATATTTCCTTAATTAAATATCCAATTCACCCAAAACAGTATGCAACGTGATCTAACAGCCTTCACAGCATAAATCAAAGCAATGTGGTTTTTCAGCTGCTGGTATGAAACAGTAAATAATCAATAAACATTTTAATTCTTCTTTTTATTATACTAAAGTAACATAAATAAGATCAGGATCTTCAAGAGACTGTGTTCAGGAATGTAACAGTGCCTTGTTATCAATACTCTTACATTTCTGATAATAGGAATTAATAAACAATTGGCTTGTCAATATGATCAAAAGGACAGCCATAACCATGAAACACTTTTAATTCAGGAGAAAAAGGAATGTCATGGATTAACTGTTCCCTGGCATTTAATTTTAATACGTAATTTTCTTAATAGCAACGATTTTAAGACTTGGACCCTAGTACCTCTGCTTCAGGCTATTCCTTCAGAACTCAGCCAACTTAGCTGCCAACATTAGCATCATAAACATCTAAGCCATTTTCAAAGCTCTTTTCAGGAAAACAGGCGGGATAATTTCAACAACTGTATAAATCTTGAGTACATGCCAATTTAGAACTCTTAAATCTTGCTTACAGAAACCAAAATAAAAAGTTTGCTGCGATTTTAGCAAAACCAGCAATATCCCAGAAGGCCTAGGAAACGCGTTTACTCGAAACGGGTACAGAAACTGCAGGTGGTCTAGGAAATCACTTGTAAAAGATGAAGGAAGTAGAGTCAAGGGAGGGAGAGCTGAAAGCGAGCACTGTTAGAAATCCCTTTGCTGGGAGGTGGCACACGAGTTGCTCCGTGCAGCCTTATCCGCAGGAGCAGCCGCCTCCGGCAGGGGTTTGCTGCGCCCCACACGTGCCGCTGCGGCCGCGCGCGGAGGCCTCTGACTTACGTAGGTGCTACAGGCGGCTGCTCCCACCGAGCCCGGCGGGGAGACGAGGAGAGCCCGCGGCGGAGCGCGGAGCGCCGAGCCCGAGCGGCGGGGGGGAAAGGGGCACAGCCCCTCCGGTAACAGCGGGGAGCGGGCACACCCCCAATGGAGAGTGACACCCCAGAGGGGAGGGACACCCCGGCACTCCCGGCACACCGGGCACCGCGCCCCGCTCCGCCCGCCCCGCCCCGGCCCTTCCCGGGCCGCCCGCCGGAAGTGACGCACGCGGAAGCGGCGCTCCGCGGCCGGCCCGGTTTCCGCAGCGGCCGCGGCCCCTCAGCCATGTTGCGCGGCCTGGGCAGCTGGCTGGGGCTGGAGCGGGAGCGGGAGCGGGCGGGCGAGGAGCAGCTGCTGCCCGCCGGCAAGAGGAGCGGCCCCGCGGAGCAGCAGCAGCAGGAGGAAGAGGAGGAGGCAGGGCCGGCCGGGCAGGAGCAGGAACAGGGCGAGCTGCAGGGGGACTCGGAGGCGCTGCTTAGCCAGGCCAAAGGATTCGGCAGTGAGTGTCCCGGGGCTGCCGCCTTTGCAGTGTGAGCTAAAGAAACCAGGCTGCAAATATGTCTTCGGTTACCGCCTCTTTCCCTGTTTTTAAAGCAGCAGCGTTTCTTAGATATCTATTCTGTTGACACTATGGGAGGAGGTCTGCCTGCGGAGAGAACAGATCTGTCTACGTAGATAATGTACTTCATAGATTGCTGTGGCCGTTTGTGATTTTTTCATAGGGAAATAATGGGGTTTGATGATTTTGTTGAACGTGTCTGCGGTCTTAGAATCACAGAATGGTTTGGGTTGGAAAGGACGTTGAAGATAATCTCATTCCAACCCCTTGCCCCTTTTGCTAGACCAGGCTTAAAGCCCCATCCAGCCTGGCCTTGAACGCTGCCAGGGATGGGGCAAAGCTGTAATTTGCTATAGGTAAAATTCCTGCTTTGCTGTAGTGAATTCTTGGATAAAAGTAGTCCAAAGTACAGGCCTACACTCATTGCTAATTATTTTTTTAAAGAGATTTTGGATTTTTTTTAATTGATGCTCTGAAATTTTGGATCAGTATCGTCTGAGAAGTTAATCTGAACGTTGTCTTGGGCGACCTGAACTGCAGCAGTTTAGTCTGTGTTGTTTGGTCAAATACCTGTCTAATTGTGGTAAATTGATTCTGATCTGCTGTTTGCTCTGATTGTTCTTATCTGCATATTGCTCTGACTGTTCACGAAGGGGAAAGGACTTTGACTTTCAGGGGAAGAATAAGTATTGACTTTTATCTATATAAAGATCCGTCCCATAACTTGCTCTTTAAGTGAAAATTTGGTTTAGTGTCTGTGACCCCAGAGTTGTGGTGGAAAGGATTTCTTGCTGTTTTAACACATAATCATAGAAACCTCTTCATGGCATGCAACCTGGGTAGCTGTGTAAAAAGAATCCACAGGCAGATAGAGAATTTTACTGGTAAAACCAAAGCCTTGTAGACATTATTTTTTGCTCATTATGATGCCACAGAAATTATGAGCGTTTTGCCAATGTGAACTAATAATAGAAATATTGCTAGATACATTCTCTTAATACAGGCATACACTTGTAAGATGGAAGATGAGTTTCTTTGTCATTTGAAAGTAATCCTATTTTTCTAAGGCTAAGTACTACCCCTTCTGCAGTTTTATAAGTACCTTAGTTCAAAAGAATATTTGCACTTATTGGAAATAAAAAGCATTTTGCTCTTCAGTGTGGTTCCAGGACTGGCCAAAATCACTTTGTGCAATAATGCCAGAATGTCACCAGACAGCAAATGTCTCTGCACATTTTGCACCTAAAACAATTACATATGACACAGTTTCTAGGGATACATGAAACAGAAGACAATGTAAAATAGATAAGGGCAAACATCAAGAGCAAGCTTGTATTCTAAGACTTTTGAAGGAAGTGTTACCTGCCTGAAATTTTTCATGCATTTGGTGCCTCAGTTTATAAGACTTTATTGTGCATGTTAATTTTCTTAAAAAATGTATAATTCTGTTTTAATACTGTGACTAAGTTACTTTATGGCTTACTATTTCCAAAATACTTGTATGAAATCAGGATAAATACATTGCTTCAGAAAAGTAATGGGAAAGGAGTATTTCAAGGACCATTAGCAATGTTTGATTTAGTAAACAAGGTTCATGTATAAATATTTGATTTACAGAAAGTTGTGGTCATCATCATTAAAGAATATAAACTAGAAAAGGATAAATAGAATTGTTTTTTTGTAGGCCATTAGCTGGGTTAAGTTATTTTGAAAGAAACCTTTAGGTAGGTATCCAAATATTTAAAGAGAAGGAAAAATAAATGTAGGAAGAGAACTGGATATAAAGAAATCTTCTCTCAGGTCTTTCTTTTTTTGTCTGTGAAAGGTTACCTCTTCAATTTTGCCTCTGCTGCTACAAAAAAGATATCTGAGTCTGTTGCTGAAACAGCACAGACAATAAAGAAGTCTGTAGAAGAAGGAAAAATTGACAGTATCATCGATAAGGTAATTTATTTCTATACATTTGATCTGAAAGATCTGTTTGCTAACCATTGTTACAGCATGTGGCAAATCTGGCATTTGATAACATTTCTTCAAACTGTCTTTAGATACTGTGTCTTTCAAGGGATACTGTGCATCTCTTATAATGATGAATGATGTGACTGAAATGTTTATTCATGGTAGAGTTGCCAAAAAATAGTCAACCTGCTTTTCTCAGTGCTGCACCTGTGATTGTTCAGTTTCCTCAGGATGTTGATATACTGGAGAAAGACTAGAAGCAAATATGAAAAATGCTGATGTAGGTGGAAGAATCTGAGACAGGCAGTCCCAAGATGTGTGGTTTCTTTTTGCCCCACAGCTTATTTAGCTGGAAAAAGGAATGAGGTAGCTTGCATCTTAAAGGCACATCTGTGCAAAAGTCAGAATTAGCTTGGAGTTGTACATACTGTGTCCTAGGACCTTAGGGATACAGGTACAGTTTCATAAGAACCAGTGAGATAATGAAATACCTTGTTACTGTCCTGTTCTGTTCCCCACCCTGACCCTGCCACGTAGTTCTTGCCCTCTCTGTTCCTGTCTGTCAGCTCCAGTTGCTTAACTTGTGCCAGCAAGTGTTCTTCCAGTGCTTTAAGCCACAAACTTGGCAGAAGGAAAAGAAAAAAAGAAAAAGGCAGCAATAAGTGCCCTGAAGTGTTCTGTGTTTGCTGTTGAGTATCTGGAAAGGGAAGGGAAAGGGAGCTGGTCAGAACTATCCCAGCTGTAGCAGACTGTGCATCCAGGAGTGTCTGACACAGGCAAACCCTTTTCCTGCTCCTGTCTTTCAGCCCTTCTGGAGAGCTACAGCATTTCCTGTTTATTTTTTTAATACAATAGAATTCTACTTCTTGATATAATTAGTGTTCATGTTGTCTTCCAAACAAATCATCAGATGATATCAAATTAATTTCTGTTATGATCACATTTTAGATTTTGTCTTCAGATTTCATTGACAGTTGTCCATGTAATAATAGCAGAGATCTGTTTCCTTCTACAGTAGTATCAGAGTCTAATGTTATTTTTTATCTACATCAAAGAGGAAAAATCAAGTAACAAGGTTTTTTTCTTAATTTAATGCACTAATAGTAATACTCCTAAGAAACTGTAGCTAAGTACCTACAGCATATTTTATGCCTTAAATACATCTTTTTTTCTGTAAATGTCTTGGAGTAATACGAATTCCCAGTTTGGATTTATCAGTATTATGTACAGGAGAAACAAGATTATACCTGTATCATACTTTTCTTCTTAAACCATATAAATTATTTTATTCTATAAATAGAAAAAAAATACTACTTTAAATTAGAAGGAACCACAATAATCTGTTGTATAACTGACACTACTGTATAATTGGCACTCTCACTGATAGTAATCTTAAACTGAAATACTGGTCACTGAGGAAAAAAATAGTATAGGAATTTATCAGGATTTAGCTTGAAGACTTCTGTGCATTTTGGCAACTTGTTAATTCATAGACCTCACCACATAAAACTTGTATTTTGGGAGTGGTTTAAGTATTCATTTCTAGCTTCATCTTTTTTGCCTCTGCTTTCAACCACAGACCATTTGCATTCTTACTTCTAGATTATGGCATTCTGAATTCTGAGACCATTCTCCTTTTTTAAAATTCTAAATTCAATATAGAATATTGCTAAGTATGATTTTTTAAATGAAAATTTGTCAACAGCATAAGCAGAGAAGTTATTTTGTTTCAGCTAAGCAAGTGTTCTGAAATCCAGCTTTACAATTTTGAAAGTCCAATTTCTTGCAATGGATATATTTCTTAGGCAACTCTTGAAACTTTTGTAAGGCCAAGGATATCTCTAACTGTTAGTGCTTTAAAAACTTGTTTAAACAAGTCTAAGCAGTCTGCATTGTCTTTATTTGATACAGGGAGACAGTAAGTGGATATGCATAGCATGCCAATTTTCAAATTATCAGCTGAGATTTTCCATCTTTTTTCCTTGTCCCCTGAACTTGATAAAACTATAAATATAGGCAATAGTTTCAAATGCTAAATCAAATGTTTCAGTAAAAGGAAGTATATGATTGACATGAAAGAATTTTAACTTGCAGGAAGGGCCACCACACATATAAGAATATGCAGTGTATTTGAAAGCACTTTGTGACTGAACATAAAATAAGAAGAGTGAACTTTTATTTTTTTTTTAATTGTGGTTTCCTATTTTTTATTTTAGACAATTATTGGAGATTTTCAGAAAGAACAGAAGAAATTTGTCCAAGAGCAGCAAACCAAAAAATCAGGTAATGTATGCTTTTTTTGATGATGCCTAACATCACATAAGTGAAACCTTTTTGAAAGCTGGATAATTGACCTGTATCTAAAACTACTCTATCAAAACACTATTTAATGAAACACATTGTGGCAGAACTTAATGCATATGTTGGAAGATGATATTTTTAAGTGAGGTTAGTGTTACGCTATCTAGTTGGTTTAGATTTGCTTTTATAACCAAATTGTGTTTTATGAAATAAACTCAAATATCACCATGCTAGCAAAGTTCTTTTCTCACATTGTGTTTCATCATTGACTTTTATCTTTTTTATCATGTTATCTAAATGCAATAATATCTGATAGTTTGAGTATACAGTGTCTCTGTTAATCTTGAAAAAGAGCTGATTTTAAATGGATTGTGATAAAAATTTTCACTGTGTTTGTGGTTAGTATGTTAGTCTGGTTTCTTCTTGCAAGATTGCTTATGAGATTGTGTTGTCTGTATTTCTATCTTTTTGTCTGTTAGTAAACTTGGGATTCTCTTAATATATTTCTAAAAGCTTCTTGAAAATAGGTAGCTAGATTGGCCAAAGGAGAAGTGACAGATGGCCTGACTGAAAGAAGCATCAGGATCTGATGTGGATGCATGTGGGTGAAAGGTCTTGCTGGTATCAGCTGAACAGGCAAATAAGTGTTGGTAGTTTAAGGGCACAAGAATTATTTATCTGCTACAGATGTGTCATACTGTCTCTGTAGGCTGAATTTGCATTGACAGTGAAGAGGTTGGTAAATATCTATACATCTACAATAGTTTATTTTTCTCTCTGTACAGCCCAAACAACTATTTTGGAAGTATCTGTATAATGATTTAAACCAGCTGAACTGGAGTAGGTTTACTCAGTGTACAAAGGGTTGTAATTCATAACAAATTTATAACATTTTTCTCCATTGTTAAATAATTGGTGTCTTCTGGGTGTAAGGTACTTTGCAAACTTAATTTAGACAAAGTTTACACATTTATAGTGGATCTGGAAATACTGTTTGCAGGCACTTTAACCAGTTAGACAGCACTTCTTCAGTAGCTAAATTAAGAGGCACCAAATTCTGACTGGTGCATACTGCAAAGAAATCCCCACAGTTTTATTTTTACAATAACAGAGATCAGCAACTATTTAGTTATTATTTTTTACCTCTGATAAGCAAAGATCCATTCCTAGGGTTTCTCTCTTATGCCATGGACTTAGTTTAGGAAAAAGACACAATGACTTGGCATACTGGTGTAACTCTGCTTACTTTTGTGACACTCTGTGTTACTTTATGTAAGGTCTGTTATTTGGATTGGGTTTTTTTCCAAGTATTATACATGCAATTATCTTCCTCCTTTCAATACTAGAAGCAGCAGTGCCTCCTTGGGTAGATAGCAATGAAGAAGAGACAATTCAACAACAAATACTGGCCTTATCAGCAGTAAGTATTTTACTTCTTTTAAGATTTGAAATTTTCTCTTGGCAGAATTAAAGCTACTGGGTTTTTAAAGTTTATTAAATTATGTGTTTTCAAGATACTTTAATATGTCTGTCACCACACCACTCATGTACAAGAGTAAATAGTTCTATCAGTTTCCACTTGAACCAAAGCAGATCCTCAATATAGTTTTTATTTTTAGAAAGGCTTTACAGATTGCTTTGCTGCTCTTGTGTGTGAAATATGGTGTCCTTTTTCTGATATCATTTAATGGCCAGAAATATGTTCTTCAAAGGATAAACGGAATTTTCTGCGAGATCCTCCGGCAGGTGTGCAGTTTCATTTTGACTTTGATCAAATGTACCCTGTTGCACTGGTCATGTTACAAGAAGATGAGCTTCTCAATAGGATGAGATTTGACCTTGTTCCCAAACAGTAAGTAATTTCTGCTGGTAACTGTACCATCATGCTTTTAATGTGTCTTTAAATACTCATAAATTGCTCCTTTCACTTCCTTCAGTTCTTTATGTTCTTCCAGTGTGTACATATATTTTTATGCTAGTGTCTAACACATGGAGTATTGCATGAGCATTGCAGTTCAGCAGTTTGAGGTAAGAAAAAAAGTATGTCTGTGAGACAGAACTAATAAGGACCTGTTGACTTAAGTATGGGAGAGGCCCTCAGTATTTCCATGTCCAGTGTGCTAAATTAATTTTTTTCTTCTCCAAAGAAAGGTAAAGGCAACAATAAAAACATTCAGATCTGTTGGCAGAAGTGATATCTCAAAAAAGTGATTATAGATAGTCAGAGATCACCCCTGGAGAAATGCTAATAGAATGTGTCATAAAAAAGCAGCAATGCAAGCAAGAAAAATTTGGATAGGAAATGGGAAAAGCTCTGTGTTGCACAGCTTAATTCTGGAGCTATTATTCCTTGTCCAGTCCCAAACTCTGTTCCTAGCACTTGTTTCACAACTCAACTTTTTATTTAAGTGGGAATTCCCAACATTAGTCTCCTTGTCTAAGGATGGAAGCAGAAAGAAAATCTTTCTTTGTGTCATTTTCTGTCTTAAATCTCCTCCTTTTATAAACCTTCCCAGCTCCTCATTCTGTTGACCTTCTTGTCCGTTCTCTGTTGTCGGTTCTGAAGATCTGCCCATATTCTCTGATGCTCTGTCTTCAGCCTCTGGTCATGCTATCCTTGCCTTTTGTACCGCATTGCTTATTGGTTTTTTTGCCTGTTCTTAGTCACAGTGGTCATGTTTTGTCTGAATAGGTGTGAAGGTAACTTTATTCTTTCTTAACCTACACAAGTTCTTCCCCACAGATCTTGCCATTTCTGTCTTTTGTTGCCTGTGGGTTAAAGTGCAGATAGTGAAATAGTACTGCGGCAATCTAGGAATGGCTTCTGCAGCCATAGATGTTCCAGTTCCACCTGATGTCTAGGGAAGATGTGAACAATAATAATTTAACAATAATAGAGTGTTTGGCTTAGAGGGCAAGAAGGGGTTGCTTAGTTTGTTGGGTTTGTTTACACAGTTTGTCAGGAAAGATGGAACAGGGTCATATTTTTCCATACCATATATTGCTGCATACTGTTAAGCTTTTTGTAGAGTTACAACATTACTATTGTAGGTTCAGGTCAATTGCAAATGTCTTGTGAGAGATCAAGAACTTCAAAATTATGTACATTTTAGAATGTGTTAATGTCACAAATTTCTTATTTAAGTTTTTACTTCAATATCACCTATGTCTACTCCTCCTCTCTGCATATTTAATTTTATTTCACTGCTAGATGGTAAAAGGAGCCATATTCCAAATGTAATAATCAAAATCTGTTTGTTCTCTCTAGTGTAAAGGAGGAGGTGTTCTGGAGAAATTATTTCTACAGGGTGTCCCTAATTAAACAGTCTGCACAACTCACTGCACTTGCAGCTCAACAGCAAGCAGCAGGAAAGGAAGAGAGCAAAGGCAGAGAAGAGGATGGGGAACTGAAAGGTATGGGAAACGTTTGTTTTAGCACAGCTCATTAACTTAGTATCATGCTGTTGTCTAAAATCAGAAGAAAATTTTTTCAAACAATAATTAAATAGATAACATAAAGAGCAGTCTTTTCATGAAAGCTTTTAGTTGCACATATAATACCTATATGCAACATCAAATTTTCACAATTTTTATAAGTTTAATTAGTTAACATGTCTAGCAAGTACATCCAATAGGAGAACAATTGCCCTGCTAACCTACCCTTGGATCTGCCCCATTGTAGCCCTTCTAAGGATGCCCTATAGCTTGTTATATCTACAAAGTATCTTACTATTTCAGCCCAGGTGCTAGTGCAAAACAGGATGTCCTTGTCAGAAACACTTTTTCTTTAAAGTAAGACCAAACAGGATTTCAAGAATGTGGCATAATATGTGAGAAAGGGTAACTACTGTTCTGAGGTGTGAGCAGGTGCTAGAAACTATACAGCTATATATTAAAAGTGTACAAATCTACAAATACATTAAAAGAGCTAAAAATCTTGAGGCATCAAAAAATGCTCACTGTATACATCAGATGCCATCACATTTTTATCCTGGATTACCAATCAGGGCTTCTCTCACTATACTTGATGTCTTTGTGTAGTCTGGGGAAGAGGAGGCTCCTGGTGCTTTGAAGCTTTTTCCAATTTCAGACAACTTTGTCAGAAGAGTAGAAATCTCAAGAGAAGAAATGTTGTACTTGGCTTATGACAGCTCATGACCATTAGTGGTCTTAGGTGTGATTTTTGACTTGTCAGAAAGGAGATACCTTTGGTTCAATTCATCACACAACAGGTACTAGCCAACCCAGCCAGCTGGCATGTGGTTTGCTTTCGGCTTTTGCTCATCTCTCATGCCAGACAGAAGTTAGTGAGTGATACAGGGGTAGAACTACTGTGGTGGTGGAGAGCAGAGTATGGAAATGCCTATAATATATTGTGGCAACAGGAAAAAATGGGGACCAGGAGGCTCCCTGAGATTCAGCCTTGAGATGAAAAAGCTGCTTCAACAAATGTCTCTTCAGGTACAGTGATCAGTTTCTACAGGTGATTTTTAATGACTCTCTTACAAACCACGGGACCTCTTTGCATGTTAACAGATTCTGCAAGCAGGAATATCTGTGGCTTAAAGAGTATAAAGCAGTTACTGGCAGAAACACGAAAGAAAATTAGTAGCTCATTAAATCTTAGCTTAATCTAGGTACATTCACCATCCCTGGTAAGACACCTGAAGGATCTTGGCAGACTCATTGGGCAGAAGGAGAAAGCCTTTGCTGCACCTTGGAATGGTTCTCATATCTCCAATTTCAATCAATTGTTGTCCATAAAATCCACTAGTACTTATGTCCTGTTGACACTACTGGCCTGACAGTCAGCTGATCACTGCCAAGTTAGCTTCTTTTTCCTCCTTTTTTAGTGTAATCTTTCTATATAGGTATTTTTCCTCTTGAGTAACTTTTCTTATTCTTTTTAAAGCCTTTTTCACAGGTCTTATGCACAGCTTAGTAATCTTCTGCACAGTCTGAGCTAAGGTTACTCAGTTGGGCCTTTGCTTCTTGGATAGGCAGCTGGAGTTTGCGGTGAAGGGGAGGCTACAGATGGAATTACAAAGCTGGGCTTCCATGTTGTATATGTGCCTTTGTTACCAGTTTGTCTCATGCTTCTCATACGTTTTGTTTGGAGTGTGTCTGTGTCAGCCTAGTTGAGGTCCCCGTCTAGGGTGGAAAAAGTAGTTTTCTCTGAGTAGATTCTGTAGTAGCCTGTCCTGTCAGCATTGCCATCCAAGCAATGCTGACAGGACAGGCTACTCCAGAAGATACTGTAGACCAAGAGGCACCAATTCCCACTACTTTTATTCAGGACAGTTGTTTACTGTCCCAAAACTATGGCTCTTTTAACTGAAGTGTCTCAATTTTACAGAAGAGATGGCATCTGATCCTATTTAACAACAAAAATGTTATGTCATTCAAATCCTTGGAAAGTACCATTCAGTCAAAGTGAAAGTTTCTGGGTTCTAGTAAAATTCCCATTGTGACTAAAGCAAAACGTATCTTCATTTTAAAAAAACCAAAAAACTCCACCATCTTTTGGCCTGTTGCAGCTCTTCTGCATTTCAGACCACACATGTGGGATATGCAGATAGCTTTACTAATGATTGCATGTTCTGTAATGGCACAGATACATGTACCAGACTGTAGTAAATCCATGTTTTGTTTGACTCAGAAATTGCCTAGAATTGGGAAGCTCTGAATCATACGTGTTATTTTTGGTTTAAGCAACCTTTTTGAAAGTTGGATTCTGTAATTGGAGGCTAAAACTGGAAGTAATTGCCTGTTGGTAGCTCTTTATAATGTTCAGAGTTTCTTTTTAAAGCTGAGTGTCTATAAAATAGAGTTGTTAGCTTTCCATTTCTGTCTCCTCGTTAGCTGATCTTTTCAGAACGTTAAATGAGCGTGATAGATGTGAAAGGAAGAGACAAATGGAAGATATTCCTCATTCTAGTGTGAAGGCTATATAAGATCTATAACATAATGCCAAGTTCTAGCCCTTCTCTAGGTATTAGTAGCTCTGTAGTTAAGAACTAGGTCACCTTGGGATGAGAGCACACTGCAGTGGAGGAGGTGGTGCTGTGCCAGTAGGTCCGGAATGATCCTGATGGCACGTCAGTCACGGCTGGGGCATGGCCCAGTGTAGAGCAGTTGTATCCCACCTACAGCAGAGCAGCAGGTGGGGCCAGAGGCACCTCTCTTGAACAGCAAAGAGTTACTGCCATGTCCTGCAGCTTCCCCAAGCAGGGAATGCTGGAGCTTATTTGGCTGCAGTGTTGGGTGTAGTGAGAGATCCTCTGGAGATAGGAAAGTGGAAGGAAGAGAGAAAATGGGACAGAGTGGTGGGCATTGAATAGATGAGATATAAAAGCAGTGACAGCTACCAATTAGGAATGATTTTAATTAAAACTGACCTTATTTTAAAAATTAAACATAAAAAAACCAGAAATTGCTGAGTTAGCAGAAATGATCCACCTGGGCACCCTGTAGGAAGCAAAGCTGCAAGCTCACAGCTGCTTTGCATGTTTAAGCCAAGAGAACTGCTAAGCAAGCACTCTACCACTACCACAGCCCCTGTATGTTAATTGTTCTTGCAACCACCTGGCTCTTCATTGTAACTCCTCTCCCCTGATAGCTGCATGAGGAAGAAAGCTGGGATGTTCCTTTACCTGTCAGGGCAAAGATCTAACCTTGCTTGTCAACAATCATTGTCTTCCTAGCACCACCTAGCACTAAATACAGAATGCACAGTGAGTTTTCTTAGGAAATTGAGACCAGCTTCTTGGGTTTGTTTCTCAGTGATTTCCTTTGCCTGTGTGAAAGGTGAGGCTGCAGAACACTCTTCTCATGTGCCCTCAGGGGAGTGCATAGTACGTGTGCAGTCTGGTCTGCCCAAGAGCTAACTGGCACTCATGTCAGCACTAGTACACAGCCAGAGGAGTTTAAGAACTTCTGTGATAATCAGTGACTGGATTTCATTACCAAGTTTATGCATTTGTAACTTTAAAGATCTTGGGACGTCATTTTGAGGGTCAGAGGGGTCCCATCTCTTAAGTTTGGAGCCATAATGAGGAAATGGCTTGCTAAATTTGTCATTATTAAGAATAGAAAATTGTTTGTGTTTGAAAATGGTTCACCTGTGGCTAAATTCAGCCTTTAACCACAAGGATTCCTTAAAATACAGTATTTCCTTGTGTATTTAATAGGTATGATAATTGAGATTTTTAATATGTTTAAATGGTATCTACCTTTTTTTTTTCCCTTTATAGAAACAGTACGACCAAAAACACCGCCTGTTACAATAAAGCCTCAAATAAAATCACAAGAGGTAAAAATGCTGTCATATTTTGTCTGGGATTTAGTATGTGAAGCTGTTCCTTAATAAGTAGTTATGCATATTTTTGAGTAAGTTCTGCTATGAAACCATAATAATATAGTACCTGATAGTCCTAACCTGCTGCTGTTTTGCTGTGATACTAATTTTTAGCATATAATCTTGAAACTCATTTTCAGTTGCAGAAACTGTAGTTTATCTGAAGAATGTTTTCCTTAGTATCCTGCACATTATGATGTAATTTTACTGTCAAGAGTGAAATTTCCAAAATGTTTGAAGGTTAGCATTGCATTGAGACACTAGCAGTACCTTCATAAAAATGTATTTGTGTGCCATGTTCTGTCCAACTCTTTAAGATGTGGTGAGGCTGAAGTATAGAAAATATAAATGATGCATTGCAATGCAATAGCAACACTGTTTTATTTCACTTTTGCTTGGTACTGCAAAAAACTTTACCTTAGGTGCATAATGACCCTTGTTCATTTCTGAATTGTAAAATTGGTGCCAGAGAACATTCTTGGCAGAAGCAGAGCTGTGCATTCACTTGCCAATAATATGCAGTGGGCAAAGATTTCCAAAGAATAGTCCTCTCTTAACCTTACTTTGTGTAGAAAGCTATTACTGAATTGTGCTCAAATTATTAATATTTAAGTCCTGTTCTAAACTACTCAGGAGTTTATAATTGTTTCTGAAGATTACAAACTAAGAATTAAAGTTGTTAAGAGCACAAAAAGACAGCCTGAAATGTAAAGCAGATCATTTTCAGTACAGTTGACTGTCTTCCATTTTACAAATATGTAACGTTTTTGTTTGTACAAAAATGCTCTTAAGAGTTGCCAAAAAGAGAAATAGTTGTGAGAGTAATGCTTTTGGATTTTGCCAACTCTATCTAAAAGCAGATACATGAGTGGAAGTATGTATTGGTGACTTGTTTTACCCTATCTGGATAAGTTTATACTAAAGTGTCTTATTGCAGGATGAGGAAGAGATTTCGACTAGTCCAGGTGTATCAGAATTTGTGAGTGATGCTTTTGATACCTGTAATCTGAATCAGGAAGATCTAAGAAAAGAAATGGAACAACTAGTGCTAGACAAAAAGAAAGAAGAGACTTCAGTAGTAGAAGGTAAAGCTACTATTACCTCTGTTTCTTACATAGAACAATTCTAAGAGAAGTTGATTTAAAAGGAAGAAGAAATTTCTAATCCAATTTAGAAATGTAGATCCGTGGCTTTTTTTTCCAAAGTGTATGAAACAACCTTCTATGAGATATTGCAGAAATTAATGATAATTTTTGCCATGGTCAAACCACATCTTATACAGAATGTTAACTGTGAGTTGTTTAAGGGTTTTAGGTCGCTCTTTTATGAAAGTGAATGTGGGATATTTTTTTCTTTTTATCTCCTCCTTTCTCTTTCATAGGTTCTTCTGCATATTAATTGTTTTCTTTTATTGACATCCTTGTAGATCAAGTACAGTATTTGGAAGTCAGGCTCTGTTTCCTTCTTTTTGCACCAGCTAAAAGGGCAACATTTGCACCAGGCTGAGTTTGAAGAGGCCTCTGCCTATAAAGGTTAACAGGCATTTGGAACAGATGAAATTTTACAAATAGTTGTGAGAATGATAAGAAATTAAGTGGAGCTTATTAATTAAAATCATTCAGAAGGGCTAATATCAGTGTAAAGAGCATGAAAACAGTCTGTGATGATGTGACTCTGGCCATACATAATATACTATGACAACACTTGTATATGTAGATGATTTGGATTTTGCTGAATCATTGTTTTCTGATTTTTTTTCTATCCATTACATAGCCAAGCTTGAGGAATTGGCATGAGTAGTATCAGTTTCTTGCATCTAGTTCTTTGATGAAGGTGTTTTAATAGGCCATTAATGTGTTACTTGTTTAGAGGAATGTCAGCTGGCCAGACTGACTTGGACTCTGGAATCACGTACCTTCCTATCTAGGCTGAAGTACCAACCAACGTGTAACACATCAACACCCATCTCCTCCCCCACACTCTTGCCTATGATAGGTAGAGCTAATTAAAATAGAGATTTAACAACACAAGAATGCCTTCTGACTCATTTTTTGCCCTGAAGTATGAAATTTAATTACCTTTAACCCTGATTAAATGAGCTTGCCTAGCTATAAATGTCAGTGAGGAGAGTACCTTCTTTGTTTCAAAATAGCCACAGTATTTGATCTTGATTTCTTTTTTCCAAAACAATATATCCACACTTTTACAAACTTCATTTTTTTAATGGAGATTTAAAATTGCAAAGGGAGATTCAGTTGAAAGAAGAGTGAAAGACAGTAGAAAATTATCTTGCAAAGGGACACTCAAAATGACTCAGCTGTGTATTTGCTCTATATTCTATTCTATATCTTTATTATAGTATGCATATAGAAATATAGCCTTGTATGTTAATTAATTCCTACTTGTGATCAATAGGAAGGTGAAATTTCTGAAGTTCCTGTTGTTTCTGAGGAGAATAGTCCATAAAGTTTAGGGGATATAAGAGAGATTCAGTGCAAATTCATCTAGTTTTATATAAATAAGCAACATTCAATATGATCTGTTACTTACACATCTTTTGTCCCTTTTAGAAGAAACTGCTGATTGGGAAAAGGAATTGCAACAAGAGCTTCAAGAGTATGAGGTGGTGACAGAATCAGAAAAGCGTGATGAAAACTGGGATAAAGAAATAGAAGAAATGCTGCAAGAAGAAAGTTAAACATTTTCACAAAGTCACTATAACCCAAATCTCTTTTGGAGGACTGACATGGATTTCTGCTTTCATAATTTGCTTACAAAAATATCTTCAGAAGGCATGAAAGAATCTAAAGTCATTATAATTCCATATGGGAATACAACCAGTATTTCTGTTCTTTATATGAGCAGTTTCTGAACTTCTATATTCTTCAAAAGAAAAAAAAGAGGAGGCAGATACTGCAGGTTATAATTAAAGTGATAACATTAATACATGAAGCAGTGGTTCAGTTTCAGGCATTTTTAGGTGATCAAGAAGCTCTTCAAAGAGATTTCTAAATCTAAGAAACGCTTTTTTTTTTTTTGTCTACAGCCTTCTGTTTGGGATGTAAAAATGAATGTTGTAAGTAACTTAGTCCTTTACAACAATTCTCTCTTGACATTTGCACTCTGATCTCTGTATAATCTGTAAATGTGTACTATTTTTAAGGTACTTGTAGTTGGTAGATTTCACATGTATTTAACTTCCTTAATGTATGTAGCCAAAGAATTTATAGAAAACGCTATCGAATAACTTTCAAGGATTTGGTAAAATATACTAATGCACACTCCAAAAGAAGCTGATTAGTTATCATTCAGGCAGCAAACATTTAAGCATTTAAATTAGGATAGAGTTAGTAACTGCTTGAATTAAATTTGGGGTTGTTAATCATATTGAGATTATTGAGATAATGCCTTTCCCCACAGAGAGAAATGGTTTAATGCATTCTTTCTGCAGAAGGCTGTTATGTTTCCATTTAATTTTACTGTCTGAGCTGAGAGCAAATTAAATGCTTCTCCTTATTTTAAGTGCTGAAACATTTATGTAAAAGCTTTGGTTTGGACATCTTTATTAAATACTGTAAATATGTATAAAATTGGCTCATTTATTTGGAGAAAGGGCAGTGAGGAGTAAATGTGCTTCAGACACAGATTTTAAAAGTACACTTTTTCACAGTGCTTAAGACCTAGAATTTAAATTTTGAAATAGGGGGTTTTTCTCTAAAAAGTTTTTGATTCTTTGTGGGCATCATCTGGAAACATCATTTGGATGTTTCCTGTGGTTATACCATTAAATCAGTAGCTTTACATATAGAAAAATGAAAATTTTATGTCCTGCTTGTCATCTGTTTCATAAACTTCTATGACAAAGCATTCATGAAATGCCAAATACAAAGGAAAATGGGTAAAATTAAGTAGGTTGGAGCCATTAAGCACAATTGAATTATAGGCAGGTTACATACAGTAAGCTCTGTCTTAATGACATAATTCTGCAGAAAACTTTTGTAAAGAGACTGAAGAGATTATAGCTGTAATTACTCAGTCAGTATTCATCCTGTGGGAAATGAAAAGAGCTAAGTAGTTTCCACTGCTGTTACTGTAAGAAAGGACCATTTAAAATTGTCTCCATTAGCAACTTGGTCAGAAAGTTCTCTATTTTTCAGTATGGAAAAGGAATTGTTTTAAACCTGCATACATTTGGATTCTCAAATTAGTTTATTGCCATACACTTTCCCAAATGCAAACCATTTTAAGCACAATTTGCATTTTTATAGGTTTTTTCACTTAGTTAACAGATGCAAGGTAAGTCATGGTAAATAAGAGGTACTTAAGGAGCTTTTTATATCTGGGATTAATTAAAGATGACCAAAGTTAAATCTGTTATGCTTATAAAAAGACTATTCACAGCTCAGTGGTTACTCTTGACAAATACAACTGCTGTGGATTTAAGCTGGGATATTAGGATCTGTCTGCTGTACAGTTTGACATGGTGCCTTCTATAAAGATGAGTAATTCTATTCTGATAGTGGCAAATATTCCCTGGATGACTGAGAGCTCCAAAATCACTGCTCCAAAAGTCCACCTTAAAAACAAGCCTGATCATTTTTAATGTTTTCAGGTTTATGATGGCCTTATTTGCATGGGGCTTGTACATCAAGCCTCATCTTTCTTTTCATGCAAGCATAACCTATATAGTGGTCATTGATATGAAATTCCATTTCTCATAAAAGATGGTTCCTTCATATAAAATTTTCATTTTTCCCTTTTTGTGAAAAGCAAGTATATCTATAAAATAAAAGAAACCAGCCCACTGCTTAAATTTGCATTTAAAAAAAGATAATAATGTAGCAAGGCTGAATCTGACTTGAGCTCTGATATTTAAAGTATCTAATCAAAAGTCATATTAATATTTTCAAATCTGGGTATCTGATTTTAAGCTGGAAAACTGAAGTAAATTCTCCATAATCCTGTAGTTTTCAGGCCTGGCCTATGCCTTTCATTTAGGTAGGTGCTACAAGTACCTAGCAGTACCTACCTTATTGTGCATGGGAAGAGGGAAAGTTTCTGCATTTCACTTGCCATGTGAGAGAAGCACAGGTAGACCTTTTCACATTCATGGTGAATTTTGCATGCCTTTGTACCCAATGTGTCATAATAGTATATTACATAAGCAGGTGTGCTGTCTTTTCTTAACAACATCATTCCAAGCACTGGGATGGTGCAGATGCTAAAATCCAGCATAACTGTGCTATGAAATCAGTGACAAAATTAAACCAAAATGAATGTAAATAACATCATCCTGTGAATACAGTGTGATAAAAAGTACAGTTGTTCAAAACATTGAGAAGAAGAAAACAACAAATCAAAAGATAGTTAACAAATTTTCTTAGAAGATCAACCTGCAGATTTTTTAATTAACTTTTGGGAAACAGGGCAAAGATCAGCCAGGAATCATGTAGGTTAACTTAGAATAGCTCTGAGATACCAGCATCTCTATTTATTCTGTGCACTGAACAGTCATCTTCAGCTATTAGTGTATAATTCAAGTTGATACCTGTGTGGAATTTTTAAAATTTAATAATCTGTCTGGAGGAAGAGGAAAGATTGTAATAAGAAAAGTGTAGTGAAAAGTTTCCCTACATTTTTATTTTATCACTTACAGATGACCTGTTACAAAAGTTAATCAAAGCTTTCAGTTTCCTGAATTGTTCTAGTAAACTTTAAGTTTTGTTAGTTTTTTTGCCTCAGTATTTTTTTTCCTTGCTGTTTGGTGATCTTGGTGGTCAGTGGGTGGTGTATATAGTACTGAAGTGTAGCATATCAATTTTAATCTCGTGCATTTCAAGAATAACCCTGTGTGCAGGAGTCTGCTGCTGGACTGTGAGATGCAACCTTGAACTGTTGGCCACTCACATATTATTGACTTTTACTATGCAATATCTATTGCATAGAAATGAGCAAATTGTGTCTGGTTACTTCTCTGTGCACTGCCAAGCAGTTGTAGCTGCATCGGGCCCTCAGTCCCAGGGCTGTATCAAGAATGTAGTTGTACCATTGATGCCTTTTTCCCTGGTCTTAAAACTATGAGTGACATACAGGGTGATAAAAAGGGGTACATTTGTATAAGGATCATCAGGTGCACAGCTTGTTAGGTGTAAAACTCTAAAGATATATACCCTGCATGACGTGTGCACAGTTTTTGTAGATTTTGCAAATTGACATATCTGACAAGAGCCCCACAATTAACAATGTGCCTGGTGAAGTAATCTCCCCACTTCTAGTACCTTCTAAATTCTCCCTGCATTCAGTGGGGAGCAGGCCCTGTTTACAAAGATATGTCTCAAAAAGCTGTTTTCAACCTTGGTTTCCAAGAAGAACCAAGATAGCATAGGGGTTCTGGAATTTGTGTTGTCTTCCTGCCTAGGAAAATGCTGAAGCTAAGCTACAATCATAAGCTACAAATACATGTGTAAAGAATACAGACAATATATAAAAGAAAAAAAAGTAAAAACCAAAAAGGCATCGTTTCCCCCCTTTTTCAGAGACTAACAAGACTCTACCTTGTCTGGTTTCTATTTCCACATTTAACCCCAGCACCAGTTTACACAAACAACTATCCCAGTAGCTATGACACTATAGATGCCAACTGTAGCTACAACTATTATGAATGCTTTGTTTATCCAGGCCCAGTTTGGTAGCCATGAGGTGACGGTGTGGAAGATATGGTCAAAGTTTAAGGTGTTATTTCTGGAAGCTACTTAATGAAAAATTTGAGTTCCCTTCCAAATTTCAGCCAAATCCTTCCTAATTCTTCCACTCTGGTCGACATAAGAACAAGTGGTATTAATAATAGTACATACACCTCCATGTGCAAATAGGAAATTGAGAGCTATTCTGTTCTGTACAACCACACAAGACAGACAATGGACTTCTTCCTGTAAGGCCAAAATTCCATCTGCAGTATGCTGTTCAATATGCTCAGTAACAGCTGAGATGTTTACAATTGCTGTCTGTAAGTATTCCAAAAGAGAGGAGAGCTCTGACTATACTATGAAAAAGTGCAGGATGTGTAACAAGGGGATTGATAGGTCTTTTCTTCCTCCCATTTGGATTTTTAATATGATCAAGTATTATTATATTTGGAATTGCAGCCCCAAGGACCCAAGCCTGATCTTTATCTCTGGGCAGGATTTCCCAGGCCTTATGGTCACATATCCCATACCACCCTCTCCCGAGTGATAGAGCTAGTCTTTGTGATGTCAATTCCATCTTCCTCATAGTTCTTGGGCTTATTCTTTCCCTGAATCTGATGTCATGGCAATAGGAAGGAAGAATGGCCTTTCCTGTGGCATTTATGAGTGTGCAGGGAACTGTAATTCCCACAATCCGTTAGGCTGCTCAGGGGAATAGGAGGTAGAAAGGCATTATCGATTTGTTCCCACCTCTCCATAAGGTTCACTTCCATTAAAACACCAATAAGTGGTCATTTACTATGCCCCTCTAGAGGTGGCACTTGGGTACAAATCCAGCGATTGTTCTTATTAAGAACTTTGGACACATTTTGGACTAAAGTCCTGTGCAGATCATGGGGCCAACCCTGAGTCATGGTTACTAATTAGGTGGATAACAAACATGTAAAGAACAGTTCAAACCACATCATCCTGATTTGTATTAGTCTCTGTTTTCCCAATGGTTTCAGGAGCAGAGCACTTTACTCTGGAGTAGTGGATCCACAGTCCTTTGCCAGCAGCCCCCACAGTAAGGGTAGTCAGCAAAACTTGGAACAGTCTCTTCCACTCAGCTTGCAAGGGGTCACTGTCCACCATTCAACATAGACTCAGTCTCCAGGATGGAATGGATGAGCAGGTGCGTTCGGTCCTCCCAGTCTGGATAACACAATCTCTGGAGCTTCTGCAAAGTGGAACTTAAAGCTTTTAAGTACTTCTGTAAATAATTTATACCCTTCATATGAATTTTCCCTGAGATGTGTGAAACCTGATGTGGCCTGCCATATAGTATTTCATAGGGAGTAATGTTGTGTCCCCACCTTGGTTGTATGCAGATTCTCAGTAAGGCTACAGGCAAGGCCTGGACCCATGTCATGGATGTTTCTTGACAGATCTTACCAATCTGAGTTTTAAGGGTTCCATTCATACATTCAGCTTTGCCACTTGCTTGGGGCCTGTACAGTGTGCGTAAGTCCCAAGTAATTCCCAGAATTTTGCTAATTTCCCTGGCCACTGTTGACACAGAATTGGGTCCCCTATCTGATGATATCCCCAAAGGAACCTCAAACCTTGGAATTATATGATGGAGCAAAACTTTTACCACCTCCATTATTGTGTGACAGGGATAAGCCTCAGACCATCCACTGAAGGTGTCAGCTAATATTAATACAAACCTGTATCACTCCTTATGTGGCATCTCAGTAAAATCTGTTTACCAGTAATCTCCTAGGAGATCTGTTTTTGTTAATCCTAACACAACTCTTTTTCTCGTGTCAGGGTTGTTTCTACAACAGATTTCACACTTGCTTGTTATAGATTGTACAGTATCAGCCATTCCTATTACCACCTTCCTCAGATTTTAAAAGATTTTCTGGTCCCCAGTGGATGTTTTCATGCTCTCACTGTGCTATTTCTTTAAGATGCAGGGATAGAACTACGACCTGTCCCTCTGGAGTGACAGTGCACCTACTTTCTTAACCTCAGCCTTAAGAAACTTAATTAATAACTTGTGGTCTTTCTCATCCTATTATGGGGTAAACACTGACAAATCTATTTCTTTCTGTCGTATCTCTGCAAGAACATCTTTTTCTGCAACCCCTTTTGTTTTCTGCTTTTAATGACCTCTGCAATGTATAATAGCTACCTCTGAAGGCTTTCAAATACTCAGAGGAGTGCAAGGATCTGTTCAGCATGCTTAACCTGGAGCAGTTAATAGCCCCCTCCCCTTCCAGATGGCTCCA
This sequence comes from Oenanthe melanoleuca, assembly GCF_029582105.1. NCBI lineage: Eukaryota > Metazoa > Chordata > Aves > Passeriformes > Muscicapidae > Oenanthe > Oenanthe melanoleuca. The sequence goes on from NC_079333.1 coordinate 95,764,765, forward strand.
TTGGCATGGACAGCACTGAAGGCATATTTAGAGTCAGTCCATATATTCACCTTCTTTCCCTTGCTCAGCTCTAGAGCTCTTCTTAGTGCAATGAGTTCATCTTTCTGAGATGACACACCTGATGGCAAGGCCTTGGTCTCAGTCACCTTATCCATGACTGTAATTGTGTAGCCTGTCCCTTGCTTACCATTTCTCATTAAGCTACTTCCAAGTAGTATACAATTCCCAGTCTGGGTACATCCTTCAGGTCTGCTCTGCTGGAATAGGCCTCTTCTATTGTTTGTAAACAGTCATGCTCAGGTACATTGTCAATTAATGGAGATGATAAAAACATTGCAGATTTTACAAGAGATGTTGTTTTAGAGTAACATCATCCTGTTCCAACAGCACAGATTGATATTTAAGCATTCTGCTAAGAGATAACCAATGTCTCCCCACTTTTGTTCCAGCACAGATATCACTGCGTGGGGCACATACTCAACAATATGCTGTCCAAGGGTGAATTTACAAACCTCTTGGATCAGGATGACAGAAACAACCACAGCTTTCAAACACCCAGGCCACCCTTGGCTAACACTGTCTAGCTGTTTTGAAGGTAGGCCACAGCCCTTCACTGGTCCCCAAGGTGCTGCACCAGTGCCCCCAGAGCAACATTCAGTCACACCTATGTAAAGAGTTCAAATGGCTCAGTCAAGTCCAGCAGCCCCAGAGCTGGGGCTGACATCAAGGAGTGTTTCAGCTGTTTGCAGCCCTTGTGCTCTCTGTCCACATGATGGTTCCCTTTTTGCTGCTTTAAGGGCTCCACACAGATGTTTTACCAGTAGTCCATAATTTGGTATCCACAAGTGACACCAACCCACCATTCCCAGGAAGGCTTGCTTCTCTCTCGGGCTGTGGGGCTCTGGAAGATGGTAGATGGCTTCTTTCTGTTCTCTGCTGAGAGAGTTGACGATGTCCAGAGAAGATTTCTACTGTTTTCCTGGTAACCAGTGTTTTCTCTTTGGCGACTATATACACACTTAGTCCCAAAAGGTTCAACAGACTTACAGTGAGCTGGATGCAGTGAGCTTGCATTTTAGCTGTAATTTATAAATAAGGTATTTATAAAATATTTGGATTGCTTGTGTGTGTTAGATCATAATTCTGATTTTTTTTAACAAAATGGAAAGTCAATTTCTTGCTATATTTTCTTTGTATATATTATAGTCAACAATTGGAGAAAACAACAGTTTCTACAAAAATATCAGAAGACATGCATGGCTTTGTTTTACTCTCAGTATAGCCCAGCATTTGCTATAGCTAGATAGCTAGCTAGCTAGCCAGATAGATAGACAGATAGATAGACAGATAGAGACCATGCATACATATAAATGCAAACCCACATGTATCATAGTGTCCAAATATATTAAAGAAATTATAATATACTTTTCAGCTGTTACTTTTAACTAGATACTATCAAGAGACAAAGAGCAACCAGAATAATTAGCATTAGTTTGTCACACTATTATTTCTAATGAAATAACTCTCTGTAGAAATTAAGAATGAAATCACTTGTTTTGTTTCCTAAAAATCTGGTTTTCATTAAGGATAGGTTGGGGACATTTTCCTTTGCTAATTCAGGAATTCATGAATCTGTGACAAACTTCTCCAGATAAACTTGGGAGGTATAATTAACCCAAAACTACACAGGTTATTTTGTCTCACTGTGCTTCTGGCAAAATAGGGAAAGACCAAAAAAAATGCATTTAGTTAAGGGCTTTATATAAAATTAGAAGAATAAATATTTGAGGCTCTATCCTCTTAGATATATGATGCTCTAAAGAAAACTATGCTTGTGTTTGGGGTTTTTTTTAACTTGTATGCCTGCATAAAACAGTAGTTCTGCAGTTGCTTTTATTTATTTCTTCCCATGACTGTGGTTTGCATGCCATATGTGAAGGTTTAAGAGCCAGATAAAACTGCTTCTTTTTTGCATTTCCTCTCCTTCCCAATTAAACCTGTTTACCTGACAGGTAATGTCCAGGGAATGGGTTGATACACCCAGCTTCTTGTTTCAATTACTTCAGAAATGTTTTAATGCTGGCCTTGTGCCCTTTGATGCCAGCAATTTAAACTTCAAACAGTTTTGCTTGTGCTGCATCATCACCACCTTTCATCCGGTATCATGTGTAACAAGACTTTCAGGCCCATCATGTGTTGGGTGGATGAAAGGTCCTGCTCTAAGGATGTTACTGGGGTGGAGAGGAGCTTCCACAGATATTTGCTGTGGATATGAAAACAACGATCTCCTGGTGGGATGTAGTACCAAAAAATTAGTGGGCATGTGCATGAAAGATCAGGAACCACTGCCTAAGCAGGTGAAAATACTGCAAAGGATCTCTCAGGTAGAGGAATGTTGTTATCAACCCATTTTGGGTTTCTCTGGCTGTGGATGTACTTACTAGTCAGCTGACATGTCTGAGCACATGTTGAAAACAGAATGATTATAAGCAATTAGAAAGACCACTAATAATGTTTGCCCTGAGTCAGCCAGCAATCTCTCCATCCCGGCCACTGAGCTATTCCCACTGGAGCTGGCAAACAACCCAGCTTTGGAGGCCAGGTGCCAAGGGGTACAGTAGGGAGTGGTCTGCATCCCCTTGGGGAAGCAAGAAAGGAAAAAGAAAATCACCAGCATATTTAAGTCACAAGTGCAAGAGTAGCTTCTGGCTTGGGTGGCAGGCCCCCAGTCCTGGCCCCTATAAGCCAGGAGAGGAGCAGTGTCAGGGTGAGCAGTGCCAGGCTCACCCAGCCCACTCCATGGGCCACAGCTCCCCTTCCCAACCGTGCTGGCATCTGAATTCTATTGCAAAGTAGGCTTGCACAAACATGCAACTGGCTATAGTTCTTATTCATAACAAAGTACAGCTCCTTTTTTAAACTAATTCATTGCTTCCCTGGTACTGAGGGATAAGAATTTATTGATGTGTTAAGGGGGAAAATTTTTTATTGGTTTTGAATTAACCTGAGCAATGTGACATAGGAAAACAGAACTTGACTTTGCCTTCTTTGCATGTACCACAAATTACTTTCTTAAGCCAAGCAAGGTGTTTCAAACTTCACCCTTTTCAAATTTCAAATTTTAATGGGGGCAGTTTTCCATATACCATATACCATAGTGTATAACAGCTTTCTTTAATACTCACCTTTGGAGGTCATTTTCTGGGAGGGAGGTGTGACATGCAACAAGCACATGCAAGAAAGCACCACCCAACTGGCACATCCTGGTTTTTATTTTCTTTATTTTATTTCTTTATTTTATTTCTCCTCATCTCATGCCACATGTACTCCAGCAGCTTGTTTGATTTTATCTATAGCTATATAGTATGTCCAGCCAGTACGTGTTTGCAGTGTTGTCCACAGTGGACCCCAGGAAACTTCCCTAGCTATCACTGAATTGCAGGATCCTGTGAAGTGTAGTGATTTGGGTTGGGCTTTTGGTTTGTTTTTATTTTTCTGTTTCCCACTTGCCTTTATTTTAATTTCTGATTACTTATTCTGTGAAAAGTAACATTGGAAGGATTACTGCTCCTACTGAGTGTCACAGAGGGAAATGTTCCAATAAAAATTCTGATAGTCCTGACCTTCTTCAAAGTTCCAATAGAAGCAATTATCACAGGCATGAGGAAAGGACAAAATAAAAGTTTCCTGACTGCACTGTATGTTGTAACAATGCTGTAAGGAAAGAAATATTATCTTTATTTCACAGTTTCTCAATTGTCTTTGACTAAAGATTTGAACGTTTTGTTCTAGTTGTCACCTTGCTGATGTGTTTAAACATAATGGAGGAACTCATTTTTCACCCAGGTGCCTGGGAGTGCCTCTGCAGTGAAGTACCTAAGAGATGTGTCAGCCTGGCTGGTAAGTGTAGAAGATTCATAAACAGGGTGAAAACCACATAACTTGTCTGTAGTTCATAAAAACTGAGTACTCCATAAATTCGTAAAAAATTGATGACTAAAGATTTCTACCAATGGATATTTACTTGTATCCTAAATAATAATTTAAAAGAACTAATTTTCCTACAATTTCAGCTTCTTGCCTGTCAAAACTTGAGACCACTACACCTTCTTGGCAAGGGCCAGTTGGGTGGAACAGCTGCTTGGCTGCTCCTGGTGCGTAGGATTGCACGAGCAATCCCCAGCAAGGTCATTTACAGGGCACAACTGAAAATATGTTCTCAGTACGTGTATTCACTTGCAGGAATGGAATATAAATTTCCCATACTGTTGACATGCACTTTAATGGTAAGTGCATTTTTGAGGGAAAGCATGTTCACAGGAACAAAAGAATAGACACAGGGAGAGAATGTTAAATGTAATTTAAAATACTAAAAGTAATTGTTTTCATTCAATTTCTCATTTTTATTCTCCAAAGGAAAACAGCACAGCAGGAAAACAGTGCCCCAGAAATCTGAGTCCTGAAGCTGATGGTACCTCTCACACTAGACCTGCATCAGCTATCCTCAAAAAACCCTGAACTTCCAGAAGACTGACTTACTAGGAAGAGTATCTTTCTTCATAAATCAGTTATAATTGATCTGTGCCTGTTTATCAGCAGAAAAAAAAAAACCCAACAGCAAAAATACCAACCACACAGTTGATGTGTGGAAAGCATTCCTGCTGAAAATATATTCTCTAACATCTGTTAATTTTTGAAGAAAACTTTGTTCTCCTTGACAGAGCAGCCATGTGCCTGCTTGTGCTGCACATTATAGCCTAACCTCCCTGGCACCCAAATACACCAAAACAGGGCTCACAATTACTTTTATTACAGACAGCATGAGCTCTGTGGTTCTTTATTCTATCTCTCCAAGTAGCTCGTATTTGCAATTAATCTTCCTTCCATTCAAAAAGTATCTGAGAGGGGGATGGTGCAAAAGAAACTTATGTTTTGTAAATCATACTTCATATATACAATGCTTTGGAGAAATTAAAAGCAATCTTAAAGCCCTATTTAGGGATTTCCTGAGCTATCAGGGATTACAGCGTGTTTGATGAATGGATCTCTTGCCTCTTTTAAATGGAAGGGATGCATGGGGAAAATACTAAAACAAAAAAAATTCTGCTGGGGAAGAGGAGCGGACCTTCTTCTTTTTCCCAGTAATTTTTACCAGTATTATGCATCTTTGTAAAAGAAGTACTTTTGAGGGACAAAACTTCCATTTAAAGATCAGGATGATACCAAAAATGTAAAACTATTTTTCATCTTGAAATTAACAGTTGAATTCTTCTGGCAAGTATAGATTTAAGATGTAAGGACAAGATATTTTAAGTAGTTACTGCCCACTGAAGCTATTTTATTCAACACTGACACAATTTTCTTATTTACCTATTTTTTCCTATTTACCTATTCTCTGAAGTAGTAAGTGCTCAGGGAGGTTTAGAGTGATATTTTTATTCCGTAATTCCAAATTTCCCGTCATATATGGAGCGGGTAAGCTTATTTCCCCGGAAATCAGTAACATATGTATACATATGGGTTCCTAGGATGTTTGCTTCCACCAGTTTTAAGTTACCCGCGTGCAGTCCCTGACACCCACGTGTGCACGGCCGGTGATTCGGGAGCGCGGGTGTGCCTTGGCAGCTCCATTCTCGGCTGTCTGAGGAACCCTCGTCCGCACAAGGCCCCCCGTGCCGGCGCCCCGCGCAGCCCCGCGGGGGCGGCCCATGGTCCCACCATCTCCCCATCACCCCGGGCAGCGCCGCCGGAGCCGGCCCCACAGCGCTCCCGGCACCGCTCCCTTGCGCAACTCGCTCTCCCCGCACGCTCAACCCAGTTTTCCTGCAGAAGCAGCAGCCGAGTATCAGCGAGTATCTCCAGTGAGCCTCCCTGAGTGCAGATATTCCAGAACCGCGTGCTCTGGGACGGCCCTGCTGGAGCAGGTTGGACCAGGTGCCCCGCTGTGATCCCCTCCAGCCTGACGCACTCTGATTCTGCTGACCCTGGCCGTCCCGCCCCCTACCCCGTCAGGGATACGCCGCTGAGTTGGCCGCGACTTCAAAGCCATGACCAAGGCAGGATCGGAGAGGAGGGAGGCGGGATGCAGCGGGGCAGGGAAGGGACCGGCCGCCACCGACGCTGTCCGCCCGGGGCCATGCCGTGCCCCTCTCCTCGACGGCAAGACTACAGCTCCCGACACGCCCCGCGGCAGGGAGGGCGCGGGCCTCCCACGTGAGCTCGACGATTGGCTGGAACCGGGAGGGAGGCGGGCCCCCGGGAGCACTTCCGGTGCCCCGAGCTCGGCACTTGTTTGGATGCTGCCGTCACATCATGGCGACGCGCGGGGGCGGCGGCGCGGCGGGACCGACCCGGCGGAGCCCAAGCCTCAGCGGCGGCGGAGACGAGGCGGCGGAGGCCCCGAGCTGCAGCCCCGAGGTGAGGCGGCGGCCCGGTCGGGCTCGGCGGGAAGGAGGAGCTCCACCCTCCTCACCGGCTCGCGGCGCCGCGTTGCCCGCCCGCCCTGTCCCCACGCGGCCGCCCGGCCCGGGCGCACGGGGTAGGGGCGCGCAGTGCCCGCGCCGCCTGCGCCGCTCGCGGGCGCCTGGATCTCGGGCTGCCCCGAGGCCCGGCCGCCGGGGCACCGCGCCCGTGTGCCGGCGGTGGGTCCCGGCGCGGCCCCGGGAGCCGCGCTCGCCCCGCGGGTCGGGCGGCCCCTCGGCGCTGCCGCTCGGCTCTGCCCGGGGTCGCGGCGCGGTCCTGCCGAGCGCCGCCCGGGGCGGCCGCACGTGGCGGGCCCGGGCCGCGGGGGCGGGAGCGGCGGGGCCGGGGGCTCCCCGCGATCCCCCCGTACCCCTCGGCACGGCCAGGAAAGAGGCGGGAGCGGACGGTGGCTCTGCCCGCGGCGGTGGCGGGAGCCACTATTTCTTAACCTCCGAAATAGTAAGAAAAAAACAAAAGGCATTTTTTTTTCCGTTTTCCACCGAAACCACACTGAAAGCTGGGCTGTTCCCGGTGATTTTACAATAATTTCTGGTTGCAGGTCTGTGTGGGAAAAGCTTAAAATACCTGTGCTTGGTCAGCCAACGGCAAAGACTTAAAATACGCTGTAATTCCGCTCCTATATGTAAAATCAGCAGCTCGGTGTTTTATGTGACAGAGCTGCCTCGCTAATCTCATGTGCTCCTGAAGTATCTCATCCTGTGCCCTTACATAAATATAAGTGGCTTTTTAGTGGTAACTTTTTTCCATGGTGCAAAGGATAACATCTCAGAAATAGTGACTTGGTGGTAGTGGTTTATTTTGGCTGTTAAAAAGGTCTAGGAAGCTATGGAGCTAAGTTTTCTTCACTTAAAAGCACCATCCTCTGCAGTATATTTTTTTTTTTGTCTTTACTAAGAAGTAACTTGTAAGTAACTTCAGTGTCTACTATGAAAGCAGATGATGATGATGTTAAAAAAAAACAAACCTGCATTCCATATTATTTTAAATACAGACAAAAGGAATTTAATTATTTTAAAGAGGTAAAATATGGCAGACAATGTTAAGCAAATTCTACTTTGAACTTTTTTTTTTTTTTTTTTAATTAAAAATTGTTCAGCACTCTCTTGTAGATTTCCCTCCCCCTGCCTGGATATTATTTTTAGATTCCTTGTGACCTGTTTGTGTTGGGAATTCAGAACTTGTCTACCCTGCTTTTTCCAGAATCCTACTGTGGGTGACTACAAAACTATTAAGTTTATAGTAAAGAGGAAGTGAAACCTCATTGGTGGAAGTGATTCATGCTATATTAAATGTTTTCTTAATTAGCACCTGTCTCAGATGCATATATTAAAAAAAGGTCTCATTAGGTGTGCAGCACTTTGTGCTGTGGGTAAATGACCTGAAATCTTTCATGTAAGCGTTGGGTTCCTGCAGTGAATTTTTTGCAAGAATTACAGAAGGTGTTTGTCATGAATTTTTTAGGTTGTTTAAAGAATCACTGGCAAAAGCAGATTTTATATAAAAGCAAAATCATGATTGAGTTGCTTGGCGAGGTTCACTCTGCTACTTACCACGTGGTTAAAGCATGCAGAGAAAGAATTGCAATAAAACCACTCGATCTAAACTAAAATCAACCAAAATGATCAGCGTGGAGGCCGGGATGGGAAAAGGGTAAGGATAGGAAGGGGTAAGGATGAAAAGAAATGAGGGGGAGCCTCCTGTAGAGTCACAGGGTTCAGAGTGAATCCCCCCTGCCAAACTTAGCCCCAGGCTTGCCTGGTAGTTTAGGCACAAAAGCACTTGAATTGATGCCTCCAGTTAACCAATAAGTTAACAAAAGATCCTGTAGAATTTACTGTCAGTACAACAAGTCACTTACAGGCCTCACAAGTGTAAAGCATTTAAAAATCTGGGAGAGCAGCATTCACAGTACATTTGCTGTAGCATATCCACACTGCACAGACACAGACTTGAAGAGTATGCACCAGGTACATACCTGTGAAAAATTCCCCTCAGATCCACGGAAATGCTCATGGAGTACATGAAATTGGGTGCCTTTCTGTCTTCTCAAGGAGCAAAGAGTTGAGCCTTGAGGAGTGGTATCAGCCCAGGCTGCATCACCAGCATTTGGCAGTGGTCCTTCAAGAGCAGCAAATTTGGGGTTTTGCTGGGTCTGAGAGCTGCTCCCCCAGAGAGAGTTGCTGGCCACAGCAACTCCAGGAGAGCTCAAGACTGCTGTCTGAAGGGTTGCAGGAGAGAAGGCTTTAGGCACAATAATTTTTCATCCTGGCTCAAATTTGAGTTGGTAACTTTCCTTAAAAGGCCCTTAACAAATATGTTGTTCTACTTGTGTCGTTATTCATATAAAAAAGAAAGTTTTCAAGGATGTTTGTTAAAAGCCATGAGCTTGTTAACCATCACAGTTTCCTGGGAGCAGGCAGTGTTTCTGATAAGCTCTGGGTGAGCTTATTCCTGGGTGCTGCTTGTCGAGGCCAAGGCCTAACCAGTAGGCCTTGGGATTGTAGTGTGACTTGGGCTGGTGCTGTGAGAGATGCACCACCACTGTTTTAATGTCTTAAGCTAAATGAGGGAAGAAATGGGGCTTTTTTTCCCCCTTGTGTTTAAGGTAAATTAAAAAGCTTTTCTTAAAAGCAGGCATGTCGTCTGTGTCATGAAGCCACTGAAAGAGCAAAAAATCCCAGTGTGGTTAGGGGGATCAGGAAAAAGTAGGAACTATAAGCAGGAGTCATGTGAGAATGTTTCTGAGCCAGTATCGAAGACCAGGTGTTGAATTATATGACCATGAAACTTCATGGTGGAATTCTGCTAACAAAGAGTCTGTCTTGACTTTTAGTGAAGGTAAAGTACAAATTTAGCAAGTAGGTGTTTCTTAGTAGTCATCCTGCTGTGTTGGAACTTCTAACCTTGGAGTGCTTTGAAACTAATGATGAGCAATGCTGCAGGTTCCTCAGTCCGGTGTTTTGAAAGTAGATAAATGAGTGCATAGAACATAGTTGTTAATGTAATGACAGAACATGGTGAAATGTTTGTTGAAATGACTTTCAGATCTCACAGCTAAGATCCTTGTTCGGTGGGGAAGCCACCTCAGTACCCATTAGGTTTGAGAAAGGTGTAATTAGACTGTGTGATCATTCAGGTCAGTGAGCACAGTGTAGAAAAGTATTGCATGGAGAAATAACCGTAATAAGCTTGTCTTGTGGTCAGAAGCATCTGAATAATTGTGTGCAGACCAGTGGATGAATGTGCATCTGCTGTAAAATTCAAACCCAAATTTTGTGGCATCCTAAAACGGTAGTTTTCATGCAGGAGTTGTAAATAAAATTACCAAAAATGATGATTTTATTTTATGTAACGGTTTGTTGAAAAATCAATTTGAGGAAAAGTGTATTACATCCATGTTTTCAAAAGAAGTTTCTCTGTGTTAACAGAAAAAAGTAAATTGCTGGGATGCAGGAAGCTTAATATTGGTTATGAACCATACACATTTGTGATAAATATGACTTAACCTGTTTTGCCACAATATTTTTTTTTGTACTGCAGTGGGTCAGGATAAGGAGTATAAGGCTTTTATGACAGTTGCAGGTGAAGTAAGTTTGAAAATGTAGCCAGCTGAACAGTGTTATTCAAATTATCTCTTTTGGAGTCTCATGTTGAGGACTTGATTATATATTTACTTATATAATTAGATTGTCTTTAAAATTGTGAAAATCTGGTTTATGTACATATGTTTGTTCCAAAGTTTCTCGCATATTTTTTGAAAGTATTGGCAATTCCAAAGGCTGAGGGTGAAAGTCTTTTCACAGCACAGTCCAACTGCTACTATGGGCTATGTAGGAGTTGTTTTCATAGATTAATGCTAGTGCTTATGCTTTGTAGGATAATTAGCTAACATACAAGAGAAAATGGATTCTGGTGCACCCTAATTATGTTTTTTTTTTTTTATTAAAAGGTACAGAGAAGTATTTTCAAGTGATTTAGGGAAAGATTGCTTATGTGTATGCACAGAAGTGTGGAATACAGATAAACATGGTACTGGTAATAAGTACAGTATATTTTAGGCAGCATTGTGTGCTGTAGACTTGTGTAGGTAGTAGAAGAAAAAAATTAGTGGGTTTGTGATAGATTTTGGCGTGGTGATATGACAGGTTCTGTAGGGCAAGTGTCTGTTCTGTCCTTGTGTCCAGTGCATGTTCCTGAAGCCGTACTGTTTGAAGGAGAGCTGTCTTAGGCTCTTGTGATCATAGCCATTTTCACATATGGGATCTCTGTCTTGTATGCTGATGATCTTTTAGGTATGAAATAAGGTATGGTTTTCTTGATGTTCATCTTTTTTTGATTGAGGTATAAGTTGAAAAAACAGAGCAGAAGACTGAATGAAAACTTTGGGATGAGCAGGAGCAGTGTTGCCAGTAATTTTCCTACAGTCATCTTCAAGTGGTTTGTCCTGTAACTCTTAAGTAGCTTGAAGATTACATGCTTATCAGAAATGTCAGTATCTTGTAATAACTGGTTTCACAGCTAGGTGGGTTACACATATCTTAGAGTTTTGATAAATTTGTGGTCTTATGAATTTGCATGTTACCTGTGCAACATACTCTTTTTGCCTCTCTGTAAATCTTTCTAGGCATGTAGTAGTTGACTCTGGGTTGTCAGATCATAAACAACCTGTGGCAGAAGATGGCTGGAAGCTGAGAGGGCATGGTAGCAGCTAGAAAAGGTGGCAGCGATTTGAGTAGAAGGTCTTTGCTGGAGTAGTTGTGTTTTGGTTTTATTCAGCCAGTACTGAATCAGCACTATTATACAATGTGCTGTGGGAAGTACTCTGTTCTGGCTGGAATGTTCAACTGAGAAGTTCACTAGTCTGATGAGCACACATTTGAAAAGATGAGAAGTAAGAGTTAGGATTGTTCTCACCATTGCCTCAGTGAGGATGGAGTAAGTTCAGTGATTAATATGGGTTAGCACTTAATGTTCTCAATGAATTCCTTATTATTCCTATACTCCAGCTTGATACAGGCCAAATCTGAAACTACCCGTAGTTAAAGTGTTTTAAGAATGGCATTGAGTATATAAAGGCTGTTAAGACTTTTGGCTAATGTTTTTAATATCTAAAGTTACAGCTAATGTAGAAAATCCTTTGTTAGTCATAATCAAGAAATCATCTAGATATTTGTGTTTGTGGCCTCTGTCAGGCAATAGCGGACCTGTGGTTTTTAAAATGAAAACACTTTCTATTTTAGGTTAAATAAGTTAGAATTTTAATATATCATGCCAATACTGTCAGATTTGCTAGAACTTACAAGCTACAACTTGACAGTCTTAACTAAGAAGGGGTTTTGTTTTGGGGATTTTTTCTGTGTGTATGCTGTCAGATTGTTCTAGCTGCTGGTAGAACCACTTTTTTGAACACAGTATTTTAGTCTGTGGTCAACAATTTGTAATTGTATTTAAGATAAGAAAACTGGATATTTTACAAAGCCTGCCTACTGCTGCATCGAGCTTTGATTTTGCAGGGAGCATACTTGCTTGTCAATAAGCTTGGATTTGTTCCATGTTCACTGGAAAACCAAAAGAAGGTTGACAAGTTTTGTGTATTTTCACCATCTTTATAATCTTCAAATGTGTTGGAGACATACAGGACACTTGTACACAAACCTTTTTCTTCAATTCAGTATTCTGATAAGTTATTTCTGCCTTTTCTGTTAGAGTTTGGAGAATTACTCTGAAATTCTAAAAGTCCTTGTGGCTTTTTTGACAAAGAATAGCGAATAGTCAGAGTTTAGAAATTATTATTGTCAGTAAAAAATTGAACTGACACCTAATTTGACTTCAACAAAAAGCTCTGCTGAATTAATGAGGTGGTGATGTTCACTTCGTGAAACTTCCAGATGCTTTAGAATATGCATGTGAATTGCCAGCTCTGAATTGATGTTTAGGTTACTATGATGGTTTGCTCAAAAAGAGATTGTCATTTCATGACTTACTGGTCACATATATGCCCCTGCTAGTAGCTGTTCTTTTTATCACTGGAAACTACAGAATTTTCTCAGATATAAGCCAGTGAAAAATTTTCAGATGACTAGGTTTGAAGCAGTCACAAACTTATACAGACTGCTCACAAACATGGCCTTGTTGACGTTCCAGTCCTTCAGTATCCACTGTTAAGTGTGTACCTGTGGTGGGAATAAGGTATTGTGTGTTTAGTTCCTTGTGCTCTGACTTCAATTAGATTGACTTTTATTTTTTAGAGCCTCTTGTGCTTTGGCTCCTTTCCAGTCATCCTGCTTCCACTTCTGTTGGCAGGATTGCCTATTGGTGTGCAGTGAAGTGGGTTGAGGAACCGATCTGGCTGTAAACTGTGTTAGAACAAGTTGCACAAATGTTATTGCTAGCCTGGGAAGCTTGGGCACTTCTGCTGTTCAATATGTGACTGCAGCTAGTCCGCCCTTCCCAGCTCCTGTTGGAGCTGCTGGCAATTTTACGCTCTGCTTCCAAGAAACCCCTCCAAAGTCTCTTTATGGATATCAGACAGTCTGGAAATGCTTAATGCTTTTGAGCGCCAAACCCATGAGTTTAAAGCAGACTCTCTGTTTTGCAAGACTACTTGGGTACAAGTATCTGAATCAGAAGTTCATGTTCTATACAAATAAAAAACTGCAAGTTTCAGCTGTTCTGTTGGTACTGCAGGTACTCTTATTATTGTGTTAGAATAATCTGACCTTTCTTGTCTTGTCAGTTTAATGTGACACAGTGTCTTCAGCTTCTGTATGAATCCTGGGTTTTAGACAGCATCTGTGCCATGGTTTCAGCCATTGGTACATACAGAGAGGTGACATGAGTTGTTCTTTTGTGTTTATTTGGCTGAGCCTAGAGGTGTAAACCTTTGCTGGAAGACCCGAAATTTAAGTCAAGCCAAGGGGAAAAAATGCGCATTTTACAGATGACTTTAGAGGTGTAAAATGTTATAATTGGTTGGTTGGTCCAGCAATTCAGTTACTGCATGACCTTTGTAGGCATTTATCAGTATGTTGTCTGACATGGTTGGAGAATAAAACTGCAGTGCATTTATATTTGTTTATAAAGCATGTGCATCATTTCCACACTTATAAAGAGCTGTGCAATGTCAATCTTCCTTGGTGAGTCAAAAGTTGCTTCTTAATGTCTATAGAGATTATTTGCAGTTAAAAAGCTTATTATCCTTTGAGAAAGACACTGTGTGAATTTCATCTCCTTAAGAATGAATCTACCTTGAGATAAGGTCTAAACAAAGGGACTTGCTTTAAGAATAGAGAGCAGCAAAGCTGTTATGCATGAATATTGAAAAAAAAAAAGATATATTTGTTTAATGATTTTTAAATAACCTTTTCAAGCGTGCTGAACAAATTTGGAGTTGAAATACTCTCACAATATATTATTAGTGTTGGCTGCATTCCTTTGATGTTGGCTAATTCCTTTTGAAGAGGAAAAACAGTCCTGTGCAGAATATCAAACCCGGTGCAAACCCCTGGCTTTAAGAATTAGCACATTTTTTAATATGAAAATGTAAGGTAATCTGAAATTAATTTGTACTTTAACAGCATAACTGTGTATAAACAAGCTCTGTTTTTGTAATTCCTTGTGATTTTAAGGAAACTTACCTTCAGTTCACTGAAAATAAATCAGCAAGAATTTTGGCAGTGAGTTCAGCTCTGCTTGTCCTGCTTCTAACTATCCATGCATGCTGTGTAGTGGGATTGCAAATAGACAGCAAAAAAGCACCCAACCACCTTCAGGTATTGTCCTGAGTCCCAGCCTTTGCAGGATAACGAAATGACCAAAACAAGAACACCACCTGACCAAACACCTTCAATTCTCACAGCCTGAAATGCTTCTAGAAATTGAGAATGTTGTTCAGGTGATGGAGAGAGAAGTCTGGAGTTGCTTAATGAGCTATAGAGTGTTATATAGAGAACATTGGGTATTCTGCTCTAAAATATGACCATGTCACAGGAGTGTTATAGAACAACTGGTGATGTTTAACGTTTTGGTTGTGATTAAACATTTAGCATTTTAGGATCTCTTTAGAGAAAGTTCTGTTTAATTGAGCAGAAAGAATGTATTCTTAAAAAATCACAGGCAGTAGGAGTCCAAGCCTGAAGCCAGTTAATAATCAGTTTTTTGGATAATTTCATTGATCTGAATTTTACCATTGCAAAAGCGCTTCTGGTCCTGTTTATCATTCTTGTTACAACAACCAGTCTTCTCCAGTTAGGAGCTGACAGTTATGTTTGGCATTTTGATTGAAGTAGTTCAAGCTCTTGCTCTATGCCATTGAAACAATGTATTTATGTAGATTTGATTTGATGTCTTGCCAGGTTTTCTATTTTGTATTTTGCCCTTATTTCTTCATGCGAAGAAGGGGTGGAAGTTGTAATTTTAAAGACATTTGCTTGACTGTTTACATCACTTCTTGCTTTCCATTCTGAAGGTGGTTGGTGGTGCCATGGGAGAAGCAGCTGGATCTGGTGAGATGGGAATGAATAACCAGGATCAGCTGGTGAGGAGCAAGTGCACTGAGTTGTCGGATACAGCGTTGCAGTATCCGCAGTCCAACTGTTGCAGCCTGGAGAACGCCAGCCCCTTGGAAGAAGGCGAGTGTATCGCAAAGAGCAGAAAGCAGCCGGGCTCCTCGTGCTGTGCCCAGGAGTCCCGGGAGGAGACTCCTGGCAGAGAAGCCCGTACTGATCCACCTGATGGCCAGCAAGATCCAGAGAGTGAAAAACACAAGGAGAAAACTTTGGGTGTGTTCTCTTTGACGTTTTAATTTTTAAATGGCTTTAATATTTTTATAGATTTGTTCTTTGTCTCAAATTTACTCTGTAGCCAAAAACTTGTCACCCGTTACAGGATATTTTGAGAAGCTGTGTGTGCACTTCTACTTGGGAAAGGCAGTTCTTAATGCATATGTAAGACTCCTTCAGCTGGCAATGCTATTTTTACATGAACTTTAATAATAATAACGTGGTAATTGCTAATCAACTTTTTTAACTTTCTAGTTTAAATCTGGGATTGCAGTGTTCAATGCTGCCAAAGCACGGCTGATAATTAAATTCTAAATGCTTATTAAGAATATATCTGCCAATACTTAATCTAGCTGTCATGTTTTCAGATTTTTCTTTTTATCTATGTAATTATAAAACAAAAATATTTGTGTTTTTATATTAAAGTAATTTTTTGCTATCCTAGCTGTTGAATGGCACATAGGGCAAGACAAATATATTCTTGCTGATGACATCTTGTGATGACTTCCCATTTATCATCTGTTAGGATTATGCAGCTGTCAAACCAGGAACAGCTTAGGCTAATTTCTCATGGATCTATATTTTATTTCTAAAGACAGGCTGCTTTTTTGGTATATGATTTTTCTTCCTCAGTATCATTGTCTATCATCCATTTCATAGGAAAAGAAGTGTTGTTATTAATGCAAGCCTTGAACACACTTTCTACCCCAGAAGAAAAGCTGGCAGCCTTGTGCAAGAAGTATGCTGATCTGGTAAGTAATTTGTAAAGATAGCAGAAGTTATTAATGTGTTAATTATGGAATGCAAGAATAACTAATGAAGGGCAGTTAATGATTTTGAGTATTTTACAGTGTTGGTAAAAAAGACACTCAGGCTGACTAAGTATTGCTCCAGCCAAACTTTCTTATAGTCATTTCACTTCTACATGACTGCCCAAATCCAAAGAAAAAACAGGTTTTGATAACTTGGTGTTGAAGCATAATACTAGGATTAACAGAAAAGTTGAGTTCTTTTGGGAGTAATTATTTTCCTAGCTCTTGATAATGCTTTTGTGCTAGTGTTTTATCATTGTAGGATAAAGAATATACTGTCATACAGAGATTCAAAGAGGGGGAGTGTTAAGTTATATTTAACTCTTTAGTGATTTTGGGAAATGTGCAAAGTTGGAACGATCTGGATTTAATTTTGCTTTCTGATCATGTAAAGGAACAGAAAGGAAGGGTTGCATTTCTTCAGTAGCAAACCAAAAAGAAGCAGTTTGTGAAGTGCATTCCTGCCTCAAGTAGGCTAAATGGTAATTTATACTCTAAAATAATGGGTCACAAAATTGGGGGGTTAGAGAAGAGGGTTCATAAGTTCATTTACTTTCCAGAGTGTTCCTGGAGATAACAACACTTGACTAATATTTTTTTTAGACAGGGACAGACAGGAATGGAAGGACTGGAAACCTTGTGTGTATGTCTTCCCACTGTATTTGTAGGAATAAAACAAATGCAAACTAAAGAGATTACAAAAGCATAAGTTTACTCTCTATAGCTGTCAAGTGTATCATTTGCAAATATTTCTGAAAATGACATAATGGCTGCACGACGTGGCATAACTCTTCTGAAATTTTTTTTCCTTTGAAATTTTTACTGTCTCCAGAACTTTGAGGATGATCTAGCAGGTGGTCTTTTTGCTCAGAGGCAATGTTGATTACTTAACAGGCTTAGATTAGTTCTGCTATGGAAATCCTGAGTCCTCTCTGGAGGTCTGTTATATTTTTGCTTTTTTTTTTCTTGCTGTCTCTCAAGTGCTCTTGGTTCATGTGAGCGCATTTCCTTTAAAACCAGCAGCTTCTCTCGGAAGTCACTTTCATTGAAATGAGAAACAATAATAGTTTTGAATTGTAACTCAAGGATGGGGAACCTAAAAATGAGCTTTGATATTGTGAGAGAAAAATGCAGTCAGCTAATTGTTCCTTATGAGCAATTGCTCATGCATGTGATGCCTTTTCTGTTTAAGCAAACAGCTCCCATGTCACATCACAGGGTGGTGAGGGCCTGCATGAGGAGCTAGGCCAGTATGAATCCCTCAATTCTGCAGAAAGAAAAGAGTCTTCCCTATTTCACTTTGAGTTTTATTATTGATGGAAAGATCTCAGAACAATTAAGGAGCAGCTAGACCAAATAAACTGTAATCTCCTTCAAGAAGCTTGGTAGTCAGAAGAGATGTGTCCTTCTTAATGGTTTTTGTCCTCTTGGGAGGGGATCAATAGCCTGTAGGCAGAGTAAGCATTCAGAGTTGCCTTCCTAGAAAACCACTTGCTTTCCTCATGGTGCTCAGAATGGCTGAAGAGTTGGGTGGGAGCTTGTCTGGGTGTAACAATAGGTCTGTTTCAGCTAAATGAGTTTGAGGGATGCTCCTGTTCCACGTAAAATGTTTAGGTTGGATCTGATTGTGTTCCCTTTAAGATGCATTCTTTTCTTCATGATAGTGGTGGAGAACCACTGGCATAGGTGTCAGCTTTAATGCCAGCAGAGGTTTGAACTGTTATGACAGTGCACCTACAATGCTTTTTTTCTTTTTTTAAAGATTCATCATCTTTAAAGCTCACTGTCAGGTTTTTCAGTGGTGTCTCATGAAAAGGACTGTACAATGAAGGTAGGAATGCCTCTCTCCTGACAAAAGATCTTCCACAATTTTTTTTTCCATAATTTGGAATCTATCAGGAGATCAGCCTGTGATGCAGGAAGGTTTGCATCCTTGGTAATATGTCTCACAGTGGCACAGTTTTACAGGCCTGAAGTTTCATAGGTGTGCAGACAGCACAACCACTTGAAGTGGTTTTCTGACCATGCAAGGAAAGGGCTTTTTATATTTGGATGTGAAAATACTCCCTTAATATTCCATTTCCCTAAATTGCATTAAATACATGTTTAATTTACTGTTGTCATGGAGGTCCTTAACTTTTTTCTTTCTTTTGTGCTTCAGCATTATTTTGAGCTCTTTCAGAAAACCAGCATTGTATTATTTTCCTGTCACGGCAGTGTTCTTCATTGCCAGCCCTCTTTTCCTGTGGTGTCCCAAGGCTGAGGCAACATTTAATAAGGAGCAGTGTAACACTTAACATTGTTGCCTTCTTTGCAAAGAAGCAGCCTCTACATAAGATGGTTTCTCAGGGAGCCCAAAAACCACGTACAATAGAACATACTCTGAGATATTAATGCCATACATTTCTCTTCACTGGATATTCACAGAATAGATTTTTAAATATGTATACGGAGCTTAAGTGTGTCATCTACCATGTAAACAGCCTAAAGGAAATAGAATAACAAATTTGCTTCCAATGGTTGAGTCTGCAGATCTCTTAAGTCTGGATTAAGTAGTTGTAATAGTAACTGACCTGATTTGTCAGGGCTGCTAGTTTTGTCTGTTCTTTTCTGAAATACCACAGCATTTTACAAACTTGTGTCAATTATTGCTTCCCTTGGTAGGAGCTCCTGCTGACAAAGAGCTCTATACAGTTGTGTGGTTTTTCTTTTTGATAGCAAAAACAAGACCTGTTGGATAAACGGTTGTGTGTACTTTCAAGATAAGAGTGGGAAAAGTTGTGACTTGTTGAAAAGCCAGTCTCAGTTGGCTTTTAATTGTATCTGCCACATCTTCCTTGCAGAGGGCTACTCTTACCCCTGTAGATGAAAGCAGGCTGATAGCTCATAGTCAACGACAGGTCCATCCATGCTGCCTGCTCCTCGAAGATAAATGTTAAGTTGGAGTTTGTATATTTTCATTTTCTGTCCTTATACATTTAGAATTGTCTGGATGCATGATGGCAGTTTCTCTTTAAGATCAGCTTGGGGTTTTAATGAAAGTTTACTTCCTTGTTTTCATCCAAAATGTTCAAAAGTTTCTTCAAGTGTGCTCATCTACTTGCATAAAGATAGTTTCACCTATGTTTATTTAACAAATTTACTCTTTAACTATAGTTGGAGGAGAGCCGGAATGTTCAAAAGCAAATGAAAATACTGCAGAAGAAGCAAGCACAAGTTGTGAAGGAGAAAGTGCACTTGCAGAGTGAGCATAGCAAGGCCATTTTGGCACGTAGCAAACTGGAATCTCTCTGTCGGGAGCTTCAGCGTCATAACAAAACTTTGAAGGTTAGTTTATGTAAATAAGTTACAGTGCTGCTGGTGATGGAAATCTTGCAGATCACTGCTTAAAATTGGGACTGCTGCTTTTTTCCTTGTCACTTTGCCCGTTACCTGGATGTGTAGGAGATGAGTGGCATATAGTGTAAGTGTAGCTGATTTTAAGGTAAGGAATACAGGGATAGTTAACTTGCTTCCCCTTTCCCCCCTCAAACCAATTCATATTACTTGCTGTATTTGATCTTGTCATATTTGTTTCTAGAAGCAGTGCTGGTAACTGCTGGAAAAATAGCACAAGTGAAATAATAGCAGCATGTAATGGCAGGGTAACCAAAAAGCTTAATTCTGTCAGAATATACTTGATGGGAGTGAAATGGAAGAGAGCCAAGATAAAACAAGAATCTGTGATTGCTGTAGAAAATTGAATTATAGTGTCAGTGCTGGTTTTCACATCTGGATAATGCTGACACTTGCAAAAGTACTTGTGTAGCATCTTAATACCAGCCTTTAGGCAATTTTGGTAGTGGTAAAGACAAAAGTTTCTAAAAGTTGTACAGTGTCTAGATTCCTTTTTCTGCACACTTCCCATGGGTAGTCAGCATGGCATATTATGACTGTGGCTTATGTTAGTTCTAGCACTCCAGAAATTAAAACTGTACAGAATTGAGTTGCTGCCATTGTTTCTGACTCAAAAAGGGCATGGTTTGACCTGAACACTTTTAATATTTTATATTTAAATATTTTATTAATATCTTTTCATAAAAGGAAGAAAACATGCAACAAGCACGTGAAGAAGAAGAAAGACGGAAAGAGGCAACTGCACACTTCCAGATCACACTGAATGAAATTCAGGCTCAACTGGAACAGCATGATATACATAATGCCAAGCTCCGGCAGGAAAATATTGAACTGGGGGAAAAGCTGAAGAAACTCATTGAACAGTATGCATTGCGAGAAGAGGTGATTACAGTACACTTCTGGTGGGATTTTATTAGTTCCTTGGCTATAAGGGTCAGATAATTACTGAAAAGGGAGAAAAACCCCTCATGATTTACAGCCATTTTATATATAATTTTTTAAATTATTCTTTTTACTTCGCTATTGAGAGAAATTTAGTAGCTATTTGGCTCACTGTCTGCCCTTCCTGACTGGTTTTGAATATCTAAGTTCAAGATGTGTTGGAGAGTCTTTCACTCTCCAGTAATCAAATAGAAATAAGTTGTCCAGACATTGTCAAACCTCTGCTTTTAGACATCTTCAGAGCTCAGCTGGGCAAGGTGTGAGTAACCAGATCAGGCTTTGAAGTTGACCCTGGTCTGAGTGAATTGAATGGCCTCCAAAGATTAAATATGTATTAATAGTTGAAGTTGTTCAGAATTATAGTTTCACATTATAATGGGAGGGGATATAAGAGTTATTCTGTCTTATTTCTTCTGTTTCATTAAGGTTGGGGTCTTTTGGGGAAGCTCCTTTGTGTACATAGCTGCTCTTTTTGGCACAGAATCGAAGTAAGCAATCATGCTTTAAGAACATATTTGGCAGGGTGTCATGGAAATGTCTCTACTGTAGGGCTAACTGAGCTCTCTTTAATTGGCACCAGGATGTGAGCTAGCTGCTCCAAGCTACAGTGATGGAAAACAGCCAATTCTCCTTGTCCAAGAAAGAACTGAGCTGCATAGAGTTCTACAGCTAAGATTAGTTGTCTAGGCACAGGAGGTTTGGAGTATAATTTCTCAGCTGTTTCTTGAAGGGTATTTTTTTGTTTTGTTTTTAAACTGGATCAGTTAATTAGAAAGCTCTCTGTGAGGTAATTCCCTAACTTTTTCACTCATGGAATATTTGTATCTACCTTGAGACTATATGGAGAAAAGATAGTAAGTTGCCTTGTGCTACTTTATGGCTTGCAAAATGCAATGATTTGTGGGATTTCATGAGCTGAATAAAACTTGTTGCAAACTTTGCTCATTTTGATCTTTTTAATTATGAAGACTAGAGCTTTTAGAAGTAACACAATGAGGATTAGAAGTAGATAAACCAACTTTAGAAGCAATGATGTATGAATGCTTATTACAGGATTTTTGAAATGTCTGGTGTGAAGTGACTGGCAGTATTGTACCAACTTAGTGAAACAGACACCTGGTTTCCATGAAAAACAAAAAAGGATAATTACTGTGTATGTAGATAAAGGGGGAAAAAGAAGGCATGTAAAACAGTCTTTCATCACTTTCTCTTTTGCATGAAACTTTTAACAATGTGCATCTCCCTGAACAGCACCTTGTCTTCACTGACCAGCAGACTATCTGTGTTTGACTATTAAGATTTTCTTTTTTCCTTTAGCATATTGATCAAGTGTTCAAACATAAGGAACTGCAGCAGCAACTTGTGGATGCCAAACTTCAGCAAACTACCCAGCTTATTAAAGAAGCAGAGGAAAAACATCAGCGAGAGCGGGAGTTTGTAAGTGAGCTCTATATGTGTTAAGAGAAATAAAATCTGCCAAACCAAACTTTGCCTGATTTAAAGCAGATACAGCAGGTTGAGAGGGCTGTCTTTTGAAAGTTAGAGTAGATTTCAACAAGTAGACTGAGATTTAAGTTTTGTATATGATGTCTAAAATATTTATATGGATGCTAAAAAGCATGTAATGTTACTTGTTTGCATTTCCACAACAAATACACTACGTATCATTTAAATTTCTATTAGGCTGGGGAACATGCTGTTAAACACCAAAGGTACTTTCTGCAGTCAAGAGTGTAACCTCTGGTTGTATGCTATAAGAAATAACAAATACAGAATAAAACACATATGATTCCTCACTATTTGCTCCCCAAATTGTGTGTGATGTTTTATTTGTATGTTGATAGTCAGCAATATACTTGCATTCCTCTGAGAAGTTTTCTTCCTATGAAACTGTACTTTGACTGAACTTCTAGACCAAACCCCTTGTTTTTTTCTGTATAATCTTAAAATTAACATCTAGTGTTGGATTCTTCTGGGTTTTTTGAACATAATTTCTGAGTTGTAAGCAGGTGAAAATTTCTTCAAACATGAACCTACAAAATGGTGTCAAATTGAAGTAAAATTGGTTTGAGCTAGTCTGCAGAGATAATATGATGACTGGAGAAATTTAAGTGGAAAATAAATTAGAGAGGTTACAAACCAGTTATAAATTACATAAAGTTTGTTAATTAATGATTTATAATTTAACAGTTCAAACTTGCTAGAGAAATAGAAATATTGATTTATGTTACCAGTTAGAGAAATGTGTCAATAAAACTGTCTGCATGCCATTTCATGCTTTAAATTGTATATATGAAAATACAGTGTAGTAATAAAAAAAGCCTGTGTGAGAAAACGTGGTTGAGTAGCCCTTAGGTGATGTTAATGTTTGTTTATTTTTAATCATAGGTTGAGTTAAGCCTTTTTTGGGAGTACTTTTTTTTTAATTATATGGCTTTTTGCATTGGTTTTTAGCTGCTAAAAGAAGCTACAGAATCCAGACACAAATGTGAACAGATGAAGCAACAGGAAGCTCAGCTGAAGCAGCAGGTATCTTTTTATTTAATGGAGAGATCTTCAGTAACAGTTTCAAAAAGAAAATACCAAGAGATTTGTGACTGTAGTGAGCATAAGGCAACATCTGAAAAAACTTAGTATTCATCAGATGCTTGTGAAGAGTACTTTGTATTTTTTAAATTAAATCTTAAATTTAATTTTCAATAGGTGACTCTTCTGTAGTGCAGCATGAAACATAAATTGTAAATAACTGATGTTTTGTACTTGCTGTTTAATACATCTGGAGAGCACTATTCCTGGAAGGTGATCAACACTGAATTCCTGGAGTTAGTGCTCTTCTAAATTAATAGTGTTAATACTACAAAGACTAGAATGTAGGAAAGCTTAAGAAGAAAAGCTTAGGAAACATGGATTCTCTGAAAATACTGTTATTCTTTTTACTCAGGTGGGTTTTAGAATCTGTTTCTTACTGTTTCCATCACCACCTCTTGTGGAGGATTAGGAGCAAGCAACGTCCCTTTTATCCCTGTAGTTATTCAGATTTAGTAACCTGACTATCTGTCCACAGACCCTGCTGTCTTCAAATTATTTGCTTGTTGTAATGTAAATGCTACAGCAAAATCCCCTCAGAGAGGGGAGATGGTCTCCAGCTTTTGTGCCTTGGTTCTGGATCACCTTCAGTCATTGACTGTGCTTGAGCTCAGCATGAGGCACAGGGAAATGGTAGTTTCAGCCAATACCAGAGCAGTGGGAAGCAGTAGCTATTCTCTTCACTGCCTGTTACTCTCTTACTGCTTCCTTTGAGGTTTTGTATGAAGTCTCTGTCCTGGTTTCAGCTGGAATAGAGTAAATTTCTCTTTATTCTGTGTTTCGGATTCACTGTAAGAAAAACATTGGTAGCACACATGTTTTGGCTGTTTCTAAATTGTGATTAGTTAAAGTCAAGGGCTATTTTATGTCTCAAGCTCTGCTAATGAGGAGGTACACAAAAAACCCCAAGAACAGAGCACAGCTGGGACAGGTGACCCTGGCCAAAAGGCCAGAGGGGTATTCCAGACCAGAATATAATCATTCCCAGTATATAGCCTGGAGGAGTTACCCAGAAAGGGAGCTGATGTGGGCTTGGGAATGGGATCTGGCATTATGCAGTAGGTGGTGAGCAGCTGTGTTATGCATCACTTATTCTTTCTTTTCTATTGTCATCTATTATTATTGTGTTTTACTTTGTTTCAGTTACTAAACTGGTCTTATGTCAACCTACACTTTTGATTCTCCTCCCCATCCCACTGGGCTGGGGAGTGGGGATGAGTGAGCACCTATGTGCTGCTTAGTTGCCAGCTGGGCTTAACCCATGGCAGTGTCTTTGAGAGCTGTTCCATGCCCTTTTTTCACACTCACTGTACCAAATTCTTTTCTAGGCTTTCCAGGAGTTAGGTTTGAAGTGTGTGTGTATATGTGTACTTAAATGCAATCACACACATCTCCACTGGACTTGAACACAGGAATATCCAGATAGGTTTTTAACCATGCTTGGTCTTTGATTTTTTTTTTTCCAGGTTGATTACTCTTTATTTAAAATCTGCCTCTCTTGTTTTTAATAGTTACAATGGGTATAGTTAGTGATTTCTTGGGGCCAACAGATTTTTTTGTAGAATAAGATGAACTAGAAAGTTCAGTGACAATAATAGCAAAGAGTCATGATGTACTGCTGACAAGTTAGACTAATTCCTATTATGAAATTCCTTTTACTAATAGAGCAAACCACAATATTTCTGTTCTGAATCATGTTGTCCTGCAACCCCCAGTGTAAGAATTGAGAGAACCTACTACTCTTCACTGGTAGTAAGAAGTTACTCTGAAATGGCCATGTATTCTTAGAGCATCAAATCACACACTGATTAGGAATTACATTTTTTGAAACTATATTGTTAAACATATTTTGCAGTTCTTTCTTGGTGATCTACCTTGTGGTGCAGGGCAAGGAAATTTTCTGTCATTGAATGTTAATGCTCTTGACTTTTTAAAGTGTAATACTTTTCCCTGTTATACGAATTTCTTTTTAATATTCACTTCCCATGATTTTTGTTCACTGGGCAGATTACACTGGTTGTGAATGTGTATTTTGATTTCTGAAATCAATCCTGCTTATTTTGTCCCAGCCTTGGTTATTAGCTTTGGCTGGTTAAGGTGGAAAGGCAGGTAATTCCTAAGTTTTAATTTTACCAGCCAGGTGCTGAATTTCCTGTATATATTTATGTCCACCAAATTTTTTTTTCAAGTGGGGAAGTAAAAATGAGGTAGTGAGGAACTGTGATGTCTTCCAGCATTTTATTAAGCATAATATTCTTTTTACTTCAGAATATATTGCTGTTCTGTAGACACAGGACTCTACTTCACATATAATTTGAGTAACATGTTTTCAGGCAAGGTCTGTGTATTTCTCAAATGGAAATTGTAGTATAGTTTAAAAAAAAAAAGTAACTTCATGTTTTACTATTTATAGTTTCATTTTGCTGAGTACCTACATATTTTTGTATTTGTATACACTGTTCAGATTAATGTCCCTGCCTCTTTTCCAATAGCTTTCTCTTTACATGGATAAGTTTGAAGAATTCCAGACCACCATGGCAAAAAGTAATGAGCTCTTTACAACTTTCAGGCAAGAAATGGAGAAGGTATTTATAAGATTACCTAGTTTCATAAAAAGTAATATAGAAATGCATGCTGTTAGCAGGTTGCATTTTAGATTTTAAGTATTTTCCTTTTCCTTCTAAAAATATAAAGAGTATTTTGATAATTTAATGTGGATCATAAGATAGGGTATAAGAATTACAGAAGAGAAATATAATTTTTTGCTGTATTTTGACATACTGAAGTAATACCTAAATGGTAATTTCAGTGTTTTACCAAATATTGGTTCTCATTCTCTTTGGCTGTGTTTGTTTTAAAACTTCTTTTTTTATTACTTGTACTTGAAAGTTGGTAGTCTGTTTCTTTTTAGACTTAATATTGTTTTCTTTGAATGCAGATTCTGTATTTGTGGGGTTGATTCTGTGCAGAAGCACTTTTCCAAAATAACTTGTTCCAACTGGACTTGGAAAGTAATGCTAAAAAGTCTAATTACTCATGTAAAAGCACCTATGTTGCAACACAAGCCACAAAATTAAATCTCTTATTTATCTTTTGTAGATGACAAAGAAGATTAAGAAACTGGAAAAGGAAACCATTGTGTGGCGTACAAAATGGGAAAACAACAACAAGGCTCTTCTGCAAATGGCTGAAGAGGTAATCATCTTTTGAGCAGCAGTGTAGTTCAGCTAGAGCCTGAGTCCTAGGGAATGTCATCTAGTTTTTCAGTTTTAGAGAACTGGAAGTAAGCCTCTTCTTGGATTGTCTGCATTATGTTTCCTGTTACTTAAGTTATTGTTGTCCTCAGGCATGGAATATGGAAGGCTGCTGTGTTAATCTAAGCTGATGGCACAAAAGTAAAAAATGGAGCCTCAGCATTGCACACTGTTTAATTGGTGGGATAATGTGTACAAAATCATACAAGCTCAAGGAATTGACTGTATTTCAATATGCTGGGCAAAGTTCAACGAGTGCTGTGATACAAATCTGTTTGAAATGCACAAGACTGACATGAAGTAACCCCCGTGCAAGAGATGGATTGCTTTCTTGCATTGCTGCTGCTTTTGAGGTCACCAAATGCCATTACTTACTTGTAGTCTGGCAGGAGCTGTGCAGTGCAGCTGTGCCTGCACTGTCTGGGGCCTGGCTCAGGTGTGTGAGGTCTGGCCTTGGCAAACTGCTTGGTTGAATAGGATCTGCTGTAATGCTGTTTATCTTTCCCTCCTTACAAGGAGCTAGTTAGGAGAGCCATGAGTATGGTGCACTCAGGCCTGGATTCTGGTGGTGGATTGTGGATTCCTTACTTCTTTGCCCTTCTCGTCTCTATAGTTGCCATTATTTGGGTTATAGTTGACAGCATTATGGGATTCCCTATTAGGGTCCTGGTTGATGCCCAGACCTAACTTACAGTTAGCATTAAGTGGTTATGTAGTTCTCATTGCTTGTTTTGAAAGACATCTATTGGCACTCCAGCTCATGGCCAGTGAAGTATTCTGAGGAAATTGGCTCTAGTTCAGCTGGAATTTGGCCTACAGGATTAATTAAGACTTAATATTCAGGATTAAATAGTGGTGATTCTTTTAATTAATTTAAGGAGAGAAAACGGTTGTGTCTCAGAGTTTTTATTTCCTTTGTCCTTCAGAAAACAGTAAGAGATAAAGAATACAAAGGCTTTCAAATAAAACTGGAGCGTTTGGAGAAGCTCTGCAGGGCCCTTCAGACGGAAAGGAACGAGCTGAATGAGAAGGTGGAAGTGCTCAAGGAGCAGGTTTCCCTTAGAGAAGCAGACGTGGATCTGGCTGTGCAGGTGTTGCAGTCCTGCACACTCAATTCCCACGAGGAGCTGGGAACTCCCATTGACACGGAACCAGGAATCCAACCCGGTGCGGAATCACGTGCGGGAAATAGCTCAGAAAAGACTGTCTCAACAAGTCCTGTTCCTGGCACTGAATCTGTAGACTAAAATGAAGTGTAAACACTGTATTGAGAGATATATTTTGTGTATAACTTTCTCTGTTGGTGGTAACTATTTGGTTTTGTGGTGAAAATTTTCTTACTTTTTCTACCATATCTGTATTTTCTTAGAACTACTGGACTTATGTGGTACAGGAAGCTGCATAGCAGCTTTAAATAGCTTAAACTATAAATTTTCCACAACTGTGTTGCACATCTGCCTCATTTTTTAAAAGAAAATATTTTTCCATAAAAGGATGCATGTGCGTTTCCTCCCCACAACACAAATCACTGTCATGGAAGACTGTGTACAGATCTAATATTGTTTGGGGACAACGGTGACAGCAGGTCACTTTTGTTTTAAAGAACAGCACTCTGGTTTCGTTCATTGATTTGCCACTCAGTATATGAAAGATTATCAGTTTTTCCAGTAAATTTATCTACATAAGGATGTCTAATGGCCAGTAAAAAAGTCAGCTTTCCCCTTATATATGTTTTCATATATATGAATGAAAAAGTAAAGGTCCAGAATATAGTAAAAGCTAAGTTTAAAGGGTTTTATGTACTTCGTGGTATGAAAAAACAGCTTTGAAATACATTAATTTGCAGCTGGTGAAACAGGGTGTACAGCTTTTTGCAGATGTCTCAGGGTTGTGTTGTAAAGGTCAGTTTGGACTATTTGCCCTACCTGTGAACATGTTAAATATAAATGTGTGGGAAGATGTACAGTGATGCTATCAAATGGGATTTTGCAGCTATGGAGCCTATTGCACAGGTATTGGTCATATCCTTCCCTCTTAGCTGCAGTGTGTCCACCACATGGTTATCCTGATTAAAGAAATCCATTCATGTCTGAGCAAACCTCTGGATTATCTGAAGAGCTGGTAAATAAGACACTCACTGTTGGAGTTGTGGAAGACAGGAGTCTGGCATATAGACTTGGTCTAATAGCCAGATATGCAACGTGTTTAAGTGTTAGTTAAGGCTGTACTGGTTATAATTGAACATAAAGATTCAGATACATCTCCTGAAGTAGAACATGGAATTTCCTGCACGTTCAACCTCAAAGCTGCACCAGTTGGCAGAGTGCTTTCCCAGTCAGGTTGTCTGGTAAAGATGGTACTTCACAATCTTACACTAGCATACCACAAGCAAAGACTCCTTGTTAACCTTAAAGCATACTGTATTTTCCTAGAAAATTTGATATCCACATTGTGACTTCTTTTCTAGAAAGGAGCTAGGACCAGCATTTATTTTTTGGCAAGGCAATGTGATCTAACTACAAGTTACCCCTAACTTTAGTTCTCTTGTATTTACCTTCTAGTTTTGGTTGCTGACATTTTAAGAAATATGAACATGTGTAGCCTTTTCTGGTACTTAAAGTTTTTTGCACTTACTTGGGAGGGGATTTCTGAATCAAGCACATCTCAAGGAGCTTCCCACCCCCATTGCCCTTGGCAGTTCAGTGGCTAAATTACTTGAATGTTCAGGCTGCACTGAGGTCCCAGTCCTTTTTCTGTAGTCATGCACGTTGAAATAACTTAGCTGTCTCGGAGAGGAAGGTTATATAAGGCCTAATACATGTGTTTTAGCTCATACCACTAAAAGGAACTGTGCAAAACTTACATTTCTGACATGGAGTAAATGGGAAGCTGGCCATCTTTCTCTTAGATTGTGTGGGTTTGGTGTTTGTGGTCCAAGCACAATGCAGGAATGAAAAGAAGGTATCAATGAGCAGTCAGTTAGGTTAGATTCAGAGCTTTGAATATATCAACCATATAGCATAAAAATAACTGGAAAGAAATATTTCAGACTGGCTGTTCAAATTGCTTGCTTTATAGAATCAAGCTTGAAAAAACAGTGTTGTGAGAACTGGTTTTCAGCTAACACTAAGTATGATGTAATTTTTCTGAGGAAGAGCGAAAGACTGTATCTGATGCATCATACCCTTGGCAAGGTAGGACATGCAATTCTCTGTTTTTACAATTTATTATTGGGACATTTGTATTCTGAAAAATTCCTTCTGTAGAGCTTGTTTTACATGGAGGCAAGAGGGAGTGTTTGGATCCTGCTGCAAGAATAAATTAAAGGGCTTTTTGAGAAACAACAGATGTATAGAACAGCAATACAAGTATCTGTCACTGGCTAAATATGTAAATGAAGCAGAATGCCCCAAGTGAAAGGCTTTTAGAACGGGGATATTTTCTCTGTTTTCTACCCTAAACATACCCTTATCATAGCAACTTATCTGGCCAAGGCAAGCTGTACTTTGCTTCCTGAAACCATTCAGCCAAGTTTCATGCATTGATTGGAAAGTATTGTTTTTAAAAAGAAATGCAAACCCGTGCTAGGGGTAAGCTCAGCACTGTCACTGATCTGCCATACTGCAGGCTATTGCACTGCCAGGCTGCAGCCAAAGGGGCTCCAGTTGGGTTTTTAAGTAACCTTGTATTACTGCCTTTCTCCCACTACTACAAACCATTTAACTTGGGATGTAAACTGATGTAGCCTGAGATGAGTGTGTCTGGTTGTCAAAACTGGGGCCTGATGGACAGTTTCACCATGATTAAGCAGCAAAAAGCTAAATTGTATGTGATTCAAGACCCAGATACATGTATACATACACACATGAGTTAGGGCTGTATCTGTATTGTTTTGTCCTTCCTTTCATTACACCTGGTTATGTTACAGTTCAATTCTCAGGTGTTGCAGAAAATCTACCTCTTTGGACTGTAGATGGAAATAACTGTGAAAAAAGTGATGCAGAAATCTAGTTTGTGCTAAACACACTGCTTTATTTTTACAACCCATGTCTGCTTTCATGAGGAAAAGTGATAAATGAACAGGCAGTCTTTGTTTTGCTTTTCAAAAACATTTTGTAGAGATTTTTCACTAATGTGAATCTGAAATTTTATCTACTCAATTCTGTATAGATTAAGTAAATAAGTATGCTTAATATATTGGACTCTGAGTTTTTCTTTAACATCACACTCATGTCTTCTAACTGCATCTGCTGAAACTGTATTTATTTGAGAAGTCAAGAGTGAAAATTAAAAGATGTGAAATTTGATTTCAAGCGTATTGTTGGAGTGAGCTGCCCTGGGAGGGGGCTGCTCTGGGGTCGTGGCAGTGCCTTGCACATTCCTGGTGGGAGCAGGGGGTGAGTAAGTGCTGCCCTCTGCTCACCTCACTTAAGGTGAGGGTCACTTGGGCCATGAAGGGCAGGAGATCTGGCTGAACCTGAGCCTGTTTTGAATTCTGCTCATGCCTTCTCTCTCCAAAAATGTATCCATCAAAGTTCAGTTGGGTGCACTGTAAAAAATGTGGGGATTTATG
Source organism: Oenanthe melanoleuca (assembly GCF_029582105.1). NCBI lineage: Eukaryota > Metazoa > Chordata > Aves > Passeriformes > Muscicapidae > Oenanthe > Oenanthe melanoleuca. Next base: position 95,795,591 of record NC_079333.1, read on the forward strand.
CTAAAAAATAAGGTTTCCTAGTAAGTTCATCAAGTGCTCCACTTTCTGTCATATTCCATGGGGTCATTTGTTCCTAATGGACACTCCCTTCTGGTTTCCTAATACTGAAAAGTATTCTATTTGCCTTTTTTGGTATATACTCTAACATGTGGCAACTTCCCTAAACTGAGTTTTGTTTTGGAACTAGTTTTGAGTTCAGTTTTCCTTTGTGTCTGTTTTTTCTAGGTAGCATTTGGAACTGCTCTACAACATAGTCAGATGTGCTCTATGACTCTTTGAAGATAGTATTAATTTTTTAATTTTAAATCTCAAACTTGTCTCCTCAAAGGTGCTGCCTCTGCTCCTGTGTAAGCACCTCTTTCTCTCCTTTCTTCCAGTGCATGCTGATACAGAGAACAAATCTGTTATTATTTCCTTGGATCTTCCCAATCTTCCTAAGTTCCTTTCAAAAACTGGTCAGAATTGCATGCTTTTGCTAGAGGGAAACTTGGTTGCAGTTAATAGCTGGGGATTTTAGCTTTTTCCTTTCTTTAATCAAGTGCTAAGTCTCTCCTGCTAATGCACATGCAAACGTATGCACACATTTGAGCTGTGCTTGTCTAGTGAAGAGCAGGTCTGAGGGAAGAACCTCTTTTCCCAGCAGCATTCTGAGCCCTCAAGGCAGGGCTCAAAATTGTGTTTGTAGTCTGAGATACTTTGTTTCAGACCTTTAGAAAGTTACTCCTCAGATATTTTTTGTTCCTTTCTTGTTTGGCTGGGTTGGTTTGTTTTTTGGTTTTTTGGGGTTTTTTTTAAGTTTTACATTTAAATTTTGATAATTCCACCTTTTTCTCCTTGTTTAGACATTCCTTCTTGAAGGAAGGTTGTATTTCCTTCTAACAGCCTAACTCAGCTTCATCTAACTGTGCTAGCTTTTACAGACCTTGCTGACTCTGGCACCCATTGAGACTGAGCTTTAAAGTAATTTAAGAATGCTGTGGTGCCCATGAAGACTTTATTTTAATTTCCTTTAGAACTGTTTGTTATCTTTTAGCTTTGGGGTTGCACATTGTTTTGGATTTCTTGTTTGAACAGGGATCTGGGCTGGGCTATCTCATGGACTGGGACACTTGAAACAGGCCTTTGTGTATTTCTAGATTATGCCAGAACACTGCTCCTAAAGCTCTACTTCAAGAAAGTAACCACATAGAGCCTTTACAAATTTAAATACCCAGTTGCATCTCATTTTCAAGCTGAGGAAATGAACTTAAGTCACTAATTTTTTTAACTTAATCTGAACACAGCCATGTGACAATGTAGTTCACTATTTATGTCCTGGTGTTAAGGGTCAAAATAACTACCTCAGTTCTGCCAAATCCATGATGATACTGGTATTTAATCTGTGTAATTTGTTGGAGTTGTTGGGTTGGTTTCTACCTTTTATGCCTATATTCATATAAAATCATTTGATCTTGGTTGTGCTGCCTGTTTTTTAAATCCTGCTCATCAAAGCTTTTGCTGGCTTTGTGCATCTGATGTTTCCTGCTGGGTGGTTACTGACTCTTCTCCTAACCCATTTCTCCAGAATATGGATTTTATGCACTGTTGATATTTTAAAAGAGCAACCATTGCCTTTTAAAGGGGAAGAATAGTTGAATTCTTAAAACATTGTTATCCATGTTTGACTCTGCTTGAACTGGGGGAAGCTTTGGGTTTGAAATTCACAGGACAGCAGCTGATGTTTAAAGAACTATGGAGAATCTACCCCACCAAACCTCTCAGTAGCCATAAAGCAGCATGTCAAACTGGGTGTTAGACTTAAATATTTGTTCCCTGTAGAGAGTTTACACAACTTTGTTCAGCTGGTGCTGTGCTGAAGTGAAGAGGCATCACATACACATGGAGGACAATAAAGTATAGTATGGATAATGGCATAAACTGTGTGGTTACCTAGGAAAAATTACCTGTTATCACACAGTTTATGTTCTCAAGAGTCTTGCATTTTACAATAAAACCAAATGCAGTTTTTTGTACACAGTAAAGGAAAACCCCAAACTTGCTTTTTCCACAATGAAGCAAAATGCAGCAATGTTATATGCCCTCTCATGTTTGTTGTTGTACAGTATCAGTCTTCCAAAATATTTCAATATCAGTTACACTTAATGCCTTGCAGCTCCTCACAAATACTGAGGAGTTGATAACCATCCCATTCTTAGGGAAAAGTGGGAACAAAAATTTGTGGTGCCCCTTGGCTTTATTGGCAATAAAAGACCACTCTGCCACAGTGCTGCTGCTCTCCAAAAGTGCTGGTGTGGTCTGACAAGAGCCTGGCTGAAGATTTTTATCATTCAACTTCCAGAAAACATGTCTGTTGAAATAAAACAGCTGGTTTAAAATACGGTTATACAGTTTCAGTGTCATTCATGCTGTATTTCAGTACAAAGAGGAAAGAATTTAGATTCTTTAGTGTAGGCTGAAAAGCTTTGAGAGAACAATACTGCAAAATTGCATCAAATACATAGGTGTTGAGAAGGAGGAAGTCATTCTAAACTGGCATTTTTTCACTTTAGATTCCCTTTTATAGTTTTCATTATACTTGGTCTTCTGGGAACAGCCAATCCAAAAAAGGTAAGTCTCAAAACTGTACACAGTTCCCTTGAAAAGAAAGGCCAATGAATGGAAAGCCTGATGCTAGTTCCTTTCCTCAGCATATAGAAACCTGCAGGAATAACACACTGAACTGAGTATATTGCATAAGTACACCTAAAAAGTAACTCTTGTCTAATGCAATAAATAAATATCTTGCTGGGGCCATTGTTTAGATTGACTGCTCTATTGCTTCTTTTTTTTTTTTTTTTTCAACTTCAACTTCCATTATATTTACTGCCACCAAAAAAGCAGTGCATAAGCAGTTATCTAGTTCCTGTGGGAGGCAACAGCTTTTAAAATCAAAATCTTATGGCATTCAGATAAATAGACTTCAATGTGATCATCTTCCAATGTTTCAGAACATGCTACTCAGGCATTAAAAAAATATTTTAAAAGAAACCTACTTGCAAATTAAAAACCATATCAGTTCCAGCACTGCATTCTCTGTAACAAAACTCTTTTAGCCAATAAGAGTTGACTCTCCTAATTAAATACTGGCTGCAGGCCTGAGCCATCTTAGAGCTGCCTAAAAAATATTGGTATGAGGTTGCTGCTACTGAGGGAAGCTGTTTTGGACTGAACACAGGTTTTGGAGAAAGAATCCAGACTTGGGGAAGAGAAAGCAGTGCAGGGGTTGGGTTTACAGCTGCACTTTGAAATGCAGGTACAGTTAATGAAATTTCGGTCTCATTTTGTTCCCTTATTAATTATCCCATCCTTTCAGCTGTAAGAGAGCAGATACTGACTGCATCTCTAGGCTCCAGGTGGCTGCTCCTCTGTGCTCTAGAGGGTATTAGGGCATGTGGGACATTCAAGGTACCACCAGTCACTGACCCTACAGATCCAGATCTGAGCTCTTAGCGATTCAGTAAAGAAAATCAAGAAGTGGCAAACTTTTCACATCAGTGTCAAAGAGGGACTTTTCACAAGTGCAGGGAGTGGTAATGCGTAATTTAGATTAGATATTAGGAAGAAAATCTTTGCTGTGTGGGTCATGAGGTAGGGGAACAGGTTGCCCAGAGAAGCTGTGGATGCCTTATCTTGAAGCCCCATCTGTGGAAGTGTCCAAGGACAGGGTGTATGGGGCTTGGAGCCCCAACCTGGTCTAGTGGAAGGTGTCCCTGCCCATGGCAGAGGGCTTGGCAAACCAAACCTATATTTAGAAAATGCATTAATTTCCATTTTCTGTGCATGGCATTTTAGGGTTTGTACACCCAGAATACCAGCAGGACCCAAGCACAGTCAATCAAGCAGTGGCCAAGTGTCCTTTGGCAGGTTTGACCTTTCATGCTGCTTAGCAAATCTGATCCACTTGTCACCTCTCTGCTGAAGTCAGCCTTCCAGAGGCATACTCAAGCTCTTTTGCACCTACCTGCATCACTTTAACAGGAACCATTATTGGAAAAGGTGTGGAGAGAAGTCTGTGCATGGTGACCCAGTGACTCCAAAGCAGGGGGATGCCCTGCTAACAGCAGGCAGGGAATTAAGAAGAAGTAGCATAAGAAAAACAAGAAGAACAATGGAGTTGCTACACTCCACTTTCCCTCTCCCATTCAGTTAGTTAAGGCAGTAAAAAGACTGTAGTGAACAGCCCCAATCATATTTCACACACAAATCTGGAATCACCAATTCTAGGGATGAGCTGTACTCTGTGTTGGTACCAAGCAGCCAGGAGGTCTCCTTGAAGTGAGCACTGAAGAGAACCTGCAGCAGAGAGGGGTCATGTCACAGAGCACTGCTCTATCTGCACCAGGAGGAGCCACCACCTTGCTCTCAGGGAAGTATTTCTGTTTTTCCAGAAAGCTGGGCCACTGCCATCTTCATTTCCTGCTTTTCAAGAGCTGTGTGTGTCAGAATGATAGTCAAAAAATGTAGGGCCTGACCAGAAACCACTTCTGAATTCAGTGTTTAATGCTTATCATGTGCTGTCACTTGCACTTCCCCAGCAGGACAGGGGAGAGAACAGGAAGAAAATCTCCTGGTACAGCTGGAGGAGTTTGAGAAGTGCTTGCCCCCTCCCTGACACAGGCCAATGCCCTGCCACCATCCCAGCAATGGCCACCACAAAAGGCCCTCTTCACCTTCCTCCACCCATTTTATTTATTGCTCACATGGCTGAAGTAAGGAATATCCCCTTGGCCAGTTGGGGTCAGCTGTCCCAGCTCATGCCCCTTCCCCCTAGCCAACAGTGTGCAAGCACTGCCCAGCAAGAGCCAAAGCACAGGTGCCTTATCAGCACCATTCCAGCCATGAATCCAAACCACAGCCCCGACACCACATCACTGCTTGGATGGACCTGCACTCATCCCAGCCAGAGCCAGCACAGGCAGCTGCAGATACACAGCTTGAGCCCAGTAATCTACTACTTGTTACAGTTCCAGTGGAGAGCAAGGTACCACATTTTCAGTATCAGCCACCACCATAATCTCCTTTTTTTTTTTTCAGCTTGAGAAGAAAGATCAGTACAGCCAGCAATTAATTTAATTAAGGTCTTAGGTAGCTAAGAGCTATAAACTCCACTTAGACACTCAGATTTGTCAGACTGCTCCAAATGTAATCCATCTGCTGTCTAGATCCATGATGAATATGGTGAAATTTTACTTCTATACAAGTAAAATTCTTGAGCTTTTCAGTCAGTCCAAGGTTTAGAAGCAAACAGTATATTTGTCTATTACTTGTTCAGACACTAATGCATTTTAGACAACTGCCCAATTGCACCACTTAACTAAAAAATGCAACAAGAAGGCTCTAACCATACACAATTCATTGAGAGGGCACTGGAGCCTTGGCACTTCAGAAAATGATAAAGGACAGTGCTTTTACCACCACCCAAAAAAATACCCCACAACACACAAACCCCACCAAAACAAACAAATAAAATCCAACCATTAATCACCCAAACACAAAGAAGTTACTTGAGTCTGCTCAAGATTAACTGGCTCTCCTCTTCCTATATCCATTTGCTTTGTGAAGAAGTCAAGTTATCTAGTCCAGGTTTTTTCTGCATGAAGACAACTCTCATCTTCCCAAACTTTGAACTGTTATAAACTAAAAAATACATAACTTTAGCACCAGGGAGCAATTACATTTATTCTATTACTGAATGCAAGAAGGTATTCAACAGTGCACATTAACCAAACCAAGCTTTTTTTTTTTTTTTTGCAATATAATTTATTTATGCAAAACCAATCCAAAACTGGTGTGTAAAAGTGAAAAGCTCTTCTTACCCATTAATAAAAAGTGGGGGGCTTTATACAGTTTCTATGTGTGAAGAGTGAGGATATGACCATTTTATTTACAGGAACACACTAAGTTGATTTACAAATATAGACAGAGGTATTAAGTCATCTTATTTTCTCTTAAGCTAATTGCTGTACAGTATGTAGCAGCTTAAAGTGCCCACAGATCCAAGGGTATCCCATGACAACTTGATTATACAAGTTTTTTGCTTAATTTGATTAGGAATATTCTTGTTTTGCTGTAATGCTTCTGCCCAGTGATTGGGAGGTTTTGGTTTGGTATTTGGGTTATTTTTTTTCCAGGGCTTTATGTATACAGTAATAATAGAATTTGACTATGTCATTTCCAGTAGTTCCTTAAAGAAGTTACATTCCTTAAGCTTCCAGTTCAGCTGCTGTTATCTCTAGTTCTTCATCACTATAAATGTTTTCTGCCTGAAGAAACAAAACATTACATTACAAATGATGCACACAACTGCTTAAAAGCAATCTTCTACACTTCATATAGAAGAAAACCTTGATAATGCCAATGTGGCACAGCCATCATCCCCACCTTGAAGGGATTTTTCTCCCTGCCCTTTCTTAAAGGCCTTCCAAACTTAGGAATGTGGCTACATACACAGTGTCTACATTTTGGCAGCTGCCTTCTTGCATTGCTCCATTTCAACAGCAAAAGCAGTAGCCATTTAACCACCAGCCCTTTTATGAGCATTTTATTTAGAATTATTTCAACCACAGTCTAAACACACAAAACAAGCACAGGCACTAAAAAAAGAAGCCTGACCTGTGAAACACATTTAAAGTCTGTTAGAGATTTTAAGTCAATTTATTCCCAAATTACTTTATTCCACATTTCTAAAGATAGCTGATCAATTTCCTGTAATGTAAAGTAATATGAACTAACTGGGGATTTAAAAGACATCCTGCTTTACAGCCAATATATGGGGGAGGGAGGGGCCATGAGTAAGTCCTGGCTAATATAGGATATAAGTTTGCAACTGCTTTATTAAGAATAAATCTTAATATTAATTAGCACCTAGGACTTGGAATCAAGGATTAACTAGCAGTTGATTTTATTCAAGTTGTTTTAGTCTTGGTTTTCTTTTTCAAGTCTTGCACTTTTTGATTAGATTAAGAAGTATATGGCACAGACAACTTTCAGGCCTTGAAGGCACAAGCTGCCCTAAGAAGAACAAGCCTTCTCAGTTTCATTTATACAACAAGCTTCAGAGTAACCCAAGAGCTGCTGTGACACTCACCACCTGCCAGATCTGCATTATGTTGTCCTCTGATACAGAACAGATTACCCAAGGCTCATTAGGATTCCAACTGAAGTCTGAGATTTTGGCAGTGTGTCCTCCATGAATAAACTGTTAAAAAAACCCCAGAACCTTCAGTAAGCCATTTCAACTCTAGAGAAATCTGTTAAAACTCAGGATTCTTAAGTTAAATTCATCATGCTAACAACTACTCAAAGAAAAACTTGCTACTAGAGATTCACAACAGACATAAGAAAGCTGTGTTCAACTGCTTCCCATTCACTGCTTAGGGACACAGATGCAGTTGCTGAGACAGCTTTTGAGATAAGAGTTCCTATTAATACAGCAACAACTGACATCCTCAAAATGGTCTCCTTACACACAGGGCTGGGCTGTGAAATCCAGCCATATTTCATTCTGATTATCTCTAAGAGCACTCACACAAGAAATTGGGAAACCTTCAGAACTGAAGGGAAGAAGTCTACAGCAAATTAGAGCAATGGATTGGAAAGCAGGAAGGTAAAAAGATTTATGAAGAGCTGCAGTTTTAGCAGAACAGTGACAATGATGCCTGGAAAGGCATCATCAAGACATCTCACTGCCACACAGCATGTCAGTACACTGAAACCTGAACAAAAGGTACCTACCAGCAGCTCAGGAGGCCCATCTTCTGCATCCTCTGCAGACTGCTCTTCTCCAATTTTGCTGTAAGAAAGTAAGTTTACTTTTTACTAAAATGATAGTTGCATTCTCTGTCAGCTTAACTGAACAGTTCCTGGCCTTTGTTTCCCATATTTGCAATTGGTGTGAAATTGGTGTGCACTGTGAAATATCTATAAGCACCAGGTATAAAACATCAAGTACATGGAGGCAAAAATCACTTACTGATGTGATGCCTAAAGATTTTTAGCCTTTTGCACATTTGAAGCTTAGTAGATTTTTAATATATAGTTGCATGATTTCCAGTGCTTTTCTTGCCCTTACTCACATTTTAGAATAATTAGTTAACTCTCCCTAACACATTCCTGAAATTCTTATTTTTAAGAACAATTTCTGACAAGGACACTTTGTTTTCCACCAGAAATTGAGAGACATAACAAGAAACAGGTCAAAGAAATTCCTGAACCAACATCAAAGGGGCAGACACAAGGGTGCTTTACTGGCCAATTGATCTCCTATTGGATGTACTGCTAGAGAAACTAATTAACCTTTTAAAAATTGCAGAAATTCTTTGTCATGCATACACAGCCATACTTGTGCACCTAAAAGCTTTCATTAAAGAACTGCTTTTTATCCTACCACTTTAACACTGTTGCAGCTTTTGTCTTGACTCTAGGCAACAAGTGGACAACAGAAAACAATCCTGTTAACAAGAAATCCAGATTGAAAAGTAACTTTAGATGTACTGTTTCTATTTATACCCAAAAGACTAGGCCTGAGGTAAGCAAGGAAAGTTAGAGAACAACACAAATTAAATCTTCCAAATAAAGCAGGCCTGCAGCCTTTTTTTAAACCATCTGTTGATACATACTAACAGAAAGGAATTGTTCCTCACCTTAGATCCCATATAATAAGGCGAGGATCAGTACCACTTGAAGCAAGAATGGTTTCATTGTGAGGGGACCAGTAAACCTATTGAAAGAAAACTTCAGTTGAGCAGTTACTGATTTCTAAAGCATATCCTGAATAACCAGCCCCTGGCCACTAATTTTTAACTCTACTATGTAAATCAGTTTCTTCCAGCATACAGGCCACCCAATAGTTCAAACAAACTGCTTTAGTCTGAAGTTTTTTCATACTGAACAGTCAACATTATTTCACTGTTACAGATTTACCATGTTTCATGACATGTGTCTAAAAATGACTCTTACTTGCACTTAATTAAATAGGCACAAAATTAGGTTTGAATCCAAATCCCCTCTACAGCACATTATTTTAGATAAACCTTCTACTTTTACTTAAAGTACTCATGAACATCCAGTATCTTTTTATCAGCAAGTTGTTGACTACTTAATTCAAAGTCAAGTGAGGAAAGGAAGAAATAAACTACACAGCACTGTCTGTAATTGTCAAACTCAACACAGTGAATTTTGGTTCAACAGATTCATTTGTGTTGCAAGAACACAAATCTACATGTTCTTGTCCAAACAGTACTCACTCCTCTTGGTTTTTTCTACAGGTTGTAAGTAGGTTGCCCACCTGAAAAATCTCATCCTTGTGAGACTCAAAAGAATGGAGTTTCAGCTTTAAGTTCCGAAGATCCCACAGAGCCACTGTCTGGGAGACACAAGCAACAAGAAACTGGTTTTACTATAATGGCTTTCACCTGCACTACTTAGGAATGTAAAGTATACACAAGTGAAAACCTTGTCAGCAGAGCCAGTTGCCAGAATGAACTCGCTGTAAGGATTGAAGGACAGACAGTTGACCTCGGCGGTGTGAGCATCTACTGCGTGACTCGGCCTGGACGTGGTGTTAGATCTTGTGTCCCAACTGTGGCAGTGAAGGGTTTGGGGAAGGGTTGGGGGCAAGGAGGAAAGAGGGGAAGCAAACAAACTTAAGTTTTTATAGAAAATTCTTTTTCACTACAGCTTTTATTACTAAGGTCAACACAACTCCCAAGCTAGTTTTCATTCCAAAACCTTCAGTATTTTGTGTCTGTTGTACATGAACAGCTTGCACCACGAAGCTGATGTACATATTAGTTACATCTTCTTTTCAAGTGCTGTGAACACATTAAATGGCATGTAGATTTCAGTGAATCTGCACCATCACCGATTGCCAAGAAGAGCTACATTAAATCACCCCAAAATTCAGACCTTTTTTTTTTATCCAAGTGCTGTGGACTAGGTCCATTGGCAGTTATGCTGTTTTGGTTTTTATCTTTTTTCTTTTGTATATTCTCTAATTTTTACACATACATTTGTAGCCTATTAGTGGCTAGTTTTCCTAGTAGTATTCCATGCCCTTTTCCTAGCCTAGGCAGGAAGACAAAACATATTCCAAGGGCCTCTATCCTATCTTGGTTTTCTCTGGCTACCAAGGTTGAAAACAGCTCATGGAGATACATTTTCATAATGAAAGTACAGCCACTACCAAGGCTGGTACTTGCCCCAGAGAAGGGGCTTGACCTGGGGTAATTGCACCAGCACTTGTGCTCCTACTTGGAGCTTTTTTTGCCAATTATACTAATTTACTAAACTTATAAAACTGTATCCGCCCCTATGGGGAGGTGGGCTTTTGTGGACATTCTTCCATAACTGCCCCAGAGGCCTCCAATAAAGATCCACTTTTATTTTACCCCCCATACTAAAATTATCTCAAAAGTGTATGTAATTTCATTTCTAGGTTGAAAAAAAAGCATCAGCAGGACACATCAGGCCCTACCCAAAAGTCTCCTAACTTACATCATAAGCTTCTGATCATCTGCCACGGATCCAAACAGAGACTCATGGAGCAGGTGCCATGCCACATCTTCCGCTACTGCAGAGTGCCCAGTAAAGATGGATTTTGCATCAACAATCTTGCCCTCTTTGGGTCCAGCACTTACATCCCATAAACACACCGTCTGTAAATAAGCCACATTCTGTTGAAATGCAGACTCTCTATCATCTTTCAAATAAATAATCAATCACATTCTACATAAAGAGACACTCCTGAAGCAGTTCTTTTCTTTTGAAAAAGAAGACTTCTTATGTTGGAGAAGATGAAACTGAGGAATCTTGCAAATATGAATGCTCAGATTCAGGGAATATAGAAACCATGAATGAAATTGAAATGAAAGCCACGTTTGAGATATCAAGCCCTAGTTACTAAATAACCAGGTACAAAATAGGATGGCTCACTGAAGCTAATCCACTCTTAATTAAACAATGCTTTTGGCCAGAGGGCAAGGCCAAAAGACACAAAAGACTAGCCAACAACACCCAAGGATTAGATCTTAGAGTTTAGAATGTCACATGCTATGCTAATGTGAGAATTCCTATAGGCTACATGCAAATGCTATAGAATTAGTATTTTGTACTAGATTGGTTCTTAAGGGATTAGAATATTCATGATGAAAATGGATTTATTGTGTTACAAACGGGAAGTCTCTCTCTTTCTCTTCCTTCTCTTTACTCCTTGCTCTTCTTCTCCCACTTCTCCTCTCCCTCTTCCATTACCCCAATACCCTTTTATCCCATTGCTCTCTTCTCCTCTTCTTCCTCTCTTTTCCTCTTCTCTTCCCCTCTTTACCTTCTTTACTCTCTCTCTCTACCCTCCCTCTTCTCTCTGTCTTTCCGTCCCTTTATCTCTTTAATCTGCACGTGGCTGTGCCGAGCAGCTCCTTGCAGACTCTCTTATAATAAACTGCAACTGTAGCTTTTAGCATTTACAGAGCGTCTGAGTCTTGTTCCACACATCCACCCTGATACAAAGAATCCAGGAGTCTCCCGCATTCTTATGCCATTAATGAGAGCTAAATTATCTGCAAGTTCAAGGCCCAAGGATTATTTAGAAGCAATTTACACTTTTAAAGTCCACAAAGAAATTTATGAACAATTAGTTATCAATCTTTGAGAGTCTTACTAATTTTTGTTCTTGGCCCAAACCAGGTTAAAGGACTTCTTCCAGCAAACAACTATAAAAACATCCATTCTTACAGCAAGAACCTTAAAAGGAACTCATGGTTGACTACAGCCTAAAGCCATCTCACAGCCTTTAGAAATGTAATTACAACACATGAGAGCCTTCCCACATAACACACAGCTGCACTAGGACAGATTTTCTCCAATTTTCTACTACAGCATAAATTAGGAAGAGTTGGGCTTTTTTAAACAGGGAAACAGATGTGGTTTTTACATGATCATCCGATGCACTGAGAAGATGTCCACTCAAATTTGAGTTCCATGATAAGCCATAGCCTTCCTTCTGGTGTCCTCTTAATCTAAGGTCAGGATTACACTCCCCACTTGGGTCTGCAAGATAAAAAATTCCTTTCATTTAGCATCTCCTTGCACATCAATCCATAGGAGGATCATTATCACCCAAAAATTTTGTTTCTGCTGCAATAATTATATTTTATAAATGAACCTCTTCAGAGAGTTCTGCTTCTTCCAAGATTCTTTTATGAAAGTGAGCATAACCAGGCAGTTAAAGTCATTGAAGATGTGGGCCTTCTCCTTTGGGTCCCAGAGCCCAGCAACTCTCTCCCCATCACAGTTAAAACACTAGTTTAGCCCTCTTTGACATGAGGCATTTTGCTCAGCTCCAAGGAGCCTGACCCACCTGGTTTTGAAGGCTGTTTAGTGTAGTCAAACAGCAGCACATCAGCAGAGGGTGTTTTTGTTGCAATGATGTGGGGGTTCTGTGGCATGTAACGGGCACGGTTCACTTCACCCTCGTGGTTAATTTTAATCTCCATCTCAATTTTGCCAGTCGCAGATCCAAAGCCACCAAATGCTACAGCTGTCAGAAAAATGTCAGTTTATCCCATCCGTTATTTTAGACTACTGTAGCAGCATTCCACAGCATCTTCCCTACTCTAAGAAACAGTTGTAGAACCTTACCAAACACAAGCAAAGTCTAGGAAAGACTCACATCGTGTAACACAACAGCATTAACGCTTTTGATATTTGGAATCATCTTTCAGAGCTTTAGTCCTAATTTGAGGTAGATGTGTACCAGTTTTCACCACAACTGAGAGCTGGTAGAAATTCTAGTAAGGATTGTGTATCAACGTTACCTAAGCACTTCTGAAACAAAGTTTCCTCTTTTTAGTTGTCTAGAATTAGTGTGGGCTGGTAAGTATAGGCCCACTTTTTGTATTTAACAGAAAATAAGAGTATCATTATCAGAACAACTGAAAGCAGTAATGATACTGCACAAACAGAACCTAAGAATGCTGCATACCCACCTCCTTTCTTGTTGTCAGACTGCAAAGCATCAAACTGATCATTGTTGGGAATCTGGACTCTGGCAACGACCAGGTGGTTCTGCTCATCAGACGTGTGTGTTCCCAAAATCAGCCAGTGCAGAGCATAATCCTTTCCTTCTGGCCTGTTTAGAGTAATAAATGTTGGAATAAAATTATGTGCTCAGTTTCAAAAGTTCCATGGCTTGTATCAATAACCCTGAAAAGCCAAATCTCTTCAGGGATCTAGAAAAAGAGACTCCCCCTAAGAGATCTTCCCTTTTGCTGCAAAGACTTGTGCAATAATGCAAACTGGACTCTGCCATGGGCAAACCAAAGACACAACCAGCAAGGCTTGAGTGAAAATACAAGGCAGTAAACATTGCCACTGTGGCTTGAAAGGGACAGTTACAGTTTGCACAGCAGTTAAAGGTGATGCCAATACCTACTTCAGTCTAATTTCCCTAGAGTCTCACAGCATTGATTTAGGACACAATCAATACTCCTTCCATAAAACATAAATCCTGAGGGGACAACCTATTTTAGTTACTTCTCTTGGAAGCTTTTATCAGTTATCCTAATTAGAATCAAATTTCTCATCTGGTGGTTGAATGCAACATCTAGTTAAAAGTGAACAGCTGGATGGATAGTGCCATTTATCTCTGAAAGGACAAATTTGAGCAGTAAAAACCAAGCAACCTCTGCATCCTGTAATGCAACAAGCTAATTATGTTGCCTCAATCCAAGCAATCCAGAATCATTTGGGAAATCATAAACTACCACAGTATTACTACACCACTTCCAAATGTAGAGGGGAAAAAAATACAGAGCCAAACAAGAAAGACAATACACATGCACTTACTTGCATCAGGAACAGGTGTCCCATCATGTCAGATGACAGACAAAGAAGCAGTCCTTGCCTTAAATGGCTTACATATTTTGACACTGGATAACTGGAAATACCAGGTTTTAAACTGAACATTAAGTCAATCTGCAAAATACGAGGCAAGCAGAAGTGTTCCTCATAAGGGCTCTACACCCTCAAACCCCCTCTGCATTTTCTCCATGCCATGATGAGTCAGCTCACATCTCTAAACATCATTCCCAAACATTCTGGTACACAAAATGAAGTGATCATCTAACCAACATATAAAACATTCCATATGCAAAGTGGAACTTTACATAAGAAGAAGACTGTCCTCTGATAACTGCATGAAGCTCACACATATTTTAAAATCTATCTAAATCCATGTTAGACCAGTCCTTGTCCACTACCTCAGTGGAGCCCTGAGTTGTTACTGCAACAATTTAAGTTCTGTAGTAGTTGTCACATGAACAGATTCTATCCCCATCTTCCTGATTCTTTAAGAAATTAAACTGAGCCCACAGTTTTTTCATAGGGGGTGGAAGAATGGAAAACTTCATCATGTGAATTCATCAATGAACCAAGGACAAAACCAGGATGCAAAGAACCAGTTTTAGAATATTCTCTTAAATAAGACCAGACTTAAAAGATACTGAGCTTATACCATACTATAGATACTGTAGCTTAGGCAGAAGCATATATATAGTGCATATGAGGATAAACAGTCTTAAAGAATGAGCTAATTCAGTAGATTTCTCGATCAGAATTAACTATAGATGAGGCCTAGATCTCTTATTTAGAAGCAAATTGAGAAATCTTTCTGTGCTCACACCTCACACCACCTTCTCCTCCTGCTAGGCTAATCTAGACTTCGGTTAAGTATCAACTTGTGACTTTTTTCCTCGATGCTTATGCACACCTGAAGCATTTTTAAAGCTGCAAGCAAAATGAGGAGCTACAAGATAACAAAGAGAAGTCTAACCCCAATTATTCACGTCTTGCATGGTTTTCATGCTCAAGTTACTCGGCCCACGCGGTTAACAGGGAAGGAGCCGTGGGCTCCACCCGTGTCTCACCTGGTCACTTCAGGCAGCCACTGCACCGTGAGGCTGGGCCACTCCAGGGCGTGCATCATCATCAGGTCGTACAGGAAGGGGGTGTTCTTCCTCCAGATCTTGAACTCCTCGCTGATGACACGCTCCTCCACCGCGTCCGCCGGCACTGCGGGAAGGAAGGGAATGAACGGACGGTGGAGGGGGTGAAGGGGGAGCAGCCCCGGCCGGGGCCCCACCGGGGGGTTACGGGGCAGGAGCGGGGGTCCCGCAGGGCCCTGGGGGCGGCCGGCGGGACGGGAGCTGCAGCCGGCCATCCCCGCTCCCACCTCCCGCGGAAACTCCTGTGGGAGGAACCCCGGAGCGGCCCAGCTGCGCTCCGCCATCCCGGGCACACGCACCCGCACACCCCACTGCCCGGCCGGGCACAGGGGCAGGCAGGGCGCTCCTACCGTCCTTGCTCGCCATGTCGGGAGAGACGCGGCGCCGCGAGGGAGCGGAGAGGAGGCGGCAGGGAGAAACGGAGAAGGTGGGAGAGGAAGAAGGGAGCGCGCACAGGAGCCCCTGGAAAGGTGTGTGGGCGAGCGGGCGGGAGAGAAAAGGGGCGAGATGGCACAGGGAGCCCCGGAACTGCGGAACCTTCCCAGTTCTGAGGGCCCTCGGCCCTGAAAAGGCTGCGGGGCCAGGGCGGGGCGGGACGGGGCGGGGCGAGGAGGGGCGGGGGAAGGCGGAGGCGGTGCCGGTGCTGAGGGAAGGCGGAGGTGGTGCCTGGGGAAGGCGGAGGCGGTGCCGAGGGAAGGCGGAGGCGGTGCCGATGGAAGAGGAGGCGGTGCCGGTGGAAGGCGGAGGCGGTGCTGAGGGAAGGCGGAGGCGGTGCTGAGGGAAGGCGGAGGCGGTGCTGAGGGAAGGCGGAGGCGGTGCCGAGGGAAGGCGGAGGCGGTGCTGAGGGAAGGCGGAGGCGGTGCCGAGGGAAGGCGGAGGCGGTGCCGATGGAAGGCGGAGGTGGTGCCTGGGGAAGGCGGAGGCCGTGCCGAGGGAGGGCAGAGGCGGTGCCGATGGAAGGCGGAGGCGGTGCCGAGGGAAGGCGGAGGCGGTGCTGAGGGAAGGCAGAGGCGGTGCCGATGGAAGGCGGAGGCGGTGCCGAGGGAAGGCGGAGGGGGTGCCGGTGCCGAGGGAAGGCGGAGGCGGTGCCTGGGGAAGGCGGAGGCGGTGCCGAGGGAAGGCGGAGGCGGTGCCGAGGGAAGGCGGAGGCGGCTGGGCTGGGCTGGGCTGGGCTGGCTGGGCTGGGCTGGGCTGGGCTGGGCTGGCTGGGCTGGGCTGGGCTGAGCTGGGCTGGGCTGGGCTGGGCTGGGCTGAGCTGGGCTGGGCTGGGCTGGGCTAGGCTGGGCTGGGCTGGGCTGGGCTTGGCTGGGCTGGCTGGGCTGGGCTGGGCTGGGCTGGGCTGGGCTGGGCTGGGCTGGGCTGGGCTAGGCTGGGCTGGGCTGGGCTGGGCTGGGCTGGGCTGGGCTGGGCTGGGCTGGGCTGGCTGGGCTGTGCTGGGCTGAGCTGGGCTGGGCTGGGCTGGGCTGGGCTGGGCTGGGCTGGGCTGCGCTGCGCTGCGCTGTGGCCGCGAGGTGGGGCTGTGGGTAAAGCAGCGCCTCCGAGGACACCTCTGTTAAGTATGTCTTACCTAAGGAGCCGTAAATCACCTTAAAAACTTGGGTATTAATCTTCCTTCGCAACTAGAAATGATAGAATCATTGAATGGTTTGGGTTGGAAGGGACCTTAAGGATCAGCTCGTTCCTATTTCCCTGTTGGGCAGGGATGCCTTCCACCAGACCAGGTAAATAAATCTGTAAGTAAAAATGGTTACAGTGGCCACAGCTGAATAGTTGCTGTTTTTTCAGCAATGGTGCAGAATATTGCTTAATTTTCTAGAAGAAATGTATGTTTGAACTATTTTTCGTTGTAGTTTTGGCATGGAAGGCACTGAACTGTATTTCGAACTGTCCGACACACAGGATCAGTGTTACCAGAGTTTTAAATTCTATCACTCTCTGATGGGGTCCGTGGTGGTGTCTCATACCTTGGCTTTGTTTGAGCAGCCACGTACAAATCAAACATATGGCCCTACCACCATCCAAATCAAACATTCAGCCTTACCACCATGCCTGCCCAGCCCTGCTGATCTCTCCTTTCAGCTGTCAGGAGACAAAATATTGTTTAAGGCCAACTTGATGGAGCTCTGAGCGACCTGTTCTAGTGGAAGGTGTCCTTGCCCTGGTCAGGGGCATTGTAACATTAATCCTTAAGGTCCCTTCCAACTCAAACCATTCTATGATTCTATGATTTGATTTAACTTCTTTCCATGAACAGCGCTTGCCTTAACCAGGGCAGATCTTTCTGGCAGCTAATAACATTTTCCAGAACAATAATGGAAATAGAGGCAGTTAAGAATCAGGTTGGATTCTCCCAAATGCCTTTAAATATTCAAAGGAACTTTTCGTCTTCAAATAGCATGTGTTTCCTGGCCATGTTGTGATTTACAGTCTTAAGATGAATCCTTGCTTCAGTGTTAACTCACAGAGATGAATCACTAAGGCTCATATGTCTGGAGTCCCAGAAGGGAAGGAAATCAACTCTGAAGTGGAGCTCACTGTGCTCAGCTATAGATGATGGCAGGAGAGAGAGGGAAACAGCCAAATAATAGCTGGCATTTAATTTTAATTTCCCCTCTGTGAGGATACTCTTCATAGACTGAGCCCTTTAGGGTCTGGACCCCAGTTTTTCAAGGAAGGAATCCAGTTCTGGAAAATGTTTATGTCTAGCAAAGGCAGGAGACTCCAAGGCTGGTAACAGCAGCCAAAGGTTGTAGCATGGGAATCAGGGAATAAGATTGAGGAAGACAGCCAGCTCTTCCAACTGGAAGCTTTTCCTAATAAACCATTGCCTTTCTGATCAGAGTGGTAAAAAACAGAAATCTTTTGGGAAGTTAAATAAGTATATATTAATCTTCTCCTTAACCTGCACAGATTGGAATTGTACCTATGCATGGCTTACTTATTTAAAATGGGAATCCTGTTCAATTGCATGGGAGCTGTACAGTAGTCATCTCCATAGGAGTGCATGAGTTAACACAGACACAGGGCCTTGTTCTGCCAGATGTGGCACCAGCTTCCCTTTGGCACTGCTTACTCGATGCTTTGGTGGTTGCTGCCAAGTATGTGTCTACTCCTACGAAGTGCTGAGGCCTTCCTAAAATTTTTCAGAGTGAAGACTGAACCTTTCAGAGCCTGTGTGTTGTTACAGAGCATTGATCACTTAAACTTCAGATAATGGATAAAGGAAATCTCTGTCAGGCTTCCTGGCTTTAAGTGACCTCTGTTAGCTCTCCCAGAAGGGTGATTATGTGTCCCCTTGAAAGATGAAGCACGTCTACACATTTGGCTGTGATGCTCTTCGTGATTTTGCTGTAAACAGCAGTATTTGTGGCCACAGCTTACCTGGAATATGATAGGGAAAATGTGAATAAGTTTTTAAAAATGATGGACAAAATTCTTCTTCAATGATGTCATGTAGGGCTTGGCTGAACTATAAATGAAGAATTGCTCCCCAACCCTCCACAAATTTTGGCCAACTCTGTTTAGGATCTGGAAATCAAGTTGGATTGTAATAGGTTCCAGAACTAGTACTAGCTTTGGTGGACAAAGCCTGTTACATCTAGATATCAAAATAGTTGGTAAGTGACCAGCACAGTTGTCTTCTCCTTGTTAACAATTACACTTGCACACAACCACATTTTCTTTTCATTTAAATCTGTGCACCAAAAATCCTGTTATTAAGTACTCTTCTCCCATTGAGATTTGTCATGGAAGAGACAATTTATAACACTACATCTATCAAAGACAGCACATCATTGCCTCTCATGTCTGCTATTTGCAATTCATTGGTATGGTCATGTCTGTGGCCACACATCTAAAAATGTATCCTTTGATTCCCACACTTTGTAAGGAAAGCAATTACCCGAGGCTGTTGTTCATCATTTACAGTATGTGTAAAATGCACCATAAATTAGTTCTGAAGTGAAAGAGTGACTTGAATCATAAGCTTCATTTTTATTAAGCTATACTTCTTTCAAACCTAAGCATCAAATATTGCATCTTCATTTCAGTAAAAAAAACAGTCTCCTGCATTCTCAATTGTATGTGCTGCATTGTGCTTCAAATTGCAGATATATTTATGAAGAATTATATGCCCTTGTTAATTTTAGCTTGAAGACATGTATGCTGATTTATTATTCTGCAAAGAATTAGCTGCCTTGCTGTTGCTTCTGTCTCTTATACATTATGCAGAGATGGTGGATGTTCTTAGCATAACTCAGCAAGTAGGTGTTGGTATTACTGTGAATGACCATCTCAGTCAGAAAATTGTGTAGAGTAAAACAAGTTTGCACAAAACCCCAAAACTTCTCATTGAAAGAGTAAAATAGATCCCCCAACAGTTACTATACTCTAATATATTTGCTCTCATTAAATAGTCTCAGTAGCCTGTTTGGAATAAGACATCATTTTTTAAAAACATGTAGATGAGAAAAGCACACTTCATTTTAATTGATGCAAACATTTACTCAGAATTTCTTGGAATGTGACCATACTTATTTTCCCCACTGCTCATCCAATATTTTTTTTTTATTTACCCAGCAATTATTATCTCCCCAGTATCAATCACACCTAACCAATATCCTGCTGTCACAAAAAATCTTGAGCTGCAGCCATATCTTGGACATGTTCTCTGTGACATGCACGTTGGGATTTGTCTAACGACAGCACGTCTCCGATAGTTCACAGCCGCGACTGTGTTTTACCCTGATGTGCAACATCTGTGTGCTGCACAGCCATGTGCAAATGGCAGCTTTATTTGCATTATTATTTATTTGCATTAAATAAAAAGCATTTATGGGCATGTCAGTACTTAGGAGAAAGCATTACTCACTGGGATTATATCCAGTGTTGTAGACAAATACTCCTCTTGCACCTTCTAGGTGGCATTGTTCCCACCATTGGGATGCTGTATGAGCTCAGGGTTTGGATAACTAGCACTGTTTGTCACACTTTCAGCTAACTGCTGTAGATTGTATTGAATTTCAAGCTGCAAATGAGAGGAAATCCTATAGCAGTCTTGTGGATTCCTTCAGTATTCAGGAATATAGAGTGTTTTACCTTTGAAGTGGAATATGTTTATTCTGTAAGGTACAAACCAAGCTTGTTCTATAACAAGTCCCTCATTCACCTCCCAAAGTAGCACTGCACTGAGCTAAGACTAATCCAACCCTGCTGAACGCTTTTTTGTTGCTTACATGGACATGGCAATATTCCCTCAACAACTAAGCTTGCTGGACTATTTCTGTGCTCTGTGATATTTGTTTAGCATTTTCTACACTTTTTTTTTTTTTAATAATTCCATGTAGAATAGCAGGTAGATTATCTGAGAAATAGATATCAATGTTTATGTAACTGGCTTGGTACACTTTTATTAATTTTGCAGAGTACTGAAACTGGTTGAATTACAGAAGAGCAGGGAAATGTAGTTTTTAACAAGTCATCTTATGAAACAGTGCTGCAATATGTGCTGTTTTTCATGCTATATTATTTCCAATATGTGTTTTCATTGTATAGTCTGCTGTAGCTGTGCAGTCTCTGGCCTGGACAGGTTATTACCCATATGTGGAGTTGCAGACCTGTAGGGATATTAAAAGAAATGGCAGAAAATATTTTGCTCAGCAGAAAATACTTTGGCTTTTTGATAGACGTAGCAGATATGCAAATTTTTATAACAAACAATCTATTTTATTAGAAGTACAAATGCCAACTGGGAAATTTTCAATGAAATTGAAGGAGAATTCTGACTTCTGAAGCTTCCAGCACTTGGCTTAATGGAGTTCCTTGTTGTTTGTTGCCTTGGCCTCTCTCTTTGTGATCTTGGAAGAACTTGGGGAGCACAAATTGGGTAGTTCCAAGTCTGTGTCTGGGTCACAGGAATCAGAGGAGACTGTAATCCAGACACTGCTGTTTTCAGTTATATGGAAAGGAGTCAAGGCAAACTGCTGCTCTCAATGATATGCACAGGAAAGTCTCAGCCTTT
Organism: Oenanthe melanoleuca; assembly: GCF_029582105.1. Lineage (NCBI taxonomy): Eukaryota > Metazoa > Chordata > Aves > Passeriformes > Muscicapidae > Oenanthe > Oenanthe melanoleuca. Next base: position 95,816,648 of record NC_079333.1, read on the forward strand.
CATGCCAAAGAAGGTGAAAGGGAGTTGTATATTATAATCCATTTCCTTTTCAACTTCCACTCTAGGGCTTAAAAGCCTCTGCAAGTATTCAAGTATGCAAGTATTCAGTGAAGGAAAGTGATCTCTGCTCTTGCCTTCTAATCTTTGGGAATGTCTCTCCCCACCTGAGCTGCCTGGCCTTCTTTTTCAGATACTTCTCTGAGGTCACCATATGGTTTCTCTCTGTATTCTTCACTCTTACTCTTTTGAGATTTGAAGCAATTAATAACAGAATTATCTTCAAGGTTCAGAATATCTCAGAGGTGAATCCATTGAGACAGGAACCATGCCAAGTTGTTTCAGCTCACTGATCCTGTTTTTTGTGGCAATGAAGATTTCTGTTTATGCTGTTTGATTTACTCAGTCATTATGGCAGAACACCCTCACGTGCAGTCTTTGGAAGCTCTAGAGATCTTGATTTTTATATTGTCTTCTTTCCAAGGGTTTGAAATACCAAGAACTACAGTCCTGTACACAGGTGCAGCTTTTTACTTTGAGAGGCGGAGGCTGGGGCCAGAGGAACTATGGATTCACAGTGTAGACATCATGTAAGGGAAGAAGGAACAGGCAGACAGATCTGCTGAGACCAGGCTGGTGGCTATTTATATTTCTGTAGTCAGTTCTAAAAGTGGTGGGTACCCAAGCAAATAAATGTTACTGCTGTTTCTGCTAGTTACTCCCAGTGGTGACTCAGCTGAAGTGGTGTAGCCACATATTCAGAAATGGGAGAAAAGGGGATTGTGGCATGGCCTTATTGTACCAGTACTTGACACATTCTTATATTCCCTGTGCACCAGTTCAATGTGCCTAATGCCATTTTGCTAAATATTTCAGAGGATATTTTTATGAACAGTTTGAGTCAAAGACCATAATAATATTAGCTGGTCTTCCCTCTTACTCACCACTCTTCTGCTCTGCCCAGTACTAATATTCACAAGATCAATGAGGAGCTGAATCAGATCCCCAGGGTAGCTGACTTTTGGGTTTTTTGCAGAGTTGATTTCAAGTCAGATGATCAGACTGGGCATACTCATTGCATATCTTCCTGGTTTTAAACCTAGCACCAAGGGGAGGACATGGCCATGGGCAAGAGCAGGGATGGTTCATTCAGATTCTGGTTTCAGATGATTGTGCACCAATTGTGAGACTGCACCATGGGCTATGCAAGTCAATAGTTGTAGCACTCTACTGCTGGTTCACTGCCAAGTCTGGAGTGTTCAGTTCTGTGAAACACCCAGCTAGGAGTATTGTCTCTCTGCCACTTGTCTGTCTTCTGCAGATGTAGAACCTGAGAAAGAAGGTGAAAACACCATTCACATGCTTTCATTTGCTGGCATGAGAGAAAAGTTTTAAAATTCCTAGTTAATTACTGGTATAAGCAGGATATATAATTAGGACTTCAGTGGGAGACAGCTGAGCTAAATACAAGTACAGGAACTCACATTATCATGGGACATCATTGAGACCTTATTTGACATGCATTTAAAATATTCTTCAAAGAAGTTTTCTTAAAGGAAAAGGGTTTAACAAAATTGCTGCTTTGCTGAGAGGCAGCACAACTGGATCAAATTTAAAACAACCTGAATTTTAAAAGCATCTTGTGATTTGAGATATTGCAGAGAGCCTCTTTAAAAGGTATCTGAGACTAAGAATCCATCAGCTGAGGAAATCCCTAGCACTAGGGGCTTTAGAAAAATCTAAGCTTTCATATTTGAATTATTTCTCCATACAGATGGAAACTAATGTAAACAAGGCCTAAGCAACTTGGCCAAAGTAATTTAGGAAATCAGAACTGCTGACTGCTAATACTAGCTCAGATTTCTAGCCCCATGCCCAGAATGCTAACGTTTGGCTTTAGTGTTTTGTCTTTCCATGATTCTCTGCTGTGAGTGCAGTGGGGCAGTGAGGGCAGAGCAGTGATAACTGTTAATATAACACCTCTGCCCTGTTTCTTAGGAAGGATCTGCTTTCTGCTGAGGCTTAGGGAGACCAGTATAGACTATATGATAACATATTTCTGTGTGAAAAGTCATTTTTGGCTATTTCTTACTTTAAAAACCATTGCACATGGGAAGTTCAGGAGGGTGTGAATAACCTCATTTTGTGTTTGTAGGAGTGACGCAGATGCAGTAGGTTGGATGTCAGAATGTCTCTGTTGTTAGTTATGTGTTACTGTTACATCTCCATGCCACAGGCACAGGGCAGCACCTCATTCTGTCAGCACTCTGCAGACACCAAAGGGAGATGCCAGTTATTGACCTGAAGATCTGTCCTTCTCTTGGATTCTGACAACAAGACATTTGGATACAGGAAGACGGGGCAGTGCAAGGTGGCAATTTTTAGTGAGCAAAATAAGCAGTTCTCATGGTTGCAACCTCCATGGCAGCAAAGAAAATATAGAAAGAGAGTTGAAATTTGAATTTGAAAGAGACACAATGTGGCTTTGTGAATACTTATGGGACAGCTGTGTCTGGATGAAACAAGCAAGTAAGAAAAAGGGGTAGATAACTTTTGAGATAAGTCTGGGTTGGTCAAATCTGGTAATTTGGTTGCCTCTCAAAGGAGTTGTTTCAGAACCCTGACTGCAAGTCTTGTGGGATTAACATTAACATTTTACTTTAGACCAGGAGTGAACTTTGAAGCAAACCTTGTGATTATCCCCACTTAGATCACTATGGTTTCCACTGCAGACTGGTCACAGAGCACTGATCACTGAATCCTTCTTCAGAGAAACTAAATCAGAGATATGTCCCACCTGCCAATGAAGGAGTCAGATATACAGAACCAGACAAAAGAGAATCTAAAATTATTAACACCCCCATCAAATATATTTAGCATGGAGTCAAGGTCCTCAAAAACAATTGTTTTACTCTACAGATCCACCTCTATTCCATGGTACTATTTGCAAGTGTTAGACATAAAGTACCTTGTTTTTTTGATATTTTTTGTTGAAAGGAATATAGATAGCTTTTTGGTAGACCTTTAAATGCTCTTTGCTTATATTTGTTAAACATGTTGGTATCTAATCATCTGTAATTCCTCAGTGGCATTTGCTTAGGTAGCATTATGTGCTCTGCAGTATTTGCAGTGAAATTGCACCAATTTCAGAGCAAAATATCTGGATTCACAGTAAGCATCTTCTAAGTTAAAATGATGTACTGAAGGTATATCTCCAATGCCTACTCAGCATTTTGGCAGTGGCACATATGGAAACACACAGTTAAAGATAGTGAAGGTCAGAAATTCTGTCTCAGGGGATTTTGACTTGAAATGTGAGAGTTTTAAAAAATATGTTACAGGTTTTAACACAACATTTGGAAATACTTTTCTCTCTTTCCCATGTGTGGCTATGGAGTCATTCATCAGTCTCTTCTCTCCACTTACTTGGCTCAGCAGTGGAAATATCTAGGGGCAGTATACTGTTGATCTTGTATGTGTTTTATTAAGGCCTAGCATGCTTTCAGATCCCACAGAAGAGTTCAGAAGAGATATATTCTGGTAACATGTTGAACACAAGAAGTTGAAGTGGGCTGAAATGTGGAAACACTCCCCAGTCTCCATACACTTAGAGAAAGTGAAGGGAAGAAATTACCACAGGTTGTTAAGGGGTAATGTAGCACATTCTCACAATCAACCACAGGGAAAAGGAGGGCCCCAGAGAAGTGAAACCTGGTTCTTCCCTCAGACTTTTCCTTGGCTGGTACAGCTACCCACAGCCTCTCCTGCAGTGAGGCATTTGTGTCTCTTAAGGCTTATGTATGGTCAGAGAGGGTGGGTCACAGAATAATCCCAGTTTCATTGGGACTGAACTGCTACAAGAATTAAGGATAATAAATTTCCCCCCCTTTCACCACAAATCCCAGGCACATTTATTTAACAAAGCTTTTGTAATGCAGTACAAGTAAGTAGCAACATGAGCATTTAGTAGCAAGGGGGAAAAAAAGTAATTCCAAAACTGAAAGCACAAAACTCACCTCCTAAGAAGGGATAAAAGAATACTAAACCCCATCAGGGTCAGGTCACACTTGTAATTCATTCTTAAGACTCAAAAATATGCCATGAAGACAATAAAGCTTTTTTAATATAACAGAATCCTTGAAATACATTTTATTTAAGTAGCATTTTTCTAAGTAACTGATAATGGCATTTACGTGTTGTTCACATAACAATGCAAAATCAAGTCTGTTGTCAAGACCTGTTCTGAATGGGGTAGGACAGCATGTAATAATAAGCCATGATGCCTGGGGTTTTTTTCAGACATCAGCTTGCCCCTCTTTTTTCTGGGATAACAGCAGCTTACAGGAAGCCTGAAGAAGTGCCAAAGTAGGTACTGTCTCAGAGGAAAATGAGAAATCAGCTGCTGCCATTCAAATCTTGCAAGGGTTGGGCAATAGAGAGGGTTTGGGAGCTGGTGCCGTACAGGAGGTCAAAGTTTTATTCAGGATTCTCATTTATTTGTGTTTAGAATGCAGCAGGACTTTGATAATGCCCATTAGGTGATCTTTCAGCACAAGACACAGACTACCAATGCATCTTTGACCCTTTCTGCTAAAAGAATCATGTTTGATCACTTCAGAAATTCTTACTGGCAGAGAGAACTTGTGTTAAAAGAGGACCAAAACCAATCCTTTTTTGGCACAGGTGTTGCTGCCAAGCAAAGTGAAAAGCAAAATAAGAGACTCCATGAAAATTGCTGAATATACTGCATAGCAACTAACATTTGGCTTATTGCATAGAGTAATGCTGAAATACGCACAGGGCTTACACAATTCTACAAACGAATTTTCTCATGGGAAAGTGAGGGCTAGAAGCAGCAGATATCTGTGCCATCAGCTGGGTAAGCCATGTCTAACTAAGCTTTACACCAGCAAGTGCTGTGGAGTTCTGTGCAAGTGGGCTATTGGCTATATTTCTAGATTTTTTTGAAGACAAGAAATGTTTGTGTTTGCGTGCATGTGCACATTGCTTTCCACCAAAATTGTCCTTTTCTCCCCAAAATGAAGCAGATTTGGAAAGAACAAGCAAAGGAATGTGGAAAAACACATCTCTCATAGCTAAAATGTGGTGCTTCTTGTGATGTCCTGCTTGTTTGCTGAAGGGTAAACTGAGAGAAAACGTCTGGGCCATTTTGCTCTACGCAGCTGTATGAAAATAGCATCTGCACTGACCACACCAATTCAGGATATTGATTTGCAAGAGTTTAACAGAGTTACCAGAGCCAGCTCTTTCTCTGCATAAGCAATCACGCCATAAATTTCCACCAAACTTGTCCGATTTCACTTTCAAAACCATTAACTAAGTCTGACTTGCTGTATATATTGGAAAATTCCATTCCACAATTACCCAAACTTGAAATTTCTGAAGGAAGTGTTGTGAGAACAGAATCAGAATTTGTGATCCATTCAGCTCAAGACCACAGCAAGTCCACAGCAAAGTATTACATAACTAGAGATAAATAGTCCTCATATGTTGTTAGTGCAATGAAAGACAATACAAGACCATAGGCAGACATGATTTTAATTTACAATTCCCTAAGTAAATTGATTTTACCCACTCACAATCCCATGCTCACATACTTGCAAGCACTAAGACGTGCATGCCTGACCAGTTTTGCCAGGATCACCTGTATGCCATGTAAGGCAGCAGCAAATAGCTTTCAGGTCCTCACTACATCTCTTGGGTTCCTCTCTGTGGATGGGTTTGGATAGTTTTTTAAACTCTCTAGGAATCAACTGTTATTATGGAACAATATTTTTGCTGAACAACCTTGTTTATTATTATCCCCCATAAATATTCAATAGGATTGCTACCTGTTCTGTTCTTTTTGACTATGGTCTGTGTCAGTGCTGAGATAACAGGGAGGGGAATGGCTCTTCCACTGTGCTGCAGCTTTGCTGCTTTGCTTTGTTGTTTCTTCTGGTGCTGTTGTGGATTTCCACCCAGACCAATTCTAGTATTTCTGTTACCTAGCTTTATACACTATAATGGCAAAAAAAAGTTTTTCCACCTTTTCCTGTAAAGAAACTTGCAATACATCTGAGCATACTTGGCTGAGGATCCGAGGCTATGACCCCAGAAAACTTTGAGCTGCATGCCAGATTTGGTCTCAAGTGCACTACCTCAAGGGACATAATTTGAGTGTAACTAATTATCACTCTGCAGTGAAGTCAACTGAACATCTTTTTAAATGCCTGGATACCTGCCTTTGACCCAAGTCTACTACTCCTGCTTTCTAACCAGTATTTCTCCTAATATCCCAAAGAAGAAGGTGGGTGAATGTTTCACAGCTTATATGAAAATACAAAGCTTATATGAAAAAATAATATGTTTAATTGTCAAAACTGAAACTCCCCCTCTCCCCAAACCAAGCATTCAAACTCAGTTCTTTCAGCAGGTCACTCAGGGTGCAAAAACATTTTAATGATGACTTGTAAATACATATTTCAATCTGTTTCTTCTTGCTGCATATATTCTGGGATGCAGATATGCTATGTCAGGTCAGCTGCAGATTAAAATGGAACATTTCATACATTGTCCCAAGTTCTCAATTTTTAGTGCACATGAAGAAATTTTGATAAAGACCTTTTAAAATCTATACTTCATTATTTTCTCCTAAGATTAGGCACACTAGGGTTTGACATTTTTTCAGTTATAGCAGGTTATTGATAATTTCAAACTGACATTCATTGTCTCTGAAAATATAGAGTATTCAGTTTAAATTGCAATAAATTTTAGTCACAAGACAGGAATTGTCAATATAAGAGACTTGCCTCTGAAAGATAGCCTGATGGAAAATGTTTTGTCATCTGGAATATGGGATTTGTTATCCTGGCTTGAATCAGTCTAGTGGAGCTCTGTCTCAACAAATGCATCTAGCCAAGCCAAAGGGAATAGTTTTTCTTTTATGATTCTTAGAAAGTTTTGGTTTATTTGATTAGATTTATATAAGTGACTTGCAAGCAATTAGTAGCCAACAAAATTATACAGCTGTTAAAAAGTGTTTTGCTGCAGCTAACTTGGCGATCAGCTGCAGAGTTTAACTCTGTATTTGTTCTCTTTGGTTTTGCAAAATTGTAGCTTAGGTCTTGGAAACACATTCAGTAAAGAAATAGCTGCAACAATGTAAATTGTTACTGACCAACTCCTAGTTGTCCTCCTGCCAGAGGCGAACAAAATCACATTTTCAATGTTCTCCTTTTTGGAATCAGTAGAGCAAAATGGTTCTTCAGCTACTTTACTGTGAAATCTAGTAGTTTAGTAAGAGAACCCAAATTACTGTGAGAGGCAGTTGATCCTGAGTTGCTAGATTTCATATGATATTGGCTTAGAATCACATAAATGTTACTTGTAAAAAATTTGGAAAATATAACTGGGCCTGGGCAGTGAGAAGAGTAAGGATTGGCAGCATCTTAAATCACTGCAACTGTTTCTGAAATGGAAAAACCCCACAATCCTTGGAATTCTAATCTGCCATCAGTAATTTCTGTACCACAGCTTTTTGTCATCCTTTACAAACCCCTTGAAAATGGTGATAAGAGTGTTCAGAATAGATACAATGCTCACTTACATCTGCTCCAGAAGTATGGCCATTAGTCACTCAGGAGATAAACTGGGGAAAAGCATTTCTCTTTTCCACCATATGGAAAAGGAGATACTATTTGATTTTTGCTTTGAAGTGCAGCTTTCAAAATACTGCATTAGAAAGTCTGCATGAAGAATAAAAGGCTAGAAGTTCACTGATTCTAAAATTTAACAGATGTTATGTTTTTGTCCCATAAATTGTCAGTTGTCCTCAATAAGAGGTATAAACATGTGTAAATCCCTAGGATTTAATAATTTGTAATTACTAGCATGTGAGGGCCATGAAACATCTTCACAGCAATGCAGCTAGGAGCAAAAAAGGTACCAGACCAAAGAAGCTTTGAGCTTCAGTGAAAAAATGAGGTGCTCTATTTCCCATTCAGCACCGTATATGCACAGCATAAAAGTCACAGAAAACTGAAGAGGAAAACTCTGAAAAGACTAGCAGTTATCTTCCACTGTATTTTTAGCATGGGATCATCGCCAGACAGCATCACTCAGCAGCCTCCCATAGTGTTCCTTGGTTCAGCCAGACAATCTGAAAGCCCAAAGAATGACTTTGCACTTGTGCTTGTACCAAGCAAGCTGCAGGAGGCTTTCCATCCTTGCTTAGCACAGTCAGTGGTACTAAGAGCTGTATTTGTCAACAGCTTTGTATTGCTCTCGGTATCATGCCAGTTATCCTTGCTCCTGAGGTTTCTGCTGGCAGCACTGTCCGTGCTAATGCTGCTAACAGCACTGCAGCTGAATCACTGACAGCAAAATCCTTCACAGTGCACCAAACTCAGGCTGACTCAAAATAGCAGAGATGCACTGTCATCAAAAAGTGCCTGCAAGTAGAAGAACTCTCATTAAACCTGGTCAAAAGCTTCCCAGTGGGACCAGCTCTGCATCTTGTATTTAACTTTGGTAGACAGTAAATTTATTTTTTTAATATAGTAGTTTTGTCTAGAAGGCTGCAGCTATTTGCAATATTCACAAATATACACAGTTGAGGGTGGAAATGTGAAAAAATTCTTAGTGGGAGATTTTTAGTGATGCTATAGTCAGACTATTCACCTTTCTGTCACCAGCTGTGGCATCATGGTCAAGTCACAGATCTCATGGCATCTTTTTCCTAAGACAAAGACAGAGGTATAACCTAAGTAAATGTACTGAAGGTAGTTTGAGACTAGCTAGACTATAGGAGATCATACACATAGATCAATAAAGGCTCCAAAGCCCATTTGAAAATTCAGGTAAACATTCAATGTGCTGGCCACCCCGAGATGCTGCAGCATCTTTTTCCAAACCACCTGCTGCCCATAAGTTCACTCTGGAGCGTCTCTGCAGGCTGCAGTCACACACTGATTGCAGTATGGACACATCATCAGTACTTTTAGTGGTCAAGTTCTCCACATAGGGGTGACTGGAAATCAGAAAGTATTTGTTAACATGGATTTTACATCCTCTGCCCAGGGGACTCTACTGACACATAACTGTTCTCAAATGTGTGGAATAACCGTGCCTTCTTCTGCTTTAGTATATTCAAATTTTCTAGTGAGTAATACACTAACAAACATTCTTAATTCTGTAGCAGTAGTTGTGCTGGAGTCCCTCTGAAGAACTAGGCTGCAAATTCTCACTCTGTTTTACTCCAGTCTTGTTTGCAGGTTCCCTGGTTAGAAGGAGGTAGTTCACTGTTATTTCTAGAATAGCCCCCAAAAAAATTTTAAATACCTTGACATGGCTTCTTCCACTTATCTCCCTCTCGAGAGACCCTGACTGAAGGCCTGTGGCTCTTCTGCTGGTAATTCAGGATCTTCTTTGCTGTAAGCCCTATCCCAGCTTTCCTGTCTGTGCAATTCATTAAATGCAGTGTTTACTACCCGATTAAGACATTTGCCTGCTTTCTCACACCCACCATTAGTAATATTTACATGCTGTGTGAGCTTTAGGGGCTTGCTTGAAAGCTGAGATGTTACTGGATCAGAGCAGACAGGTATTTTGGAGGAGAGCTGCAGGCTCTAACCTTGCTTCAGATCCCTGCAGTCTTCTCTACCAACAGAGAAGGAATCCATGCTTCCATCCACATCCTGCACTAGCCAGAGCCAAATTGGCACTCCTGCTCTGCAGCAATTAACCAAAGTGGCATCTCTTATGATGCTGCCAGTGAGACAGCAAAAGGATGTTAAATGCCTGCAGTTTATGCTCTGCCTCGGGGGTATGTGTTTGTGTGGGGAAGAATGCCAAGGATCTGCCTGGATCTTAATAAAACCATGCTCCAGCAGGTGTTTGGAACCACAGATAAGGTGTAGAACCACCCCAGGACACCAGCCCAGCTCATCCAGCTCTGAGGGGAACCCCAGTTACTCTCAGGAACACTCAGGAGAGTGTCCAGCACCACCTCATACTAAAAAATGGATAAAACACCTTGTATGTTGCAGTATGCAATTATAGCCATAGGTGTAAACAGGCATAATCTACTCTTTTTCACTGGCCACAAGCATCTGTGATCTATATACCCACAGAACTTTTTTACTTTGCATTATTTTTCAGAGTACTGAACTCAGGTGATTTTTATGTTGAAATTATTTAAAGAGTAAAAATAAACAAAAAGTTTTTAAAAATTATACTGAGCATTCTCTGGGTCTCAAATGGAAACAACATTGCTTTCCTCCCAAAACCCTCTCACTGCCCTTGACAGGAGGCAATTTGGTTTAATGAAGACACCCATACTTCAGTATAAAGGTGTCAAGTGAATTATTCATGAGCTCCTTTTTCTCCAAAGCATTTCAGCTACTTCATCTCATTGTAAAATTGCAAAAGAAAATTAAAGTTTTTTGTGAAAGTGCAGATGTTGCTTTGAAAAGCATGTGTTTAACAACTATTACTGGGAGGCAGTAACATCCTCAGCTTTTGCTGGTAAGTAGCAGAAGCAAAAGATCAACAGAATTGGGTAAAAAGATACACTGGAGAGAAATGAGCACAACTAATAGCATCAGCACTGTGAGGAAATCAATATTCAGATATTTTTTAGGTGCTTCATGTTCATAATATCTTGAGTATTGGAAAAAAGGAAGCAGCTGAGCTTTTATTTTCCTTCTGTATTCCTATTTCTTTTAACATGCAACTGTCCTTTACTGTGAGGAATTTTGTTACAGACCATCCCTGTCATTAGTGCAGTACGTTGATAGGTATCTTTACTCATGAGGAAACCAATACAGTCACCACTGCAATAGGCAAACACAACAGCCTACATTTCATCTGATTTGAGAGCTGAGATCCACACGGGCTGATTCAATTACAGAGTAGAATTCCCTCCAGCAGCCATGGGCCTTATTCGTGCCTCAGTGGCTACATAGTTACTTAAATTTCCACAGATGTGTAAAAGTGTTGCAAAAGAAAAGATAACTTTTTTTTCTTGGTGATATTTTAGTACTGTCAAAGTAGAAGCAAGCTGTATTTTGAAATATGGTTTAAAAATCACCATATCCTTAGAAGTCAGATCAGACTGCATATATCTGTGCCTATGCATATTCATACAGAGTAAGGCCACATCTACCACATTGCAGATAATCTGGTAAATGCCATCACTATTTAGCAAATATGGCTGAAAATTAAGGAACTTATTTTACCTTTCACTTTTCAACCTCTGTGCCCATAAAAGACTAGAAGTACATTGTGTAGTCTTTTTTTGATTGTGATATTTCCTAATTGTGAGGCTCTTTATTTCTTAAACTCTTTATTTTTAAATTTTTTTAGATGTTTTATCTAGAACAATATTAATACAATGGCATCTATTGTCAGATACAATTTTCAGTTATCAAACCAAAGCAACATATGCAAATGTGATCATAATCTTAAAGGTTCAAACTTAAAGATAAGAAAATATATATTCATAAAAAAATTACTCTCTTCAATGCGGAAGTAGATTTCAATTACTCCTAATTAATTCAGATACTGCTGAGATTGGTATTTGGTTTAATATAGCTGCCTTGCCAACTGCATGCTACTTTCTTCTTCCTGACCATGAATATTTTTCTCAGTATTAATTTAACTTATAGTGCAGAGTTTGGCTAATAGCTGCTGTGGAGGCTATAGTGCTTTCTCTCCCTGTAGCATAGAATGCTGAATTTCATAGATGATCCAGAGAAGCTACAAGCAAATGCTTTTTGAATTTGAGCAATATACATCTGCCCAGGATAAAACTTAAGGAAAGGAAAGAAGGATCAACAAGCTGATTCTTTTCCATCAGTAACCACTGAACTGCAGAAAGCAAGAAAAAAAAAACAAACCCTGAAAGTTCTGTAAAGGAAGAAGAAAACATTTCATTAATGTTATGAGATTGCCGTGCACTGGCTTGAGTGACTGCTGCATATAAGACCTAATGCTGGCATCTTCAAGCCTTCAGAAGAGAAGAACCTTTTTGATTAAAGCTTTCTGTCAATCTTGTGAAGACCAAAATTAGTGCTCCTATTGGTGAAAGTCTGCCAGCACCCAGGTATCCAGAAAAGAAAGAAGGGAAGCCACACTTGAAAATTTTGCTTCTGAAAATTCTTGGGTTTCTTGGGAGTTGGTTGGTTGGTTTGGTTTGATTTTTTTTTTTTTTTTTAAGCACGAGGAATGCTGATAACTGAATTACTTTCCATTTTCATATCTCTGCTGAGTTTTCTCAGGATAAGATAATTGGATTTTTCTGAATCTACAGGATCAAAGATTAATATAGTTGACATTAAAAAAATCCAGAAAGGAGAATCTGTCCTTCTTGCAGACTTCAGCATGTATAATATTTCTCACACAGTTTTGATTTGTAACTACTCCAAGCAGCAGACTCTCTGAACATCTGTTCACTGAATGTCCCAGAAGGACTGGTTTTCTATTGTGAATTTCAAGCATCTCTGATATTACCCTGCAATACCATAATCGTTTCTCTCCTTGCTGAAATGCCTTTAATGTGAATATCTTAGAAGATATATACTTGTCTGGAAGCTGATAATTACCTCTATGTTTTTTTAATTCTTACAAATCTTTTAAATATTGAAGGATTTTGCAGAATTCATACCCAGTCATCCTGCTTAGTTATTCTTTTTAGCTTTCCCTTTTGTTTGTATTTAATTTTCTTTCCATGGCATCTCTTATAACTGGAAAAGTTGTTTGACTTTTTAGATGATGACTTTTCATTTAGATGCCTGCTCAGAATGCACTGTTCCATGAAAGCCTCAATGACAATTCACTAAAATAGAAAATCATACTGAGATCAGGCCTCATCTGGCATGGTCATTTATTGCAAATCTATTACAGTGCTATCTATCTTACAGTAAATTTTTAGACCATTAACCAGCACATGCTTAACTTAGCAGCTGTGTGTAGCCCCATGTAAATTCAGTATTCTTTCATGGATTTTAAAGGTAAGCAAATGCAAAAAGATCTTGCTCAGGATTACCTGACTGTGTTTAAGTACCATGAGTTAGCACAAGAAACACGCAGTTGTGCTATAAAGCACAATATAATTTCTCTCCCCCTGCAAACCTCCCCCTCCATGCCATACTAGAAATAAGTGGTCTCTTCTGTAACTATATCAGAACATACATTTCATAAAATTGTATCTTATTTACCTTGAAAGGAAAAAAAACCAAACAAAAACTTAGCAAAGAAACCTCCAAAAGCCCTCCTACCAAAAAAAACCAACCAACCAACCAACCAACCAAAAAATCAAACCCCCTCAAGAAACAAAACCAAAAACCACCAAACCAGGATATATGAACAATTCTTACTCCTTCAAATTAACTACACTGCATGTTCATTAAATTATAACCAACATGTTGGAAATATTCCTCCCTTAAAATATGCACAGTTCTAAAAACTGCAAGTCTTGCCAAATGTTTATTATTTAAACTAAGTGCAAAGTACAACAGTGTTCAGAAATACAACTGTTCAAAAATGCTTGTCTGCTTGCTAGGAAAGAGGGTGCATATTTACTACAAATCCAGGGATTCCAGGAGCATGGGCTTTGCTTTTGAGCCGTGCTAGTTTGAAATGCTTCACCTGTGGCTTCTGCAGATCCCTTTGAGGTTTCCACAAGGCTACAAGGCATGGACACTTTTAATAGCTTGATATGCAAAAACATATCAAAAAACACCAGACATCCCTAGAAAATTTAATGTAGAACGGCAATCTTTCGTAAAACTTTTTGTCTCTAGCTTTGCTTTTTCAGAACAGGACTAATCCTGAGTTTCACTGCAGTGTTCCTACACCTGAACATAAGGGATTGAAATATTAATTATGAGCAGAATTGGAACGGTATTGTAGGAAATATTTGTAAACATCTAACTGACCAAGCACAAGAGAGTAGCTACACATCCTGTGGCCCAATTCCAATTGTCTTGCTAATATTAGGGCCAGGAGCAGTTGAGGTACCACACCCAGAGTAGTAAACAGGAAAGGCTACATCTATTGCTTTGTCCTGCAGTGCTGCGTGACAAGGGGAGACACAGGACATGTCCAGGAGAATCCATGCAGGCAAGGGGAGACACAGGATATGTCCAGGCAGATCCATGCATGCAAACCTGAGCTCTTCAGTGCTAATGCTCAGACAGGAGAAAGGTTGCACCAGTGGAGAGAGCTTAAACTCTGCCTAGCAGACATGTCTTTCTTTTTTTCTTTTTCTTTTTCTTTTCTTTTTATTTGGTCCCCCTCACCCTTTCAGAACATCTCAATACCCAACAATCTCACAAGAGATTGCCTGTATCTCACAGGAGATTGTCTGTATCTCACAAGACTGTATGATTTCAGTATGATTGTAGAATGCAGTATGATTGGAAAATGTTTTCTTCTACTACTACTAAAGGATGTCTGCAGGGTTGCACAGCAAATGTAGCAGAGGTAGAAGCAGTACCACACTTCTGAGTCTCACTAAGATATACTTCTCAGTCACAAGACTAATTTATCTTTCTTGCACACATCTCTCTTCACCATGATGAGATTTAATATCTCATCTCTGTACTGAATAATAATATGTCAGCTGTCAACTGCCTGGAATTCTTACACTGAAAAAATGCTGAATGTATATAAATGACAAATCAAATGGTACTCTAACAATATTTAGTCTTTGCCAGTACTGGCAATAAGAACATGTGTAACTAAAAGTATAAGATTTTTATAATAATTGACATGATATTGCTCAATAACACAAAAAGTATACATACACAGACTAGCCTTTATTTCAGGCCTGATTCTATTCCTGTTTTAAATTGTGGCTTTAGGTACCTCAGTATTAAACCTATGAAAGACTTTAAACATATTGCAAAGAATAGAAGCCATTTCTTTTCTCACATTGCTGTAAATTAGGAATACCTTCAGTGAAGTTGGTCTAGAGTGAGGAAGCAAGCTGGCAGTACTCTGTGGAGAGTGGGTCAGCCAGCCCTATTCCTTCCTGGAGTCTGCAAGCAGGAGACATGGTCTGAAGAGGGGTTTGGGGAGACTGTTGTGCTCTGTGCTGCAAGAGGCTCCCAGGAGAAAGCTGTTCCTGTGACCATGCCGTAAACCATTTGTGTTCTGTCTTCACTGGGGCCCAGGTCAAGTTAGGTAATCCATGTGAACCTCTCGGGTTCAACTCTGCAGTTCTGCCTTCCACATGGGAGAGAGGCACTGAATTGCCTCTCTGGTACCTTCCCCTGCTTGCTGGCTGCTGACCATGAACAGGCTGCTGATGTTTGGGCTGGCAGAGACATTGAGAGGCAAGATGTGGTCTGTGTTATTTTTTCTGTGTATCTCCTGTTCGTGGCTCTGACTGTCTGATGCTGTCCCTGCTATGGGAGGGCTTTACAAGAAAATGAGAAGACCTTCTCCTGTGCTGCAGAGAAAAAAAGCCTGATCCAAACCAACACCACTCAGGTCTCCCAGGTTTCTTATCTGAGAAAACAATATCCCAAGTATCTGTTGTGGACTTAGAGGGGTGGGAGAAGGGAAAGGAGGCTCCTACATGACGGTGTCAGAGTGGTTCTGCAGCCGGGCTGTGGCTGCACATCTCGGAGCTGCCCCACCAGCCCGTCGGTGCTCCTGAGCCCTGCCCCGCTGCCCTGCACCAGGCACAGCTGCCCAGCTCCGACAAACCCCACGCTGTGAGAGGCTGTGAAGAGGGGCTGGGGCATGGTGCCGTGGGTGAGGGAGATGCAGCTCTGGCTGCTGGGGAATATGAACCGGCTGTGGCTTTCTCCACCTTTGCATGAGGGATTTGAGAGCTGGAGGTTGCTATCAGATTGCAGCCCTGGCTGCTCTTACAGGGCCTTTTGCATAAAGAGCCACGCAGTGACAGTACAGCCCTTCTCAGGCTGATGCTGAATGAAAAGCTTTGTCATGTGCAGGTTACAAGCTTTACAGCACAGTGCACACTCCTGCTAAAGTGCCTGCCACGATACTTTCTGCAGCTGCAATGGTGTTGTTGTAGCTAGTTTTAGTCTGGGAAAATGAGTCATAAATAGAATTTATTGTTGATTTATTTCCACTGCCTGTACTAACAGCAGAAGCCAGAGTGAATTGCAGCTGATTTGTTTCTGTTTTATATTGAGTTCATGAATTAACTGAAGGACAAGGTGGACCGCTTGCTATGTTAAAATGTAACCAGGAAAATGGCATAAGGGCATATACTATTTGCCCAAAAGGAACTTATTTAGGTCGAAACTACATAGGAAACTTGAGACTGCAGTAGCAGCACTGAAAGCCCTTTATGATTGATAGGTTATCTCCTAACTGAGCACTTATTAGAATTTGTTTCCAAATCTGAAGGCAAAATTTTGAGTGGCACATTAGCTGCAGGACACACAGATGAGTAAAAAGTACAGTGATTTTTTACTTGTTATTTCTTCAAATGGAAAAAAATGCATTTTGCTTTGCATTCATGGCTTCATTGCAGTGATTAATGTCTCTATGCCTTTCTGTGATTATTTTTCACTTAGGAATGTGGTTACCAATAACAGATAGTTAAAAGAAACAAGCAATGATACATGACCTGCCACAAAAAGCACTAAGAAATTTTCTTTAATTATCGTCTGTGGTCTTATAATAGCCTGTTCTGCCTAACTTGTGTTTCTCTCCTTGTCCATGAGAATAGAGTTAACTTTCAGAATATATTGCAAGTTCTACATTTTATCCTGTGTGTGTGGGAGCAGACATTAATAAGTCTCCCTTTTATTTTTTTATGTATTTTGTAATTTTTATTTTTATCGTGTGGGACTTCCAGGATCACATAGGTTTTCCCTTGGCAGCATTTCTTGGTTCAGGCATCCAAGTGTCTGACGATAGGACCTTTAGAAATGATAACCCTGCAAAGTAAGGTTTGGTGTGTTCTGGTTGATACCTGGTGTTTGAATAGTTGCTGAAGACTTCGTGAATTTCCTAAGTTAAAACACAAGAGGAACGACTTGTTCAAGTGCTTGGTTTGTTGAGTGACTTTTGCTTCTATTGAATACAAAAGTAAGTGGATATTTCAAAACTAAAACTAAAAGAAAAACAAACATGCACCTAAAATGTTTCTCAATTTCACATGAAGCCATTATTTTAAAAGAAATAAACTGGAGGCACTATGATGGAAATCAATGGAAATGCAGCTGTACTTTTATGGAAAGTTACCTAAAAAGCACTGTACTTTTTTTGTCCTTGCTCTTGCAAAAATGTGTGCATGGGCTTTGTCTTCTGCCACTAAAGCTCACACTACAGGCATAAATCTTCATAAAAGGACATTATAAAAAGACTCTCTAAACACAACTAGTTGTGATATCATTTTGAATTACAAAGTGTTCCTGGAACCAAAAAACTGTACATACCAGTAAATCAAAACAATTCAAGTATTTATTGTTTGCTAGAAAAAATAATGTCAGTTATATAAACTGGATTGAAATTTGACTTATGAAAGTATAGCTTAGATCTGTGTGTGGTCCTCTTTCCCTCCTTCCCTCCTCTTCTCCCAACTAAGTAATATATGGATATTTGTCAAATACTTTATGATACAAACTCTAAGTCTCGATTATGTACTCAGTAGCTTACAGAAAGCAAACAGTTGCATCTTCCACAATGTACAGTTTATGCTGCCATCTAATTTTTGAAAACAATGAATTGTCAGAGTTGAAAACAGTTACTATTTCTGAGTCTTTTTCACTGAAGGTGTTAACAAGCAGAATAGGGAATCAAATTTTACAGTTCATTAAGCATTTCTCCTGTTTTTCTTAGAAACAAGATCTCTTCAAGTAAGCAACAATGCAAAGAAGAATATGAGTATTTGCATGCTGAATGTATACACTAAACAGCAAGCTTGCCAAGTATATTCCAAGCATGTCTGATATTATGGTCAGGAAACATGCCCCACCAGTTGCTTGCCCCATCAAAGTCTTCTTTGATTTTGCAAAGCAAGAAATAAAATGAATTGTTATGAGGAACAATGGGTGAGATTTACTTGAGCTGGTTTGGAAAAAGCTAATCACAGTTTTCCAGCCAACCATTTGCATGAGTTTCCAAAGCTTTACTTAGCGATATATGGAGTGTTTCCACTGTCAATGGAAAGCAGCTGCCAGCCAGATCTCATGGCTTCTGGACCAAGACAAGTCTGACATGATCTCAACCCTAAGACATGAGAAACAACACATGAATTTGAGTGACTAGTGTTTGGTTTTACTGTGCAAATAAAAATTCCCAGAATCTTCTAAATACTAAAATATTGGGAGAGTTTTTTTACTGGAGGTTATGTATTATGCCATATTATACATGACAATTTATACCAGTTTATATCCTGAACAAAAATGTACCTATTGTCCATATTACTGTTATTTCCATTAGCACATCTTTGGAAGTAGTATTTATTTTGTTGTTTTTTTTTTTTTTTCACTACGACCTCTGTCTCCCTCCCACACGTGATCACACAATTGTTTGCAGGACTGCTGCTGGCTGACTTCAGAGTAAGTAATTGCATTACTAGTTGGGTGGGGAGGGAAGGAGGACCACACACAGATCTAAGCCATATTTTGATAAGTCAGATTTCAAATCAGTTTACATTACTGACTATTTTCTCCAGCAAAAAATAAATACTTGGATTGTTCAGAGTCTGATACTGATATGTAGCATTTCTTAGTTGTAGGGAAGCTTTATAGCCTGAAATGATGGCACAGCTTCCATGTAAACAGGAAGGTTGAATCTCTCTTCCTATGATATTTGTATGGCTTTTGTTATCATTAAGTGCCTCTTAGTCTGAACTAATGTACCCTCACAAGAACTTTAAAGCACACAAAGGCCATAAATGTCATTGCACAAGGCGCACTGGACTGTACAGAAAGTGGCTCTGGCCCATGGGAGGGCATTCAAACTCCCCATAAGGAGTGGGTGCAGCAGAGTAAGTTGGTGTGGTTGGCACTGCTGAGTGCAGAACACCTGCAGGGAGCAGGCAGACACCTGAGCACCCCCTGTATTCCCCAAA
Organism: Oenanthe melanoleuca; assembly: GCF_029582105.1. NCBI lineage: Eukaryota > Metazoa > Chordata > Aves > Passeriformes > Muscicapidae > Oenanthe > Oenanthe melanoleuca. The sequence goes on from NC_079333.1 coordinate 95,835,711, forward strand.
GGGAATACAAACAGGGTGGTCAGCTCACACCTGGTGCAGCTCTAGGCTCACTTACTTTGCAGGCACAAGAGGCATGGATGTCCCTGCCTCCTCCCTCAGCTTATGGTGGTTCACTTCTTTCAGGTCTTGGAGACAACATGCTGGAGATAACACTGGGGTAGACTGGTTGTGAACACAGCCACTGTGTCATTTCTGATGAGAGTGGGCAGTATGGAGAGAGGAATGCAAGTTTTAAAGGTCCAGGAAGAAGATTAAATTGTCCAAACGAGAAAAAAAAAGTAGGTGTGTGTATTGGCAGTAAGAGGTGTGGCTGGTGAGACAGACTATTGTTTTCAGAACGGTGTGTGTTTCCAAAATCTTCCTGCCAGGGTCCACCTTAGAAACACTTTGAAGAATTGGTTGACATATCAACAAGGATCAAATGGTGTCTGCTGGAGTGTTGGCAAAGGGTGGATTTGTTGTGATGAGGCGTCACAAGTATTGAGCTGGTCAACTACAAAGGAGCATCTTCAGGCACAGGAAAATGCACAATTAGCACAAATCATTGACAGTGTTTTCTTTTGCTTGTGAGGATAACACCCCTGTTCAAGTTCAGCTGGAAGCCAGCTGTTCTTTCATAAGCTAGGTTGAAGATATTTTATCATGAGAGTCATATAGTTAAATTGGCAATAATTTGGTATGGCCCTCCATCCTCTCCACACGGCTGGCACCATTTCCTCAGAGCAGTACCTTGTACCTGGCTGGAGATACAGAAAAAGGCCAGTGACATCTTAGGACTCTCCAGGTGATGTACCTTGCAGTTGAGGGGTCATTCACGCTCTGATCTGCAGAGCCTTCTCTAGAGGACTTGCTTAATTTTTTTGAGCTACTACAGATACTTGTTATTTTAAGTTAGGCTACAAGACTCAGTTGCTGAAATAGTCTTGCCCTCCTGCATAACAATATGCTTTAAAATGAGAACATACCATAATAATCTTCTGTCCCTAAAAGAAAAAAATATTTCTCCATGACACTCCATCTTTAAACACAAGTATCAATTATTCACCTGCAATAGCTGTTATCTAACAACCCATACAGTGTTCTACACATTGAGAAGGCACAAACAGATCTTCATTTTTGATTAGAGGACTTAGAAGTTTGCATGTTTTGTGCAAGTGAGAAGAAGGCACAGATATGTGGTGTGAAGATGATAAAGTAGCTTAAAAAGTGATTTTAAAAAGAGGTAACAATGTTCAGTTAACAAGAACAGAAGTGATGAGGTAGTAATATTTTTTTTACTTTACAGGCCACAAATTAAACTATTTTCTAGTAAAAGTGTTATGTAAAATTATTACATCTGGATTTCATTTTTTTTTTCTGAATTAATAGTAAAGGAGCATATAAAAATTAAACCACATTGACTTCCCAAATGTTTTGCATTCAGGAACACAGGTCATAGCACTGGCCCGACATTGCTAATTGTACAGGATGGAAACAAACAAACAGCAGGTAGTCTGATTTCTCCTGGGCCACTCCATGTCTATGCACCAAAGCTGCAGTGTTGACTCCTCCGTGGGTCACAGACATTTACAAGGATCACCTTGTAAGTATCTGTGATTAGCTTATTCCTTGAATTTCCCCAAACAATTGCTGGGAAGGAAGGCTGCAGAAAGCAGTATGAGACACACAAACAACCTCCTGGCTGAGATGTACCCAGCCCTCCCAGCTCTTGACCTGCCTGACTTTTGAGGCGTTGCTCAACCTGTAAAGGGAACATTTACAGTGTCACTGCTGACAAAAGAGTAATAAAGAGGAATCTCGTCTCCATGAACAAGGGGCTCTTTGCCCTTCACGTTAAAGCAAAGACTATAGAGAACACGGTGAGATGCTTCTCTCAAACCGCCATGGCTAATGGACTACGGCTCACTGCCGGGTATCGAATTATGCCATTTCTTTTCTGTGGTGCCCACGTGGCACGTTCAGCAGCAGGTGGTACTTTGAAAAAGCTACTGCTGAGGGATGCCCCGTCCCTGGCAGTGTTCAAGGCCGCGTTGGATGGGGCACTGAGCAACCTGGTCTAGCGGGAGGTGTCCCTGCCCACGGCCGGGACTGGGAACGAGACGTTCCTTAAGGTCCCTTGCAATCCAAGCCATTCGGTGACTCTGCGATGGGGGGAGAAGCCCGCGTGCCGTCCCGCAGCGGGGCAGGAGCGGGGGCAGGAGCGGGAGGGGCGGCGGGCAGGGCAGAGGCGGGGCCGGCGGCGGCCGGGGCACTGCGGAGCCGGCGCGGCGCTCCCCGGGCGGGGGCTGCACCTTCGCCGCCGCAGCGCGGCCCCGCCCCCGGCCCCGCCACACCTCCCGTCCCACCCCCGGCCCCGCCACACCTCCCGTCCCCCCGGCCGTACCCCCGCTCCCCGGCGGCGCGGCACCCGCTGCCCCGCCGAGCGGCTGTGCCTGCGCCGCCCCGCCATGGAGCAGGGGCCGGCGGGGGGCTCCGGCTCCGCTGCTGCTGCTGCTGCCGCTGCCGGCACCGGGGGTCTGCTGCTGCCCCTGAGCGAGACCGAGCAGCAGCGCTACTCCGAGCTCTTCTCGCGGTGCTGCCCGCCCCCCGAGGCGGCCGCCGGGGGCAGCAGCGTGGGCGAGCTGTTCCGGGCCTCCCAGCTGCCCCCGGACACGCTGCACCAGGTGGGTCCGGGGCTCTCCGCTCCAGCTCCCCGGAGTGCGGCTGCGGACGGGTCGGGAGGTGCGGGACGGGACCTGCTCCCGCGGCCCTTGGGAGCGGGGCTGGCGCTGCCTCCGCCGGGAAGTTGGGGGCTGCGGGCGGGCCGGTGCCCCTGCGCTGCCCTGTCGGGGAGCGGGGCCGGTCCCGCCCGCAGCGGCGGTGCTGGCGCTGCTCCGTGCCCGCTCGCCGCCTCCGGGCTGCGCTGGCAGTGCCGGCGCTCCGCGGCGCTGCCCTCCGGCTGCGGGTGCGTGCGGGGCCGCCCGTGCGGGCTGCGCACCCGCGGGCTCTCCTGTCAGGTCGGTAGTGCCGTCGCCTTTCTCAAAAAGACCCGAAACTCATAAAGGCAGCTGTATGAAAGGACGTGACATGTGCTAAATTCCTGGTTTACCGCTGAGAGTTTTTTTCCTAAATATTGTTTTAGTGGAAAAAAAAAACCCCGCAGGTAACATGCTGTTGCGGTGTTTTGTGTCGGTTCTGGAGCGCGAATCCGAGGTGCCAAGTCCCGTCAGAGCAGCAGAGACCAGAGTGGTCCCCAGCAGGGGCTGTGAGGAGCAGCCCTCTGTTTTTTGAGGAAAAGCTTGTCCGGGGTGGGAGAAAGCTTCTGCCAGCCAGTTTCCAGGAACAGGGAGGAACCGGACTTGGGTCTTCTCCACCTGCGGATTAGTAATTCAACTAACACTCTATAGTTGCCTAATACTTTCTCAACAGACATGAGATATTCCTGTTTGTTTGTTTATTTATTTATTAATTTAACTTTTATTTTCAGGAATTTTGTTCTTCAACAGTTTTGCTTATCAAGCTGAGAAAAGTTATGTTGAAGTGGAGGTCATGTACCTGGGTGCTGCCCAAAGGTAGTGAACTCTACTGCTGTCCTGGTAGCTGGCAGTTCATCTCTTAATGAGTTATATAAATTCGAATTGCACTGGGAATTCTGAATGAAAATTGTGATTTCAAGGATATTTTTCTTCTTACTTGTGCTCTTTACCAAATTATTAAAACAAAAACCTTACCAAACACTGTATTACTACCTTATAATGAGCCACACTGTGACCTTGGTCTTGCAGATGAGTCAAGTGGTGAAAGTAGAGATTTTGCATAGATAGAGCACTTAGGAGTGTTCTTCTTCTTTCCTCTATTTGCAAAGAGGAAGAACAGGACATTTAATTTCAAATAGAAGGCTTATTTGAATAGCCATTTAGTTTTTCAAAGAACTATGGAAAAAACCTCTTATTTTGTTATATAGTTTCTTACCCTATCATTTAAGTGAAATTTATTATTATGCTATTATCATAGTATGTTTTCAGGGTCATTTTGGTACTAATGTGTGATTTAAGCCTGGAAATGCTGAGGTATTGATTTTGGTTTTGTTTTGGGGGGTTTTGTTTTTGAATTTGTTTGTTGGTTGGTTTTGACATTCTGGGGTTTTTTTTTACCATTTTAGATTATTTCCAGGTATATTTATGCTGTGGGGAGAGCATTACTGGCAAAGAAGCCTGTAATTGGCTTCAGAAATATTCAGATAATAAGGCCTGTGGGATCTGGGTCTGTTTATCTTTTTCCTTCCTTTCCTCCCCCTCTTGTTTATAGGGCACTAATCACAGTGGCATTCTGCTCTGCTGCTGGCATGCCTGTCCTCAGAACCCACCACTGTCAGGTATTCTTACATTTACTGAGACTTCAGGAAAAATGAATTAATGGAATAAGTTAAAAAAATAAGTTGTGAATTGGGATATTTTGATAGGGAAGATACCACAATATTGTTTGCGATATTTTTCTGGTGTATTGTCTTATTATATTCCAAAAATGCAATTTAATATTTTCACATTTAAAAAATGCTATCATTCTAACAGTTAGGGGAGAAATACACAGAGATTCCTGGTGTACATTTTCTGCTAGTACAGGAAGCACCTATTTTAGGCCAAGACGGCTCATTTGGGTTAAGATAACATGCTTTCTTTGAAATAATTTTTGAGTATGAATGTTTTTTGGGTTTTTTTTATGCTTTGTAAAATCCCCATCTGTCACTATTAGTGCTTTGTATACAGGCAGCATCCCTACTGACCGACTGAGAAATGGTCATGCTGAGTTTATTCATGTCAGAAATGGGGATATTTGGTTTGGAAACCAATTCTGCATTTCTACTAAGCAGAGCCTGCACAGTCCAGAAGGTACTTAACACCATTCTCTGGCCCTTGCATGGGCTATAGCAAGAGACAGTTATGGATGGTTTTGTAAGCAATGTGCAATTTGCAGCTTTTTATTCTCAAGGCATTCATTGAGGAGTGGTTTTACAGATCAGGATACTTCCAGAACTGACATTTAATGCCGTGGCATTCTCAAACCTGTGCTGTTGTCTTCAGCTGCACTTGTGTAATAAGTGAGATAAATCTTTGAGAAAGAAGGAGCTTTTCCTTATACTCTTTGTTTGAGATTTATTACTCATCAGGATGATACTCACAAGCATCACAGGAAATCTCCCTCTACTTCCTTACCTGTAATGGCAGGGTTTGCTGTCAAGACAGAAATCAGTGGGTGCATCCTAGATGGAGTAGTGCTGTTTGGGATGTCAGTTCCTAGAGGAAAAGCAGTGATGTGTGCTCTCAGCAAACAGGCAAGGGTTTGGTTTGGTTTAAAGGTTCATTGGCTTAATCCAAGAAGTTACATGGATGAAAGAGGCTAGGTAACAGAGAGCAGGTAGGGAATGCGAGAGCATGTGGCAGAAGAGGAAATGCTGGAATAAATGGAAAAAATCCAAGAGCAGCCGGGTCAGTCGGAGCAGATGGCGTGCACCCGAGAGTCCAGGGTCTTGCTAAGAATGAAGTGATTGAACACAGATTCATTACACCCAGGCTCATTAAAGCCAGCAATTCTGCTGGGCAGTAGGGTTCAGCAGAGCTTGTACTGATTTTGCTTTACTTACACACAGGATCAAACAATGAACTCAGCAAGAGTTATTTCAGTTCTGGAAAAAAGGTTGGAGTTAGCACTAAAATTAAAATCTCAGACACTTCATAGGACAGAGAAGGGCATGACAGGGGCAGAACAGCATGGGTTTTGTGGACTGTATAATCATACCTCCCCGGTGTACTGAAAGTCTTTGGCTAGACATATTGTGTGGTTAAAGACAGAGCCATTAAGATTGTATTTAAACTTGCACAAAGCCTATGGCAGACCTTTTACCAGGAGTATTTAAAGTAACTCTGCAAAATGTTTGTAATTATTTGCCTGAAAGTTCTATGCTAGGGTTTTTTTTATTTTTGTTTTTTACAGTATTTATGTTGATGGAAAAGGGGCAGACTAGTCATGCAACATGCACTTATGCAGACTGTCAGAATTAGAAGAAATTCATCAGCATCTGCTGCTTTATTTATATATATACGTGTTGATGAGGTTGAAAATTATTTCCTCTATGCTTTAGGTTTGTAACAAAGGGGAAAAGTACTGAATTTGTACAAAGATAAAATAAATTCTGAAAAAAGTAAATGTTTTAGACTCACTGGAACCACAAAAGCATTGGTGATCCCACAGTGTGCTTTGTTACATAGATCAATATCAGTAGCCCTGACAAAGGGAAACAGCAGAGGTGTGGGAGGAAGGCAGGAGGCACCACTGTTGGCCATCAGTGGGTGACTAAAACATGCCCATGTGGGCAAACTTGGGTGTTTGGGCCAATTCCTTGGAAGATCTGTTGGACAGTACACCTTCAATGTATTGGGATGTCAGTGCTCCACCCTGACAGCTGTGCCAGGTGCTGACCATGGCTGGTTTGCCCTGTCTCATTTGGGGCAGTTGACTTGTGACCCTTTTTGAAGCAAGTACATACAGCCTCTGCTGCTTGAGTCTGGGACCCCAAGTGTGTTTGTTGTGGGTGCCAATTAACAATAGGCTGATGTCTGCAGGCATCTCAGATACAATAAAGCCTTACAGCATCACTGCCCTCTGATCAGCAAAGGAGAGGTACCTTGTGCTGGTTTTGATATTTTGATATTGATATGTTTGTTGATATTACTATTGTCTCTGAATATTTTGTCTTAAGAAATTGAGAAGCAGAATTTGACTCAAGATTTACACTAAAATGCTTATTTATTTTCATTAGTTTCTGACTTATTTGATTAATTCTCACTTGGGTTGTCTGACAGTATCTTTAATTCTCACTTTTATAAACCTTAATCTTATTTGTGGACTTGGCACTATCAGCACAGAGATCCAATTCTCTTAAGAAAATGCATTCTTTCCTCTGCAAACGAACACAGTGTGTTATTTTGAGCTCCAAGGATGACAAGTACTAATTGTGTGATGCTGGAGCTGTACAGGCACTGCATTTTTTAGCCAGACTCTCCTTCCAGCACTGTGTGAATAGGGAACACAGACAAACGGTCGTGCTTTTCTTCCACAGACTTCGTGAGTTAACTTGTGTTTATTGTGCCTTGTCTCTATAGTTACAACTCTACACTTTAACTGTATTGCGTTCAAAAAACAGAAGTGTGAATAGATTAAAAAAAAATGTTTACGTTTATATTTCTTTGGGAAAAAAAGCCTGTAAGGATTTGCTTTGTGAAATTTATTTTTCTTAATTCTGTAAGTATAAATTATTACCTGCATGATCGCTGGGGTGGAACTATCTGCTTCGAACAGGCAGAAAAGAAAAAGAGCTGTGGCAGCTACCATGAGAGCTGTTTGAGTGAGGAAAATCTGGATTCAGTGTTACTTTACAAAAATAAAGTTCACTCTGTTGCAGCTGTTGACAGAACGTGGCATTATGCTTGTACTGGCTGTGTGATTTTGCTGAGTGAACAGTTGGTCCATCATAAAGTGGTGTTAGAGGGAAGTTGCATCCTACTGACGTCTTTGAGTCAGGAAGAAACAAAAGCGTGGTACAACATCATGTTAGCAGTGCAGCAAGAGCAGGAAAGGGAAACTGGCATTTCAGTATCAGTGCTTCTGGCCACCATCTCCTAAGTTGTCGTTGCCTTTCTAGAGTCACAGGCAAACTTATGTTTATGTAAGTAGGAAAATGAAATACCCAGATGTAAAAGCTACAGTAGCATTGTTACTAAGAAAATGCCTAAATTGCAACAAAGTAAAGGGTGAAACTTCACCTGGAGCTATCTTGCTGATGTGTTCCATTAAGAAAATAAAATGGAGGTCTTAATACAACTTTAAACTATTTTTTATGATGTAAACTATAACTTCATAGTCACTGCTTACAAGATGAGTAGTTTTGAGTGCCTCTGTGTTGACATACACTGTAGATGATTTGTAGAAGCCATTCCTTCCAAGTGTTTCAAATCACACTGTAAAACAGTCTCTTGGACCTGCTTGTCACAGACATCCAGTGGGATGGTCAGAATTAGTCAGGTCAGGGCCTGCAGCCTTCAGTAATTAACCCTCATAACAGCCAATTGTCAATTATTTAATTTCCCAAGAAAATAATGCTTTGGTGTGCCAGTGATTTAAAATAATACAGAAGGGATGAGGGAAAAAGATCCTTTGGGTTGAAAAAGAGTTAACTTCGTGAGAGGTTGCTGCAGTATGAAGCAGGGACAATGAAGAATGGTTTTCATTTTTATGTTTTCAGTAAGTGGTTTTGTCATGATACTTACATAAATGCAGTGGGGTTCACCAAACCTCAGAGTATAACCTCTTCTAGTCTTGTGTATATCTACAGCAATCTGCTGTCAGTATTGTGATGTTATACACAGATTGATGATGTTGCCACAGTCTGGTTGCAAAGGAGAGGTTGAACACAGTTCACTTCAGTGGCTGAATCTGGCTCAAGCACTCCTTGTGAAGGAGGGATGGTAAAAAGTCTGAAAACATGCATTCAGCTGAGCTGAAAAACTTAGCCAGGATAGATTCATGAAAGATGGAACAAGCATTTCTTGGGCAAGGAATTAGGATAAATGACCTATTTAAATTTAAAATAATAATATTTGAGAAATACATCTGATATAATATTTGTAAAGCAAGATTCTTGGGAGTATTCATGTCTAAACATACCAATGGTATGGTAAAATAAAACATTAATGAGCCATATGTGCTAGTTCAACTTTTGAGACAATCAAACAGTTTCACAGCTGAGTTAGTGGATAATTAACTAGAAAAGGTTGGCAGAGTAGAAAATCAACTGGGGACAAATAGTAATCCCCTCTTCCTGAACAGAGGGAATATTTTCTTTATCCATTGTATTCAGCAGCAGTATTGGGTGACACTGCATAAAACTGAGAGCTCTGTAGGGAATAACTTTTTTTTTGTTTATAATTATTTTTAAATATTTTAAAATTTATTTTTTGTAATCCTGCCTTTTAGATATGATGATGAGATAGAAGGATGTGGTGGGATGAGATCCATTAGTTCTGTGATCTGGTAGGACATAGTGACCAGAAATAATCAACTAAATCATTAACTGCAAATTATACTTACCTCATTTATCAAAGTGTTTAAAAGGCAAAATGTGTTTATAAAGTTTCAAATCTTTGTATATATATGAAATGTGTAGCTTTTGGTTTTTTAGCAGATGAAAACTGTATTTTTAAATGAATTCCAGTTTTCAGCTAAATTTAACTTTGCATATATCAGACATAGCCACACAAGTAGATGTGTCTCTTATTAACGATTATGATGGAGCAAAGTTCTTATAAAATAAGAATTAAGATGTATATTGGGTGATGTGGTTGCTCAAATATATTTTAAATTATTGCTTTTTTTTTCAGAGCAAAAACATTATCATTTTTTTTTTAAAAAGTAAAAGTCTTGTTTTAATGATGACCAACTAACAAGGCAGGTCTTTATCTAGATAATTATGAAATTAAGGTCCTATCTCTTTGGACTTAAATAATGTTTTAAATAGCTTATTGTTCCAAAAATCTGCCCTGCACATACCAAAGTTCAGACACTTGGTGCTGCCAGTTGTTTCAGACTGGGGGCTATGTTTGCAGTGGGGTGTTGAAGATACTTCTCTGTACTCTGGGCACTCTCTGGTCTGGAACAGGCTGCTTAGAACCACTCTGAGGTTACACAGTGGCTGCCTGTTAAATCATCTCTTGTGCCTGCTGGAGCCATGCAGGCCTTTATAATGAGCACACATTGCTGAGCAGAGCTACAGGACAGCCCCATGTTCAGCACTGCAAAAAAAGGGAGGGGGTCTTGAGTAACTTTTGATAGCTTGACTAACAGAGCACATCTTCAGCGTTTTCTTCTGCTTTATTTTTTAGGATTTTTTCCTGCCCTGCAGTACTTCCCCCATCCAAAAAAGCTGCAAATACTGGTTCTAGTATTTTAGCCCTGCACCTGTGTAGTCCTCCAGTCTGAATGTGTAGGACTGGGTTGGTCCCCTGCACTGTCAGGAAGTGGTGGGGATGTGCTCCTTTAGGCCAAGCCATAATAAAATGCTGGATTTGGGCCTCATAATTCCCACTGGCTTGGTGGCACTGAAAATTTAGTGTCTGCTAATGGGAAACACTTGGCTGAGCTTGAATTCAAACTGTCTGAACGTGGTCCATGGTGTGTGCTTGCTCACTCCGGTGTGAGTCATGAAGCTGAATTCTACTTTCAATAGCAAATGTCTCTAGCATTACTTTATTATTATGATTATAAATTTCAAGTGTTTTTTTGGCCTGAGCCTTTCAAATTAATTTACCTTTTTAAAAAATCCTTTCTTTTTCTTCAAGTCTCTTTCCACACCAAGAAACATTAGATCAGCTTTGGCATAGGCAACATTTCACATTTCATGCATTATTTACTTCTGGCATAATTTACACAATGATGTCCTATGGAAGCCAAGATGATGGTATTCGGAACAAAACAATGTGTCTAATCATTTGCAAAACAGGGTGACTGCTGTGGGCTAACAAACAGTCAGAATTATTTTGTTGTGAACAGTAACAGCAGTGAAGCAGCAAAAGGTGAAGTACTTTGAGATTCCAAATGCCAAAAATAAGAATAAAAGGGGAGAGAGGCCAAAACTCAATTGTGTGATTCTGTATATATTTAATTTTTTTTGCTTTCCCTCCTCTGAATAATTGCTATCATTATAAGAACATCTATATATTTTAATAGCCATAGCTTATTTTTCCTTTACTGTGTACAGATAGAATTGCAAATGCAAATTGTTGTAGAAAATGTGTCATAAATGCTGGCATACTGTGCATGTGCACTGGAGACTGTGTCAACTCTAGTGTTGATGTTTTGAAATCCTGTGCTCTTTAGCTGAATTGAGAACAAACTCTTGATTTGGACACAAACAAATAGGTTGTCACTGACTGAAGGATGCATTTCTGCACATAAGGTGCAAGCGTGTTGGGTGAGGTAGTGATAATTTTAGTGTTTTGTTTAGTGGTGTGGAAGAGAAAGAATTTAACCTGCTTTTCCACAAGATTTGTTGATTCCAGCTAGAGGTGAACTGGATATAAGATCAAGGAAGGGCAGGAAGTGTCTTCAGCATACACCACGTGCAATGGAATTAGCAGCAAGGGTGCATCTTCGGTTAAGAAAACTTTTGACAGCTTTTCAGTCTTAGAAAAATAGTTCATAACTGTCAATAAAAGAAGAGTTTTAATAAATGTTATTAATTAAGATGACTGCACAACTGCAAAACACAAGGTTTTGTATATTTGCTGCATTGCCTTTAAAAGGACCTGCTATAGTTGAATGCACTAGGGAAGTGAACTCAGGAAACATGTCACATATGATTAAATAGGAGAGGTACAGGAAGCATCAAGGTTTTATTGGGGCAGCCAGTCCAAAAAATCAAATAACAGTAACTGTGGAAGAAAGAGGGAAAAAAAAAAAAAATTGATGGAGTGGTACATATGTCTGTAAGAGATTTGTTTGTGGCAAAAATGCATTATGTGTCAGAGAATTTCTGTTTTCTTCTGTTTTAGTTAAGTCTCATTTTGTCTGAAAGTGGAACAAAACTCAGAACTGCATTTTTATGGGAAATGCCAGAATTTCTTCCTGTCTTCTAGGGCAAATTTAACTATATTTGCAAGAGAAGTTGCTTTGGAAATGTTTAAAAGCTTGTAATTTATTGAATTAAATTGAAATAATTCGTTTTGAGCTGCTTGGATATTGAAGCACTGTGACACCTTAAACACACAAATTTTGGGAAAGAGGTGCATCATCTCTAGTTCCTTTCTGTTCCTTGCACTAATTGTGCCAGTACAGATGGAAGTGGTGGTGGCCAGGCAGCCTGTTCAGAAGGGACAGTGTGGTGCCTCAGAGATGTCACCTGCCACAAAGGTGTGAAACATCAAAACAACAGCTTCCATGGCACTCTGTGGTACCTTTGTGTTAAGGTGACCTGGAAAGAACCCATTTACTTTCCTTGTAGATATTTGCAAGGTTCATTGGAATCATAGTAGATTGAGTTTGAGTTGGATTTTTTTTTTTCAGGAGGAGATTTAAGATATTGCAGTATTTTCATTTAGTCTAGTTCAAGTTGACTGGATCTGCTGGCTCCCATCTAGCTAGAAAATTTCTCACATTTTTCATGTGGTGTTTGCCACTTCCTGAATATTAATTCCAGTGGTTTTTAGCAACTCTAAATGCTTTCTGCCACTGCTTTCAGAATGAGGGAGACACCAGCTGTCAGATCTGCCATGCAGGGTTGCCAATAACTCATGCTGATAAGTAAGAAACGATTATTTAAACCACTGAAGAATGAGCTTTTTCTCTATTATTGCTGAAAGTTATGGAAGACCTAGACCATTGTAGCTGCTATAAGTGTTCTCCTGTTTAGCTACATGGACATGTCCCATGTGTTCAGGCTGTCTCTTCTGTAAACTCTGACTTCAGTATTAATGGAATCAAATTTTCATTTAGACCTAATATACAGTAACACCCTTTTTAAGAAGTGTGAGCAGGAGAAACAAGCCTATTCCAAAGTAGGTAGTACATTTCTGCAGCTCATGATGGGCTGATGTCTGCTACTGGCCAGGTTCTTTTCTAGGTTTGATCCATAGGAAGTTCATGTCTCCCAGCAGCTTTTTGTGCTTCTGGTTCTTACAAGAGATCCCTTATGGTGCTGGTTGGAAGCATAAAGAATAGATAGGCTGAAATGAGTTTTCCCTTTTAAGAATGTATAAACAAAGACCTGACCTGAGGCTGAGATAAGTAGAAGCAGGACAGCAGAGAATGTCAATGGTAGCAGTGGATGTGAAAGAGATTGGAGGAGCCTGAAAGAGTCATCCAGGTGGCCAGTGTTTATTGGGGCTTCCCTGGTTTGGGAGGAGATCAGAAGGCAAAAATAAATAAAACCTAATTATGTTGTTAACAGCTGCTCTCTGTTGTTGAGTTATAAAAGGCAGGGTCCAGGAAGCTGCTTGCTTCTGGTTTTTATTAGATGCTTTAGGTATCATGGTGGTGAGCAGGTTATAAATATAAATGTCTGCTGCAGATAGAAGATGAAACAGGCAAGAACCCAGAAACCTTTAAAGAGAGATACTGTGCTGAGATCTGAAACTTCCTACAGAGTCTTTGGGTAATCTCTTGGAAAGCCTGGCAACAACAAGAGAAGGACTAAACCCAAAACAAATAAACAACCCCTCAAAATTCCCCAAAACAAACCAAAACCTTACCCAGTTTTTAGGCTGACTTTTTCATGAGGTGCTGCCAAGGTTAGAAATGAAGAGAGCCTCAGCTTTCTGTTTTCTGTGCCTGATACATGATGGAGAGGTACCCCTGTAACAGATAGTGTGCTTGGGGTTTTTTTGCAATTGTATCCTGCTGCTACCCTTGCTTAACCATGGACTTCTTTTTAAAAACAGCACTATATTATTATTCTGGAGATACAGTATGCCTCTAAAATAATACAGCTGTGAAGTCATGTCTGTCAAAACATATTTTGGGTGTTGTGAGAGGAAGGAACCAGGATGGGGAGCCTGGGGTTGATGGTGTTACAGCACCTGCTGCCTCACAGCAGGACAGGACCCAGGTTCACTGGCCAGAGCAAATGTTTCAGAACAAGAAAAGAGCAGCATTGAGCAGTACTAATGTCAGCAGGAAAATAATTCTTAGTGTTATTTACATCAAGTTATCAGTCCTTTATTTTCTTTCTCCCTCTTTCCACCCCCTCCTCCACCCACAACTGTATTATAGTAATTGTATCTTTTATTTGATCTAATCTAAATCAGGACTGTCCTTGAGTATATTCTCCAAAGGAGTATTTTTCCATGGGAAATACTCATTAGCTGCTTTCAGATTGCATTAGTTACTATGCATATATTTGATTGCAGGGGAAATGTGCAAGAGGTAAAGCTTTAGTTAAGTCTAGCAAGGCACTTTGCTTCAGTATAACTACTGAATTTAAGCTCTGCAACAAAAGAGATTACTCTGGAAATGGAATGAAGGTATTCTGTTCAGGTACTGAAGGATGGACCTTAAAGTAAACATTTCTGAGTGAGGGAAACATTCAGAAGGGCAAAAGTAAAAGAGACATTTGTGAGTCTTTTTTCTTTATTTTTATTTTTTTTCACCCCTTACTACATAGTATAAATTTTATCATTTAAATTATTTGGCAATATGTAGGTGCAACTATTAGTAACCATCTAATTAATAGTTGAGCACCATAAGACTTTTATAGTCCCTCTAGTAAGTTGGTCAAGTTAAGTTTCAAAACACAGGTGTTACACATTTTAATGGTAAGGAAGAAGAGCCATGTGTCAAGGGTTGTAGATGTGAAATGGATTTAAATAAGTAGATGAGTATCTAGCTTTATGTGTTCCTGATTCCCATCCATATGGAGAATTCTGATAATATATAGGGCACTAAATTAGAGTTGCAGGACCATCCTATGGTCAAATTGGTATTGACCCAGAAAAGCATTTCTGCAGTTTTCACTGCACTGACTCCTTGAGTGGCTTGGGCCGTATGTGACTCTACAGAGAAAAACTTTTTTTTTTGGAGCAGTGAAATTATTTGGGCCAACTTTAAATACCTGAAGTTTTGCTTTGCTTCTTGATTACACTTTCAAGACAACATGTCTTGCAAGAAACACTGTACTGAAATTTTCCTTCACAGAAGAACATTAAGTTATTTCAAAAACATTTCACCATTGCTCTAAGATGGCCATGGCAATGATTTTATGATGAAAGAGCATAATGGAGTTGTGTAGTTCCAAGCAAAGGTGTGTTTGAATCATAAGCTAATACACATTGTCATAGTGGACCACTTCCCAAACTTAACACTTAAAATTTGTTTAACCTCAAACGGTTTTTCAGTACTAAGTAATATAAAATGTTTCTTTTGCTCTGCTGGTGGTGTTTCTGTTCTGTTAGAATATTCTGTCAATGCTTTTAATGATAGTCTCACTCTGAGTTCCCCTTTTCTTGTGGTCTATGTAGAGCTGCTGCAAGCACAATACTAGAAGTACTTATTTGCAATGCAACATTCAGTTTACCCCTCTGAAGCAGCAGTAGCTCATTTATTACAAGGTTACAAGGAGAATATGAAGGCTATTTATATCCTTGTGGGAATACCCATCAGTCTCATTAACTATTAAATGGCTGAAGACACCTTTGAGTTTCTGAATGTGTAATGTATATTACAGGAAGGGCATCCCTCATCTGGTTCCATATTAGGGGCTGGCTTAACATGTCACCCTGCTCTTTTTTCAATTCAAGATTTTATCTCCTGCTAGCAATGACCTATCAACTAATGGTCTTTTTGTTATCACTCTATGACTAACTACATAAACCTATATTCCTGAAAGGTTTTACCATTTCCTACATAGCTGTGTGCTTTCAGCTAAAAAAGGAGATTGTCTCCTTTACTACTTATTCTACTTCACCTTTCTTACTGTAATCTAAAATGTGTCAATTTCCTATGCCACGGTCTGAGGTTTCTTTGGTCTGATTTTTGAAAGAAGTGAGGCTTGTGCAATGGTGCTATTAATTCAGCCCTGTAATAACTTACAAATTTGTTAACTATTTCAACAAAATTTCAAGAAAATTGAGAGACTTTGAAGTGTACATAAAAGTTGTGTGGAAGACTAAGTCATATGGTAAAAGAAAAGCCTATTAATTTTGCTGCTGAGAGGAACATTCCAAAAGGAAATCAGCCTTAACATTAATTAGTTAGTCAGTTATTAGTTGATATCAGAATCAGTTTAACTGATTAAAGAATCCCTATAGGAATGTCTCCTCAAGACAAGGGTCTAGAGAAAGTTGGGGTTTATTGGCTCTGTTGGTCAAAGACAACTCCTTGACTGATGTAGGCTGCCCAGGGAGGTGGTCAAGTCACCGTCCCTGGAGCAGTGCTGGATTCACAGTTGGACACAATTAATGTCTTTTCCAACCTAAACGATTCTGTGATTCTAAAGAGTGGTGTGGGCATGAGATAAAAGATTTTAAAAATCCCTGTAGCAGTGAGTGGAGAAAACCAAAAGGACAGGCGAGTGTCTCCATGTCTGCTCTGTGCCGCTATTTTTGTGCCCTCTTTGCTCCCCCATCCCTTCCCACACAGCTCCACCTGCATTGCTCTTTGTTCCCCGAGTTCCCAGCTGGTGACTTCCACCAGCCAAGAGAGCTGCTGGTTCAGCACTTCTCTGCATCTGCCAGGAAATAAATAAATAGAGGGATGAGAAACGGAAGGGATGTGCTCTTGTTCTTTTTGTCAGCATTACTTAGGGCTTTTATTTAATTGTATGCCTTGCTAAAATGCATTACTTTGAGAAGATTTCCTTGAAATTGGAGCAGAATCCTATCACCTCCTTGGTTTCCTTGGTTTTCTGGCATTAAGAAAAATGCAAGTGCTTGGACATTTGTGGAGATGAATTCTTGTATATTTTGGTATTAAATAGGCCACAGCCACTGAGAGGATTAATGTTGTCCCCTAAGGGCTTGCCTGGAGGCAGCCCTTGCCCATGGAGTGCTTTGCAGGATGATCTGCACCCCATTTGATCACTGCAGGGCTTTGGGACCTCTCTGTCCTATGAGCTCCCCATGAAGCTGAAGACAGCGTGCCCCAGCACTATTCTTGTTCTTTTTGTGCCAGTTCTTTCTCAGAGTGTTTCCAGCCTTTGTGACTGCCATCTGCCTGGGAGCTGGAGAGAATTCTGTTCCTTTCCTCCCTTCAACCCCCTCCAATTTTTTTTTTTTTTTTGTAAATTGTATTTAGACCCAGGTTCCCAGTGACCCCAAGTGATGTCTCATAATGGGAATTGAGATGAGCAGCTGGATTATTCTTGGCACAACAAGGAGATGAGCCCCTCACACACAGTGGGCCAGCTCAGCATATTGCAGTTGGTGGCTACTTCTAAATTAAATACCCAACATCATTGCTATTTGCTCATTCATCACTCATTTGTGTGAGGAAGCAATAATTTCTTCAGCTATGTCTAAGAAGTCTAGACCATTTAGCAGTGGTTTCCCTGCAGGTTTCACTACCTGTGGTGAGAGAACTGCCCCAGTTGTGCTGGTGTGCAGGAGATTCTTGTGCTTGCTTAAGTCTCCTTTGCAGCAAGATTATGTCTTATTACAAAACATTTCTCTTGTGATATATCTATCTCGTTAATTATCTCTGTATCTATTTCATCCTTAATTAAGAGGATTGTGGAACCTTCTGAAAGTATTTACAGATTTTTTTTATCTTAAAAAAATTTGGTGTTTTTTATTATGAGTAAAAATGAGTATTAGACTTTCCTTAATTTCTTACTATTCCTCTGCTGTCTGTATTTCTTTACTTGGAAGGAACATTTGTCTTACTTGGAAAGTTTTGTTATAGAAATGTTTAAGTATAAACATTGCAGGAAAAAAATATTTTTGTACAAAACCTGTACAGTTATGTCCAGTAGAATTTAAAAATAACAAACTCCACCGTTCATTTCAGTGTTTTTGCTGATACTATATCTTGGAAAAAATCATGTAAGGTTATGTAATTATGAGCCAAACTTACCTTGACTATGTACCTTTTGACTTTGTAAATATGTTTTATGTATTGAGCTGTATAAAATTCTTGCAACATGGTTTGTTTGAAAGACTATTTGGAATGCTAAATAATTTCAGAGGATGTATGCTTGTGTTTACCCAGCTTCCCCAGTCTAGAGAGATGTTTGTGCATGTTCTGTACATGCCAGGACTGAAGTTCTCTGAGAAGCAGGATACAAGCAGTGGGCAGTGTACATCTTCATCCTTCCCCATAGCCCTGCCCAGCTGGGTCTGGGTATTCCTCTGCTCTTCATTACTGACTCTGTTGCTTTTAGAGCAGGAAGCTGGTAGGGAGGAGGACCAATGAGCCTGGAGTGATCAAGGATCCCTTTAGTGTACAAAAGGAAGAGGGTTTGCTCATTAGTAAGAAACACTGCCCAGTAAGACTAGACTTCATCATTCTCACTTTTCAAAATGTCACAGGGAATAAAAGAAAGGATAATCAGTAAAAGCATGTCTGAGGTTTTTGTAGATGTTAGGTGTCACTGAAAATTAGTGATCTTCCTGTACTTTTTTCTTGAAATGGCTGCTGAGGTAGGAACCAGTGGACAGTCTTGTCAAGACACAGACTTGTGTCCTAAGTTGCCCCTGGGTTGCCATCCCTTGCTCCTGGCTTTCCACATTGCCTTCTATAGGAAAAAGGCAAGTGGCAGCATGAGTACAGCATAGCACTTTTCATGGGCCAGTGGCAGCAGAAACATTAACTGGTTCAGAAGCAGCTTGTGGCACCTGATGGCTGTGTCAGCACAAAGAAGGGGCTGAGCTGTGTCAGCAGTACTGATAACACCTGGGAAAATCATGGCCTGGGAAATACTTTTCTTGACACCTCTGCTCTTTTTTCAAGCCAAATGGACACCAAAGCTAGTAAGTTTTGAAAAGCATCAGAGATAGTATTCTATGGTGTGATCACATCAGTCACATCTTTACAGGAGGCTGAATCATCTACAAGCATGGAAAGGACCTTGGAGCATGCCTAAATACCCTTTCCTACCCATAGCAAAATCCTATTGCCATGTATTGAGCAATTTGTTAATCCTTGGTGCTAACTCTACAAGTTTTATAGCTAATGGACTCTACTGCTGCCTTACCTTTGGGTTCAGGGTTGTTTTTAAGCCTAGTATTGTTTGTATCTGGTGTACAGAGGATATAAAGAACAGATTATTCCTCTCCTTTTTCAAGCCAACTGCTACCATGCCTCCTTTTAGTTTAGTGTTGCAAACTAACATTTACATTTGGACATTTCTGCAGGAAGTCTTGGGAAAGTGCAAGCAGAGAGAGTTTTTCATCAAGAATCTTGAGGTAGCATATATGCTAATAAGACAGAAAATGGTGCAAATGGTCACATTGGATATAAGAGTAAAGCCCATATGGGAGTCCAGCAGTGAATTGGGTCTGGGGAAATTTCCTGCTCCAAAACTACCTCCCTGCCCCAGTGGCTAATCCACTGAGGCATAAAGAGTTCATAAACTCCATAAAGAGCTCATGAAAATTTTGAGGTTCATAAAAGTGTGCTGGTTTCCAGCAAGGCAGGGTTGGAGTTTCTACACATGTTGAAATGGTGGATTGTGTTGCAAGGTGTGTTCACCTGTGACTGTGTTCTTTCCTTTAAATTCTAGTTTTAAAAACATACTGCTGTTAGTGGCTTCCTTGTGTGGTCATGTATACTTCTTGTCCCTGAAACCAGCATTGGTTGTGGACCAGAAAACAAAAGTCTCATAACAGCACCCAGTGTTCAAATGGCCCTCAAGTGGACATACTGGCACCAAAGTGAACAAACACTCCCAAAATTAAGATTAAAACCCACACAAAAGTCATCCCTCAGTAAGGAAATGAATTCACAGTAAATTCCTTGTTGAGTTGGAAATGTTTCTTCTTAATTCCTTTAAAAACAGGTCATATATGAAGCTCTCAGGAGCAAAATAAGTTGGATGATTACCATTTCATATGTCTGTCAAAACTTACAGAAGATCAGCAATTACTATGCAAACAATTACATTACAGAATGCTTAATAAGGAGACTTAGGAAAAATGTTAAACTCTAGAATTATTTTTTTGTTATCCTTCAATTTTGTTCCTCATATTCTCAAAGTTTCATCTGATGTGGGCTCGTTCAGTTGTTGGGTTTCCATATGCTGCAGTCTGATCTGTGGGCCGTGTTGAAGGTTGGGACCCAAACAGTCTGTAAATCTCTGGCTCAGGAATCCAAGCTGAACCCTTCCCAAAGTTTTTGTAGAAAATCAGTTTCCTGTGGGGAGTGTCAAGGTTTTTAAGGCTAATAATCTGTGGAAGTGCTTCCAGATTTTTTAGCAAGAAGGGAAAAGAATAAATCTGGTATTCTGTTACAATCTGAATTAAATTTGTACTCTTGATGTGCAATAAGTACAATTATATACCTCATTAAAAGTTCTTGTTTAAAAGGACAAAAGGTTTTGTATTCTTTCAGTTTGAATTAATTCCTTTTGACATTATAGTGCCAAAGATTTTCAGTGTTGTGGGAATTATTATTGTGAAAGCAGTTCTGAGGGATTTAAAACAATAAGAGCCTGGGTATGGTGCCCAAATATTGTGACATTAAAAAGAAAGGTACAGAATACAAATAAGTTCTATTATAAACTGTGGTTTAATTGAGTCATTTTTGCATGACATGTTCATTGTGAACAAAAGGTTTGCTATATTTCTGAATCTGGAAGGATGAAACATGCAGGTAAGCAAATAAGTATCTAAAAGGGCATGGCTGTTTTAAAAATAAAGTTATCTTTTTGAAAAATAAATTTGTAATTTGTGTTCCTAACGGAATTATTTATATGGCATTTTTGAATGCTTTTTCCTGCTTAATACATGATGACATTTGCAATTGTCACAATTATTTTGGTGATTGTTTGCATAAGAACATGCAGATCATAAGTAAATTTGTGTAGTTCTTAGGGATTTTTTGAGAGAAAAAGGTAGCACAGTTTGTTATTTGTCAGAGTTAAAATCATCCTGGTTTTGCATGTACCTGAAGATCATCTGAATCTATAGGCATAAAATTCCTCAAAGTTGTGATTTATGTGTCATTATTAAATTGTCAGTAAGGTACATACAGTGCTGAGAGTCAGGATGATTTGTGACATCAATCCCAAATAGGGTTTTGAAATTTTAGTGAGTAAATGCAGTGTATCTGCCATACATGCTGAGAAAAGGCTTTTATTTTTTTATTTTTCCCCCAAATATTTTAAGAATTTGTACTCAGCAGAAATTTTATGGAGAATTAGGAAGTTTACATTTTTTAAATGTATAATGGACAGTGCTGCTGTTAATTTCTTGTTGCTAGTTAGGGTAGACAAGTCGTTTTAATTTAGAACTAGTATCATACATAGATTAGATGTTTCACTTTTTAATAAAATCTGAGTGTTTTTCAGATAATATTGCGTAATAGGTATACATTGATTTGTTTCTAGAGAAAAAGTGCTTGTGGGTAAATAGTTAGATTTTTTTTTTTCTGCTTAAAACAATTTTTTAGAGGTTGAAACTCCTCTGTACAGATGCTATAGAACAACTTATAAAGTTAGTATGGCTAAGGACTTGAAGAAAGAAAAAACTGCCATTCATGCTCATTAGCAGTGAGCCCACAACTGTGGTGAGAAGCAGATCATCCATGGAGGTGCTTTTTTGTTTTCTTGGTGGATGGGTCACCAGCAGATGTAAAACTGGCATTTTTTCCCCCACCTCTATGCAAACCTTAACAACAGAACATCTCCCTCTCCCCACCCCCAAAAATTCCCAATATCTTGCATCATCCCTTCTCTCCCTGTCAGCCTACCCTCAAATCCAGCACTGAAATGTAATCTAGATCTTATTTTAAGTATTTACACATGGAAAAACCAGTCCTGCTTTCTGACTGTAGACCTGGTTTCAAAATAAAACTAAGCCATAGTTGAACAATTACAAGTGAAGAAATGTGGCAATAATGTGTTTTCTGTTGTAATCAAAAAGCATTTTCCTCTTCCATTTAAACTTCCTTTCAGTAAGTTGTCAGTAATAGGAACATGTGAAATTTAATTTCCTAGTGTAAAATAAAACTTGAGATATCCCAAACTGACAGCACTTTCTGTGGCAGTCTTGCTGGGCAGCAGCTGGAGAGGTGGAGCAATATTTGTTAGGTGGGACTGGAGAGAAGGGAAGTGTTGGGAATAGGACTTTCCTTGTTATCTTGCTTCTCATGCCTAACAAAGTGGTTGTTGTAAGTCTACTAAGCCAACAGATTCCTGTGCAAAAGCACTAAGGGAATTAAGAGCTTAAGCAGTTCCTCCACTCTGAGGAGTTTAAATGGTTTAGTCCAGGAAAATAGGGGAAAGAGTATATATTTAAATACTTCTGCTTGTTCTCAATTAGATTTCAAACTAACATAGCAGTTAAAAAACTCAGGGGTTTTCAGCCCTTGAGCTTTCCTAGTGAATTCACATGAGGCTGTTTTAATGTGAATCTGAGAGAAAAATTTAGAAGAAAGAGTTTCTAGCTTAGTCATTCAAAGAATACATGCTCAGTAAAATATTATTTTATTAAAAGTCCTCTGCAGTTTGATTCTTTTTCCCCCCCTTTCAAGCTGCTGCACTTTGTCTCCCTTTGTGAATATGTTGTGGGATTTAATTGCATGATAAACTATTTGTGCTGCAGGACTCCTCTTTCATTTAGTGCAGAAATTGTGCAAAGCATAAGGCAGAGGGTTAGGAGAAGGAAGAGAGGCTGCTGTCTTTAAGACATGAATTGGCATGCAACACAGGCTTGGGTTCTCCTATTTAGCTTTCATTTACTTTAAGCAATAATTTGCCTAGAGACTTCTGCCTAAATATAAAACTTCCCAGTATTAAAGAACAAGAAAGAAAATAAAGCAATTGAAAGGAAAAATGATTGCTAGCTAGTTCATTCACTGTCCTGGTGCATAGGCTTAATTTTCAATGCTGAAGCAAAGTAATGCTGAAAATGAACAGATATTTAGAAAAGCTGCATGTGACAAGCTTTTGCAAATAATTTTTATTCTGATATGCAGTAATGTGTACAGATGCCTTTTTATCTTTCTAGATTAATTCCAGAAAGTTCTGTGAAAGTCATAAAAGCCTTACAGCTAATATTCTTAAATGCTTTACCTGCTGTGTTCTCCTCAGTAATAGAGGTGCATTAAAATAAGCATGTTGTTAATTGTTGCATTAAGACCAAATAAATGAGAAACTGAATAATTTTGCATTTCAAATACCTTGTGTGCTCCTTTTGTACACACAGTTGTGCTGAGAGCTGGAGAAGGTGTTTCAGCAGCAGCCATGAGTGGAACTGGCATGTGGTTGCTGTTTCCCAGTGTATCTCTGCTGAGCTCCTTTTCCTTGAACAATGGGCCAATGCAAAATAAATGTTTGATATAATAGTTATTAGAGCAGATTGTAAAAACTGCAGCACAACAGAAGACAAGCATGGAAGTGTCTTCAGATGGCAAATGCAGACTTATTGTCCTGTTTTTGGGTTGTGCTCCTTTTGTGAATTATCCCATTTGATTGCAGAAGGATTTCCTGCAAGGTTAAAGAAGTGCTAGCTCATTTACTTTGTGTCAATCACAAATAAATTCGAGCATAGCCATTTGTGGTTCAGATCACATTTGATACAGAATTCACAGCGTTTTTTTAATTCTGTATCAAATGAGACCTGGGTCACAAATGTCTGCACTCATATCCTTATAAAATCAGTAAGATTTTACTGGACCTTTGCAGATAGTGGTATGTTTCCTGCAGTGATCATTAGTGCCTTTGGAGAGCTGAAATCAGCATGCAATATTGGTACATTGCTCACAGATCACTCTCCATTTTACCCATCTTTTCAGAATTGAATAAATCAGCTGTCTTTTCTCTGTGCAATGTTTTAATTTCTCCCTTATTAATTTGCTATTTTGAGCCATAATTTTTTGTTGAAAGCTGTGCCAAGAATGGAGAAATGAAATGGGATTTGCATACCTATCACAAATCTCTGCCATTGGGTTGCTCCTCTCAGCTGTGCAGGTGTGTGAGTTGCTTGGTTTGGTGCACACATACTCTGTGTGGAGAATTATTGATGTCTTAGAAGTCCAAAGCAATATTTGACAGTCTTTTGCAAGTGCAATTTAGGCCATCATTATCTTTTTCAGAACAGGAGAGAAAAGTTGAGCAGGAATGGCTGCAGCAGTGATGTGTGATGGATCATGCAGCATCTCTGATAGCTGAGAAATAGGCTGCACCATTAAGTGACTTTTGCCTTTCCAGAGTGAACCAGCCTAAGCTATTCCACACAAATTGCCACTGACCTGGTGGTTAGAAAATCCTTTTACAGAATTTCACTCCTGACTTACCTCTTTGTCAGTGAATTATGCCCATTTCAATTGAGTGCAATGCTCCTAATAACATGTCAATTAATTTTAAACTGCACAAATCTTCACTCTGCCATCAAGATTTGGAAAACAAGCTTTATCACTTGTTCCTTCTGGGGTTTTGGAAAAGGCATAATTTAAAACAATCTGTAAAACTTTTGGTCTCTCTCCTTTCCTAATGTACAGAATTTCATTTTTCTAAGTGGTAAAAAAAAAAAAAAAAAAAAAAAAGTAGTTTTTCTAAATAGTTTCTGACTCTTTAAAACCATGTTGCTAAAGTTTAATTCTGGATAATTATCTCTTTTTGTAGTGCTATGGAAGATTTTGCAAGACAGTTGGTGTTCTTAAATTATGTATTATTTATTTTTGCATATTATGATGTTTGGGTCTTAGAGGTGTATTAAGCAATTAAACAGTAGGAAGGAAATGCAATGAAAACAAGTGTAAAGGTGTTGCTGAACTGGATGTTTAAGCTCTCATCTGTATTGCACTGGCTGGAGAGAAGAAATCATGTTAGAGAAAAATATATAAGAAAAGCTTTATTTCATTTCTTTACTGGAACCAAGGCCCATTGAAAACAGACCCAGAAGGATCAACTAGATTTTTGTCTTGTAGAAAAATCTTGCTGTTTAAGAGTCTTGCTTGGGAGAGGCCATCCAGCTTTGATCCATGTGCCAGGTTTCAAAAGTTCAATCCAGAAACCTGGAGCTGATAACTGCACTGCTGTATTTTTTTGGCCAGCTCTGCTATGTATCACTGGTTAGGTTTGGTTCACTGTATTTTGGTGGGATCTGAGATTGTTTCCCAGATGCAAATCCTGGGAATGCATTCTGCATGGAATACTGGCAGGTGCTCCAGGAGCCTGCCTGTCCCCTGCTGTGGCCCTGAGAACCCACTATGCCTTTAGTGGGCTTTTGGCAGGGCAGCCTGTGGATCCCATGGGCACTTGTTCAGCACAGCTGCACAAAATTCAACTCTCAGCTCAGTTTAGGGTCACTACCTCTGCTTTTATTTCTTTGATAATTGTGGAAGCTGATTACTTATGCATTTTAATGGGTTTGTTTCAAAAGTCATGGGAAACCTAACACAGTTGCCAATTTTTTAGAGCAAAGTGAGTTAGCTCTAAGCCTTTGTCAGCACATCTGCCAAGGGAGGGGTTTTCCAGACTCCTCTGAAAACCCTCACTCAGGGATGTGAGCCTGTGGAAGAACTGCAGCCAGGTGCTTTGGGTACAGCCTGGCCCCCTGTGCCCTGGGCTGCTGGGGCATTCTGGAATGGGCACAGTGATGGCAGTGTGGGAATGAGAAGTGGGAGTCTCTTGAGCTTTGGGCTAGGATTTTGTGGGAGTTTGTGGTAGGAACCCTGAAGAACAGATCAATGCACTTGTAGTCAGTGGTGCTTGAGGCCAAAA
This sequence comes from Oenanthe melanoleuca, assembly GCF_029582105.1. Classification (NCBI taxonomy): domain Eukaryota; kingdom Metazoa; phylum Chordata; class Aves; order Passeriformes; family Muscicapidae; genus Oenanthe; species Oenanthe melanoleuca. The sequence continues at coordinate 95,861,113 of NC_079333.1, forward strand.
GAGCTTGGCAACATGAATTAAGTCCTGATGACTGCTGAAAGGGGAGTTTTGATTACTGCCTCTGCCAGTGACCTCTGCCAATGGCTTTTTAGTTTTTCAGAGTACCTCATTATTTGGGTAATATCCTGTGTATTTGAACTCAAACAGCAGAAAACTCATATTGATCCTAAAACTTGAAAATATTTTTTGATTTCTTCACAGGGCTTGTGATGCAACTTGTCACTAAAATGTAAAAAGCTAAACACTGGATGTTTTTCTGTAATCTTTATAGACAGCATTAAGTGTCCTCTGTGATCTTTTGTCATCTACAGCCTGCACAAATTTATTCTGCACAATTAAACCATGGCCCCTGTGGCTCAGCATCCCAGTGTTTTGTCCCTGTGCAGAGGGGAATTGAGTGAGGTGCCTTGTTTGAGTATGATCCGAGATTTATTTAGATCTAGTTTAGATCTTTTTTATTTAGATCTAGTTTGTGACAGGGTGCATCAAGACTGCAGTGGTGGCTGGAGGAGTTGTGTCCCATCAACAAGTAGGAAAAAGTTTGCTAAGAAGAAAAGGCTGCTCACCTTCCAAGATAAGTAGAGAAATGTTTTTGCCTGGACGTATAAAGATAATGGCAATTGTCCTGAGATTTGCTGTCGGTCACTCTTGGTATGCTTTCAGCTGTGAGAACGCCTACAAATGGAACAGATCATAAAGTTATCCTGGCATAACATCTGAGAGTGAAACTCCTGAACTATTTCCTTGTAGTTAGAGAAATGTGGAAATAATAAGGCAGCTGTTGCAGAGGCAGCAGGAGCACACTGCAGTGCTGTGTGTAGGCAGTCCTCTAGACCTCTCAGTGGTGCCTTAAAACAACTTTGTTTTCTGGGGTTCACTTCTAGCAATGCATACTTGGACAGAATGGGAAAGAAAAATTTGACTGTAAAGGCACATGTTTTGGGTAGCCTTGGCTTGAGTTTAACAGTGGAGCTGTCGAAAGAAATTTCTGATAACAGTCAATATTTTTACTTTTACAAGAAAGATTGCAAGCCTTTCTGCCGATTTTCCTCACTATGCTTGACTTCGGCATTTATCTAGCAGTAATTTCCATTGGTTTTCCTTAGGTGCTAAAAGAGTCTCTGAATTTGAGAAGATGTTTTGATTGTTCATAACACATTATGGTATCTCCTTAGTGCTAAGCTTTTTCAGCCTTTTTCAAGATACTCTTTGCACTTTAGGTGAGTTTGGCAAGCTTCTTTATGGGTGGTGGGGCAATAGTTTCACAGACTGTTACTTATGCTGAAGCTTTTTATGATGATGTTTTAACATAAGAACTAAATGGTGTTCTGTTGCAGAATTTCATATGTTACTCATTTATTGAAGAGTAAATTGCAACAAGGAGTTGATATTTGCTTTTTCAAAGGGTAAATGAAAGCCTGTCTAGCAACACCTTGTGGAATTTTCTGTAATACACATTTGTTTTGTATGAGTAATACCCAAACTCAATTTTTTCTCCAAGAAGAAATAAGACATCAACCCAAACAATGAGGATTTACTTTTTTTGTCAGAAAAATCTGTTATTTGTTGGTCTGTGGTATGCTGTTAAGAGACTGAAATTTAACAAAGGTAGGATAAGGATTTTCTGTATGAATGACAAACTATAAGATTTAGTTATGTGCTTTTATGCAGACTTGGAGAGTCCAGCATTTTAAATGGCTTAAAGTTCCTTTATAAAATTTCAGTGTTTTCAGTGTTAAAAAAAAACAAACAACACCTCATGGTAGATGTTTTAATCCATATCTGAAGTGAAATAATGGAGAGATAGTTTTCCTTTTGTAAAAAAAGGCTTGGACAGATTGCAGAAATCTTTCTTTCAAAGGTTTGATTTCTAAGGCTGAGTTTCAGGTTACATTTAATTTCAATTTTGCATATGTATGTGCACACAGCATTTTGAATAGATTTAAAAAAACCTGCATGTTTGAAATACATTGGACTAATAATGGACTCAAGCTTATAAATGAGTGCCATATTTTAAGTCAGTGAAAATCTAATCTCAAGATCAAAATATGCTAATGGATATGCTGCTTGTGTAAAGTAATACTTGAAATAATTAAAAACTTTGTTGCTGAAGTAGTCTAAAATGCCCAAACCACAAGGATTTTTGCATGTAGAAATAGTGTTGTCCTTTAATTTTCCCATGATCATCATGTATTTTCATTCCCACAGAATACTGGTGCAGCTCCTGTGCAAAACATGGCATTTCTACTTGAGCTAAAAAGCAGCTCCCCATTCACTTTCACTAGCACTAAGATTTAGATACTGTTTTTGTTCAACCTCCAGAAAATGCAAGTTTTAGGAACAGATGGGTATTTTGGTTGGCCTGGTTCCAGCCTTGGCCAAATTTCAGAGTGGATAGTTACATCCTGCCTCCCTCAAGCTCTTGCAATGTCAGTTGCTTGTGGGTAAGGGGAGTTCAGGATAATGTCTCTGCTGAGTGGACAAGAAATGGAGAGTCTGGGTTCTATCCTATCATGTCCTGGACCTCCTCTGTGTTATGCTCCTAGATATGCTCTTGAAAGAGACGAGGTGAACAGAAAATGAGCAGAAATCCTTGAATGACTGGTGCTTTACCATATTTGCAATGTATAATATATGGCATTAACCATCTGTAGGATGAGCTTCATGAAACTCATGTCCAAGAGAATTAAATGCTCTTGGCAGGGACTTGCATCAGAAGAAATTTGGATAGTCCTTGTGGAAATTTTCTGCAATTTACTTACAAGGATGGGGCAGTGTGACAGCTCCATCCTTGCCATTTTACTTGCTCTTACTCCCTTGCAGTCAAAATTTGAGAAGCAGATAAAGCATCTATAACTCAGTTCTGTGTACTTTGCCAATTTCTGTGGGTTTTCAGGTTTTAACAGTGATTTTTGGCAAGATTGTACATGCAGCATTTTAGAGAGTGACCTGCTGAGTATCTGTGTTGCCATATACAGATGCAAACTGATTATCTACAAAGAACGTGAAGCAGTTCAGTGAATAAATGGATTTATATTAAAAATCTGTACTGATGTTGACATCTTTATGCCAAGTTCTTAAAGCTGGAGTAACCTGTTTTCAGACTTCATTTTTGTGTTCCAAGCATTACTAAAATTTTACTTCTACACATATTTATTGACATGTGCTGTATTTATCAATCTTGTTAATACAAATTTGATACAGACAATGAATATGAAACCCAGAACAACTTTAGATGCATGAATGCTGTTCTTGGAGCATTCATTTTCCAAATAGTGAGGAAAAAAAAGGGAAGGAGGTTTTCAAAATAATTTGCTTCATCTCTTTCACCTCTGTAGGCTTTTCACATTCTACTAAAAGCATATGTTTGGTTAAGGTGGTGCTAGGTTTTCCTATAAAAGACAGAATGAAGTATCAGCAAATATATGTAACAACCTCTGACCTAATGCTGTAGGCAGTGTTATCACAAAAATAATTTACTTGGTGTGGTGATGATCAGACATTTCTCAGGAATGGGGCTTCTTAAACTCCCCTATGAGACTGACATCAGATGAAAGTGTCCAGTGTTTCTCCATCACGCAGGTAAGTGATTGAGTAGCCTTTGTGTATTAAAGACAAAAGATTGAGCATGGGAGATGGCATTTCTTTCAGGTATATTTCAGTGGGTATAACTATTAGCCTGCATCAGCAGCCTTTATTCCCTGGCAGACTTTTTCTTGCCAGCACTCCTTAATAATTGAAATCTTTTTGTTATCAGTGCTGACTCACATGTCCTCATAGCTGTACAATTCAGATCAATAGTTTTGTGACTTGTGGTATGCTGGCATTACCAGCCTTCCCACTTGAAGAGAAGTACTGCATGATTCACATGCTTGGATTACCTTAGGCATCCACAGCTCAGTGTTACACAAGAGAGAGGACTGGACAGACCCTTGCACTGACCAGGTGTGACTGCCCTGCTCCTGTCCTGCTCCTGCTCACAGGCTCTTTAAAAACACTGGTGTTACAGTTTGGGATTATTTTTAACCTCTGCTAAGGAATCAACATTTTCCAGTACATAAAATGGTTCTGCTGTTAAGCTTCATTGTCAGACTTGGAGTTGTTTGGACCTGGCTTTGTTTGTTTCATGCAGTTCTGTCAGTGGTCGTTGGCTGTCTGTGCGTGCGGGTACAGCAGGCTCTGAATCCTGAGCCTGGTGGTTCTCAGTGTTCTCCTTGGAGCTGATGGAAAAGTCTTTCCCTGTTCCCAAAGTCAAGTTCTTTCCCCCCAGATATGCAGAGATATGATGGAGAACTAGTGCAAGCACATGTGAATGGTTCTGGGTCATGCTAGGAGAAGGGGGTTTAGGGGAACCCTGATGGTGCTGTCAGCAGATTTTTGCTTTACTCAGGGGTTGCTCTCTGCTGCTTTTAGCACTATGTTATGTGAAGTTGTGAAGCTTTGCCAGTTTATCTGTTGCTTGCCTTGCAATTTGAAATTATGGTGTTCTTAAATGCAAAGTGATGATCATGCAAAGCTTAAATAATGAGAATGTATTATAGCTAGCTCTTTAAAAATATACTATGTATGTATTTTCTTCTGTACCATAAACTAAGCTGTTTCAAATTTGGTTTTAAACATTGGAACCCAGCTTGTTCAAAATAGCTTGATTTTTAGTGAGCATTTTAGGTGATGTATTAAAAAGTCTAAAATAGATAAAACATCTGTTTTTAAAAGACAAGATGACAGAATAAAATAAATAGTTATAGAAATACCACTGATATGATGGAGCAGAGGGAAGGAACCTAATCCACAGCAGAGCCTCTTCCTGTGTTCATCTGGGAATGTAATGCCCCAGCATATTCCTGTTGCCTTCCCAGTCAGTAATCCTTGATGTGTTTTTTCTTACTTTGCTTTAAATATTGAAGAAATAGATATGTAGCCCAGGGCTCCAAGTAGTATTACAAATGTCTGAATAATCCATTGAGAGAGAAATACCTGTTTAAGAATGCAGCAAAACTTGTCTGTAACAAGCAGATCAAAGAGTCTGTAAACACAAATTTAAAAAAAAAAAAAAAAAAGAAAGGGTAAAGTGGGTCAGATGCATGACACAATTTTGAGATAAGCTGTTGATAAGCCACTGCTGCAAATATTTGCCTTAGAAACTATTATAAGCAGCTGGTTGACCCAGAAGGGAGCCTGAGGTCACTCTGTGGTTGAGGTCTGAGCAGTGGCATCACAGTTGATTGTCCTTGGGAGAGCACTGGGTGAGGCTTGCATTGGGTAATGGCACAAGCTTTTCAAAACCTTCCCTAAAATTCAGACAGTTGATAAACTGGAAAATATTTCTACCTCACTATAGATTGAGCAGGACTAGTAAAATAGATGTGCATGCTGGGCTTGTGCTGAGATGGAAATTATGGTGAGAAAATTTCCTTTAACATAGGAGCCAGTGATGGTCACTTTCTCTTTCTCTCAAATGAGGTGACAGCTCACAGGTGCTCTCACAGGATCCCACAGCCCACATGGAGGTGTGAGCACCTTTGAGCTGGATTGGCCCACGAATGACCAGCAGTGACCATCTATGTGGCAGGTAGCAGCAGGGTGACAGAGAACAGACAAAAATTGTGTGCCAGCATGATACAGGGGATGCCACAGCAGCTAAATGAAAAAGCAACACTCAGTCTCAGATCTACCTTTGCCTTGAGGCTCCAGGATGACCATTTCAGCCTGGATTAGGGTATAATTATTTCTGATTATACTTCTTTTTCTACTTATGGAAAACAAACTTCAGCTCTTGGCTCATTCAGTTTCTGAAGTTTAGTTCTTGCAATCTAAATTAGGCCTGCCCAGTGTGTTTGCGAGGTCAGTGCTCTTGGAGACTGCAGTGGAAACTTGTTTGGAGAGAACTGGGGAGAGCTGGAACAATGTCAGATTGTGCTGGGAAAAGCTGCTTCATGTGGGATGTCTTCAAGGAGCAATTATAAAAATAACACTTGCTGTCAGCCAATAGAGCAGAGCAGTGAGTGGATAAAAAAATACAAAAATCTGCTCTGTGCTCCAGTACCTGAAGATGTAGAGGTTTTCTATTAGAAGTTTGCATGGAACACATTGGTTTCAAACAGCAACTCTTCTGAAAAGCTCATGGCTACATTTCAGATTTTAAAGTTTATGAATTGGAGATTTGTTTTTTAATACTTCTTAATAAGTATATATTTTTACAACCCTAGAAGAACTTCTGGCCTGTCAGAAGGTGTGCAGGTTTATAGATCTTGTTCTTTCTCCTCTTCTTTTGAGTGCTTGGTAGAGAATGTGGTGCAATTCCTCTACAGAATAAGTGTGTTAAGGCTACCTGCTGAAAACCCATTGTCTACTCAGCAGTGTTCTTGCCTCACAAACCATTGAACACGCAATTTTCCATGACTGGAATCTTGCTGCAGGCACCTGATCAGGAGAAGGATTTGATGAAGCCTTCTACAGACAGCTGGAAGTACCCTCATGATCACAAGCTTTTACCACCTTCTTCAACCCCTCTGGCATCTTCTGGAAAGACAGCACAGCTGAGCAGAGTTCAGAGGAGTCCTGCAGAGCACTGGTGATCAGTTTTTGATACAGGTAGTGGAGGAGCCAGCATGGACAGATGTGGTGCTACACCTTGTGCTAATGAAGAAAGGAGGACTGGTTTGGAATGTGAAGGTTGGGGCAGACTTGGCTGCAGTGGCCATGACATGATGGAGTTCATGAACCTGAATGGAGGAAACAGGGCAAAAAGCAGGGTCCCAGCCCTGGATTTCAGGAGAGTTAGGTTTGGCCTCTTCAAGGATCTGCTTGGAGGAATCTCATGGTTTAGGGGTCTAGAAGGTATGGGGATGGTCCAAGTGGTTAAATTTCAAGCATCACTGCTCTCAAGATGACCAGGGGACTGGAGCACCTCTTAGGAGGGAACTGAGGGACCTGAAGCCTGAAGAAGATGGAGAGGGGATTTTAATAATGTAAGTGTCTGAAGGGAGGTGTCAAGAGGATGGAGCCAGGCTTCTTGGTGGTGCCTTGTAACAGGCCAAGGGGCAACAGGCACAAAGAAAATCACAGGAAGTTCCTTCTGAATATGAGGAAAGCTTATTTACTGTGGGAATGGCACATTATCCTTCTCTGGATATTTTCTAAACCTTCCTGTGTGCAATCCTGTACAACCAGCTCTAGCTCCTAAGCAAGGAGATTGGACTTGAGGACCTCCAGAGGTCACTTCCAACCCCAGCCATTCTGTGATTCTGTGTGATTTTGGACTAGCTCTGTTTATCACCTTGTGGTTAGATTTGGCAAGCAACATCTGTAACCCACCACCATGAAAAGTTATTTCCAATACATTCTTCATTACACTTTTTTCAATATTTTGCTGTCACTGGAGGATTACAGTTACCTGCTGGAGAATTAAAGGAAAAATTGTAATATAAATGGATAGTCAATAGTTCTGCATTAAAATCCTTTGAATTATCAAAGCATTCAAGCTTTTTTGATTTATATGCATGCCTGTTTAGCAGTGCACAAGCAGAAAATACTAGTTCTTTCCTTGCTGGCTTGCTAAAAGGCATGCAGCCCAAACTGATAACAGGTTCAAGGATTTAAATGAAAATTTACCATATCACATTCATACGCAGTGCCGTTAACTTGGATGGACCTTGGAAGACTCCTAATAGTGTATCACTCAAACTAGCTTAATTTCAGAATTGCATATCACTGAGTGTAAACTGCCCATCAAAAAGCTATGTGCACTGACCCTGTGAAAGGTAAAACCAGGAAACAAAAAAACAAAACAAAACAAAACAAAAAAAAAAAAAAAAAAAAAAAAAAAAATAAAAATGCAGTGTTCAATTTAAGCTGCTGTGGAAATTTGAGCAGGCAGCATGAGGATTTACTTTTGGATAAAGGCTAATCTGCTACCACCTTCTGTGGTTGCTGGAGAGAGGGGCTGCTCTGTTGGCACCTCAGAGCAGGTTTCTCATTCAGATAGTGTGAAATGCTGGCTGGAAGGAACCCAATACCCTCTCCTTTAGCTGGACAAGGGACCTGATGAGAGTAAATGCCTGTACCTGCAATTAATCTATATAAATACCCACAATTAATTTTGTAATAAATTTGACTGCTCTTTCAGCTTCCATCTTTTGCTCTGGACCATTAACAAATCATTCAGAATTTGGTTGCACAAATAACAGACAAGCTTGTGTCTACAAAATTTATTTCTGTTGTTATCATCAAAAAGCAAAATTACAGAGAGGCAGTTTCTGGTTGGTTGGCTGTAAGTGTGCTTGAGAAACATCACTGTATAAAAATAAATCAGAAAAAATAGACTGTTTGGGCTATTTGGTCATATGCAACTTAATACTTTCTCTCATGCTGTTGTAGCTTGGGAGGCAATCCATGGACATGGCTTTCCAGAAGCAAGACTTGCCCATGGAGAATTGTCACAGAGGCTGCACCTTGCCAGCCAGTACACATTGCTAATCTAGGTGTATTTTCAGGAAAACTATTTGGGATTTCCTATTGTATCTGGGGCAAGTGGAGTTTTGTTTAACCCCAGTGCCTGTCTGAGGTTTGTTTGTGAACATCTGGGAGCTCCAGGCATGGGAGAATTGGCGCCTGTGCTTAAAACCTGCTGATATCTGCTGTTTGTTTAGGCATTGTCTGAGTGTGTGAACATGGTGCTCTTTGCTTCATAAAGGTGGCAGAGTGAAGTAAGTAATGAATAATGAATGTATACTTTGACTTATACATATATACAGAAGTGCTGAAACCATGTTAATTTTTCACACAAAAAACCAAGTGTTTGCTCAAGTGTTGTGCTGGGGTCCTTTGTTGTGTTTATGTTCCAGTTATGGTATTTATCTGAGCTGTTGTTGTTAGGGCTAATATTAAGTATAGTTTTCTAAAGAAATCAGAGGTTCTCTGATGGAAATGTTTTACTGGACAGGCTAAGAAGAACTTCTAATTTCTCTTGCTGTTAAGATCTTACACAGTATGAGAACCCATAACTTGTTTTAGGACAGCAGTGTTAACCCAGCAGTGCTTCTGAAAAGTGTAACAACTACCAACCTGTCTCTGGTGTACAAATGTTCTGAGTTGAAACAAATATGCATAGTAGAAAACTTCAAATACAACAAGCATTTTTAAGTTTTTTTCTTTGTTTGTGTGGAGATGTTGACATCTCCTGGAAGAGGGAAATGCATTTAACTGCCAATGTGTCTTTTCTCTCTTAGATTACAGAAGTTTGTGGAGCCAAGCGTGTGGGTTATTTTGGTCCTGCTCAATTTTATATTGCTTTGAAGTTAATTGCAGCAGCACAGTCAGGGTTCCCAGTACGAATTGAGAGCATTAAGAATGGTAAGTAGCAAATTTTGCTTGCAGTGCTATGCACTTGTTTCTCACTTTCTTTAATGCTTGTCAGCTCTCCATGGTGGTAAACTCTTTCTTCTTATGTTTCTATGAACAATTTTAAGGAGCAGAGAAAGACTGGAAGGTAATGTTACGTGCTCTAAGTGAGTGGTGGAAAATTGCAGTGAATTTCAGATATGGCAGATCTGAGATGACATCCCCCTCTGGAAAAGGCATTACAAAGGAGCAGCAGGAATGACAGATGATCAGTGTGGGAGATGCATTTCTCTCTCACCTTCAGCCTCTAATCTTGGCAGCTGTCCAGAGTGAGAGCTGATAGCTGCTTTGGGTGGAGGCACATTGTGGGGGACGTGGGCAGTCCCTCTGTGCAGGGCAGATTGTAACACTCATCTGCTTTAGTAGATAATCCTGCTGGAATAACTGGGTAGTGGAGATAAAATCATAGTGCTTACTATGAATAGGTACAAAAATGTATATAAGATATATTTTAAAACAGCTTTATTCTTCCCAGCGAATTGACAGTAATATTAAATGTACCATTTTGGTGTAGAAAAACACTTCTTGAAAGAGCCTTATCTAACTCAAGTGATGAAGATAGAAAGCAGGTCCCTTTCAGCTGTGAAACCTTGATGGCAACTTGGAAGGAACTCAGTGTTCTTGCTTCAGGGATGCACACTGCCTCAGCAGGGCTCAGGCTTCAAACAGGGCTTTTTGCTTGAGCTTGAGCAGGTTGGAACCCTTAGCTCCCATTTCCTGAGTGGGTGTTCAAGCCATGCCCCGAGGCTGTGCTTGCACCATCCCACTGCAGGAGCAATGCAAACAGCCACAGGATCAGGGAGAAGGCTGGAAAGGCAGCACCAATCAAAACTCTGCAATCAGGTCATGCTCCCAGCACAGCTCCTGCTCTGCTGTCCCTGATAAGGGCAATGAAACGTCCAATTCATGTTGCAAGGCACAGGGAGGGGGTTCCCAGGTCTGCCCCATCCTGGGGAGGGAAGGTCAGAGTGGCAAGCACATGATTGTGGGGAGGTAGGTTGAAAGGATAGTACAGAAGGCAATCCCTCCTGATGAATTACACCTGTATTGATCACTGAGGAGTGGAAACAGCTGTACCTGCCCAATGAGTTTGGGTGTTATAAAAGAGTGGGGCAGCTGGCAACTAGTTGTAGCTTGAGTTGGAGCTTGAGACTGAGGGTCTGCTGCAGTTTGGGGTGGGGTCTGCTGCCTGTGCTGTGAGCAGGGAAGGGACATGCAGTCGTGCAAGGGACAAGACAGGTTTAGGTGGCTGGGTTGGGTTTAGCCAGTCATGTAGAAGGAAGAAAGGAATTTGCTGAGAGGAGTCTGAGGTGTGTAGAGCTGCCTGTAAGAAAAGGAGTCAGTGCTGTGTGAAGCAGCTAATGAGGAAAGGGTCAGAGTTGCCTGACAGAAGCCCATTGTGGAAGAAGGCATGTAAAGCTTTTAATAAAGGGCTGGTGATGATGCCAGTCCAGTCTGAATCAACATAATTACTGCACATGGTGACCTGTGTGAGCTGAGCCCCCGTGGTGCAGAGCTCCTGACCCAGTGCAGGGGATCAGATGCAGCTGGCACAGTTCAGTTCAGTGCCTTGCTGGAACAGGAGCTTCAACCGCGGGTGAAGATGAGTGGCCTGGATTTGTCTGTCACTTTTCTTTACAGACAGCTTGTGCTCTCTCTCTTGCATTGCTATTCTTTTTAAAGATGTTAATTAAAAAGAAAAAAAAGAAAACCACAACAATAAGCTACAAAATTAGAAACCTGGACTGAGATTTACTCTGTATATTTTACAAGTCCAGCATATGCAAATAATCCACAAATTTGAGTGAAAGCAGGTACTTGCAGTCCTTGTATTGACATCTTGCTTACTTACTGTTTCAGTAAAATTTCAGTAAAACTTCTTCCAGTGCTAATTACATTTTCCCTAGAAAATGAATGATCACCTTCAGAGTGGAGTGAGTAACATGTACCAAATTCCAATTGATTTACTTTTTTTTGTGTTTGTAATTGTAGGTGTAAAAGATTACAGAGATAATGGGTGAATGGCTTTGCTTGGTGTTGAGCATTCTGTTAATTTTAAGTGTATTGAACTTTTAGGGTGACTGTGCACAAATAAATGGTGTTTCTGCAAAATAAGTGGTAATTTTAGAGTGACAAAGTGTCCCTCTCTTGCTCAGCACAGCAGATGCAACATGGGGCCTTTTGACACAGCTGTCTCTCTAGGCCTTGGTGTGATCTCTGAACCCTACCATTTTTGATTTGTTCCTTTTATGATGGTAGAATTGAGAATACTGTGATCCTGACAGATTAATTTATCCGTCCCCCAGTTTCTGTGGGAAACTATTCTTTTCATTACAGGCAAGGTTTTGAAGGCAGGAAATGAGTTTGCTGCTTGCTTTAATTATGTGCACAAGGGCTTATTTCTTTCTCTTTGCATGGAAAGATTATATATAAAGCTAGTGAATATAGCTTTATGTAACATATTTTTATTAGGGAAAAAAATAATCAAAGGAGTCCCACACTTAAAAATGTTACAAAATATAACTAGCAGTCTTTTATAGATAAACTTTTCATTGGTTTTACAAGATGATATTGTTTGAAGTGCTTATGTTCTGTAGTCTCAATTGAATTTTTCTCTCTCTTAATAAAGAATTGCCTCTACCACGATTTATGTCACTGAAAAATGATACTGAAGTACGTTATGGGACTCCAGCAGAATTCCATGGAGTTAAATTTCAGGTTCCACATGCAACTTTGGAAAAAAATTCCTACAAAAGAACAGATGAAGGGGACAAACAGGTAACAGGCTTGTCTCCTTCAGGCCAATGTGTCGTTATGCATTCTCCTTTTGGGTCCAGTCCTGTAAATGATTACACTCACAGGGTCTTACTCAATTTTCCAGTACTAGACAGGAGATGAACTCCTGAATTGCAAATAATCCCCATTATGCCTGTATTCTGGTTTTGATGCATGCCAGTTGCTTCCCTGAAGAAAATTCTCTCTATGAGCTTGTATAAAGCTGTCAGCCCTGTAATATTCTGTGTAAGTTCATTCAGTGTTTTCCTCCTACTTAATCCAGCACTGTTCTTGGAGAGGATGTGGGAAAAGCAGCAAATAGAAATCTGTCAGTGAAACAGAACAGGAAAGTGAGTGATTTCCCATGGCAAGTATGGTAATGGACTAATGGTCCTTAGTCATTCTAGAAATACTGAACTGGAGACGAGCTGTTCAATCATGAGCCAGTATTTTTGGGTGGGGTAGGGTCCCCAAGTTTTCTTCCATTTTTATCTCCCCAAGAAATAGTCCAGAAGACATCTGCTTTTCTTTTTTCCTGAGTGAAGCATTGTCCCAGCATCTGTTGTTCTGAGATCCCAGTTTAATGAAGTTCCAAGGGACGTTCCTATTACCTGTATTTAGGAGAGTAGAGAGCACTTGCTCAGATACAAGAAGCTTCACAGTGCTGCATAATTTTCATAAAGACTGATTTGCATAATTTTCCCCAGGCTTGACACCTTCTCCTCTGGTGCTGTATCAGGTCATGTTGTAAGTGCCTGGTGGAAGCACTTTTATCTTCCCCAGACACGTGCCCACGTTTATCAGCGTCGGTAACGGCGCTCCCAGCCCGAGCTCGCCCAGCAGGACTGAGCTGATGACAAGATACACAGGTGGAATAACAGGATGAGGAAGAAGAGCATGTATGCCTGTCCTCTGTGTACTGACACTGGGGTAGAATGCTGCCCTCAAACCCTTGGCTCCATCTGGATTATCTGTGTTGTATTATATTTTCCTCTTTATTCAGTAAAACCTTTCGGGCTTACATTCTTTTCTCAAGCAATCTCAGTAAATCAAAGAGAAACTTTAGAATAGTAACCCAGTGATACCTACAAATTCACAGTGTTTAAAATACTGATCCAGAGATGGATTTTAATTTTTTGTACTTTTTTTTTAAATACGAAAAATTATCTCCCTCAATGAACTTACACTATGTAAATTCAAAGCTATCCACTCACATTGAGCCTTCTACATATACTACTTCAGGCATCTTTGGAAGTAAAATACATTGAGCTGATGTTTGTAAAGCTTTGTTATAGCACTGCCATACTTTATCCCTTGAAGCTTCAGTACCAAATCCTGTCTTGTCTGTTTTAAGCCTTTTCTTGGAAATGAAGGGCCTGAGGATGCTGGAGTTATTTTCTTGTTTGTCCATCATATTGTATGCACTTCCACTTTGCAGCATTACTTGGTTGTTTCTTACAATGTTTGTCTCAGAATTGTGTTTTGTGTTGGTGTATTTTTGAAACAGGAACCCAAGTCTCCTCCGATGTCTCCAATTTGCTCACCTCCTGCTTCTCCATCTACTTACCAGAGAATACCCCTAAGTTATGGATATGGTAAAGCAAGAAGTGGGCTGGACCAGCAGCATGGAGGTAGGATAAAAATGGCAATGCACATTGTATTCAAATTTATTTTTTTTTCCCTTATCAGAAGTATCCACATTCAAAATACTAGTGACAATCAGCCTAATGATTTTAAAATTCAATTAGATCTGTGTTTTGGAAAATTATTTGATCAATTTATTTTGACTGTTCAATCCTGTCTTCCTATTTACTTCCTATTAAATTAGATTTGTGTGTGACTGCTCACAAATGCTAATATCTAATCTCTGACAAGGCTCTGCAATATACCCCAGTGGCAGAGAGCCTGCAAGTATTGTCAGAGTGCATGAGGCTTTGGTTTCATTAGAGGGGAATCCTGTTTTCAATAGCTGCATACTAATTTTCAGATTGGAAGTGAGCCTTCCTTTGCAGGAATGGATAAAATCTCTGGTTTTGTAACAGAAGTAATAATAGGATGAGAATATAAAAGCAGTCCCACAGTATAACTTGGGCAATTCAGACAAAAACAATGCACTGCATAAATGTTGTGTCCTTCATTTTGATGTCATTAGAGTAGGTGGAAAAACATTGAGGCAAGTGGGGCAGAAGCCAGTTCAGGTTCCTGGTAATAGTAAAGTACCTGTGCTCTTGTAATTGCAATGTGTGGTGACCAAGCTGGGGCAGCAGGAGGCATTGGTGCATACCATCATCCCTCCTGCTTTATCTTAGTGTGTTTGCAGAGAGGGAAGATTGAACCATGCTAGTCCTTCACCTTTTGTCCCTATTTACAAAAGAGCTATTCAACATGTTGAGACTCAGTACAGCTGTGATAAGAATGTGTCTGACACTATGAAGTGGCCTCCACCTGAAAATTGAACCAGTACTGAGTCACAGGCATTCCCCTGCTGCATAGGCAAACTGCAGCTTGTTCAGAGGTGGGGTTAGTTCTGAAAGAAGCCCTCTAGTGCAGTGTTTTCTGGTACCATGCATGTTCTGCCCCAGTGAGGAAGACATGTGACAGAGAGCCTGTGCAGAGCTGGGCAGGGGGTGTCCATCAGGACTGACTGACCATGTACCTGTCAAATGCTCTGCTCTTTTCTGGCACTCTGTCCCAGATCTGTCAGGGCTATGAGGGAGTCTTTCGGGTGCTGGGTTGTTTTTTTTTTTTTTTTTTTTTTTTTTTTTTTTCCCCTTCTGAATTTGATTGCAAATGTAACTTCTGTGAAATTTCTCATGGACTTAGCAGCTATGTGAAGCGACAGCAGCATCCAGTCCAACTGTCAACATCTTCCAAAATTAATTATTTAACTCCTCAAATTTCTAAGGTAATAAAATCTCAGAGGTGCAGAACAGTGGTTATTTTTCAGAAAGCAATTTTTCCTATTTTCCAGAAAAGGAATCTCTCCTATTTTAATCCCACTGGGGATGCTTCAGCCAAATGTATTCTTGATGGCAGCTAGTGGTTAACGTTTTATGACCTATGCTAATGCAAGACCTGCTGGTTCACCTGGTCTTTAGGATTAAGACCCTTCCAGTTTCCTGAAGAGCACTCCAAAGGGCAGCTGTGTGTAGAGCATGTGGAGGAGGTGCTTGTGCCCCTGCCCTGGGCTGGGCTGTACTGCAGATCTGACCCTGACACTGGACAGCCTGTCTTCAAGGGCACTGCAACCATGACTGTGTACATGTTTCTTTATAGTTCTGAAAGTTTTTCATGTTAGCAAGCACACAGCCATGTGGCTTCATGCTTAGATCTCCTTGCTGAGGGCATCTAAATATTTCCTACCTTTCACCTTCCTTTCCTTTTTTTTTTTTCTTTTTTTCAAAACTGAAATTAGCAGTAACTTGTACAGGAATAAAAATAGATAACAATACAGGATGAGACCCCTTAGGAAAACAAGAGGGTTAGGAGTATAATTTTTAAGCTTTTCTGAGATCAAAAGTTTTAAGATTTCTTGGACTGCTTTTTCATCATGAGTCTTAAGAGGTTCTGACTATCTAATGTAGACTTCCTAATGGTAAATTTTAAATAGGCTGGCAGCAGTTCTCAGCTGTGTGAAGTGTTTGCAAGGCAAAGTTTTGCCTTTCTGTTTGCATACTTGCCCTATTTTAAAAACATTGCTCCTAAATGTCTTGTTGTGTCACTGCCTACTATATTTGCTGCAGTGGAGCCTAAGTGACTTATTTTAACAAACGAAGAAGAAAGTGTTACTTTTCTTCACTAACTTTACTGCAAATAGTACAAAGTGGTGAGACATGTATTTTGATTTTCAGCAGAAATTAGGGAAGGGAGAGGAAGAGCATACAGGGAAGTAATGGTTTGCTATTTGATAGCATAGTCAAAGCATAGTTTTATAGCCCAATTGAATTATTTCTTCTTACTTATACAGTTCTTGTGCTATATGTGGCTATAAGTGTATAAAATGTACAAATGCATGGACAGACTATATAAATGTATATTGAAACATGATGAACAGTGATTTCTGTTGTCTAGAAGTATATAAGTGACAGTGTCTCAATGTCTGAAGAAGAATGAGGCAATGGGAAAGACAACTATGGAGTTTTGTTGCATAAGACAAAATGAACTTTGATACTGGGATACCAAGTTCACTTGATAGATGCTTGACCAAATGGACTTTGATGCTCTGATACAATGTTCACAAGCTACATTCTTGGTCTTATGGTATTGAATTATTTCCTTTAGCTTAGCAGTGTTTTTTTTATTATCCTGACATTTATATATTTAATTTTAAATGTCTAATGTAGCTCCTTATGAAGTCAAACACTCTACTCACCAGCAAGATGGACCATCTTCAGGGAATTATGGAGCCAAATCTGCACTCACCTGTTCAACTCCTAGCCGGGTAATGAATTCCATATTTTTCTTTGGTAGTACTACTAACAAAACAATGGAGAAATTTTTTGAAAAGGCAGAAAATTCTCACTTGGAAAGTGAAAAGTATTCTCTGTGGTGTTTTTAGAGTAGAGAATGAAGTGTGCTTTTTTGGCATATGAGAAAAAAACATATGGAATGGAGAAATCGTAATAAATAATCAAATTATTAAATAGCTAAAGGTAGGTCAAAGTAAAACATTTTCATTTAAAGTACATGAGATTCCATGGAGATTCCTTCTTGATTTAGATTGCTTTCTGTAACACATGCACAGTATTTATGGCTAACATTCTGCATATTTTGATTTTTCACCCTAGTTGGTTAAATTGCACCTTAAAAAATATATCTATATTAATTTCTGGGCATTTTTTTGTTTTTATGAAAATGGGTCTTAGATTTTGCTGCTGGTAGCCAATGCAGATCTTTCCTGTGTTTCACTATGCCTGCTGTGCATTTATTATGCAAACAGTTAATTTGCCCTAAGGGAGGGCAAAGCTCTCCTAAGTGAGAGATTTTCCTAAATAAGTAAGACTCAGAGACTCTACATTTTCCTGAGTGCTTAGCACCTCACACCCACAATAAAATGTCACCTGAGCCTCCAAAAGAGATCTACAGGTAGTGTCACATAATTTGTGCTAACTTGAAATTAAATTGGGTGCATTTGTGTAGCACTTTGAAATGAAAATTAATTTACAGCTTTGTGATATTGCCTGTTTCAGGGATCTTTTGATGTATTTCAGAATTGGTGTTTTGCATGATTCTTGGGAAATAGACAGATGTGTCAGAGAAAGGGTTTCACAGCTGATTGTTGTTCATTCTTGCCCTCCCTTTTTAAGACTGTTGTCATGAAGGCTTAAATACTGAATACTCATTTATTCTGTTTTAACAAAGACACCAGCTGTACTGGCAGCCCTCTTATAGATACCTCCATCCAACCTGCAAAAGGTACAGGACTCCCTTAAACAAGTTAATCAGAGAGCAAAGATAGAGCAAAGAAATAATTGGATTAAATACCCTTCTCCTCCAGAACACTCCTTTACCCAAAGGAGGATTTTTGCTTAAACCTTGGGAAGTGATAGAAGTTTGAGGGGATCTCTGGGCTTGTGTGTCTCCCTGACTTAGCATGAGTGCTGGGGTGAGCAGAGGATCCAGAAATGGAATATCTCCATAGTTACAGCACCATTCCTACATTAAATATGTAGTTTCATAGCAAAGATAAATTTTCATGCACAAAGCTGCATAAATGCAGATTTAGTTCTTCTATTGGCTCCATCCATTTGAGATGTGCAGTGTGCAGTTCAGGGTTGTAATGCCTGACAGGAAAAAAGAATCCCCAAAATTAAGCTAGAGGTAATAAAGTATGACTTGGACTTTTAGTGGTCAGCAGTAGCCAGATTTCTTTTTCCTTTGAGCATTGGTCGTGTAAAGCTTCCCTTAATTAGGTAAAGATACCGAATAATAGCCTCAGTTTTAGCAGGTAAGTAGTGGGGTGGCCATTTCTGCTTCTTGTCTTCTGAAAGTTTGCTGCATGGAAGAGTGTGACTCTGGTTTCTTGAGGTTTCCAGTGCCCTTTGGTGCCCTGCCTGTGGCTGGTGCCAGTGTCCCTCCCTTCAGTCTTTTTCAGTGGAGCGGGAGCAGCAGGACAGCAGCACCCAGTACTCAGATGACCCGTGGAGGATAACGGAGGAGCAGCGAGATTACTACATGAACCAGTTCAGGTCCCTGCAGCCTGACCTCAATGCCTTTATTTCAGGTAAGTGTTACCAAACACTGTGCACATTGCATAGAGGGACCAGGCTGGGAGGTGAAAACTGTTAAACTGTGTTTCTCTCTGACGGCTCATCTGTAAGAGTTGATTATATTGTTTTTTTTTTTTCCTCTTAAATAGCCTGATTTTAGAGAAATAATTACATCTAAAAGAGATGTGTTGGCAATTTGGTAAAAATTAAAATGAGCTCTCTGCATTTGATGTGCTGTATTTGTGGATCACACCTACAGTGTATATTGAGCTGAAAAACCCCTGAGGGTTGTGCAGGTTTATCCAGCAGAACTGTGGCAGTGTCCATCCTATGACAGTGGAGCATGTAGTAAACTGCCCTGGGTGGTCAAGCCTAAGAGTTTATGGTTCTGGGGGACTGAGATTTTGACCTCTAGGTAATTAGGAAACAATCCTGGACAGTACACACATGGTACAAGTATTGTAAGAGCATACTGAGATGGCTCTGATGATACTCAGATTTCCATCCTGAATAGAAGGTCCAGGCTGCTTGTGAGAGGAGACTTTGCCATGTACAGACAGTTGGTCTGGCAAGGAATATGTCACAGGTTTTAAACGGAGGCAGTTGTAATGAGCCCTGCTGTCTCACTGAGGTTTTCATGCAGTTTGCTTCAAAGAAAAAATAGTTTTTCAGTGTTGATTCTTTCCCCAATGGTTGCCCAACAGGAAAAGGATTATCATCCCAGAAGCCTGTGCTTTGTTTCCTTATGATTTGTATGCCTCTACCTAGGAAGGGCTTCCAGGGTAGCCCTGGCAGCCTGTGCATATGAGATGGTGAAGAAGTGTTAACTAGAAGTGTGAGAAGAGCTGCTGTGGCAGAGGAGTGAGGATGCCTACAGTAGAACAGGGGCTGTGTGCTAGCTGAATCTTCTGCAGTTTATTTTTTATTTTCTTTTTCTTTCTTTTTTTTTTTTTTTTTTCTCCATAAAATTTTCACTGCAGGGAAAAGTAGTGGTTGAAGCAACATCTTGGGAGAGCAGTGCAGATGTCAAAGCACTGTACTGCTGTACACCTGACTTCTGGGTAAAGCAGGGCCATTGTGTCTGTTATTTCATCATTTGTGGCATACTTGTTATGCAGGTTACAGTTACTAGTACTGAAGTAGGTTTCCCTTTATTTATTTTTCCCATATGGAGGGAATGGAGAAATGAGGTCAACAGCTCTGTCTGGCTTTCTCTGTCATTTACTCAGGAGGAGACAAATGGTCCAGCGTCTATAGTAGCCTCCGATTAATCTGAGCATCTCTCAGACATAAATTAACTGTCTGCTTCTGGCACAGCAAACCTGGTTGAAGGGAAGAATTTGGAGAGTTAATTTCCAGTGGCTGATGAAGTATGTTTTCCCAACAGGTTCTGTAGCAAAGAATTTCTTCACAAAATCAAAGCTGCCCATCCCAGAACTTTCTCACATCTGGTGAGTAGTGTAATAGTGTTGGGGATTCCTATCACATTCTTTTAAAAGATGCTTAATTCAAGAGTTCTTGTTAAATTTTAAAAGGATCTTCAATTATAATTATTGTTCTTATCTCCAGAATCACTTAGAGGCCCAAGCAGCAGGGTGGTCATTGGCTTTCCTGACACACTTGTTTTCTGGAGAGATGTTCCCCATCTCAGCAGGACTGGGAAGGTTTGAAGGCAATGTAGCTGAGAGCTGTTCTTAAGTGTATTGTAAGCAGCTTCATTAGCTCAAGGAACTGGCATTCTTCACGAAATGACACAGAGGAGAAGCACCTCTGGAATGTTTTACATGTGTTGTTAGTTTTGTGTTTGTGTCTCTGTTCTGTCAGAGGAGGCCTAATTAAACAACTACATAATTCATTAGTGCTTTTCTAATGAACTAGTGCTCTTGCTTTTAATGAGCTTATTGAGAAACAATTGTGGATGGAACTGTACGTGATAGAATTTGACAAGAATTCTATTATATTTTCATCAACAACACGGGGCTTTGTAATTTGTTGTCATCCCTGCATGTTTGATAGGAGGAACAAACAGTTTTAAACATGGATCAGAAATGCTGATAGTGATTTTCTTTTTATATATGCTTTTATGAAGAGAGATGAGAAGAAAAGCTTGCAAGAGCCTAAACATCTGTCAGGGTCAAAGGATATGTCTGGAACCTTTTCAAAGCAGATTGTCAGTTGTGAAAATAATAAAAAAAAAAACAACGAAAAAAACATAATGGGGGGAAGTGAATGTTGGAATTTAAATTTAAGATTACTTAAAAAGAATGGATTAACCTAATATGTTTCCAAATCAGATTTTATTTCTATTGCTGACACAACTTGTTCTCTGCAGAATTTCACACAAAGTATTCCTTTCTAGTAGATACTTGCAATTACGTGGCAGTGGGATTTATCAGGTTGTGTTGCTGTGTTACACATGTGGGATGTTTCAGTCCTTGTCACTATAACCTCAACAGTTTGAGAAATGCTTGTTACTTTCAAAGAGTAAGAAATGATATGATTCTTTTAGACCATGTGCCCAAGATAAAATACTACTCAATTTTTGCAAAGAATTAATTTATAAAATTGAATTCTTGAATTTCTGAAGTTTAACTTTAGTATTTATGAAACATGCTAGAGAGAACTGCCTAGTGAGAGGTTAATGGTATTTAAACTTGTCAAGAGCATTAATTTTGCTCTTTTTTAAAGGGTAGTCAATGGTGCTAAGTAACCATTGCTGAAGTAGATATTTAAGTTTTTCTGCTTGAACTGTTTTAAGATCCTGCATGGATTAGCCAAAAGTGCTTCTGAATATTAGAAGGTTAATTCCACCCTTAGAACAATGTGCAATTAATTGCTGCTCAGAAGGCCAACTACATCCTGGGCTGCATCAAAAGAGGTGTGAGCAGCAGAGCAAGGGAGGGGATTCTGCACCTCTGCTCTGGCAAGGACCCCATCTGGAGTGCTGCATCCAGCTCTGGGCTCCCCAGCATCAGAAGAACATGGAGCTGTTGGAGAGAGTCCAGAGGAAGTCCACTAAGCTAATCACAGAGCACCTCTCCTGTGGAAACAGGCTGAGAGACTTGGGGCTGATCAGCCTGAAGAAGAGGGTCTGGGAGATCTTCTAGCAGCTTTCCAGTACCTAAGCAGGGTCCACAATAGAGCTGGAGAGGGAATTTTCACAAGGGCATGTAGTGATAGGGCAAGGGGGAATGGCTGTAAGCTAAAGGAGGGCAGGTTTAGGTTAGATATTAGGAAGAATATCTTTTCTATAAGAGTCATGAGGCCATGAGAACAGATTGCCTGGAGAGGTTGAGTTTCCCATCCCTGGAAGTGTTCATGGCCAGGCATTTGAGTAACCTGGTCTAGTGGAAGGTTCCCTGCCCATGGCAGGGGAGTTGAAATTAGATGATCTTAGAGGTCTCTTCTAACCCCAACCACCCTATGATTCTATAAGTACAGATTATGTATTTCACATTCTAATATACACATACCATCATATTCAATGGCATAATGTGTTAAAGAAATGTGCTTTACTGAAAAATAGAAAAGTGGCAAATTGGTTTTAGAAAATCAGCTTGCTTCATCTTCCCTGAGCAAATGTGCAAGTCAGGATCAAGTGTACATGACAGAGCTTGTTTTGTGTTAAAATATCCCTTCTCAGAGCTGCATTTTTGTCTCCTCTGTGATGGCACATGTTTCCCTGAGGTAGTGCCTTGGAAAACGTGTGCCTGTTTTATCCACAGGGAGCTGAGTGATGTGGATTGTGATGGGGCACTGACACTTGCAGAGTTTTGTGCTGCTTTCCACCTTGTGGTTGCAAGGAAGAATGGTTACCAGCTGCCTGAGACACTGCCAGAGACACTGCTGCCAGAGTACCTTCAAGCAGGTAAGGTTCCTGGGGCAAGCCACGTCCCTGCAGCCATCTCAGAAATCCAATGTGTGTGTAAGACAGGTTCACTTTCCCTCCTGGAATGGGCTTCTTTTCATTTTTTGGATGATTTTTCCTTAAAGAATCTATCTCTTGAAGATTTGTTAAAAACTATACTGGACTGCATTAGAACTTAATGTGCTAGTGTGGTTTTTTTAGATGGAGATACTGGTTATATCAAAGGTTGAATTTTTTTGTAATTTATTTTATGTAATCCACAGGTTCTTCTGTGGGTAGTTTGCATTAATGACAGGAGGATTACAGCAATTTGTGTAGCACAAGGATGAATTAATCCAAAATAAGTTATATTTCAGTGACAATGTGCAGTGAAAGACCTGCCCTTTCATTTGTTCTCTTCAGTTATGTCTCTTTTAATTATAAATGAATGTTGAAATATATACTGCTACATCTAAAAAATGTGCATGACTCTTGAGGGCAAGGAGGATTAATCACAGATGATAATTACAGTGCTAAGGGATAATATTTAAGACCTAATAAAATCTCCATTAAATTTGATGACACTGAATATATTAAAAGGCAAGAAAAGAACAAATAAAGCTGCAGTTAGGAAAATTAAATGTTGACCCTGTATCAGATTTGTGAAATTATTTCTGATGGAGCCATGTTCCCTCTAATCCACTATATTCATATCCAAAGCAATAAGCTCCTTGAAAACATGCACTTCCAAATCTTCATCACTTTCAGCATCTTACATTCCCCTGTCATAATTACAACTACCTTTCCCTCCAGGACCACCACTTTGCTCACTGCTTTAATGGCCTGGTCTCATGATGAGTTGATTTGTAAACTCATCCAGGAAGGTTCTTTTTGATGTGTCTTCACATTGAACCTTTTTGGGTAAAACTGCAATGGAAATAACTATCTCTAGTAGCAGGGAATCATTATGTCAATGGGAGAAATAGTATGGTAAGCTGCATTTGTTCCTTGGGAGTCCTCTTTTTCCCTATTTTTCCCTTTCAGCACTTAGTTGTACTGTTTTCTTAAATGGTTATTGCTTCATGATGTTGCATAAAATCAAGCATTCCAAGCAAATCTACATGGAGAAGGTGAAAGGAGTAATTGTTTCTTGTGGGTCCTTAAATACCCCAGCTAATGAACTAGTTCTGGTTCATCTGAGGGTCTGAAAATATCTCCTGCTCATTCTGCTATCTGTTCAGGATTCATAAATGTGTCTTTTGAAAGACTTGCATTAATAAAAAGCAGAACATCTCAACACACTGTAAACCTGTGAATCACAGAAAAGTGTAGAACCCTGGTTGTTTTACTTCTGAAATAAAAGCATTGACAAATATGTAAGTGCCTTATGCACTTACCTAAAAAGCATGTCAGAAGCAGTTTTCAAGAGAAATTTTGTGTTTTCATAATTTGATTTCTGTGAAATTCAGAAATTTTTTCAATTTTTTTTGGCTTCTTAGAACCCTGAAGAAGAATACTGGAAACTGTTTTTCATTAGGTTGCTGTATTAGTTTCAGAATGAGGCATAATTTTTTTTCAATTGAAGTATTTGCATCTGATAAGAGTACTATTAAAGCTTCAAATAAAATGACCTGGAGCAAAAAAGCATTTAAGGATGCATTAATCATTCTAGTTTTATGACTTGTACCATAAACTACAAGCACAACTGATCCAAATGCTATTCTGGCACAGCTCCATTGACAATTTGACCCACCACCTTCTTTTTGGAAACTTTTTGTTAAAACTAATTTGCAGAATCTCAAAAGCTATTTGTCCTGTGTGTAACCCACTGTACTGTAAATTAAGACAGCTTTTCAAGAGCTTAATTTATTGAGATAAAATAAATGCTAGCCAAAAATTAGATATGTGGTTGTTCTGCCTTTTAATATATTGATCTTTAAAAAGCTTGTTTTCCAGCTCATGAGACAGATTTATCTCAGAGGACCTAATCCCAGAGGCATAACAGCAGGACCTGAGCTTGTGGGATAGAAATTAGCTTGTTGTGAATATTCCTTTGAGAAGTTAAATGTGAATTTTTTTTTTTCTTTCCCCCCCCCTCCCCCAATGCTTTCAATGTTGTTTAGTTGAAGGTGGTGTATACTACAGCATCCAGAGTGCTTGGTGCTTTGCTTTTTGCTGGCCTTCAATTTTAGATTATAATGTAGATTCCAGTATACTTTTCAGTATTCAAAAAGTCAAAATTGCAGCTGAAGGTAACATAAGTACCTTTAACATTGCTAAGAGAACAAGATATAAACTATAAGATCAATCAAATTGATACTGGACTGGGAGAAGAAAAAAATTCTTCCGAATTTTACCATTATTTCTACAACAAAAATTATACAAGCTATCCCTTTCATGACAATGAATTACTTAAGATGCAAGATAGAAAGATTTTCTTCATGGTGTTTGTCATCCATGTCTTATGAATTAGGTGTGAGATGTAGAAGCAAAGGGCAGAATTATGCTAGAACAGGTTTCTAAGTATGTATTAACCTAAGTCTTGGTGTGTCTGTGTTTGGCTTTGGGTTGGTTTTAGGTTTTTTACCTTTCTCTTTTTCTTTGCCCTGCAGCTTGTTTGAAGCCCGTGCGTGACTGTGCCCGGTTTGATTCTTACCCCGAGCCAGTGCCGAGCAGCCAGCAGGCTCGCGACTTCGCTCGGGCAGAGGTGAGAGGGGCTGCAGCAGCTCCACAGGCTGTGCTGTGTGAGCAGCAGGACTGAGAGCCTCTGACAGGGCTTTAGGAATCTCTCATAAAGCCATCTCAAACCCTCAGCTCAGCCAGTTCTGTGTGTGGAAAGGGCTGACAGGTTTTGCAAGAGACGTTCCCACACATAATAAGGTTCACAGTAGTCATTGAGGATCTGTGAGATGCTGGAAATCTGCAGAGAAATAGGCTCTACCTGTTGGTTCCCTTCATGGCTGCTGCAGAGGGGCAGTGGAGCACATGGACCAGCCATGTTCAGGTGAAGTATCTGCTCAGTCTGAATTGGTTGAAAATAAAAGGCTTCAGCACAGACTTAGAATAATAAAATGATGTAATTTGGAAGAAACTTCCAAGATCATCAATCCAACTGTTAGCCCAGCACTGCCTTCTTTCAGATACTTGTAGAGAGCAATAAGGTCACCCCTGAACATCCTTTTCTCCAGGATAAACAACCCCAGGTCCTTCAGGCACTCCTTTTGTGCTCTGGACCCTTCACCAGCTCCATTGCCCTTCTTTGAACACATGCCAATGTTCCTTCTTCTAGTGGGGCCCACAACTAACCACAGTATGGATGGAACTGGAGCTTTGGACTAGATCTCCAGAGGTCCCTTCCAAACCCTACATTTGTATGATTCCATGAAGTCTGCTGCAAGCAAAAGTGAATTAAGGAGAAGAGTTTAATACCAAGGTTAAAATCCCAAACTTTTCAAGACCCTATAGAACTGAACTAATCATGGCCATTGAGTTGTGCCTGATTATTGCAACTCTCAATATATGTGCTGTGGGATTTAAAGATTTAGTGTTAAGGTACTTCATCAAGTGGCAGACTGACTGAAGGAGCTGGCCCTTCTGACACACTTCCAAGTTTAAAAATAATGGTGTGTCATGGCAGCTCAGCAAGGCTGTTCTCCAGCTATTTCCTCCCAATGCCTTGCTCTGGGGAGCCCCTAGGTCAGAGCCTTCCTCAAATCCATCTTGGTAGTGGTACCACCAAACAGAATCCCTAAGCTTCTATGGAGTACAGTGTTCAGTTTGGGCAATGCTGCAGCCAGCACATTGAGCACCCAGTGTATCTTCTGGAGCTATTAAAATGCATATTGTATCCCTGGGAGGTGCTGTTCATCCTGCAGCACTTGGCCAGAGCACAGCAGTCATGCTGGGCTTTGGGAGCAGCACTGCAGACCTGGTACTGCAGGATGCTGGTGTGTTGGCAGATCCTTTACCAGAATCACCTAATCCCTTCCTTATATGGTTTGCAACCTAAAATATAAAAGAAGATATAGGTATAATATAGCATTAAATTATATTTGAAATGTAAAAAAATGGATGATTATTATGTTTCATACACGTAATTAAAAAGCTTCAGTTTATATTGTCCAAGATTAATGGACTTTAAAATCTCCTCAAAAGTGATTTGAGAATAATTTTGACTTGATTTTTTTGTTTTGTTCAACTCATGTTTTTACATTCAGAATTAATACACTGAATGAGTATCATTTGGGAGGTCAGTAATTCATCTTCCATTCATCTCCTTCAGTGGGAAGTGCTGCAATTTCATTTCTATCTTGGCTAGTTGAGGAATTATACTTTAGATACTTGATCACTACATTAAAAATATAGTATTATCAGTGCAATCTGTTATGTTTTACCTCTGTGTCTTTTTAAATTTCCACCTATCATCCATTCAGGTTATTTAATTTAATTTCAGTTGCCTGTTTTTACTGTGACTGCTGAACTATAATACTGCAATAAAATAGAAACAGTTCCTGAATGAATTCACAAAGAAAATAATGGCAGGAGCCACATCACCTGCATGCTAGGCTTTGTTGAACTTGAAAAATGCACCCAGGCTGCTGATATTGTGCTTGGGAATGACATGGGTGACTGATTTTTGTTTACTGAGAAAGTTTTGTCTTCACAGGTTTTTTTTTTTTGCGAGTTTTTGTCTTCTACTCTCTCTTGTTTTTTTTTTTTTTTGTTTTTTTTTTTGTTTTTTTGTTTTTTGTTTTTTTTTTTTTTGTTTTTTTTTTGGTTTTTTTTGGTTTTTTTTGTTTTTTTTGTTTTTTTTTTTTGTTTTTTTTCTGCAGGCTTTCTCACTGCCAAAAATCTTAAAGATAAAACATGCATAAAATGGCTTGCTGGTGTTCCTCTGGTCTCCCTTTAGAAATGTCATGCTCACAGTTCATTGAAATCTCTGAAAGTCAAAGCATGCATTGAGTTAGATCTCTGGTCTCATGTTTTTCACTTGAGTGCCAGGGCTAGCTATGGATGTGAAATGCTTTGTTCATACATTTTTAGAGTCCTCAAGCCATATTTTTGCTGTGTTGCTTTCTCAGAAAAGGGTATCCCATTCTTCAGGTATCCCATTCCTCAGAAACTTTATAAAACAAATCTCACAGACCTTTACTGTGGAGTTTTCCTTTTTGAACTACTGACTTGATTTTTGTGGTCTTTTAAAAATGTCCATGAAATCTAGGTTTCTCAATTCATTTGTTTAGGCCAGATTTATTTCAGGGCATTTTCAGGTCAAACCTCTTCCGTGCTCCTTGGGAAAAAAAACAGCATCACTTAATATTTAGAGAAGTTTAAGGTTTCTGACATTTGCTTGAATGTTTTATTTGGTTGCAGAGTGTATTCTTGTTCTTATACATAATGGAGGTAGGATTTTTCCAGCAGAAGCTCCAAGAACAATAAATGCCTATAAGTTGCTGCTGAAATAACAGAAAATTAAGGAATAAGACTGGAGGGAAATTCCCTGTTTTACTACCAAAGGTGTGAATGAGCCTCTAACAGACTTGCTAATGAAATTTGGTTTTCCCATCTCTATGGCTGCATGTTGCAAGAAAAGAGTAGTTCAAGGATCAGCCAGGAGCCTTTAAAGCATCACCTCAGGCTCTGCCATACAGCTGGAGTTTTGGTTAGAGAGACTTTTCCCACGGAGACTGGAGAAGCTTCCATCTGTCCTTGCACAGGTTTTTACATATGGGTCTGTTGGGAGAAGCCTCTCCTTACACATAGTCCTTATGTCCTGCAGTCATTCACTGTTGAAATGCTCCTCTAACTAATTTCAGGTGTGGAACTGCTGTACCTGGAAGAGCTGAGTTATATTATTTTTCTACAGGTCCTCTTTATCTTCATTTATCTATCTCTCTACCTATATTTATTTATTTATATTTATCTATCTTTATATATATATATATTTATTTATAAATTTATATATATTTATATATCCTTATTTATGTAACAAAGAAATTGTGGTGCACAAACAAGTGTTGCCATTATTTGTGTCGATCTGTATTCTGAAATATTTGACTGTGGAAAGGCATGAGCTGTAAGCATCAGTGTAATTAACAAATCTTCTTTCTGTAGAAGTCATCAGCTGAAGAGGCACCTGATAACTCTGCCCTGTTGCAAGATGGAAAGAAAGATGACAAACAAGGTATTCAAACAAATCACTTTTTTTTCCCATTAGGGATTAAATTATGTCTTTTTAGTAAGCCCCTATGTTTGCTGACAGAAGCAATGGTGTGTTTAATTTCTAAGCTGGCTATGTGTTGCTAAAGATTTAAAGAGAACTCACAGCAGCTGAGTTGAAGACAAAGAAATGGAGGGGTGTGCTTCAAAATTAGTTCTATCATATGTGAATGATATGAAATGTGTATTCTAAAATATGTCTAGACCTAAGGCAATTAATGTTGTGCTTCTTAATTAAACAAAATGTTCATTGTTGTCAGGAATTTTTTAAGAGTAAAGATAAACTGTGCTGAATTTTCAATTTCCATTTTTGCAAGAAACACCAACACTTCAAAATCAGTTTTTACTCCTATTTGAAAAAAAAAAAAATTCTGTATTTTCTTGCAAAACAAAAGTTTTAGTCAAATTGGACTGAAAAGACTTGATTAATTCATTTCATTTGCACCCATCAGGAGCAAGTCATGTGAAATTGAAGCAATCTTAATGATCTTTCTCTTTTTTTGCTACAGTAGTTTCTATGGCCTCCAGAATTGGCACTGGATCATCACACAGCCATTCATTTCCTTTTATGTTCACTTTTCCCAATTCTTACTTGCTGTCCCTCTGTTGTAGAAACAAAACAATTGTGGGTATTTTGTTGCCTGATTCTCAGAGCTGTAGATTGTGTATTGATTAAAAAAAAAATATCTTGGCCTCCCAGATATCCACATGTTAAGGTTGCATCAGAGGTGTGGTAGACTAGGTAGTCCACATTCCTGAGTCACCTTCCCCACTCAGGTGTGACAGTTTGGCAGATTCCCAGTGTCCCTTTTTCAAAGAATGTTTGTCTAGAGTTGACATGAGTTTGTAAAACAATTTGACACATCAGCATATTCCAGGAAATCAGTGTTTTGTTGACAAGGTTTGTTTTGTTGTAAAATGTATGATAAACCAGTGAAGGGCTTGAGCCTTGAAGATTATTGCTTTGAAATATCGAGGGAAGATTTACTTTTTAGTAAGGGAATATTTTTTTCCCTGTTTAGATGATGAAGTTGTGCTTTGATTTTTGTAGCTGACATGTAAAGTCACATGGGAACCTGTTGTGAGGCATGCAGTCATCCTTCAGGGATGAAGATATGCTGTATTTATGACACAGATTGCTGCCTTTTCAGCCAAAGAACAAATACTTTTTCTTTTACTAATATTCTGACAAACATCAGAACAGATCACTCTCCTGGCTGAGGAGATCTCCCCAGAAGCCAAGAACCTGCAGTTCAGGACAGTGGAAGTAAATTTGCCTGCATTTTCAAAATATACAAGTAAATTAACTTCACTTAGGTTATAATGTAATTTTATGTAAACTGAACTGGGTTACAAGACCCAAAACTTCTCCACATGTTTTGTTTGATAAAGGCAGATCCCAGAGCAGGCAAGTTTGGAAGGGACATCAGTTTCAGCCTCCTTGCTAAAGCAGCTTTATCCCAGAGCAGGAGAGATTTCCTTGCAAGTAGTCATTTAACACTGAGTGTTGCAGAACATCAAATACACTATGGTGCATTAAGAACTCCATTAGAAAGGATGTGTAGGGGAATGTGGAAGGGGAATAACTACTCAACCCCACAAATTCTCAACATTTGAAATTATTTGGCAACTTGAGCATAGGTCTTTCTGTTCTTGACTTTTGTGCTCTTGGAAATTGTTACTTGTTTGAGTGCTTTAGTTTTCTGAGGGTATTTGGCTACTTTTCAAGTATGTTTGGCATTATAAGAGGTCTAATACCAGTTTAGGTGTTCCTTTCTCTAACCTGATACTTTTAGATTTTACCCACACATATTTAAAGTAATTATCTTTCCATTTTAATTTTTTTTTTTTCTTAAGCTCTTAAAGTAAGCACTACTCTCAAAACTATACCAAAGGAATTTCAGCACTTGACTGTGAAAGCAGGTAAGGAAAAAAAATGCCATGAGAATTTTGATCAAGTGTTTCTATATCACAGTAAGCTTAGATTAGTGTAACTTGATTAATTTTTGAAAGAACCTTTTGCTCTTGTACTATTTTCCTACTGATATTAGCTTTTACCTCATGATGACTGCTATTTGTAAGATAAATATTAATTACCTCTTCAGGTAATTAATTTGTGAAAAGGTTTTCTTGCTTTCTTTCCCTCATTGTTAGTGTATGGGTTCTTCCAGGGTGGAAAATGTTTTAAGGTATTTTTGAAAAAAGATTTTTGAAGTTCTTCTTCAAGATGTAAGAATGGGGATATTGTACCTCTTGGTAAAACCTCATCTAAAGTTTAGAAAAACTATGTAATGTTTTGGTAATTGTTCTGAAATGGCCTTTTTCTTTGTGAAAGCTCAGCTTTTGTATTTTGTGTCATGGAGTTACAGGACAGAGAGCCTTTTGGAAACACAGACCTTGGAGGGACTTAAGACACTGACTCAAGCTTTTGATTCAGGGCTGTTTCTCTGTTGACACCACTCCTGATTTTTCTGTCTCCAGCTCCAACATACACTCCTTGTTCCTATAATTCTGGAAAATGTTGTTTTTGGAACAGCATATGTCAAAATTACTTATTTGCTCCAGAAACCTCCCCTGCATTCAGTTCAGTTCATCAGACCTCCCTTGCCTTCCTCTTTGCTAATCTCTTTCTACAGTGGTAAGAATGTTTGTAAGCCCTCCCTGGTTGCAGTCAAGCTAAAATCTTGCTTTCTCTTCCTTTTGCATGAATGTTTTTACTCATGAAGATATCCTTGATTAAGAAAATGGACCCCACATGTCTGTCACAGCAGTTTTGTCTTCTAGCTTGGTTTATTCATGGTGCTCAACAGCTGCATGCCTCATTTCCCAAATCTTTTTTCCCTGGCTTCTTCCCAAACACTTGGCAGCTGCCAGATTTGCTATCTTCAGCTCCTATTCTCAAAAGAGTGCTGCTTCTCCTTTACACATACACTCCTGCACATCCCTCTCAGGGGAAGGCAATGGTGGTTGCATGACTTTGTGTTCTGTTCTCCTTCCCCTGGTTTTGCCCAGGAGCACAGGGGAGTTTTACTTTCAGTTCAGCAATTATGTCTTTAGTACCTTTAGGGGAAAAAACTTCCTGTCACCTGCACATCTCCTTCCCCTGTGTCTTTCATCTCCTGTTCAGGGAGGTCTTCCCCATGCTGCTGTTCTCCAGCAGTGTTGCTGTGTTTGTATACCAAGGAGCACAGTGACACAATTTCACTCCATCATGGCTCCTGTCCCTGCAGGGGTTCCACTCTTGCTGTGCTGCACATTGAGGATTTGAGCCAGCACATTCTCAGGTTGCATGCTACAACTGGTGTGAAATGTTTATCTATGCAATGGAGTAGATGCAGCACAGTAATTGAGTGGCTGTTTCAGGACCAGTCACCATTCTGAAAGGTCATTGTAATCATTAACCTCCAGCATGAAAACTCATTTGGGATGAAGTGGGAGAAATTTTACATGCTTCTTTGGTTGTTCATTTAGGCTGTTTATGTAAACTCGGGAAAGATGATAATCTGTGAAAGTTTTCTTTGCCATCAGAAGGTCTAGAAATTTTAAATCAGTGAGAATTTTATGTACTCAGCATTCTGAATATCTGGCCAGTTTATTTAGACTCCTAAGTGCAGGATCATTGTTGACTTTAGCCTTTTAAAGAATTGAGGGCCAAATTTCCAAACATTTAACTTGTACATTTCTCCCTAGATGACCAATAAAAGATGAATCATTGAGGTTGATCTTGACTAGTGGGGAATGCTTTGGTTTTTTCTTTAGCCTTTCACCTTTTCAGCACAATTTTTCACCCAATCTTAAGCCTGTAAAACAAGGAGGCAGCTGTTGAGTGCAAGATGTTAGGCTACAGCCAAAAGTTTCTAAACCAGCATCCTTTGGAATGTTAAAATGAAGTTATCTTGCAAGAGAGCTGAAGGAGCAACTCAACACCCAAACCAGAACTTTCAGACCCTCTTAAATTACTGCAGACAAAGCTCCTCATTCTGTCAGGCTCTACTACTCAAGGAATTGCACAAACTTTTGAATAATCAATGTAAATTATTTACTCAACAGGTTTAACTTACCCGTTTCAGGAAAGTTAGGCTTGTGTAGCCATAGCAGTAGAACTATGGAAAACTCATGAACTGGATAAATAGTTTTGTATCATCTTGAATGATTTTGTCATCTTATGTGTATAAACCTGCACCTCAGACATGGAGTGTGCACAGACTGAATGTACCAAAATAATTGCATGTTTCTTGGAAATCCTGCCACAGTTACTTGTATGGCCTAATAATGAACTACCTGCTTCATGGTATTTTTTGTATTATACTACTTCTTTTGAAAGGAAAGCTAAGTCTGGGTATTCTGTAATTGTAGCCTTGAATTTCCTAGTTTTTCAAAAGCTTAAAAAGAAAATCCTTGGCAGTAGCATTCTATTGCTATATTGCTATCATTTTTTATTAGCAGTCATTTGGAATTCTCTCTTTGTTATGTACTTTCCTGTTTACCTCAACAGGATGTCCTTGGAGAGTTTAAATGTCAGTTTTACCTACAGGTTTTTTATATGAAAGACTTTGTAAAAGAAGTA
Source organism: Oenanthe melanoleuca (assembly GCF_029582105.1). NCBI lineage: Eukaryota > Metazoa > Chordata > Aves > Passeriformes > Muscicapidae > Oenanthe > Oenanthe melanoleuca. Next base: position 95,894,132 of record NC_079333.1, read on the forward strand.
TGAATAGAATTACAGTCTAGAAAAGGAAAGAAAAGGAAAATTTGAAGATTCTTAAACATGATTTAGCTCAGAAAGGATTTATACTTCCTATTTCTAAGTGGCATATTTAATAATTGTGCATGTAATTTAATAATCAGCAATTTCAGCATTGGAAAATTGGGTCATATGGCTGTAGGGAAGCAGTGTCTGAAGTTGTATTCTCTGGGAGTTTGACACAGAGAGAGGGAGGAGGATTATCACCACTGCATATTTTAATATTAATTCCCTCTCCCTTCTTTAGTTGCTAGGAAGAGTTTGCTGCAGAGAAATCTGGAATGAACCAGTTTGGTGATGGCAATCCACTAGAACTTGGTTTATAAGTGGTCACTGCCAGCTGCAGTGGGGTTTATTCTATCCAAAACACCAACTAGCTCTGCGTGATCCTAAAAGCAGTTTCTTTTATGAAGAGCTGGTGTGTGGCTGTACATGTGACATATGCTGCTACCTGTCTTCTGTGAGCCTCAAGCCTCCTGTGGAGGGTCTGTGCAGCACTACAGTGCAAGGCATTAAAAACTCAGTATTTGCCAGCTGCTGCCACAGGCAGCTCCTGCTCTGTGGCTGGGAGGATCTGTTGTATTCTCAGGTAGTGATCTGTAGTAGCTGATGATAAATGCTCTGTAGTAGCTGGTGATAAATGTCTGACTTGAAAGTAGGCATATATCTGAAGGCAGCTAGAAATTCTGACAATTATATTTTTTTCCCCAACCTACTTGTTTCTCTTGACTGTTGTACCTTGATTAGGAGACTGGGAAAAAATACAAGGATTCACTTTTTATGTGTACTGGGATCATTGGTGCTGCTGTAATACCTTGAGGATATCTCAGTGGGATGAATTTGAAAGCAATCATGCAGATATGTTTTCTCAAAATTATCTGATACTAGTAAGGAGAGTAACAGAAAAGACAGTGTAACCCAGGAACAGCCTCGAGGAATTACCCAGAGATGGTAATTCAGCACTATTATTTTCCTATCACATAAAACCTGCATGTGGCAGGATATTTGGAATTCATCCAAATAACAGAAACCCATTTTTACATTAGTGGAAATGTGTTTGATTAACATTTAGACTTAAAAACTTTCTTCCTTCAAACACCTTTCCTTCCCAAGGTCAAAACATTCTCAATGTGACATGCTAATATTTTGTAATGGGTGATGTACATTTATATTTATTAGTTATTTAGGAGGGACATAAACCTTAGTGTTTTTGGAAGCAGGAGAAGTAATAGATACCTGGATTAAGATCAAAATGTTTTCTATAAAAAGTTTCTGTTGTTCCTTATGTTGCTTTATCACAACTACACCCATGGCTATGGGTCAGAGCTATCAGACCTGCTGTTCTTCCTGTGTTCTGGTAACCAAATGAAAAAGGTGAAGCTCTCACTACATGTTGGCTTTTGAATTCTTAGGACATTCACACACTGCAAAAACAAAGGGGAAGGAGAAGTGAAAATCAATCCCCATTGCTCATGTGAGATGAGTATACTCTCACATCCACATTTGCAACACTCACATGTTTAATGGACACTGATTCTGTAGCTAAAGGCAGAATTTATTTAAAATACAATGTTTTAGTTGTTCTTTTTTCTTTTCTATTCCAGCTGCTCAAGAACCTAATGCATTCAGAGCCAGACCACGATCCAGGTACTGCTTTCATTCCTGTTTCAGGAAAAGTCGTATGTTCCTCTGGTGTTAGATACAAGGCATCAGAGCTGGTGTTGGATTTTTAATTTTTTTTTTTTTAAATTGGTGTTGTACTGGAAGTACAGCTCAGATCAGACAGATTTACCAGGAGGAATCTGTAAGCTATAGACCCTACATAAGTACAGCACTAGGGCCCCATGATCTCTGGTCATAAGGTGCTGGAAGTTTTGCCTGTCTGCCCAGCCCTGCTGCCTTGTCGGGGTGGTGACTGCCTCCAGCCCAGCCCAGGGGTGTTGTGGCAGGACAGCTGGGACCACCCCACTGCAGGGAGCATCCTCAGCAACTCTGTGCTCTTGCACAGAGATTCCAAATGGAGGGGAGCACTGCACATCCCCACAGAATGAGCAGCAGTAGTAACTCAGCTCTTGGGTGAGTGAATCCCTTCATTGGCATCCGTGTGCTTGGCTGGTGTGTGATGGAAGGACTTCAGGACTGTTGTGTGCTAGAAGTGACACCTGCTGAATTGGAATGTTTGAAAGAAAAGGGAAACCTCTGCCAGAAAATATTCTATATAAAAGGATTATTCTTGGGTTGGTTGTCACCTACTGGTATATAGCCATATTGTTAATTCACCTTAAACTTTTCATTTTTCTGCTAGTTAGACTCTACTTGGGATTTTTTTGCTTGGGTAAAGAGAGTATAATCAGAAGCTCTCTGCTTAGTTTGTCAAGGGCTGCTACTGAGAGAGGATCAGCTATAAGCATGGTGATTGAGGATTGAAATCCTCTATTCTTAGGACCTATACTCAGAAAGGCTGAACTGCCTTGTGTGCTGTTTTTCTGCTGCTAGCCAAAGCTTTTTAGTTTCTGCAGAGTTTTAAATTTTCTTGCTATGTTACTAAATTGCAAATATGCAAAAAGTGTGCACAAATACATAGAACATCAAAAGCTTAAACAAGCTCAATAAAAGACACTTGAGTGTGACTACTCTGTCACATGTGGCTGTCTCACATCTGACTGTATGTCACTGCTTCAATGCAGAAGTTGAGACTAAAGATGCTTGAGCACATCCTTGAACTCAGACCTGCTGTGCTTGTTAGAAATGGGATGAAATACCATAGGGGAAATAATTTTTCTCTTTAAAGAATGATTGGAGTGTTAGGAAAAAATGTGTATTAATGAACTTCAAAACCAGATTGGAATATATTCAGTAACTGAGAAAACAAATAAAAACAGTGTAAGAATTTGTGATGGGAAAAGTAAATCTGGTAAACTTGGTGGTGATGATGAACAAGTAGAATTGTTGGTGGCTCCTCTGGTGGGCCCTAAAAACTGATTTAGAGGGTGAAGAGGACTCTGACAGTCCTACTAGAGAAAGAAGTAAATCAGGAAGTCTTGTCTCCAGCAGAACCAGAACAAGAGGATGGAGTAAATCAGTGATTCAGGCTTCTTTAAGAAAAACTGTGGGACTGCTGGGAAAGCTGTCTGTGTGCATGTACTGTTACTAGCTGTGATTTATTGACTTGGAAACAGGATGTTGCATCTCATTGTGTAATAATCCAAATGATGTGCATAGTTTTATTAAATCTGTGATGATGACACATAACCCCAGCTGGGGGAGATACATAAGTTTGGTTAGAAATGTGTTTATGTATGAAGAAAAAAAAGAGTATCTCTAGAAGAAGCAAAGGAAGGACTGAGTAGGAGAAAAGTTGAGGAGCTAGATCAGAAAATTGGAGGAGCAGGAATACCAAATCCTGATGAACTTCTCCCTAAAAATGATCTGCATGACGATGTTGGATTAAAGGAGTAAAAATGTTGTTTTTATATGGAATTCATAATGGAGTGGAAAAACCCAGGAGTCTTGGGAAGTTATATGAGATAAAGCAGGGAGACAGAATCTTCATTAGCTCTTTATGAGTGGCTGTGCAAAGTGGCTCATAAATGGACAAACTTGGACCTGGAGAGTGAGGGCAATAGGATGTTGCTCAATATGCTCTTAATTGGATAGCAGGCACTGGATATTAGGAACCTGTTTGGCAAAAAAAAAAAAAAAAAAGATCCATTTGCCATTAGTGGGAGTCATTTCTGTTTTACTCAAATGTGCTAAATGTGCTTTTGGTCTTGCCCTGACATGCAGAATGTGTTATAATAAGTCTAACACCTCACATTGCCAGTGCTCATTTTGAGCAGAGTCTTGATCTTGCTTGGTCTCGGTTTTTCTAAACTGATAACTACTACAGCTGAAAAAATTGGACAGTATTCATCAAAATTAAAATTCTTAGCAAATGCACCCCACCACATTGAGATTAATATGCTGTGTGAGGGCCTGGAAAGAGGTGCTGAGCCATGTATTTGACCAGTTGTAGTCACTTTGGAGCCCTTCAGTTTTTCTGGGTTCTGTAGAATTTGGTCATGGTTTCCTATGGAACGTTTATTGTAATAATTAAAAATTTATTCTATTAGTGAGAATATTACAAATTGCAAAATGTGTACTTGCAAGAGATAGGTTGAATCTATACCTGTATTAACACCCTTGCAGTTGGGAAAGCCAACAGAAACTCCAAGGGGTGTATGTGGGGAATTTTACTTTGGTTTATTCAAAATAGTTGCTACAATTATCCTGCTGGCAAAGTTACATAAGAAGGCCTCAAGCTGTGTTACAAAAAGCCTTAAAAAATACTAGCCCTGTAAGCATGACTCATTCCTTTCTCCACATGCTTAGGTCCCTCTGTTGCCAAATAAATCTGTGTTGTTATAAGAGGGAACTCTTAGTCATTAGAGCAAGGAATTTCCACCATGGACCTGACTTCTGGTCAGTGTATTTTTAGGTACTATTCACTACAGTTGCTTAAAATTAATTTTTGAAATAAAATATTTTCTGCTTTTCCCTAACATGTTTTTCCTTAGGTCTTATTCTAGCACATCAATAGAAGATGCCATGAAAAAGGGAGAAGAGCCCCCTACTCCCCCTCCAAGGCCACAAAAATCACATTCCAGAGCTTCCTCTTTGGATCTGAACAAAATATTTCAGCAAAATACACAAGGTAAAGTTTGCTTTGTTTGCTCCTTCTGAGACCATTCAGGTTAGCTATGTGCTTGGCAACTTGATCTGTTTGCAGAAGTGCTTGGCAATATGTGCATGTGCTGGCCTTTGCTGCAGACAGTAATGCACTGCAGAACAGGAGTTCTGCTTGTGCACTTGTGTTGCATTGCCACTGAGGGGAAAAACCACTGGTTCTATAATTAAGGTGATTATAAGATTTTCTGGCACAGTAATGGGAAGCTTAACATATGGTAGTCTGTCATCACTGACTGTTTGTAACTCGTCTGGCTGTTTAGACAGCTCTCATCAGTAACTACAGTATAATTGATTTCCATTACTATTTATTTTTTTTAGTTCAGAAGCAGGAAGAAAACCCTTAATGTTTAAACTGGGAGAAATAAAGCAAACATTTTTGATGTTGAAGTCAAACATATGCATGAGAACAATCAGAAGCCACTCTGAATAAAACAAATTGGATAATTTCTTTTGACAGGGGTGCATGTTGAGGGGAGAGAAAGAAAATGTAGGATAGTGGCTGGGGTGAGCTGAAAGAAAATGGCTTTTCAGCATGTTACCCTTTGAGTGTGCCTCTTGCCTTTCAGGGAAGATGAGCTGTTTGCTCAGGGCAGCAGTCACCAGCGTGGCTGTGCCTCAGCAGTGTCCTCGAGCAGATCAGAGGTTTGTGTGCTGCACACCAGTCATCTGGCTCAAGGACCAGCTTGAACACAGTCATGCTTGTGCTTCAGGAGAAAGTCAAGGTTTGACTGTGTCAAGGAATGTTTAACTGGGCTCTCTAATGTGGCTCTTGGAGTAGAGAGAGTTTTACCTCTTGCTATATGGGACTTTTTATTTGAGCAAACACTGGAGAGAATTCAAGAGTCCTGCTACGTGTGCTGATCTCTGAAACTCAAAAGGAATAAACTTTTTTTTTTGCCTTACACAGAGGAATAATTCCTTATCTTTGTTCCTGTTGAGGGATCTGGTGCCTCCAATTTTTATTTTGTTATACATGAAAATAAAACCCCAAACAGAGCCAAGTGCACATTTTCTACTGCAACAAATCTTGGAATCCAGATAACAAGTATAACTGAAAGGAAATAAACTTGGGTTTAAATTTTGCTTGGAACACAAATAAAAGAAAAATGTAAATTTTTAAAGAAGCAATTCTGTGAATCAAATTTAACATCTTGAATTTGCAATGGTTCATTTTGAAAGTCACAAAGTGGTTTCTTTTGGGGAAGTTAACAAACTGTGTGCAGTTTTGGGTACCATAATATAAAAAAGACATTAAGCCATTAAAGAGTGTCCAAAGGAGGGCAATGAAGATGGTGAAGGGTCTGGAGCCGTGTGAGCCTGGGTATCAGGTAATTTTTCTTCACTCAGAGGGTGGGTGGGCACTGGAACCACCCTGGAACAGGCTCCCCAGGTCATGAGTTGGAGAAGCATTTGGACAATGCCGTTGGGCACATGGTGTGACAGGGCCAGGAGTTGGATTTGATTATCCTGGTGGGTGCTTTCCAACTCAGGATATTCTATGCTTCTATGTATATCCAGCATGACTAGAATAATCCTATTTCAGTGCATTAGTTTTTATCCTGCTAATTGTAGTTCAGAAATAATTTTAGTTTGTGGAGATTGGTGGATAATCTGCTTCCAGATCTGCAAAGGAATGCTCACTAGTACTGAGTTTTGTTTTCAGTTCCACTAGGTCATGTTGATCTATAGGTATCATTTCTTTAATTGTAAAACCATCTGTGCTTTGAAGCATTTGTTTTGTTTATTTCCATTTTAGAGGGCAGAAAAAGAAAAAATATCTTCAAGTGAGTTTAGTTAAAGACTGTGGCAAATCCCTGTTGTGGGTAGTGGAATTTTTTTTCTTTTTTTGTTATTAATTTACTGCTGCTATATCATGTTTGTCATCATCTTATTATTCCTTTCTCCTGGCCAGTATACACACAGAATATTTATCTGTGATGGCTGGGATTTCCAGCAATGCATTAGCCATAGAAATGTGCTTTAAAATTGTTGAACTGGGAGGTAACTGGACTTGAAGAAGGCAACTTCATAGCTGCACTTCTCTGGGATGCTGCAATGAGTGTTACCCAGAACAGACCTAAAAAAACCATGAGAACTTATTAAAAGGCATCACTTTCTGAAATATCCAAGTGAATTTCTGTCAAGAGACAGAATCTCTTCTATTTTTGTTTTCTTTTTGTAGACTTTATGTTAGCATCTCAGAAAAATACTGTGCTGCTACATTCTCAATGTATTTCTTTTTGTTGAATATGTAATCTCTGGCATTTGGCCTGTGTTCCTGTTAAGAAAATTCTTGGCTAGAGTTTATGCATTCCTGGAAGGACAACAGCAGGTTTTAAGTAGAAACAAAAATGTCATTTTAAATGCATACATGACCTAGTTTACATCTTCATTTCTCCCCTAGCCCAGTCTCTAGGCAGATATGAGCCAAGAGCTCCCAGAGTAAGACCTGGGTATTGGGGGGGCCAAAATTGGGGCAGCTCAGAGCCCAGAGATCCTGCAGCAGAGACCCAGCCACCTTGTAGCCTCAACTAAAGCAGTAAGCTAGAGTCTGCCTTGGGGTGACTCTGGGGCTGGGGCAAGTCTCAATTTAAGTATTAAAACCTGAAAATGTACCCATTGTCTTATGATGTTTTGTTCAGCTCTGTTTGCTACCCATGACAGATGACAAGGAATTTACTTCTGGGCAGTGACAGCAGTCTGAGTTTTGTTAGATTCATACAGTTCCCTCTGAAACATGTTTTATTTCCCATTTAGTCTCATTTCTGAGTCACATAACTACTTTTAATTAACAGTTCTGTTGAACAAAGGATACTTGTTGAGAAAAGAGAATTTACTTTGATGAAATGACAAGATTGTCATAAGCAGTGTAGTTTTGTGTTATCTGGAAGCAGATTGAACAAAACAGCCATACAACTATTTACAAATGAATTTTTAACATTTGCTTTTGAAACTCACCTCCTGCTGTGGCTGTCCCTGCAGTGAAGGACACATGGAATGCAGGCACCATTTTTTACATAGGCTTCTCTCTCACCTGGTTTCAGCCAGCAACAAGGGGCTAGGCTTTTGGGATTTTTTTCCCTTTTAAAATGTGAAGTGTTAAGTTCCACACTTGGTCAGGTGGAAACACAAGCATGTCCTTGCAAGTCAGTATTTTCTGTCACAGTTTATATTTTCCTGACTACTATCATATCTGTAAACTGTACTTAGCATTGCTGGGCTAGTGATGGCTGCCAGACAAGAAAATGTCCTGTTTGTTCTAATTTGGTGTTCTCAGGAAAGGAACAAGGGAGCAGAATTTATTGGTGTGCATCCCACATCACTCCCGTATTCCTTCATACACCTTTCCCAAGCAGTTTGAAGTGGTACTTGTATCATTAAGACTCAATCAGTACAATTGTTTTTCTGCACCCTCTCATTTTCATTAGTGCTAAAGGAAAACTGTGCAGCATCACGTTTTACCCTCTTTTTCTTACCTTTGAAGAAGACTTTTCATTACTTCACTTCATCAGACTTCAATTACTTCATTCAGTTAAGCAGATCCTTTCCTTGAGCTTAACAGGCTTGATGGGTTTTGTTTTCCAAGTGTGGAGATTTGTGCACAGCTAAATGTATGTTGAGCTATGTTTTTTTTACGTTGGCCTAAGTAAAATTCTTTGTATTTCTGAATGGTTTTAAGTCTACATGTAAAATGAAACAATTCATAACTGTGTAAGAAAGAGGATTTTGAGAATTAAAATTATTGTTGCTCTGATGTCATAGATGTTTTGATACAAACAGGCCCAAACAGTAACCATAATACTGTTGTCCCAGCTGTTTTCAGGAATATCTTTTCAGCTAGATTTTTTTTTTTCAGCTTAATGAGCCAAATCAAGTGACTTTCCCTTCTGTGTACATGAAACAGTACAAAAGAAAAACCTGCAAAACCTAACCTAATGGCTACTGTATTCTTTTCTGTATTCTTTTATGTTTAATTGTTTTTGCTAGGAAATGTGTGTCCATTGAGGTTAGCTCTCTGAAAGATGTAGTGGCTAAAGACAAGCTTTTAATGGGTGGTGCAGTTATGTTTTTGTATTACCATAAGTACAGATTTCTTAACTAAAATTTTATTTGAAAGACAAAGTGACAAGGGGGAACTTAGAATAGTAATGTTCTTTTTTTTAAGGCTGAATTTAATTAAGTAAATTATTTTCAGGACTCCTTCCTCTCGTTGCTCCTACATTAGTGTTGATTTAGTAAAATTCAGCTACTTTCTTGGGATTTTGTTCATGTTGTAATACTATACTCTCTTGCATGTTACTGTGTTGTGTTTATTAATCAGACCATTAAACATTAAATTAGGAAAATGAGAATTCTGAAGGACCTTTATTTTAGAGAAGAGATAATAGCAAATGCCCTAACCAAATATGCCATTTCACAAATTATTGTTTGCACAGTGTGCAAGAGCTCTAATATTGCAAGCTTCATCAAGTGAGGAGTGTAGAGTCAAGTGAGTGACTGGTTGTAAGAGTTGTGACAAATTTAAATTAAAAATGTCTTATATGTTGAGCACAAAGAACACAAAATTGAGCAGCTATGAAATACATTTTTAAAATAATTGCTGCAAAAATGCTTTTTTGAGTTAGAAAATAATTTCTTTTCTTTTGGGACTCAGACCCTGATCTGGTACTGAAGCTGTTGTTTTTTTGTAGTCCTGTTCCATTTCAGAATTTATTTGATGACTGAACTGAGCTTACTGTGAATGAAATATTAATGTCTTCCTTCTGATTTGTATGGAAGATTTTTGTGCCTATCAGCCTTTTAGAATTCTTTATGAAGGATTTATGTGTTTACAACTGTGTAACTTAGTTCTTTGCCCAACTGGACAAGAACATAGTTAAGGTTAAATAAGATGGAGAAAATAGTGAGGGTATAAATGAATGAATAATTATTACATTATAGGAATCTGATGGGGTCACTTATTTTTACATTTTTAGATTTTTATGTATATCTCAAAGGGCTGGGTCTGGATAGTACTTGACTGGGGTAAATCTTACCAGCCTTTCAAGTGTAGGTGTTTTTTCTTTTATAATTTGTGTCAATAAATATAATTTTTAAAAAATTATATTTTCACATTTATCTAATCTTAGCTCTTTCAGGGATTGAGGAATGATTTGCAATCTATTTTCATCCTGTTTCAGATTGTTAAAAATTAAATTTTAATCTAAAAACTCTCTACAGAAAATTGCAGAGGTTGAAATGTTCTTGATTAACCCTACCAGCCCCTTTTCATGATCCCATGGGGGTTACTCTGTAATGTGAAAAAATGTTCATCCATGGAGCAGCTTTATAGGTTAAACAAGATAGGATCTGCTGTCTCATGTGGAACAGGGGTCAAGCTTCCTCCCTTGGTGGGGGGAGACCCTGGAGATGCAGATGTGCCCAAAGTGTGTGAGCTGCAGGAGGGACCAGAGGGGTGGTGGCTGGTAGCCCTCTGCTCTTCCTGGCTCCCATGTGCCTGTTCTGGGTGTGTCCGTGCTGGAATTGGTCGGGATGGCCAGTGCTGGAACCTCCAGGTCTCTAGCAAGGTGGGTCTGTGGGAGGTAGTGGAGGGACTGTGCCTCCCTGTGGGGGAGAATGAAGCTGAAGGAGAAGTGAGACAGAACAAAACCTTGGATAGGTTTGTTTAAGGGCAAAGGGAGGAGGGAGAAACATTCCCCAAATAGTAACACACAGGAAAGGAAAGGGTAGAGAGAACAGAACTAGAAAATGAAATGGTTTAAGGAAAATGAGGGACAGGGAGGTAAAAATACAGATGTTGTGGATATATGACGTAAACCAGAAAACAGATGTTTAAAAAACATCTGTTTTACAGAATTTCTTAACACATGCTGAAATTCATGGATAGGACATTAAAAACAGACATAATTAAAAAAAAACCCTTAATGATATTTTGCTTATTTGATCTGGAAGTGAGTGCCCCATCAGATACATAAGCACACGGTATCCTAAATGGTCACACCTGTGAGTTCATAGTGCAAAAACATAAATTACTTAAGGCCTGGCTATATCTCTTCCTAATTGCTTGGGAAGTACATGGATAATTTTCTACTCACTTAAGGTACAAATAAGGTTGTGTATGGTTAGCACATGAAACAGACCTGTATCAAGAATGTGTGTCTGTGACACCAGGTGTGTGCATCATTTACTGCCTGCTAAGCAGGTTCCCAAAACTAACTGTGAGAAGAGTTCTGCTACTGGCAATGCTTTCTACAGTATTTCTACAAACCTGGTAACAAAGTTAATATCGGGAATCTAAAATGGGTTTTTTGAATGCTTTTACCTTCCAAGGAGGCATAAGCAAGACTTATTGAAACAGATCCCTGGATCAGTGGTGTTTCACAACTACCTTACTAGAATCCTTTATTAAATTTATATTCCTGGCTACAGCTTTGCAGTTTTTTTTTTTTTTTTTTTTTTTTTTTATTTTATTTTATTTTATTTTATTTTATTTTGTTTAGGTTTTTGGTTTGTTATTTTTTAGACATAGTAGTGAGAATTAATAAATCAAATCTCTTGAGAAATGGTTATTTCACAATCACTTACTAATGCTTCTGTTAGGAAGGTAAATAAATGAAGTTGTGCAAAGAATGGTGTCAGTATTAGGGGATAACCAAGTACTAATTTCACAGAACAAGAATAGAAGTTTAGTAAGAAGGAGGTAAACAGAAACCAGCTTAGACACAGAACTTTTCTGTGCTATGCCTTTGGCAACAGAAGCAGGAAAAGTATCTCAGAAACCTCTCCAGAATAGTGGCAGAGTGGAAGGGTGAAAATGCTGGCTTCCCTGAGGAGCCAAAGCCTTAGGTAGTTGGGGGAACTGAAGAATAATTCATTCTGCTAGCTTATCTTTTTGAGCTGATTGCAGTATCTTACTCCTTTTGCTTCCTGATAAAATTAATTGGTTGGTGTTTTGTTAAACCTGATCTGGGAGCTCAGGACTCTGAAGCAGCATAAGCTGATGGAAATCTGCCATGCAACCAGCCTCTCCCTTGATCCAACAGTATTGTAGCAACCACTTGAAAAATGCCAAATACATCAGCCAGACTCACTTTTACTTGAGATGAGGTCAGTCTCCTTAGGTAGGCAGGATCTGGTTTCAGTTTGGCCTGCAAGGTACCAAATGGCCCTTGACCCAGGAAAAGCACCTTTCCCTTCTTTCAGGAGACTGCTTACATATGTATTCAATTCAGATGGGAACAAGGGTGTACATTTTTTCCACCCAAAGTTTAACTTGTCTGAGGTGATGTTCAAGATAAGGTAATAGACATCTAAAACCAAGATGTCCTCCACATGTAAGGAATTAATATTAAATATCTGATGTGGAAATATTTCAGGAAATGTAGTTTTAAATGCTGCTGTTCCAGTATTAATTTCAAAAATAGCAGGCATCCAGAAGCTCAGTGTGTTATGGCAGTTTTTTCTTCAAGACTGAAAACCAAGAGCATAAGTGACTGTCATCAGATAAGAGAAGTACAGCACTTGCTCTTATTCCTCTGAAGGATCCCATGGGCCCAGACTCACTCACCCTAGTTTTGGGATTCTCCACTGTGGCTGTATCTGGTGACTTAAAGACCTACTTCCATAGGTTTGTGGGGACTGTTACAACTTCTATTTTTCTTTCATCTTCTCTTCTTACATCAAATAAGTAAAGGAGCTATCTGAGTGGTTCCTAGGATTGTTATTTTTCACTGCCACAAATAATGATTAAGTGCTGAGTGCTGTTGTCTGCTGGGGAGGCTGGAGGCAGAGTGGTCAGATAAGATGGCATGAGCAGTTCTCAGAGTATACAATTGCAGCCTGCTGTTTGTTTTAAAATATTAATCTACCTTCAGATTGGAAAACCTGCTTTTTAATCTAGTGTGGTGTCATGTTAGTACTATCAGACCTTTGTGGTTGCCAAAATGGGGCAGAAAAATGGTCTTGGAAGGTTTCCATGCAGATAATCCATCTTAAAGTGTAAACATGCTAAGTAAAGAGCCATGAGTTTTGAACTGAAAACACTATCTTTGTGGGAGTAACTAGTGCATGAAAATGCTGTCATTTACAGGAATACATGTGATATGGATACTGAAATCTATTTTTACTGGTACCTGCTTTCCACAGTGCTTTCTGTGGGATTTGCCTTACATGATGAGGCTTTGAGCAGTCTGGTCTAGGGCAAAATGTCCCTGCTCGTGGCAGCGGGGTTGGATTGAGCTGATCTTTAAGGTCCCTTCCAGCCCAGACTGTTCCATGATTCTGCGGCTCAGCATGGTTTGGATGCCAGCAAAAGTTGCTCAATAGAAAGAGGATATGTGCAAGGCCCACCCAGCTCCTGGGCTTCTGCACAGGGTGAAGACTTGTTTTTAAAGGGGACATCAGCTTCTCCAAGCTCTGAGGTGTGCCCCTGGAAGCACAGCATTTGTCTGTTTGTCTGTTTGCTGCTAAGCCCCAGGGTACTTGGTTTTATTTTGGAAACAGACCCTGCCCTGTATTTGTGCTTGCTCTGAGCTAAGTGGTGCTGCCATCTCTGACAGCAAGAGCCAGTCTGTGCAGGGCACTCTCAGCAAGTAGAGGACTCTGGAACAGCTGGATAGCACAAATCACCTGCCAAGGCACAGGAAAACCTGTGAGTGTCTGTTCATGCTGTCCTCTTTTGGGTAGTGACACCAGAGAAGGCTGAAGCCTGGGGGGTTTTTTGTAAGTTGTTAGGAGTTCTCCAAAGTCAGCTAACTTTTGCTAGTAATTGTGCTCACATAAGCATGATTTCCCTCTAACAACAGGCCAAAGATCTTCTGCAACAGCAGAATTCTATGAATATTTCATGAGTAGCTTAAGCTAGAATTTTTAGGATTAAAAAGAGGAAACTGGGTCAAATGCCCATGTCGTAAGCATCTAACTTCTTTAGTGCTAGATTCTTATATGTTGCATTTTGAAAGCTGAAGAAGGAGGGTTTTTGTGGTGGCTTTTTTGTGTGTGTGATGATTTCATTGGACTATTTTATGGAACAATGACTTTTCCCTTTATAATTTTGTGGGCCAAATCCCAAGAGACTCAAGGAGTTTCACAGTATGTCCAATGACTTCAGGAGATGCTTTCCCAGCATGTGGTGTCTGAGCTGGGTTTTGTTTTCAAATATTGTCACAGGCTGTAAATGCCAAAGCCACTGCCAGTGCCCAGATAAATGAAGTAATAACCTGAAGTTCAGATTAAAGGAAGGGAAGATTTCTTCTTTTCTAAAGATCAGTTGCACTAGAGAGATGGAGAATGTAGTTACCACACCATGCTGTTATTGCAGTGGTCTTATAAACAGAACTAATTGAATGCAAGAGAAAGAATCTTGATGACTCTTTTTCCAAATCTCTTTTACACCTGTAAGTGTGTTAGTGGCTCCCTGGCACAACTTCAGTTCTGTTTTAGTTGTTTACCTCTCTCTTTGGTATTGTGTACCATATTAGGCTTCATTTTATGAGATACAAGAGATGATGAAACAAAAAATAGAAAAAACCCACCAGTGTATTATAAGTCTCTTTGGAGCTGTAAATAGTCAATATGGGTGTTCTCAATGTTTTCACACAGTTTTACTCTCATGTCACAATTATCCATAATGGTTGGTATCTTTTTTCTTCTTATTTTCAGCCATGTGTACATTTTTAGATTTGGTGTATAAAATACATAAATGGCTAAGCTATAACATGGCTCTTAATGATCTTTGTGGTCTTTTTAAAATATGCATGGGAATAGAAAGTGTATAAATGTAATTGATTGCTTAGCATTATTGTGGTAAAGAGCATTTCTAAGTTTATTACTGTTGGGGGTTTTTTGTTACACAAAAATACAGCAGTGCAGGATGGGCTGTCTGGTGTCTGCCAGAGCAAGTGCTGAGCATTCAGTGCAGGAGCTTGGGGAGGGTAACCCAGTTAGCCTGGTTTACTTCTCTGTGCCAGCCTAGTCCTCCTCTCTGCCTCCTCACTGTTGCCTTTGGAAGCTGTCATCTATCCTGTAGTTTTGTCCCAAATGGGTTTTAGGTATTTTAAGAAAACTGAAAATTACAGCATTGCACCTACATGATTATTACCTTGCCTTTTGCTGGCTCAAACTCAAAGCTGACATTATGTTCTCTTATAGGGGCTTGAATTAACTGTTAGGATTTGTCTTCCTCCTCCCTCTGAAATAACTCCACTGAGTAATAGCATGCAAATACAAAATATAAAACCAAAGAAATGGATTTCTTTTTGGTTCATTTAGGCTGTTGTGCTATTAATTCCATGGCAAAAGTTTTCTTTTTAAGGCTGTACTCTATCACAGAGTGTGTTTTATCTAGAGTTAATGCTAGTGTCCACATTGGGTGCTAAAGTGTCACTTTTAAGAAGAGCAATATTTTTAAGGACAAAGAGCAAAGTCCAAGTGGACCCTGTTTCTGGGTTTCTTTAACTGGAATTGGATTGCTTTAGCTACAGGTTTTGTGGCTGACTGGCCTCTTTCTCTGCTTTTTGCCATAACATTTGGGGTTTACAGCAATTAAATCACTACTCATTCACTATTCATGATGTTATTTCAAACAAGCTTTTGCTCAATAAAGATCAAGTTTGGGTTTTGTTATTAAATCTTGAATACTGCCTCTTCACTAGGAGGAATTTCCACTTATCCTGGGAATTAATTCTGGGTTTATTTGGAATTAAATTACGGAGGTTTTGTTTGGTTGGGGTTTTTTATCATAATCTTTTTCTTTTCCCACTGTTCAGCTGTGAGGTCTGGCTGGCTGCCCCCACCACCACCTGCCCTGCCCCCTCGACCTTCTGCATCTCAGGTATGCACAAAGATTTAGTTCTTTGCTGTGTGTTATTTGTTTATGTTACTGCTGCAGTGGTTAACACAAGTTGGCTTGGACATAGCAGCAGTTCTTGCTTCCAAATTAATGAAAATCTGCAGTTTGCAGTTCCATGTCCTCCTTCCTGTGTCTGGTCTCTGTGTTGCAGTGTCAAATTACAGACTAATTAAACCTCTTTGCAGTGGAGCTGACATGCACCCACTAGACCAACTGTAAATAAAAGGCTAGCAAAGTTAGTCTACTAAAATGAGTTTCATGCCTGAAGGCATGGGCTTGATACCTGCTGTTGCTATTTGTTTCTTCAAAAATACTGAGGGCATCTGCTAAGGGAACCATGGCATGGAAGTGTGTGTTGCACCCATGGGCTTAAAAAAAAATAATGCTGAAAGGAAGCAAATGCCTCATCAGTTATGTTGTTAACATTCAAAGTTTCAAACCATTAGTGCTGTGCTTTTAATTTTGCATTTTGGGTGAGTTTTTTGGATTTTGTTTTTTAGAGCATGACACAACTACAACACAACACAACACAAATTGACAAAATCAAGTATGTCTGCATCAAGATAATTCTTCACCTTTCAAGAAATGATGGAGGATCATAATCTTTATCTGTGTTGTTGGCTGTGTTAAGTCCCAAGCAGCAATATGCTTCATATATTACTCCTTTAGAAGTATATGATATATACACTTCATCCACAGGGGAGCTGACAGCCCTTACATACAAAAGCTGGTGAGATACCTTCCTTAGGTTAGAATGGTCATCACTTGAGCTTGGATCTACCCTTAAGAGTGTGCTGTTGAACACCTCTTACTGCACAGTGCTTATGACAGCAGTGATTACAGGCTTGTTGCCACACACAGCTCCATCAGCAGCTTGTTGTGCTCTCCTTCTCCCCATCCCTTGCTAGCACTGAGTGCAGTTTCTGCCTTGAGCACTTTGGTTTGAGCTTTCATGTTTCCCCAGTCAGGATGGCATTAGCCATTCTCTAACAGCACACACCCCTTAGTGCCCTCATCACATTCTTGCTTTGTCTGACCAGCGAGCAGCATTTCCCTCTGGCTTCTACAGATCCCACAGCACAGCTCCCTATCTGCCCATCCCAGATCCCACAGCACAGCTCCCTTCCCCATCCCATATCCCACAGCACAGCTCCCTACCTGCCCATCCCAGATCCCCATCACATCTCCCTTCCTCCCCATCCCATATCCCACAGCACAGCTCCCTATCTGCCCATCCCAGATCCCACAGCACAGCTCCCTTCCTCCCCATCCCAGATCCCCATCACAGCTCCCTCTCAGTCCTGTGCCTGCAGCAGTTGCTGCTGCTGCTGCAGCTTCCCACAGTGCTGGCTCAGTGCAGTGCAAGCCCTCTTGCTGCCATGGGGAAAGCACTAACTACAGCAAATCCTGCTCTCAGAGCACAGACCCATTGATTTCAAGCAATTTTCTGTTAATTGTCTGTTCTCTTGTCCTGTGATCAGGTTGCATTTCCTTAGCAGGGGAGTGACAACTTAATTTGTTTATGCATGTCCAGCAGCTTCCTTACCAAATACTGAACCAAGTGCTCATTCTACTCTGGGACATGCAAAATACAGGACCTTTCTAAAATGATAAATGTGAGAAGATTCTTGTTTTTTTGATCCAGTCCTCTCTGTTACAAAGGTCTGGTTTCTAAAAAGAAAAAGAGTGGTTTCTCTGTCTGCTCACTAATGAATATGCAGCTGATGCTTTGTTAACATGCCTCACTTATATTTACTTAATTTATTTCTGATGATATTTAAAGATATTGAATCAAATATCAAAGTACTGTTGTACTCATGTCTTCCAAAACTGTATTTAAACCAGTTCTCGAAAATGTAATAAGCTTCATGCTCATTGTTTATTTTTTTGTCCAAGCATGCCTGTCTGTGATAAAGGTAACAGATAGTAGGGAGGTGTATGTGATGGGGTCATAATTCAGCTGAGCTGACCTTTGCAAATAGCATGTAAGCAATAGTGAATATATGGATTACCATAGCCCAGTGGGGCCCTTGATTTAAGGAACACAGAGGAGCTGGAGGAAGGGATTTGCTTTCAAAGCTGAGACAGGATCAAAACATGAAGAAATGCCATGAGGTTGAAATTGCATATTCAGCTTTTTCTTGTTTCAAGATATACCTAACTCTCCTTAAATTTCTGTTTTAACTTACTTTTCAACAATATTGTTGAAAATCATTCTTTAGTGTCATTTTGCTGTACGCCTGCAGTTAAGCACTGTTAATGACAAATGTAGCTTGGACATGAAGCAAACCCTGCATATTTCAGGTGGCTGTGCACCTTATAAGTATGCTTATGATATGATTATTTTGGCTCAGCTTTGGAAATCAGTTGATGGAGGAGGAGAGGGAAATAATTTTTTTGTGAGGACTTTGGTTTTCTATGGATGACTGAGGAGCAGCTTGAACCAGTTGACTCCTTAGGGTGAGATGAAAGGGCTCATGGGATGTAAAGACCAAAGTGCATAAAACAGAGGTACCCAGGGGTGTGTGTTACATTTCAGTGGATCAGAAGTCTAGAATATAGAGCAGAATATAGAAATAGAACATTGACTTTGGTCCTGTGTTGCAGTTCTTTTAGAATTTATTTCAACCTTTAGGAAAATGTTATTTTTCCTGTCAGAACCTCCAAGGTAATCAACCTTGGTGAGTTACTGAATCATTGGTTATTCAGAGCATGCCAAATATCTCTTCTCATATCACAAACTTCCTATGTCTACATCCAACTCTGTTTCCCTAGTCCAGGCAGCTGAATGACAAGGGACCAGGACTATCACTGGGTGAGCAGAGCACAAGGTGATACTTACAGCTGATACTGGCCTTGACTTCTCAGCTCAGGGCATGCACAGGCTTACTGTGACAGGCTTGGGATGCTGTGAGGACCTGTTTATGGCAAATAGCCACAGGGCTCCTCTGCTCAGCTTGCTGCTGCCAGCCATGCTATTCCACACCTCTGCTGGACAGACACCTTTACAGGTGGTGGCTGCATCTCTTTTTACTTGGAGCTGGTGGATTTAAATCTGTGTTTCTTTTTTCTTGATGGCCTCTAAAAGGCTATGCTAGTTCCTCCTCAGGATGTGCCTCCATTGCCAAACTGAGCATTTTATTGACTTTGTATCAGTCCACAAGCTGTACTTAAGGTTTCCTCAGAGCTTTCACCAGACACTTCTCTGATGCAGTGATGCTTTTATCTGAGGTCACTGTGGTGGCTGTAAGTAACCCCAATAAATAAAGATGGACAAAAGGCCAGTTTAAATAGTGTGGCTACATCATTATCTTCAGTTCATGATCTTTTAACCCAAATTCCACCTCATACTTCTCTGCACCCCAAGCCATTTTTAGTTGATGTTTACATTAAGACATTGTGAATTGCAGAATGAACTCTTTTATCAGATTCATCAATTCATATTGCTTTCCAATTAAAAAAAGTCATTCAAGTTTGTCTCAATTGGAAAGATTATATATGGAAAAGCACTTATACATAGATGAGAGGGGTTTTTTGGATGTGTTATTTTGAAGTGTTTTCCTTTTGTGCACATGCCTGTGTGTAACTTCACTGACACCTTCTGTGATCTCTAGTAGCACATCTCACATTTAGCAATTCTGCAGTAGCTTCTTGGATTTAAGGATATTTTTATCCATATCAGTTTCCTAACTTTTTTGACCATAAATATTTAGTATACTACGTGCTGTTGTAGACTAAGGATACTGGCAAAGCCTTCTCTGCTTATTACTCATGGCATGCTGTAAGCATATAGAACAGATAATCTGTAGTTTTTGGAGATACCTACTGTGTTTTTTCTGGGCTTGGAGAGAACGGGATTCAGCGGCTTGGGTAAGTTTTCCCCATCCTGTGTTCCTAACTTGATAGCAAACTTAAGTCACCAAGCAGAAATGGCATAAAGAAGGCCCCAAAACTTTTGTGCAGATCCAGGGCTGTCCAGAAAAAATTTGTGTAACATGGGGGTGCAAGAATCACAGTAGGAAGGCAATAGCTATGCAGCTGATTTGCAGTGACACAAATTTCAGATAGAAAATAACTTTGGGTGCTCATGAATAACATTCTGCTGGAGCCAAACATGTATGCACATTTCATATAAGCCCCCATTGTTATTTCTTTAATGAAAAACAAAATAAGATTTTATTACTTTTGGCTTTTAAACTTACAGAAGTCATTTACCACAGCTGCTTTCTCTGGGAGATTTAGTAACATATTTATATGAATAGGAATTACGGATGAACACCAAAAAGCAAATATAACTTTAGGATTTTATCCAACATCAGCTATCTGCAATGTTGTTCAGTTAGATCAACATTCCTTTATTTAAATTACTCCATTTCAGTACCTTTCTGTCCAGCAATGGAGGCATATCTTCAATCCTGCCTGTGCTGTATAAGGGAATTTGAAAACAGTGGGACTGGAAGAAAACACTGTGTATCTTGGCTGAAAAAACTGATCTTCCTGGTCTCTTTTCCCAGAGTCACAATTTTAAGCCTGTTGGTTTTGTAAATTCACACTGGTTTGTGCTACACTTTTATTTCTGGAGACCTTGGGATATGTTTTTTCCCACTGATTCCATGCTGGCAGTTTTGGCAGGCACTGAAAAAATTGTGGGTGAAGGCAAAGCATTCAATTGAAGTAGAGTAGGTAGGCAGCTGTTAACATTATCAAATTGAAGTACCCTGAGTACAGTGCAGCTCTGAAGATTAAAATCCCACTGTGTTATACGAGCTCAGAATTCAGTTGTCAGTTTAGTGGCCATCATTACCATTGGATAATGTTGATTTGGTGACATCCTGAAAATTAAGCACTGTGAGGGGTGATGGGTGGGTCACCCTGCCCAGTCACAGCCCCTGGTGGTGTTGGAAAGCAAAAATATTACTCTTTTTAATGTATTGAATGTTCTGCTCTCCAAATGTTACTTGATACTTCATGGCTCCTTGAAGGCTTTTGGCCATTCATCATCCAGAATTGCAAGTGAAAACTGGGATGCATTTCAAGAAGTTGTCTCTGCTAACATGCCTCACGTTCTGCTGAATCCATGGCTCAGGCTGGATTTTTAACCATCAATTACATGTGCCCATGCTGAGGCCAAGGGGTGGGGAAGGGCTCCCATCTGTCCTGCTGAGACCTCTGGGCCTCCTGAGCAGCATGGCCATGCAGGCTCTGTGCTGGGAGGTGTCCAAGCATCCCGCCACACCAGTGTTTTTGGCTAAAGCAGAGAATGGGGATGAGCCTGGACTTCCTTACAAGGTTATTTGGAGAAAATACTCAGGCATTCCTTTATTCTGTGAAATTACATGAGCAATTTCAAGTGCTGGCAGGACACCTTGAATTTTACAGGAAGGAACTTTTCTGTTACACAAATAAAAATTACCCCAGAAAAAAAGTGGAGATATTGCTTTTGGCATTATGCAATTTTATACATGATGGTACTCTCTCAAATAACTATTTTATATTAAATGAAAGGAATACTTTTTATCTTGCATTTACAACCACTGTGCAAGGAAAGGTTGGGGTTTTTAAAATTTTCCCCATGGTTTTGGCTGCAGAATAACATATGTTGTATAAGCCATGCAGTAGGTGCTGAAGAAGCATGTAACCATAATGAAACTGAAAGTCTTCTGCAACATGAAAGATTTTGCCATCTGCCACTTTAATATAATACAAATGGATTATCTTCCTCTCATGAAAATTATATATTAAATCTAAGACAGCCAGACAAAATAAATTGCAATTTAAGAAGTGATGGAAAGTAGCACAGTTAAAATTGAATTTGAGGAGTAGTTGATGGATGCTGTAAAATCCTTTCTAAAGAGGTTTCTGGAAGAGTGGAAGAAGGCGAATATCTTAATTAAAATGTGTTGTAACAATTTTTTAATTTGGCTTCACATTTATCATAACAAAAAAAAGAAGCTAAGAACCCAATGCCTGTATCTCTAGTGGAATGCACATATGCCTTTTTAGCTTACGTTAATCTGGTTTTGTGGAAGTTGAAGTATTAAAACAGATTGTTAATGCTTCCATCTGGGTCCTATTCTTTCCTTGTGAATGAGCTGAACATTGCAGCAATTTGTTTGTATTTACTGCCTTTCTCCTCCACCTTATCACCAGCCCTCAGATAGCTCAGGGAAAGAAAAAGCTTATCAAAACTTCTGGGCTGCACAGTGCTGAGAAAGCAGGCAGCACACTAAGACCCTGGCAGCTTGTTGCATTTGCATCCCTGTGGGGTTTTTTTTCTGTCTTACCATTTTTGGTTTTTGTAATAACCAGTAAAAAGAATTGATGATTCAGTGTGGGATGCAGGAGAGTCACAGTAACTGTAATTGAGATGTCTTAACTCCCAGAAATTGGCTTTAAGCACAAAAATATGAGTGTTTAGAAAGGAGCAAAATAACTCTTAAATGAACTTAGGCAGAGATGATAAAGATTGCAGTGGGCACATGCAGAGTGTTAAGCATATTTAGTATCCTACTTTTTCTTGGAGATAAGCTGTTCTCAATAGTTTTTTTGCAAAGCTAAGCAGTGGCACTATATAGATAATGATTATGGACTACTCCAATGAATGCACAAAGATAATTTCATTTCTGTGAGTAGTACCAGTGACTACAATGGGTCTATTTCCATGTGTAAAGTTAGCCTGGAGTGTAAGTGTGGGTGAAATTGTATTGTGGGGATAATTGAATATATATATATACTTCACCTCTTGCAAAAAGGCTATCAGGTAACAGAAGTATGAAAGCTTGGTGCAGATCTTCTGTTCTGGAAGATCAGTTACGGATTGTCTTGAAAAGTGGGTGTGAAATCTACATGTAATCCAGCATTGCAAAGCAAAGAACTGGAAATGTAAGCGAAGAACCAGTTGTTAAAATACTGTATTCTCTTATGGTTATGAAAATCTTTCATCTGAGGTTTTCAAAGTGCTCAGTGCTTCAGTGAAGTTACATATTCTTGTAGGAAAGTACTGTTAAGTGTGGTCACATGGAGCAGTGAGGATCATGGTGGTCAGGGATCATGAAATAATGAGCATTTGCAACTCTTGATACTCTCCTTAACAACGAGGAATTATTTGTCCTAGTGCTGAGTGTTAGCCATAGGTTGGGTTCTGTCTGTGGCCATTGCACAGAAACTTTGCTGGCCTGTTCTACCTTCTGCCTGGAAGAATGACAAGGGTATGGCTATTCCTAGAAAAGTCCAGACTGTGCTAAGGAAACAGGAGATGCTGTCTGCTAGTATAAATGGACTGATCTCTGCAAAGAGAATCTCTTGGAATGGTCTGCCCAGGGAGGTGTTGCAGTCACCATCCCTGGATGTGTTTAAAAATGACTGGATGTGGCACTTGGTGCCATGATCTAGTTGAGGTGTTAGGGCATGGGTTGGACTTGATGATCTTGAAGGTCTCTTCCAACCTGGTCATTCTGTGATTCAGGACATGTGGAATAGAACACCCTCTTGCTCTTTGCTGTGATCTCTTACTCTGCTTCCCAAAATCAAGATACCCATAGGCCTGGTCTGCAGACTCTGCAGTGCAGACAACCAGGATATTCCTTGCCCCTCTCCTGTAAACCTGTATCTATTCCCAACCATACCAGCCAGCAGAGCAGCATTCCCAGTGTCAGTAGTTAACTCCAGTCTGAGGATGTGACACCTCCATCAAAGCACTTCTACACTGCCATAAGTGGAGTTTCCTTTGGAAGACCATTTGCAGAATTTATAATTAGTAAACCAACGGTGAAGAATTTAAACCTAAAAATAATTGTGCCAAAATGTATGAAAATTTTAAAACGTTACTGTGATTGGAGGGAGGTAGTTTATTGCCATGTTTCTGAATGAGTTGTGGGCAGACTATACTAAGCATGATATTAAAATGATGAAGAGCTAAAGGGAATTCACCTCAGCTGCTCCTAAGGATCTCCTTTTCCTTGTACTCCACTAGAGGACTAGAGTACAACTGAGGCAAGGCTGTCTGCCCAATACCAGCAGACTACAACTACCCCACATCCAGATCAGTGAAGGAAATCTGTGAAGAATCCCTCTGCCAAAAGAAAAAGCAGGGATTATTTTTCCTTTAAAATCTGTGTGGGGACCATGTGGGGAGACATCAGCCTGCAGATGTATTCACATAGGATGCATTCATTCTCAGAGAGGACTCTGGGCTGGCTGCACAGCAAACCTTTGCAGTGATTCATGTGCCAGGCGCTCTCAGTGGCTGGTCCCCACTAGGTGGCAGTTTGGGGACACGGCAGTCACTCCCTGTGATTCATTGTGCAGCAGCTGCATCGCCAAAAATAGGGTTTTTGGGGGGGTTGCTTGTTTGTTTTTTTTTTTTTTTTCTGTCGGATGTAGCTATTTCTTTACTTGTACCCTGGCTTTGCCCTGCTGATGTCCTGGCAGCAGGGACCAGTGACCCAGCCCCAGCCAGCGGGTCCCCCAGCCCTGAGCACGGGCTGCAGGCTGTGCCTGGCACACACAGCACAGCACCCAGCCTGCAAAAAATGGCTTGTCCTCACAGGTTTTGAAATCTTACCCTGTTTGACGTTTTCACTGCAATTGATATTTGCTTTCACCAGAACACAAAGTTTACCCTTTCTTTTCCTTTTCAGTTCCCTTTCATTTAAAACAGCATTCTCCTGCAATAAGACCATTAAAAAAAAAAAACCACAAAAAAACGAAAAAAGAGATGCTGGTTCTACAAAAGTTTGGTTTCTGGTGTTTTTGTTTTTTGTTTTTTTTTTTTTTTTGTTTTTTTTTTTTTTTTTTTTTTTTTTGTTTTGTTTTGTTTTTTGTTTGTTTTTTAAAATTTTTCCTTTCCTCTCTAGGCCCCTTATCTGACAGTGATTTCAATTTTTCTGATTATTTGGAACTAACATCGTAGAATACCAATCTGTTCAGTTACTTCTACACTGTTCTTTACTCAAAAGTTTCATTATTTTTATCTATACAGAAATAACATGGAGTTGATAGTTTTGGGGTTTTTTCCCTCTCCATTCTGTGCAATAAGTTAATATATTCTTGCTTTTGATGCAAGGTTTAGTGTAGACTCCAACAGAGTGTGAGCACCAGAAACTGCCTGTCTGGGCAGGTTAAGGCAGGTATCTTGTGCTCCCTGCCACTAAAAGGTCATTTAAAACTCTCTTTCCTGTACCTGGCACTGTTCTGTGTTGTGCAGCAAAGCTGTACCACCATGAGGACTTTATAGTATGTGTATTACATGTCTCTCTGAAGGGCTGGGTTTACTCCTGCTGTCCCTAAATGGATGAGTGGGTTGTCAAATTGATGTGGCCCAAACTTACTGTGTGGTTCTGTTCACTATTTGAGCTTTGCCATCCCCAAATCATTCATGAAACCCTTGTGGACTTTGCCAGGCTACTGCTAGCAGTGCTTAGAGCCTTCATTTTTTTTTTTCCAACTATATAAAAAGTAGAAATCAGGGAGGTTATGAGCTATTCAGTTTGATGATAAAGAAATGTTCTTTTGCATTCAATGAGCTTTTAAAGATCTTTGATATTTATAGATGCACAAAAAAATAGCTTTTTTCCATTTCACTGTATTTGACCAGAAATCTACATTTACAGAGGAAGCCCTTCAATATATAAAAAGCCTTTCAAAATTCAAACATTAACATCCAATAGTTATTAAATTTTTTAAAAATTAAGATATTCATATTCAAATACTGGAAATATTACAGTGTGAGGGGCTCTTTGGGAGTTTTTCAACCATCAGGTAACACTACAGATGTAGCACACTTAAAAAAGGGTGGGAGAGAAATCTGTCAGTCCCTCTCTCCCCTCTCTCCTGAGGAATTTCACATAAATTTAAAAAAAAGTAATTTCAAAACTTCTTCCTCTGTACACATGCTTGATACTGTATGGTTGGAGAAGAGCATTTCCCCTGGACCTTTCTGTGCGGATCTTATTGTGTCTATTATGGAAGAAATAAAAATGGTATGGAAAAGTTCCTCCTTTTTAAATATACCAATTCAGTACTTTCTGTTGTTTTTATTTAGCTTACAGTTAAGCACTTGGAAACTTGTGATTGCTACAGAGCTTGGTTGGCCTCTGCAGAAACCTCTTGGCTACAGAGAGTTAGGTTCTTTGGTGTGCAACAAATTGTTATTATGGCTAAAATCCTGGCCCCTTAAAAGTTTGAGGTTTGCTGTGGGCTTGGTGTTAAACACAGCTTTCACCTGTGTAGAAATGAGCCTCATTTGAGCAGGGAGCAGGATGGCAGGTTGTCTCTCCTGCCTGGGGGCCACTGCCAGCCTGGCTCCAGCTTGGCAGAGGCTGGGAAGGAGGAGAAGAGTCTGGCTGGCAGTGCCAAGTGGCCTCAGCCTCCTGCTCCTGCCTGCCTTGCCCATCTTGGAGAGTCAGCCCCTACATTCTGGGCAGAAATCAGCCCCACCAGGTTTATAATACCATGTTTGCTGCTGTGCACCTGGGGACAGGCACTTCTCAATCCTGCCACCCTCCCCAGTGCTCTGCTCTGTCCTGGTGCAGGAAATCAAAAGGTGCAGAAAAATTTCAAGAGGGGAAAAGCAAGGTATTATCTCTCTGCTTTAATTTTCTCTCAGTCAGATATTTTGGGAATCAGGTGTTTTGTTTTGCAGATGTGTCGATCTGGGTGGTGAGTTTTCAGCTGGGTTTCTGTTTGAAATGTGAGAAGGGAGGAGGGAAGACTTGTCTGCTTTTTTATGACTTGTGTTTTCAGTAACTTTGCTGGAATTTTTGGTATGATTCTGGCTTTGTCACTTCAGCCTGACAAACTTCAAAGACAGAGGCTTGCTCCTATGGATTTTCATCTATTTCAGGTGATAATAAGGTGACAGGGCATATCCAAGATCTTTCTAGCTTTTTTCCACTCTCTTAATTTTTTTTCAGAGTATTTAGGCCATAATGGTAATTCTAGAAAAAAATTCTGAGTACTAGATTGTTTACATTCAGAGACATGGTTCCTAATGCTTCACTAAAAAAAAAATTCTCCTATTTTCCCAGCACAATAAAATGCAAGAAGATGGTTTCATTAAAAATCTGCAAAAGACACATGCCATCTATTCAGCCATCACCCTAGATCTCCATTTTCCCTACTGTTGAATTGTTAAAGTAACTTTTCTTTTGTGTGTAACATTTCCTTTCATTGACTTTATTGTATGTGACTGCTAGTCATTTTCTGGGTTTAGCAATGACTGATTTGTTGTTGCAGACAGAGCAACCATCTGAGGTTGAATTACATCCTCAGATGAACAGACCCCCATCACAGGCAGAAGAAAACAGTTCAGCAAAAAAGGTGAGATCTGCACACATTGTACCATTATGGAGTGATTTGCCTTCATCAACAAATGTGGTTGTTTTCAGTTTAAAAGCAACTAAACAGATGGTTGGGGTTATGTTTTTACATGTTTGTGTTCTTTGGAGGTCAAGACACTGGAGAGAGCTGTGATCATATGTGACATCAGCTTGGATAAATCACTAAGAAACCTCTTAGTATGTACACATTGATGCACATGCTTTGAGAGAGGCAGCTTGTCATTTATTTCAAATCAATAGGGGTTTGTGGAGCCTTAGGGAAAACAGAAAAGAGTTTGGTTGTACTCCAGCCCTACCTCATTGCAGTTCCTCCAAATTGTGATGCACTTCTTGGTTTCAGTTATTGAGGGCTTGATTTTGATGTAAGCACACCTATTTGCTACAGGTCAGGATCTGCCACTAAATGTACATAGACTGGGAGAGATTTTCTCATGATGTGCAGTTTCTAATATGTTTTTGTATGAACTTATAATTTGTAAAGAGTAAGCACTGAAATTAAAATGGCACACATCAAAGGGCCTTGCCTAGGGATGGGGTGGCCTTAGCAGTGGCTGTGAGTGTTTTCTCTCTCCTGGGCCACCACCTGGCCACCTCTTTCTACCAGCCCCAGCCAGAACAGGTGTGGATAGGAGGCAAATACAGATCCTCCCAATTCTGTCCCCTCCTGCATCTAGAGGGTACCTCTAGACATTTACTCAGCCCAACCAAGAACTTTTGCAGGTGCTGGATGTACCTTGCCGAGGGAGCACCATCACACTTCTTAGTGTAGTGGGGGGGCACAGCCAAACATCCAGGGTCATCATTTTCTGCATGTGCCAGGGCTTTCTGGGCAGTGTCCTTGTTCTGCTTGTGCTCAT
This sequence comes from Oenanthe melanoleuca, assembly GCF_029582105.1. Classification (NCBI taxonomy): domain Eukaryota; kingdom Metazoa; phylum Chordata; class Aves; order Passeriformes; family Muscicapidae; genus Oenanthe; species Oenanthe melanoleuca. The sequence goes on from NC_079333.1 coordinate 95,921,938, forward strand.
CATATGCTACTTCTAGCCTGAGCCTTCTTTCTTGCTCTGCTTTGTAGCCTTGCTGGGGAAATGAAGTCCTTGTGGTCCACCTACTTGATGCTCACCCTCATGCCACCTGGTTCTCTAAAATGCAGCACATCCCCAGGCTGTGGGAGGCAGGTGGTTGTGCACCTTGCAAAGCCTGGTGCAGCAGCAGCCAGAGCCCCTGCTGAGGGATCTGCTTGGACCACTGCATACAACATGGTGTTTGAAAGGGAAGAGGGATTTATCCTGTGCCTTTGGTAGGGTTTGGGCAGCTTAGGGTAGATGGGATAGTGTGTTTGGTATTACAGTTGTGGAAGGCACATGCAAGCTCCTCCCTTGCTGTGTGGGGTGTGTTTGCAGGGAGCTGTGCCTGTGCAGAGGATTTCAGAGCATGGCATCACCAGAGATCTGTGCAGTCATGATGTGCTGACATCCTGATTTTACATCTGATAGTATTTTTAGATTTTTTTTTTTCAGTAATTACAGAACTTTTTAAATGTTTAAACCTTTTTCCTTATAATTAAAATTATTTTAATAATTGTGACCCTTCTAATATGAATGATTTTACATTGGTTACATTTTGTATCACTCATAGTCTTGTGAGTCAGGCTGTTACTACAGTGTTGGTTTTTTTTCTTGTAATTGCTTTGTGGTTAAATGTTTCCCCATTAGCTTTCTAAAATTTTATTTTAATAACATTTGGTGAAAACACAGTAGTAAGGTAATTTAGCCCAGTAAAATGTGTGATAGTGAAATTTCATCTTTGGTTTTGTCTTTGATGCTGAGAAAACTTGTCTCAAGTCAATTCAGCTTTTTGAGTCCTAACTTTCTCATTCATGAAATGAGGCAGTAATAGTTATATCCCTTGTGAAATAGATCTAATAATAAAATACACTGAAGTGGATACATTTATATTTATAATTTAAATCAGCTATAAGGTGGTAAAACTACTTCTCATTGCAAAAGAAAGGATATCTTAATTTATAATAATAAAAACACTTCTTACCACAAGTCATAAAAATCCAAGACACTGCTTTACCTAGAAATCCCAAACTATTTCTTTGATGTAACTTATCAAGAGAAATAGCTGGGCTTCTGTACTTCTATACTTCATCATTGTATTTGTATTTCAAAAGTGTGTTCAGTGTTGCTTCATGTAAGAGAGGAGGGGAGAAGGGAGAAGGCCTTACTGCCAGATGTGAGAGGCAGTGAGTTGGGATGCAAGTGATTGATTACTGATTCTTTCTAACTCAGCATAGTCAAAAATAAATCTTGCTCTGTTATTAATGCTTTTGGGTCAACTGGGGGCTAGTACATGTGTTTATATCCCTCCCTCCACCTCCACCAAATGCACACTAAGCTATACAACCCAGTTGTGAAGAGCCTGTCATCCAGATGAAGGCAAAAAACCCACTTGCATTCATGAAGGGATTGCAGGAGTTATTGTTCCTTTTTCAAAGTCAGAAACCTGAGAGGCTATTACCAAATTGGAATTAAGCTCTGTACGTCTTTAAATTATGAAATCTTTACCAGCTGTCAGCAATTTATGTGTCACAAGCACCCTCCAGCCTAATGATGGGACACATATGGCCTGAGTTAACGTTGCTGTGCTTTTTCCTTCCAGGAGGTTGTTCTTGCTCAGCCACCCTCCAAACCTGCCCGCAGGAAGCTCCGGACGGAGGCACAAGGGCTGGAGACCCCTGAACTCTCTCCCACCATAAATGTCACTTCTTCCCTGCCAGCAGCCAAGCCTCACCTCCCAGTCCAAAAGTAAAAACCTGTACCAAGCATGCCCAACTGCAGCGTGAGATCTGATGTAGCAGGGTTTGCTCTTTGTATAATTTTGTGCTTAATAGTTCTGTTCCTGAGAATGCTTCACAAGATCCAGGTCTCTGAAATCTACATCAGTCTCTCAAATGCAGACTAAGCCTGTAGTGGCTGTCAGTGGTATTTGATAGGTAGATAACCTCTTCAAAGGTGTCCTACTTTGGTACCTGGTAGACATGGCTGAGGAGCAAGCCTAGCTGTTCAAACATCTCTAACACAACTTCATTTATATGTGAGGGTGTGTGTTTCTGTCTTGCATGTGTCTTGCATGTGGAATTTTGCTGCTTCACATGGATAGATATGACCAAATTGATGCCCAGGAAGCTGAGTCATGAAATGCTTGATGTTGGTTATATCCTTGTGATATTTCTTCATTGGAAGGCATGTTGGAAACGGGCTTGCCACTGGTGTGAGATGAGCCACAGACCACTTGCAGTCCATCTGATAATGGCCAAACCCAACATGTTGTTTGCTCTCATAAATACAGCTGTGAAAGCTGTCAGCAACAAAGACTTGTAGGGATTTCACTCTGTGTGTTTAATAGTGGTGGAGGCACTTGAAACCCTGTTGAGTCTGTGCATCTCCCTCAGCTGAAGCACTCTGCAAGCATTATACCCCACCATCACCCAGGGCCTTGCAAAAGACATCTGATTCAGTCTGAAACAAAATCAAGCTGCCCAAATCAATTGAGCATTTCTTGGCAGACTGTTTATCAGTAGACTGAATCTGAGCTGCATAATTGGAGATTAGAATAAGTAATAAGACTCCTAGGATGCTCTTAAAGTGCTATTTTGTGCTTTGGGAGTGCATATTCCATAGTGGTTCAGAGATAACAGCATTTGTTAACATCTCAATCCTGTCTTGTCTATATCTTTCCTAAAATGTTAAAATGGCCACAGACATATATTGCCTTGCTTTTATTTTTTTTCCCTATCATTTATTACTTTATAGCCTATGGAGAGTAGTTTGCAGGAAAACAGTGAAGCAGAAAACTGACAGTTCACTGGAAGATAACAGCATAAAGTCCTGTCTCTGTGCTGCAGGAAAGAGTCTACTGCAAAAATCAGTGTCATCAGCTCTGTTGAGAGAGAAGAGCTAATGGGGACTGTGTGCCACTGGACCATATTTAAATAGGGCATCTGTTTTAGATCAAATCTGGCATTAAAGAGCTCTTGTTTCCTCATGTAAAACTTTTAAATAATCTGTTTGCAAAGGGGATATTCAGTCAGTATTTTCTGTATTTTATTTCTTTTTTGCTGCTATTATCTCTATTGATTTGAACAGGTTGGTCCTTAAGGACAGGTGTCTCTTTTTATACCTGTCTGCATAGCTGTCATTTTCTCCAGATCAGTTACCACAGGCTATGAAGCAATAAAAATTTTTAATTAATAAAATAAATTTTTAAAATAAAAAAGAGACATCCTTTATTTTAGCAGCAAAAGAGCTGAGGGAAGTCAGTCAGTCATCTTCATGGTTGTGGTGTCAGATGGTTTTGGTGGAAATGACTGCTTTGAATAAAAGAAGCATTAATTTTTGAAGTAAAGAAACATCAGAATCAGCAAAACTCTGAGACACAATTTTCATGCCAATGTCCTTTCCTTCTGTACAGAATGATTTTTGTATTTTGTGTTAACCACTCCTGACTCTTTAAACTCTACAATTCTCTGAAAACAGCTAATGCAAAGATGCTGCAATAAGCACAGCTGTGCAGGGATCATTCTTAAGCTCAGTGAGAATGCAGTGATTTTGAAATAATTGAGACAGCCTAAAGTATTTCTGTCATTCAGGTTAATGAGTTTCAAATATTCCACCTGATTCAGCCATCTCATTTCAGTGTTACATTTTGTCTTCTCTTAAATGTGTAGTTTGTACCTTGTCTTTGAGGTGTAGTCCACGGTGCAGAGAGTTGTGCAAAATGGGTGGCTGCTTTTCTGGCATCAGCCAGTGTTGGGGCTCCTAATTGAAATGTCTTGTATTTATCTGTCTGGCAGACAGTCTTCCAAGCAGAAAAGGGCTATTCAGACTGCTATACGAAAAAACAAAGAAGCCAATGCTGTGCTCGCCAGGTTGAACAGTGAGCTCCAGCAGCAGCTGAAGGTAAGGAACACATCAGAGACAAAGCTCCCTGCAATCAGTTAGGTCTCACCTCCAGCAGTATTGAAATCAGAACAAAATATAGGACAGTAATTGAAATAAACACAGAGATGAAAGCTTTTAATGAGAGCACATTGCCATTGTTCCTTGGGTCAGGTCTTACTTGCTTCCATCTTTAGAAGGCCAGTGCTGTTACCTGTGTTTTGCAGCAGGAGAAGGTAGAGAAGTTTGTCAAATCACAAAAGAGAAGAAAACTGAGCTTGTTCTTCAAGTTGTATTGTAGTCTGGAAGCTTTCTGACAGAGGAGAGCTCTGCTGTTTTTATAGAGACCTCCTCAGGCACATCTTGCCCTGGGGCTTGGGGGTTCAAGTGCACTCTCACTCTGGGGCTCTGAGCCTGCCCAAATGGGGCAGCAGACCCTGGAGGAGCTGCAGTGCAGCCCAACTCCCACTCTGGCAGGGAGCCCTTCCATGGGAGCTCATGAGAGCCTGCCTGGCTGCCCTTTCCTGGAGCAGGGTGGTGCATGCCAGCATCCCCAAGTTCTGACTGAGCTCTTCTCCTGCAGGAGGTTCACAAGGAGCGCATTGCCTTGGAAACACAGCTGGAGCAGCTACGTCCTGTCACCGTCCTGTGACATCCTGCACTGAGCAGGAGCAGAGCAGTGTCCAGCAGCCCTGCAAGGAGAGCAGTTCTGTGCAGCTGAGCAGGGGCTCTGCCGAGGCAGGGGGGAGGACTGGCCTTGCTGCCTCTCTCTGCACCCCATTATGCACATTTTGCCTTTGCAGGTGAGGAAGGTACAGAAAACAAATACCTGACTATGGAATATTTCTGAGTGAGGGATGCTTTGCCTTCTTTCCTCCCCTTTCCCAGCCTAATGTGTAAATGCAGTTTAAATGTGTAAGTTCAGTTTATCACTGAAATAAATAACCTGAGAGTATTTTATTTATGTAAAGAATTCCTGATTTATATGCATTTTGGCAGCACCTCCTGCCCTGATCATTAAGAGGTACAGCATTCCCAAATTCTTGCTTAAATTGAAAAACCATCCTCTAAGATGTGCTTCTGGATGTTACTGATTCCTGTAGAATTGTATCATTGTAGAGTACCTGTGGATTTAACATACCATAGGAATAGAACTTGCAAGATGTACAGAATCTTTATCCTCAATCACATGTCAAATAATTATTTTCTTAGTACTGTTTATTATGCAATCACGGATGTATTTTAATGTTAGAGAACTTGTATTTTATTAGTTCAAGTCATATATGAGAACAGTAAAAAAAAATACTAAAGTATAATTATTTTGTAAATTAGGAAAAAAAATCTTTTTGAGCTACACCTGTTTCTAATCACCAGTATTTGAGCACTTGCTTGCAACTACCAGTATCTCTGCATTCTTTTGGCATGTTTGAGATGGCTGGTGTATAGCTGGTTTTATTTTCCTTTTTTTTTCTTTAACCAACAGTGTATTTCTAACAAAAGGTTAAAAATGCATTCAGGGCATTTTTATAAAAGCTATTCTATGTACATTTGTATTAGTCTGCTTTGTTGTCTTAATAGCTGCTGATTTAAGGATGTGTACAAGAACTGTGCTTCCAGAAGAGGGAAGATAGAAGAAGTGCTATGTATGAGGCTATAAAATGTGAGATGGAAGTAATTGCCTTTTACAGCAGGCTTTTGTTAAGATTCCTTTGCAAATCAGTGGAGATGCTACTGATAGGAGAAAGCTGCTAATGCCCATCTATTTTCTAAGCAAAGATTAATCTTTAACCTGCATTTGGTCCAGGGCCAGCTGAATCCATTAGGGAATTTTCCTGGGTGCAGTAGATGGTGGCTTTGGTCTCAGTTCTTACAGTGGAAGCAGGCTAATGACTGTTGCTGTATTTCTTGGGAAAATACTCTTAGACTGGGTGACTTCAGACATGATAACATCAACCCTGCCCCACCATGGGTATGGTGTGCTCTACTGCAAGGGGATGTTATTGATGTGGTGTCCACCTTGAAGACGACCCTGCACGTGTCTCACTGACCTGGTTTAAGTGTCTGTGGTCACCTTGCAGAAACGGTGCAGCAGTTTTGTCACCCCTGTGGGTGTGGTGCTTGCTTCCTGTAGCTGTAGGATTGCCCTGGGGCTGAGAGGAAGGAGAAGCAGGTTGGAAGCAGCTGGGTAACCTCTCCTTGGGGTGTGTCATGGAATGGCTGCCATGGGATATCAGAGGGCACTAGAGCAGCAAACAGTTTTGTTGAGAGATAAGCAGGACAACACTGGGAGTGTTTAAAGTGTTTAAAGGAAACAGTCTACTCTTGCTGAAAGGAACGTGGAGGGGGGACATGAATCCAGAAGTCTGTGGGTGAAAATAAGCATTGGCAGAGTGCTGAAAGTCTGTTATTGTAATGCACTAGTTTTGATTCAACTAAAGATCACTGTGTCAACAAGCAACAACTGTTCTTCTGGATTTGGGACTTCTCTCATGTGGCTGTTGCATAGCTGGGGTCAGATGGTCATTCCTGGTCAGTGACAAAATGTGAGGAATGCAAGCTTTTCTGGGAATCTGCAAAAGAGCCACTGCCCTCTTGCTAATGGTAGTATTGCTGAGAATTTATCATCATTTATTTCATTTGTTCATAATACTACTGAGTCATTCCTGAGATTTAATGAGGTTAAGTGCTCGCTCTGTTTGCTTTTTAGTTCATAGATTGTCATTTGGTTAATAAGACCTTACTACGAAATAATAATACAGCACACTTGTTTTTAATGGGTAATTTTTTAAGGAAAGCTTTTAAATTATTACAAAGAAGTGTGCACATTGCATTTTTGAGGCAGTGGAGGATTTTTCATGTTTGCTAGGAGCTTTGTTTGAAATTATCTCCCAATTATTTCACCTGAGTTGTTAGTGGAATAGACACTGTTCAAGGGAAGAGTGGAAGAGTCTGCTTTATACTGTCTTTTCCAAATGTCTCCCTTCTAAAATCCAGGATTTTTTTCATTCACTGGAAATTATGATACTTGCTTAGCCAATGATGAAATACTTGCTTGGCTGTTACTTTACCACTGAATTAATAAATAAAAGTATTTAACAATCCCTTCATTTTCAGCATTGCAATCAAATACCCCACTCAGCTTCAATGACTAGAATGTGAGTTGATTTGTATTTTTTTTGTGAGATGTCAGCCATGATGATGATACACTACTTCACACATCAGTAAAGTGAAATATTCAGGGAGAGGAGTTAATGTATTAAACATATGATGCAGGAGGTTAGTCTTCTGTATGTCTCAATGGTTAAGCATTTATGATAGCCCACACAAAATGAAAAAATGTGTCTGTTCTTGGGAAGCTGTTAGCATTTTGAGGAGAGGAGAAGGCATCATGCTCCATGCAGACATGCTCATGGCTGCTGTTAACAGTCCCTAGCTGGTCCAAATTTACATCTAAATCCAGTATTACAGATTTTTTTTCAAAATTTCCTTTTCTTTAGAAGAATGTGGCTGGAGCAAAATCATAATTTCTTGCAGAAACCTTTACTTTCTCAAACTTTGGAGGGGAGATGCTCCTACATCCAGAAACCATTTGGTCAGGAAGGGAGACCTCACTGGCTTGATGTTCAGGGTACTTGATACAGGTGAGTGATCAGCTTTAAGCCCCTGGCATCCCTGACCCAGAGCAGCAAGTAAGGTCTGCCTGCCCCAGCTGGCTGCCTGATGGAGTGGGATCACATTCCCATGCATGAGCTCTCACTGTCCTCAGTTTGTGGTTTCTGTGGGTGCTTGGGAGGAGCACAACATGCCCAGCAAGAGAGGATAAATGGAGCAGGAGCACACGTCCTTGCATCTGAGAGGATGTGCTGACCATGAGCCTGGTGCCCCTTTTCAAGTCTTCAGTGGGCAAATAAATATTTTTGTCTACAGAACAGGGCTAGGCAGAGCAGATAAGGATCTTCCTCAGTGTGGGTATAAGTGTGCACTCACATGTCTTCCTTCTGTTCCTGCATTTCTTTATGGGTCTCTTAACATTCATATCACCTGATACCTGTATTTGTTTCAATCTCTGGTAATTCCGTGGTGAAAAAAGAAAAATTCCCAGCTAAGTGTAGTGACTGATTGCCTTTGTAGATAAGCCATTTTTATTTGAGCCTTTCAAAATAAATAATGACCTGGTAATTAAGCAAGGCAAACAGTTTCCATTTCTGAGTCATTCCTTTATTAAACAAACTACCTGTGAACACACATTAATCCTTAAGGATCAATGTCCTCCTCCTAGTTATTAATATTATACTAGGATGCAGTGGAAACATTACCAACTCTTTCCAGAAAGTTCTCAGTTTGCTCTTCCAGAGACTTTTGATCATGTAACAAAAGTGTGTTTAGTCAAGGCAGCCTGGTTACTGGTAAATTGCTGGATATACTGTTAAAGTCAAAATATTATCTTCAGACTGCACGGCAGTAGTTTTCCTGCTGGAAATTCCATATCCACATCAGGAGGATGAATTTGTTTGGTTATCATCTAGACAGTTCCAGCTTGACAGATGATCAGAGGGCTGGAGCACCTCTCCTGTGAAGACAGATGTTGTTCAGCCTGGGGAAGGAAAGACTGGGGAGATCTTGTAGCACCTTTCAGTACCTAAAGGGAGAGCTGGAAAGGGACTTTTTATAAGAGCATGTAGTGATGGGACAAGGGGCTTCAAACTGAAAGAAGGCTGGTTTCGATTAGATATAAGAAAGAAACTCTTTACTATGAAGGTGGTAAGACACTGGAAGAGGTTGGCCAGAGAAATTGCAGCTGCCCCATCCCTTGAAGTGCTCAGGGCCAGGGTGGATGGGGCTTTGAGCAACCTGAGTAGTGAAAGGTGTCCCTATCCACAGTGGAGGGTTGGAACTAGATGATCTTCATGGTCCCTTCCAGTCCAAACCAGTCTCTGATTCTACAACACTGCCAAGGCTAGCCAGCATAGGGTGATGAGGCTGTGCATGGTAAAATGGCCACAGAGGTATGGTTGGGATTTGGAAACCTTCAAAGGAAGCATTTAGGATGGGCATAATGTGAAGATTGCCTGTTGGTGATACATAGGTTGCTTTCCTCTCAGCTAAGCTTCTAAATCAGGAGGAACCCTGTAAAAGTTGCTAGCTGGGAAATGAGGGATGCCCATTTTCCAGTACCATCAGTCTTTCAGGCTTCAGCATACACAGTCCTTGACAAGAAAATACATGGGTTCATGAAGCCACATATTTTATTGACTAAAGAGTAAAATATTTTTTTCAGGAAAAAAGGTAAATCTTAGTGATTTAGTATCTTTGAAAAGAGATTATGTATTTTGAAGCTTTTTTCAGCTATCTTGATATGTGCTATGAACATATGCATTATGTTTTACTCTGTTACTGATTTTTTGAATATAAAAGTTGTATTGCAGGCATTATGGTTGTTAATCTAAAAAAATACCCCGAGGCTATTATATATTTGAATATAACTTATAAATTAGATAGCCAGATATAAGTAATTTGTTTTCACAGCTGCAGACTGTCCCCATGGTAAGCTGCAAGATGTATAGTGCTCTATACTATGCCCATCTAATTTTGGAAAATATATGTGATATGAAGCTGGGTGCTACATTAAAATAAAAGCGTCCAATGAGTTCAAATTGCCTGGCTTTTGTGGTTTATTTACAGATCTGCCAGGAGACACTGTGACACCCTGTGGAAAAAGTACCATGTTGAAATGGCTGACCTTCAGCTGTGGAAGATGGAATCGCTTACATTGGGATTGTGTGCACATGATAGAGACAGAGAGAGACTTATTTGAAGTGAAATCATATTTCCTTAGGCTCCAGTTAAGTCAAAACTTCCTCTCTACTTTGTCAGGCCTTGCTTTGGCAGAATTCAGACATAACTCCTTGATTTAGCACAAAGAGGGGACACTCTTTCACCACTGTGAAGGAAAAGCCATTCCCAGCCTCCAACAGACCCTTAGTGGGAGGGTGGCCAGGCAGGACCTGCGAGGGGATGTTCCAGGTGTTCACCCAGCATCCCTGTGATCAGTGGGTTTGGCTCCTTGTCAGCTGCAAGAGCTGAAATGAAGCTGGGAAAAGGAAACCATTTGAGTATCTGGCCTTTGTGGGCAGGGAGCCAGAGGGGACAGCATATTCTGCTCTTTAACTAGTGTGATTTTTAAGAATTATGTCACAGCTATCCAAAGAGCAGAGCTTTAAAAGAGGAAATAATGAGTGATAAATTAATTCTTCCAGCATTAAGCCATGACAAGGGATGTTTTATTGGCCTAAAAGTATGTCTCTGGTGCACGTGAGGCACAAGGCCAAGGCGTTAAAAACTTGTAAATATCCTGTGGGGAGCTATTCTCCATCAGCAGTGGGATGGATTTACATGGCTCCTCCATTCTCAGTTTTTACAATTAGATGGTACTCTGGAGTGCCTTCATGCAAATCTAGATTGGCTCTCCATATTTAAATTCATGGTTCCAATAATCTTTCTTAAAAATTAAAAATGCATCTTCCTGCTCCAGAGAAAAGTCCTTAGTTGGAAAGGGAAACAAAAGAAGTAGGAGAAGCTTCAAAGGCCCTTTTTTTCCTGTTTTTTAAGGTAGTGCTGCTTTACAAGAGTGCCTGCTTCAGTGGGATTTTACATGGATTTTTGCCACTTGCAGCAGGCTCTCATGTCCTCAGTATTGCCTCAGTACCCACCCTTTTGGGCACACATCTGGAAGCAGTGGCATTAGCTGTGTTCCAGATGTGTTAGCCCAGTAGTTCCCCTACTACATGCTGAATCAGTATTTCCAGTTAAATCCTGGATTGGTTTATGTTTATTGATTGTTAACTTAAATTGCACAAGGCAGGAAAAAAATCTTATCTGAGGACGTTTTGAGGATGCTTTATGCATCAGAAATGTGATGGGCTAGACAAGACTAAGGCTATATATTGCATCTAGTCTGGTTTTTGTGGGAGGGAGAGAGGATGGGAGGGAGAGGGGGAGATTGCTTCCTTAGCCTAGGCTGATCCCAAAAGAAATGTTCTTTTTACATGCCATCCTTGGTTCATGTAGGGAGCTCATCAGTGTGCTGTGGTTTTCAATAAAACATGGGTATAACAGCTGGCAGATGTGCAGGTAATGCCTCACTGCCACAGGCTCTCCACCAGGACCTCACTGCCCTCCAGAGATGAGCAGGAGCACGTGGGAGGATAGGTTGTAGGGATAGTGCAGGAGACAATCTTTCCCAATGAATTACAGCTGTACTGATAGCTGAGAAGTTATAAAAGAGTGGATCAGTTAGTTGAGAGTAAGTTGGAGATCCAGAGTGTGCTGCAGGTTGGGATGGAGGCTGCTGGCTGTGCTGTGAGCAGGTAAGGGACATGTGGTCACTCAAGGGACAGACAGGGTTAGGGACTGGGAAAGGGATAGGCTGGAGTTAGACAGTCATGCAGGAGTAAGAAGGAAACTTAGAGCAGAGAATGAGTCAGAGCTGTGTAGAGCTGCCTATGAGGAAAGGAGTCAGAGTTGCCTGAAAGAAGACATGAGAAGTTTTTAATAAAGGACTGATGATGGTGTCAGTCCAGTCCATCTCGACATAATTGCAACAGGAGTACAGCAGTGATAGCATGCCAGCCCTGTGTGACAGCAAATGGCATCCAGAGCCCAGTGAGGAGGAAAGAGGAGAAGGAGGCAGCATGTCAGCTCTGGTAGGACCATGATGGAGAAAAGGTAACTCTGGAACAGTAATCATGCTCCTGAGGTGGCAGGGAATTCAGTGTGCCTCCACCACTTTGCTCCATGCCCACACAAAAGAGTAATGTGCTTAAAAATACCCCACTGGAATACTCCCTACCAGGACACTTGGAGCAGAGCTGCCATGTGATACATGAGCTGTTCCCTTCCAAGGTCACTGCAGGAATTCAGTAGTTTGTGTCTGTCAGAGGTTTAGGCTGTGATAAGGCAGTGGTGCTGCTGTTAGCAGAGTGATACAGAGCACACTTTGTTTACTGCAGGTTTCACACTGATCTGAGAGGAAAAGGCCAGCACATGATCTCACCTGGGCTTGTTTTCCAGCCTCGTGCTTTTTGTAAGGGACACTGTACACTTGGTCAGAAATAATGGCTTCCTGTTTCATTAATGAGTTCTTACAGCAATTTCCCTTCAGAGTAATCACCTTGGGTGAAGGAGGTGTGCCCTTCCAAAAGCAATTGGCCCCCCCAGTAGGTCATACTGGGGACACCATTCTCCACCAACAGCAAAGCCACTCCTTTTTGTGTGTCTCAGTTTGGATGCTAATGAAATCAGTGCTGCCAGAGTCATCAGTCACTTGAAGCTATTCATCAAAGTGTCTCCTGGCACTAAAAAACCCTCCTTGGGAAAGGTATGTTTCCAGCATGTACCATACCACATAGAGGGGAAAAAAAAAAAAAAAAAAAAAAAAAAAAAAAAAAAAAAAAAAAAAAAAGTTGCTGCTTTGGTTGCTCTCCGAATATCTGGTTGTGTTACTGAGAAGCTGCCTCTTCAGGGCTGCACTTTTTTAATTTGTTGCTGCAAAAATCCTTGGTAACTTTGATCCAAACATCCCAGGACTTTTAGGGGCTCTGACCTTCCTGTTTCACTACAATCTACTTATTCCAATCACTCATGTTAGAGAAAATAGTAACACATATGCTTTTATTTGTACAGCCTTTCACACTGCTGCTGCAGGTATGTCATGCTTCAGTTAGAGCTGGCCATTAAGTGCACCTGGATCAATGTCAGAGTGAGAGCAAACAAGTTATGGGTGTTTGGGTCAAGTGTGGCAGGCTCCAGGGCTAGTGTTGGACTGCAGGGGCTGAGGTGGAGGCAGGCCAGCAGCATCTTCCTCCTGCTCTGAATTTCACCACCCTAAGTAAACTCTGATCTGAGGAAGAAAAATGCAATTTAATTTCCCCCACCTAAGTTATAAATCTAATTTAGCCTAATTAATATTTTAATGAGTTGGATCCTCAGCTGTAGTTCATTACTCTTCTCTCTAGTTTGATTCATTGCCTTGTTTTCTAGATTTGGCACTTGCTTGGTTTAGCACAAACTGGGAAGGCTGAGCACAGCGCAGGTTACTGACTGGTCCTGCTTTCAGCCCATAGCCTAAGGGGCTCATCTTTTGTTCTCCTGTACAAATGTATGGTTGGATTTTGCTGAGTTAGTTGATTCTAGAAGTGGCTTTGGCTGCAGGTGATGAAGCAAGGGGCCTCTCTGACACATCTGGATGGACATGATCTTATTGTAGACATGCAGCTCTGCAAGCTGAATATTGAAATGGTAAGTGAAAACCTGCACTCAGCTCAAACTGAGCACAGAAACCTGAGAGTGCATGACATAATTTGGGAAAAGTTACAGAAATAATGATATTTGAGACTAATAGCAATGCTAGCACTGGACACACAGGGCTGTAGCTCCAGGTTGGCCCATCTCATTCAAGATGTCATTCTGACATTATGCAGTGTTAAAAAGTGTTAGAGGAAAAAGGAAGAGCCCTACAGTTGTCAAAACCAATTCAGTAAATAGAGTTTGGGTGACCACTGCCTTGGCTGCCATTCTGGTGTTTCTCCTGGCATCCCTGGAACCTGAAGTGTGAGCTCAAGGCCAGCCTCTGCTTCTCTTCTGACCACAGTCATTTCTCAGTGCCTTAACTTGAAATACCTGTACTGCACACTCAGCAGTATAGGATCTATACAGACATATTTACAGAAGTTTCTGCTTTACTTTTCCTTTTGCAATTTGTTATTTGATATGTATTTTTTTAATCTTTTCCTGTGTTATTTTTTTCCAGTACAGACAGAGGAATTCCCATCTGTTCAGCCTGTCTTCTTCCAGACATTTCTTCATCTCTAGTTGGTTTTGTTGCTTCTCTCTGGGACCTTTTTATTTTTGTAGTAGTAGTAAGGTAGCCAAATTGAATCCAGTTTGTTGTCATCTCATTTCTAAAGCAGTGTCTATGTAAAATACAGCATCATGACACCCAGGAGTTTATAGCTCTTATTTTCTTTTTTCCCCTTTATCTGGCAGCCCTGCAAACATCAGCTGGAATGGTGGGATCATACTAGTGAATTGAGAATTTGTAAATAACACTATACAAGTTTGTAAGAGCCAGTGTGAATCTCTGTCTCTCACTCTTTTTGCAGTGTTTGCATCAAACTTGAAGCATCATTTTAAAGTTATAATATTTTTATAAACCATCAGGTGCAGGTGTGAGCCACCTTGCCCAGAGCATATACATTCTGTAACTGAGTTTTTCAGAGAACTGCATTAAAATTTTTCTGTGAGAGGCAGGCCTAAGATGACTGAAAGTCTGTATCTTCCTGAAAAACAGTACTGATAAAAACTGTCCTCTGACCTCGTGCTCTTTGATTTCCACTCCCTTGGATAACAGCATTGCTGTGTGCATCTCCTGAGAAGGCAAATCCCAAGCCCAGGAGATGCTCTGGAATTTATGGTAATGGTGACTCTGAGCATGGGCTTAGGAAGCTCCCAAGGAGCAGGACCGTCTTGCAGGGAATTTCACATCCTGAGGTGTCTCATTAACAGACTCATCTATTTTGTCTCAGGAAGAAGTGAGATCAAAGGCAGGAGAAGAGTGAGATAACAAAATCAGTTCTAATAAAAGTAATAGATGTCTCAATTTTTACTTGCCTTAAACAGGAGTATTTATTGCTCTTCTTTGAATTTTGCAAAGCCTTTTGAGAGTTGCACTCATTTTTGTGCTCAGACATACTGCACATTTTGCCTTATGCAGCTGTCTTTTATCATTAGGGAAGAAATAATAATTCAGGCCTCAAATTTAGCTTTTGTCTAAAAGAAATGAGGTTGATATATGCAGTGCCTACACAATAGGATACCATATAATCCCCTCATCTCTTAGAAGGGCACAAGTTATTTATGTTAATCCTCAACCTAGATGTATCTGTAGCTGTTACTTTCTGACAGGAGTTTCATTATGCATCCTTTACTGCAATGGGAAGTGGGTGACACAGGGGAAATGTGAATTTGTTTCCTGCATGTGTAAGTTTGCTGTAGGCAAGTGCTTTAGGTTTAAAGCAGTAACTGTGCAGGTCAAGGGTAGCCACACTACTCGGAGAGACTGGTCTTTTTTCATTGTCTGGGTGGAATAAATTGCAAAGTCAATACACATCACAAAGTGGCAAAACTATATTAAATTCTAGAAGTTCTTTAGGAGCATAAGAAATTAGTAGGAAAAACAATTTTATCTAAAAAAGGTTTCATTTTCACTTTCTGTGTGTCATGTTGGCCAAGGTGTGACAAGCCTCAGTGAATGTTATTTATGAACCCAGATTTCAAAACCATGAGGTGACCTTAAAAACAGTGAGATCTGAAAATTAATTGGGAAGTTTGCTTAATGTGACTTCTGGCCCCTGAATTTTTACCCAGAGCCCCTTTTTAATTCTTGACCAGAGATTTTTCTGAATTAAAGCTAGGCTTACACTTATTTTAATCCCTTGCTTCCAACAGCTGGAGCTTTAAGAAATACAGTCAATACTGGGAGAGAGCAAATAGGCAGCAGTGCTCCTCAGCTGTCAATGCCCATGAACAGCACTGCTCCCATCCTAAAGCATTGCATTCAGAGTATCAGGAATAGCCTAAAGGTCCTGCCAGTGGAGGGCTCAGGAACTGAATTCCAAGGGCCCATTGCAAAGGGCTAAACCTGTGTGTCCTGCACTTTCCTCTAGGAGCAAGGCTTACCTTCTCAGAGGAGATTGCCAGAATGTTTGGGACTATGAGGTGCCCAGTGGCAGGACTAGAGGCAGTGGGACAAACTGAAGCACAGGAGGTTCCCTCTGAACATCAGGAAACACTTTTGTTCATTATGAGGTTGCCCAGATAGGTTTGTAGACATTCCCTTCTTGGAAATATTCATGCCATGGGTTATGCCAAGGACATGGGTCAGGAAAACCAGGTTTAGGTGGCCCTGCTTGAGGGATTTCCAGAGATCCCTTCCAACCTCAACCAGTGTGTGATTTCTGATAAAACATAGTCAATATTGTCCTATTAGAAATAGGAACATCCATCTGCATTGACCACTGCATCCAGCTTTATAAGATAAATTAGAAGACATTCCTTGCTGTATTATGCTTATGATTTGTAGCCTGCATGTATCTCATGTTTAGGCAGCAGTGATCATAATTATTTAGCTGAGTGTTTCTCCAGGGATAAATTATGAAACTGGGTTCTTGTTTCTGTGCCCTGGAGAGACAGGAAAGCAGGGATCTTCCTTGAGGCAAACAGGATTGGCCTCAGCACATAACCCACTTTTTTGAGGATTGTAATTTTTCAGAGAGACTGAATTATTTAATCAGCAGTGACCTAATAACATGTATATATGGCAGGTGCAACAGGGCTCAGGGAACTAATGAAGTATGGATGGCCCTGGCTCAAGAGTAGGGGGGATGAATTGGGAAGCTAATATGGGATGAGCCACCCAAAGAGATTATTTTCTTGCACAGGCAACAGGGAGAGCTCCACAAAGCTGTCTGGAATCCTCCCTTCCTAGAAATCCACTCCTTTAAGCTTGTGGGCTGGATTCCTTGGCCCCCAAAGAGAGACAGGATGCCTTTCCCCTTATCTGTAACCAGCTGACAAGGAAATAGAGACCTGGACTTTATTCAGCATTAGCATGAAGAAACCTGAACTGGTGGGAGTGACTGGGGGCAGGTGCTGAGCTTTGCAGCCAGTGTCCTGCAGTGCATGGCAGCAGGCACCCCTGACAGGAGGCTGCCAGTAAATCTGGGTATTTATGGGGTGGGGTGCAGTTATATTCATAAAATATTATCCTGAGGAAATAATCTGTTTATTTATGAGAAGAAGAAGTGTTTGAGGCCGTCTTTGCTGTCATGGTGTTTGATTCTTTGCCACTGACACTTCAGATGAGAGTCTGGCTCTCAGATGTCTGCATCCACAAAGGAAAGATAGTGCAGGCATTAGGGCATGAGCTGTGTAAATCTGGGTTCAGATCCTTTTCTGTGGTCCAGGGAAGCCATCAGAGGTGGAGTTAATCTTTCTTGATTCCATCTGGTTAGGAATTAAAGCTCTGGTGTCTAGTTGCCTGGGCTCCCTCTGCTCTAAGAAGGAGAGAAGAGCACTTTTGGAGGGCAGGCTCCTGCCATGCCACCTGTGGTGGGCACAGGAGGGCTGCCAGCAGCTGTCACTCCTGTGTCTTAAACCCCTTGCAGCAGCAGCACTGCTTTCCTGCCTTCCCAGCCCTGCAGCTGCTCCTTCTGCCATGGCAGTGCCCTGTGAGCTCTGCTGCCTCCTGGCCAGGGGAGAAAAACGAGCTAACACCAGCCTGACAAAAAACATGTTGTCTTACCCCAAACTAATCCCTTCCTTTGCTTGTAACAAGGCCATTCATGCAGCTGGGGCTGAGGAAAGGATCCACACCAGGAGCCCATGCCATCCCCATGTCTACACTCAGTACCCAAACACCTTCTGCAACAAGGCCATTATCTGTGATGGGCTCCTGGAAAAGAACTAGGGCTGTTTGACCAGGTGAGGGCAGAGCCAAGTCCTCAGCCACACTGCAGAGATTGAGAGCAGCTGGGTGTGAGGAGCCTCCCCCCTGTGCTTGTGCAGGGCACCCAGCGAGGGGACACGTGGCACTGTGACTCATGGCTCAGCTGGCCATGGGCACCCTTCATCCAGCCCAGTCTGGTTCTCACATCGAGCTGCTTTGAAAGTCTGAGAAAGTTTGCTTTACTCTTGATTCCCCGTTTTTGCACAGCTCACTCCATCTGGGCCTGAGAGCCAAAGCACTGAAATGTTGCAATAACAGCTGTGCTTGCAAGCCTCCTGTCCCAGCTGATAATTAAATGCAGAGTATCTCTAGAAAAACTCGTATCTAGAGAAGACAAGCCCAGCTGTTTTTAAAAAACCCCAAACAACTGAAATAAACATCTGGATCTGCAGGTGCTTGTGCAAATTAAAGCTGCTCTCCCCTTCTCAGGTTAAAGATTTAGCTGAGGTCATGAAGGACCTCTCCTATTGTTTAAAGCTGCTGGTGCATAAGCTCATAGTTGTGTTAAGCAGCTATTGGCAGGGACACAAAGTGTCACAGCCATTGCACCCAACATCTACTGTTTGAAAAGATGGATTCTCTGAGCTTGTTACTTGCTCTGCACCGTCCCAGCCAGTGCAGGGATGTGGATCAGAGTTTGCAGGAAAGGTTATTTACTCAAGGCTGGCTGAGGGTAGGGCTTCACCTGGAGCCAGCTGGCCTCAGCCAAGGTAGGTTGATGGTGCCTGCATGTTGGTGGTAAGAGAAGATCCCCTTGGTTATAGATTATGTCTATTGTGTATCTCTCTGGCTTGCTGGGGGAGCTGAGCAAAACATCAGCACATCAGAGCAGCTGACCTGAATAAATGGTTGTTTTTCCCCTGTTCAGTTGTGGCTTTTTCTGGGTTTAATTTGCTCCCAGACTGCAGTACAGAGAGCAATACCTGCATACCCTGGGACTGGGCTGGCACAGTGCAGTCCTCCCAGCAGTGGCAGTGGGGAACATAAGCAGCACTTGCCTTGGGTACATCTTGGCTGAGAAATATCTGTGTCTTATCCCTGGTCTCCATGGTCTGTCTGGGAACAGCTCTAAAAGCTGGAAATGGCCTGGGGCTACTCTGGTGGAAGACCACCCAGTTTTCTCAATGGTGACATTTCAGTGTTTTGACTGAAAAGCAGCAGCCTGGGTGTGAGCAGTGGGAGCAGTTTGGGTCCAGGTGAGAGATGAGGCTGCCAGGAGCACCCAGAACCCACAGGACAGCTCTCCAGGCAGCACCTGCCAGGCTGGAGGGCATCCAGTGCCCACCAGGGTGGGTCCAGGCTGAGCTGCCACGTGGAAAGGCTTCAGCTTCTCATGTGTATGCAATAAAGACACCAGGGCATTTTCATCAAGAGGTCTTTCTGTTCCTTCAGTCTAAAATCTTGATCTGTTAATTTTTGGACAATATTTATTCCTTCAGGCTTATATGAGTGGGAGGAGGATGGTTTGATGGGAAGAATGGCCAGTGCTTGTTCCCAGGGGCAGGAAGTGCATTTTGAAGGACATGCTGTACATCAGCATTTTTGTGGAAGGTAGAAACACTTGAACTCTTGGAGAAGTGTGCTTCATAAATCAAGGAAAAGCTTTCCTGAAAATAGAAGGTTGGAGCAAACAGGGGAGGTGATGGGTAAACACTTGTGTGGTTCATGGCTGCCTCATTCTTCACAGAATTAGCTGTTTAACACAGCATTAAAATGCTCTGCAGGAATTAAAAGGAGACATATCTAGCCTTTGTATTTGTGAAATGAATTTTGAAAACTGTGGATCAAGTTCAAGCTGCCATTGAGTTTGCTTCCCAGGTCTACAGAAGTCTTGAAACCACAGTTTTGAGAGAGGCAATTAACTCCTTAACCTCAAGATGTGCATGACACGCAGTGTTGTTAAGGGTTCCCTCACTAATCACTTCTGTGGGCTCCAGGCAGCTGACACACACATTCCTCAGCTCCAGACAGCTCCTCAGGCAGCCAAATGGAAGGACCCTCCTCTAAAGCAGCCTCTGCAACACGTCCTTAATTCGTTCCATATTGCACATGTTTTCTTAGTAGACAAAGCTGTGGTATACTGAGCTTGTGGGGGCAGCATAAAATTAGTATGAAAACAAATAATACTGAATCTACCATGCTTATTTTATTACTCTGGTTGCATTTTATTTATTAAAAGCCCTTCTCCTTTTTTTCCCCATTTTTTTTTCTTCACTTCAGTGAGCTAGCTGACAAATTCCCCAGCTCTTACACTTGATCTTAGCAGAACTTAGGGGATTTGCTGGAAAACTTCATTTGAGCTTATAAACTTCTTGAGATAGAGGGCTGAATTCCCTTTCAGTGATGAGCTGTAGATGACAGGAGCCTTCAGCAGGAACTTCAATCAAATAGTTATCACCTCCACTAACTTCCCCTTTGGAGTGGGGCTCCAGGGGGTCAGGTGTCTCCTGACCTAAAATAGTTCCACATCCCAGTGCTGAGCCAGGGTGTCCTGGCTCCCACAGGGACAGGTGGCCCATGGGCTGCCCTTGCTGTTCCAGGTGTCTCTCCAGGTGAAGGTGAGGCTTTTGCTGCAGTTGGTAAATGTTGTCATTAACCAGCACTGCAAGGTCTGGGTCCTGGGCTGGAGAATGATGGGCATTTCTCAAGGTAAACACAGGGATTTAGTTGAGAAGTGGCTGCTGCCACAGTTAGCCTGGCTTTCAGCACTGATGGTGTGATTGGTGTGTATTGTCAGCTGAAGATAAGAGGCCAAAACTCTCTAGGGGAAAAAAAAAAGAGGCCAAATGAACTTGAATGAGAAATATGCTGCATGCTGGTTAATCCTCCTTGATTTAGTGCTGACTGGAGGACCAGGAAAGCTCCATTTTGTTTCCACATTTAAATAAAAGACAATTGATGCAGTTTCTTCCAAAATATGCAAATTGTGACTAATTTAAAACATTTAAAAATCCTCAATAGATAAAACTAGTTATAATTTCAAAATAATGTTTTCTAAAAGTAGATATATTAGGTCATTCCCAGAGTGGTCTGTAACTTCAGCTCTTTACATTTTGCCTGTTCACTAGGAGGTGCCTTAAAGGGACGTGAATGTGAGAGGCTTGGAAAATTGAAGGCTTTTGTCTTGTCTTGATGACAAATATGGAGGGTGAAGTCAGGGCTTTATGATCTTCAGCAAGCTCATGGCTGCTTATTTTCCCTCAGCCTGTCATCACATCCCTATCTTGCCCCACCACCTGCCCCCAGCCCCTTGTTGCTTTTGATTTGGATATCTCTGCAGGTCACTAGAGATTTAAAAAAGCTCTTTTTTTTTAATCAGTCATGCCTATTGAAAGGATGCTCAAGTTTTGTTTTCCTCTCATTCTTGATGTTCCTCTCTGACATTATTTTCCATTTTCCTCAGCTTGCACAATTAAATGGGCCACTGCCACCTCCCAGTTCCCCTGCCTATTTCCTGCTGATCTTGATGAACTGTCAGTACTTACCTGTGTGGGTTGTATGTACACAGGGCAGGGTTTGCTGACTCAAGGCATTCCATCATTTTTCCTTATTAGGGTAATAAATCCATAGGGAGACTTCACTTTTTGCACTAGAACTCATTTTAACTGAAAACTTAGGAAGCCTTGAAGTCTATGAATAGCACCTTCTCCAAAAAGAAGGGAAGGGAAGGGAAGGGAAGGGAAGGGAAGGGAAGGGAAGGGAAGGGAAGGGAAGGGAAGGGAAGGGAAGGGAAGGGAAGGGAAGGGAAGGGAAGGGAAGGGAAGGGAAGGGAAGGGAAGGGAAGGGAAGGGAAGGGAAGGGAAGGGAAGGGAAGGGAAGGGAAGGGTCACTGACAGCAGGGGTTCTCTGCAGATCTCTACATTCCTGCTTTTTTCTTTGACTCTTTAATGACCCTGTTTGACAGCATCATCTCTCATGGTCCTTAATTCTTCCCATCCAAGAATAACCTTCCCAACATTAGTCACCTCCTGGAAACTGGCTGGGTATTTTGGGTGCTTGGGAAGCAAAACTAAGCTAACCTCTTCTAATTTTCTTTCTCTGCTCTCTGGAGGATGTTTACATGTGCACTTCCCAGATCAACCACACCTTTCCAGAAGCATTCCTGTTGGAATAAAGCCCTAAGGCAGACTCTGTGCCATGCAGGTGGGAGCAGACAGCAGCAGGCACTTGAGCAGGGAGAGCAGACTGCTGAGGTGGCAAAGGGGCTGCCAGGGAAAGAACAAGGAGGTTTTAAGGTCTGCACAGAGGGGATATGGGAACAGAGAGTCTGCAGTAAACCTTCTTGCAAGTCTGAGCTCTCCAGTAAGCAGCTTCATATATGAAGGTTAAGCCCTGGTATAAGCACATGAAAACACTGAGGGTGCACCAAGAAATAGCTGTTTAGCTGTTCCACCTGTTGTGTTGGGTTGAAGGATTTGCTGCATTGCCATGACCTGGCATGGTGAATTTAGCACTGGCTTGCACTTCTACCACACTGAGGTTTTCACATGTCATTGCTGGCTCCTGTTCTCAGCCAGGGCATACCTGCATATGGCACAGACAGACAAATTTTTGTCTACACATGATCTGCTCTGGGACTCCTGTCACTGCAGTATGCAGCAGTCCTACAGGTGAACCAAGCTCTATCCCTTCTGCTTCAGCAGCTGTGAAACTGGGGCTCCCAGAGCCTGCAGCAGCCAAGGGCAGGTCACACCCCAGTGGGTGGTGAGCACTTGCTGCTCTGCCCAGTGCCTGGGCACCTCAGTGGGGGCAGTGCCCAGGGCAGAGCCAAGGGATGGGGTGGCTGCTGCCACAGAGGGTGGGGATGGCCTCACCTGCCTGCTGCTCTGGCCAGTCCTCTCTGGGCAAAAAGCACTTGTGGTTTGGAAGGAAATGAGAGATATTTATCACACAGAAACTATATTGGCTACGTAGCTCCTTGCTGGAAGAGGTAGTTTGGCAAGATAAACTTGACCAACATAATTGGGTCCAATTTCTTTAAAAACACTGCCCTGTATAATGAGAATAACTGAGGCCTTTTGCTGCCAGGTTGTTGAGTCACAAATGTTAAAGAAAGAAACCCAAAATAAACAAATTACTGAGGGGTTTGACCTGGATACTTTGGATCTCTTTTTAAGCAAGATTTTAGCTGTAAGAATCTTCAGATTTACAATTCCGCCTGTATCATATGTAAATAGCATTTGGCACTCCAGTGAAGTTCAGTGCTCAAAATTCAAGGAATAGCTTTGGTTTGGGCTCATCTGTAGCTACATTGTCAGCAGTTGTTGATTTTTTGCAGCACCCACAGCATCTGCAGTTGTGTAAAGCACGTGAGCTGTGATGGCCTTAAGTAAAAGTGGCAGCTCTAGCAGCCAAGTGCTGCTCACAGTGTCAGCTCAGATAAACCTCTCTCTTCCTCCAGGGCAGCCCCATTTCCTAAAAGTGCAAACACACACAGTTTGCATGGGAGTGTGAAACACAAACTTCAGTGTAGCTGAAACATCCTCCCTGACCCTCTGCTGTGCCTCAGCTCCTTCAGCAGAGAAGGAGGGTGGGTCTGAACAGCTCAGGGCTGTTTTCTGAGCAAAACCTGACAGATTTGTGAATATCCACAGAGATGTTCAGATATGACCCTAAGTGAGATTTCCTCACTTTTATAGACTCAGAGATGAGGGCAAAAACCATCCAGCCCATCTCTCTGCCATCACAGGTTTGTTTTCACTGTATTTCCTACAGCAAACATTGCATGAGTTGCCCTAGTTTAAGTCAAGGTGAAACTTGCCTTCCTGCATGAAGAAATTTTGCTTTTTTTCACAGCCCAATGGCAGTCTTGCTTTGCAGTGCCAGCACAGATGTCACTCACCACTGG
The DNA here is from genome assembly GCF_029582105.1 of Oenanthe melanoleuca. Lineage (NCBI taxonomy): Eukaryota > Metazoa > Chordata > Aves > Passeriformes > Muscicapidae > Oenanthe > Oenanthe melanoleuca. The sequence goes on from NC_079333.1 coordinate 95,945,268, forward strand.
CAGCTCACACTGAGCCCTGCAGCCTGAGGAGCCCAGTCCTCAGACACAGAAGGCAGCTCTGAATCCATCCAACTATTCATTGTAATAAAGCTTTGAACGTGATAAAGCTTCATTTCCTGACCTGGGAGCACTTCAGATGGTGAAAAGGACAACAGACATGCAGACATCACTCATGGCTCAAGCCCCCTCTGTCCCTGGGGCTGTAGCAGCAGGGTACCTCACTGCTCTGGAGCACGATTTTGTTTCATCTGGGAGCAGAAGTCGGTTCCATGCAACCACCAAAGCATCCATGGTGGTCAGGAGGCAGCAGCCTGGCTCCTGCACCCACCTAGTTCCAACCATCAGTCTTCAGTCTGCAGCTACTTAAAGGCAAAGAGGAGTAAAATAGGTTTAGAAATAAGCTTTAATTTTTTACCCTGTTCCTTGTTGCTGCTCACTCACATCTGCACAAACATGGGCTTGAGGGGGTCTGGGCCCACAAAGACCCCCTGGCCTCACTTGTGTGCCTCTCTTTGGGTGACACATGGCAAAACCCAGCTTGTAAGTGTTCAGGGCACCTTCCCTGGCCTCTGCCAGTGCCCCAGGGCTCTCCTGCAGCCGTGGCTGGGGCTCTGCTGTGTGCTGACAATGCATCCACACTGCTGTGGGGTCATGCACTCTTTCTGGGTATTTGAAACCATGAAGAACACTATTTATTGATGATTGGCTTCTAACAGCAGGCAGCAGGTGGGAGTGAGAGAGGAGTCTGGACTCTGCTCTCCTCCTCCAGCAGCCCCATCAGGTGCCCCATGGAGACCTCTCCCTACAGCAGGGAGCCAAGGATAAGGGGAACTGGAGCTTGCTTCTGTCAGGAAGTGTTTGCAGGCTCAGACTGACACAGCAAGGCAAACAGCAAACCAGACCACATAAATAAGCCATCACTTTGAGTATGTAACTGAAAAGCAAGCAGATTGGAAAATTATCTAAAAATAGTGGAGCAAAGATTAGCTGCACAAGAATCAGCTCAGAAGCATCAGGACACTCCTGGGCTTATTCAAATCACAAGTTCTTAAAGGAGGATTGCAAAGATGTTGGAAATACAGAGGCAGCTCTACACATTACTTGGGTTTGCCTGAACTCCAGGAGAGCTCGACATTCCTGGCAGGGCACAGCAGCTACCTGGGAAGTCTTAGCATTATTAATGAGGGTTATGAAGAATTTTATTATCATGGAAAGGAATATAATAATTTTCTCAATAAAAAAGCTCCTTAGTCAGTAACAACTGCCTAGTGCTTGGAGGCAATTCAGCTGTCTTTAGCTGTCATTTCAGAAGACATATGGCAAGAACAAGATCAAATTCATATTGCCTTTCATATCAGGAAAATTTCCCATTAATAATAGGTTTCTCTTTATAATGTGTGTCTTGGAGTAAAGTAATTTGAGCTATGTGGGGTTTTATGAGACACTCTAGAGGGAGAAGTCTGCAGGAATTTCTGACCAGCTCCTCTCTTTACTTTCCTCACTTCAGACCTCATTAAGAATTTCACAGTATTCCAGTTCATTTCATTTGCACTTGCATTTTCTCCTACCTTTCTGCAATCCTATTTAGTTTGGTTTTGGAATCATTATCCATTAAGTATTTATTGCTTTATTGAGCTAGTGTGGCTCATGAATGCATGTTTTCTTTCCCTTATTTTCCCTACTGTTTACAGTGTATTCATTAAAACTTGCATCCCTTGTTGTAGCACAATCCCAGCCTGTAATGCTCATTGCTGTTGTGGGATCTTGGTAGCAGAGCTGCCTTTGTTTTCTCCCAAGCTGACCTCTCTTGCAGCTTTCTTTGAGTCCTCACCATGGTGTCCTGGAGCAATGAGCTTGCCATGAGATCCTCCAGATGCTTTCCCCCTGCAGCTGTAGAGGTGATTCCATTGTCCAGACTCTGCTGTGATCTGGCCAGTAAGGGATGAGCTGAACCAGAAGCTACCTGCTGCTGCAGGAGGGAGAGCTTGTTCTCCTCCAGCCTGGATCCCCTCCATGCCCTTCTCCAGACTCCAGGCTGCACCACCCACCCCTCACCTCCCTGACTCTCCTTGCACCAGCTCTGGCACTCATCTAATTGTAAGATGAGCCAATTTGACCAGTAAAACAGCAGACCTGTGAGTCAGTCATTCAGCTTGAGGTGCCTTGTGAAACCATACCCCCCAGCTAAAATCACATCTCTGCATTAAGCTATATCTGAATACCATAACAAGAAGGAGTATGCAACCTTTTATTTCTTAAAATTGGAATTATAAGTTTTGGAGGGTATGGAAAAACATGTCAGCAGTGGGTGTGAAACAGCTACTAGATTATATGGCCACTAAAAACCAACTTTTGTGTCATTTCTCATGAGGTGGCATTTCAGTGGGCAAACTTGGGCAACTATACCAAAATTATCCACTCCTGTCATTAGCACTGCTACTTCTCCTGTTGGTTTGCCCTGCAGCTTCAGATGGGTCATCCCTTTTAGGCCCTCTGTGTCTCCAGCTGTTACCTGCTGTGCACCAAGATGCTCCATAGGCTCTACAGAAGGCCAGGAACAACAGAGGTGGCAAATTTTTAAGAGGGAGTTGTTGTAGTCCTTCCTCTTTTTTGACTTGCTCTCATGCACACCCTTAGTTCCCAGGAGGAAAATGTCCTGAGCTCTGGCAGTAATTATTAAGAGCACAGCAGATAAGCAGTTTCAGTAAGCTGAGCAGGGGTTACAGGGCAAAGGGTGTACCTGGGAAGTTATATAACCACTTTTGAAAAGTGCTTTAAAGATGAAGCATGCTTCTGCTTCATGTGTTCTCACTATTATGATCTGTCTACAAAGGAGCAATGGCACCTGCCAGGGCTCACTTTGCTCTCCCTGTGTCACTGTGGATGTAGGGGGAGTCAGTTCAGAGAGGCTGTGCTGGCAGCTGGGGCTGGGTGTGCTGCTCTGGCTGCAGCACTGCCTTCCCTTGCTGTGCTGCAGAGCCTTCTGCACCTCTGCTTAAATGGGGACAATAGCTACCTACAGCTTGTCTCCTCAGTGCTGTGAGACTGGACTCATTAGTGCTGGCAAAGTACACAGACACCTGGATAAAAGGCAGAGATAAGTGCTCGGATTTGTTATTTGAAGACCTGGATCAAAGAACCAGGGGCAGCCTTGATTTACCACTGGAGGTACACCTGCAAGAAATGTCTGATTAGAAATCAAGCAATAAAACCACTGACAGTAAAAACAACAATGAAGGCATGAAAAAAAGTTAGCAGCTGGTCAGCTGGAACACAATGAATCAAGGAAAAACACAAAGCAACCGCTGCGTTTTTTCTGACTCTTTTTACCATCTTGTTGCAAAGACTTTTAAAACAAAACAAACACTCCACAGGATATGTACCTTGGGGGTTTTTTTGGGGTTTTTTAGAGGAAATAAGGAAAGGGCAGAAAGGGCTTTCCTTCCCCTCTAATAACTGCAGCTTTTGGAGGAAGTAGGTTATACGTAAAATGTTAATGATTGAACAATAAATTCCTGGTAGTAAATGTGGGGCTGAAGCACAAATCTGTCTCTGCCTCTATTCCCTGCCACTCTGACAGCCAGAAAAGGTTGTCAGGCCTAAAGCCACCAATAAATATTCCTGCTGCCCAGCATCACACTGTAGTCTTCATGGCCCAGTGTCTCCAGGTAAGCACCTTCACATGGCATTATGTGCAGGCTGACATGTTTTATACATCCCCTCTAGTCAGTAGGCACTCACATTGCTGCAAGGTTAGGAAAGGGCATCCATCCCATCAGAGAGCAGTAGAAGGATGCAGAAAGGTAGGTCACAGTTATCCAGGATGGCAGAAGAGGTGGCATGGACTTTTCTGGGAGCAAGCCCTGGGTGCTGGTGGGATTTGCACCCTGACGTCTGAACAGCAGGCATGGGGAACAGGGCTTGGGGCACAGGGAAGCCACCCTTTCCCACCTCTAACACCACCCATCAGCATGGCAGAATGGGTTTCCTGGTTTGTGAGGTACCTCAGGACAGACAGGATGAGCCAGTGTCTGGAAAACAGCCAACTAACAAGAGGGGAGAGGTGAAGGGAGCTGCTGGTCACGTAGGACATGAGCTGTAAATGGAGCTGAGTGTCAGGGATTTTTCCCTTGGAGCTGCAGAGAGACACCCTTTAGCTTCACTCTGTCAAATAATCAAGCCTGCTTCAGCCTGTTTTCAGTGCCTTGTGAAGGGAAGACAGAGGGGATGGGGCTATCTGGGTTCAGGGCATTGTGTTAAAGATCTTTGCAGGACAGGGAGGAACAGACAAAGCAGACATGAAAGACAGCAGTCAGGAAATGTCATGGAATCACTCAGCAAATCTAGGAAACTTGTTTTGATTAAGTTTATATAGAAAGACTTAAAGAAAATAGAGGAAAAGAGACCAACATAGCAAATCCAAGTTGAGCTAATGGAAAGAAATGAATTTTTATTATTCTAGCAAATATTGGTGGGGATGTGATTGAAACAACCCACTGAATCTAAACTCCCCCCTTCAGGAAGCTGATCAAGCTCCAAATTTCCCTGCTGGCCTCAGCCCCTCTGAAGGGCCAACCCAAAGCCTTAGAGATGAACAGTGGGAACATGAAGAACATCAGGACTAGATCCAGCTCCGTGTGGCTTTGGCTTGTGTCCCAGCAGACACAGTAAAATAGGGGAGAAATCAAACCTGTGGAGGCTGGAAAGGGTTGAGACTCCAGAGGGGCTCCTCTTGCAGCCCCAGCAGTCTGAAAGAGGGTGCAGAGCTCTGCCAGGCTGCCTCAGCTCTCTCTATTGGACCTGGAGCCACAAATACCTCCACAGGATGATTCATTCCAACAACTTGAAGTGCCTTTGTACAATCAAATCTGTCCCCCACACTGCCCCACATAGTAATTGCTGCTGAGACCCCCCCAGACAGTCTAAAATAAGTTTCAAGAGGAAAGCTGGCCACTGCTCATAGGACAGTTTGCCCCACACCTTCAGGGGCTGTCCCAGCACTGCTGTGACTGACCAAGTGCTGTCTCATATCCTTGTACACATCCCAGGCTCACAGTGCCAAGCCTGAGCATCCCACCACAAAATGCTGCTGTGACCCTGACACTCATCCCTCTGTGGAGCAAAAAGAGGATTTTGTCCTTCTTCATGGACATCTTTCCACAGAGACCATAGGGAGAGGGCACACAGCTGCCTCAGAGCAAACACCCCAAAAGGGTCAGAAGTGGTCAATGAGCTGCCATTCCAGCAGCACTGCAATGATCTTTATTACAGAAGCATTTCTGTGATGCTTAAAATAACTGTCTCTGAAACTCATAGCACCTAGAAGGTGTCTGTCCTTGGTATTGCAGAAAACACCATGCTTCATCCACAGAATTCCTGCTGAGGAGGAGTCAGTATGGCTGGGGTTTCAGACCTTCCTGGAAGAGGTGCATTTTTTATGAAGCCAACCAAATAAACTCCTTCCACAAGCAATGGCATCAAGGCTTGATGATGATGAGGAGACACAGGGAATGAACTGGAGGGGATATGAAAAGAGGGCTGGTTGGTCTGACATTTCTCTAATTGAAAAGCTGATCGATTTTACTGTGTGATGGTTTTACTAGAGACCAACAAATTGCAATTGTATAGCAGGAGGAAAGAAGGCTCTCTGAGTGTTTCCTGTACCAGATGGGACTAAATAGGTTGTGCCTATGGGAAGGGAAAGTTGTCCCTTGCAGGAAGGGACACTCAAACTCTGAGCAAGCAGGACTTCAAACATGGGCATGACAAGGCTGGGGACCATCAGTGCTTCTGGGGAGCTTCCTTCACACACAACTTATGTTATTTTATGAACACAGTTCAGTGAGAACAGTTGGCTGAGAAGCAGGTTGCAATAGGAAATAAATTCCTAAAAATACTGGACACATGTATAACTCTCTCCCACTGCAAACCCATCCCTGCTCACTACCTCCCCATACTTTTGCTAAACCAACCAAAACCAAAAAGAGACTATGTTTCAAGAAAAATAAAATAGCATAATTAAGTAGGTTACCATACACAGTGTACTATTCAGGAAATTACAGTGCAGTAAGTTACTGTAAAAACATGAGGTATATGTGCTCTCAATGACTACCTGTATTTGTACCCTTATCCTGTGCCAAATTTGGCAAAAGCAAGATAGAATCCCCATCCCAGCTGAAGGTAAACTTCCTCCCTTTAATGGAGCATTAAGAAGTTCCCCCCTAGGGCCATGCTCATGCCACTGTGCTCCTCTGCCATAGCTCTGTGGGCCTGCCAAGAGCTGAGGATGCTGCTGGATCTGCTCCCTCCCTGGGAGACAGAGACCAATATTAGCAGCAAGTTATCAGTGTTGCAGCTGTTTTTAATATCTGCTTTTAAAAGAAGATTATTATTAAAACAATGCATGTGACCTCAGTTAAAATACAGCATTTTTCTGTGATTTTTTTTTATTTTCTCTGAAGCTTATCTCCCTCCCAGCTTATATTACTTTCTAGGTGCAGTGCCTGTCACTGAAGAATATGACTCTCATGGTGCACCATTTGTGCTTATGCTCCAGCCATTGTAGCAGACACTGTGCAAACATGTCAAAGAGAACTTACTGTCCCTCCACACAACCAAGAATAAAATCTTTCCAGGATTCCAGGTCCTGACAGCATTTGAACCAGTCTCTTCCATGGTCCAAACTTATGGGTATATAACCAGAGATGGAAGAGACACATTCTTCTTACATGCTTATTATTCCCTCAAAATTAATATGAATGAAAATGAATCAGATCATTCATCAGATCTGAAAAGCTCTCAGTGATACAGATCACACCTGAATGAGCAGTAGCTGATAAAATACTGGTATTTTAAGACAACAGCAAGTTCTCTTTTATAGTATCAGATCTCCTTTTATGTGCTTTCCATCAACATTCAAGTAGATGAATTTTCTTATCTTTTATGTGTTTGCTTGTGGTTTTTGTTTGTGGTTTTTGTTTGGGTTTTTTGGTTGTTTTTGGGGAGTTTCTTGGGGGGATTGGGCGGTTTTGTTTTTTTTTGGTTGGGTTTTTTTTTTTTTTGGGTGGGGTTTTTTTTTTTTTTTGGCCAGAAAAAGCCCTGTAAAATGAAAATCATGTGAAAACTCATCTGAGAGTCATTACCTGGGGAGTCATCACTGGCAAGGCTGATGGCACAAGACTGAAACCTCTTTTATGGTCTTGGAATTGTTTTTGGTCTGAGAGAGAATAGATATGAATTCTATGACCAATTACATGGATCACATTTCAGGTAATAACCAAATTGTAAATAGTCCCACAGTTCCCATCTAATTCATGAATGAGAAAATAGTTGAACTGTGAAAGTAAAGTTGTGGGTTTCCACATTCCCTTCCCAGTGATGTTTGACAGCTAGAAGAGGAAAGGATTGGTCTTGATTACAAATACAAGACACAGCCTGCAAGAACAGCACAGAATCTCTAAGCCTGGATGGGAATACTGTCAATTTTCATGGAGCAGTATTTTGAGTGCTCAACAGTTTGATCTTGTGTCCATTTTGGACTGACCTCTTTTTTGTTTTTTTTTTTTTTTTTAATTTTTCAGATAACCTCTATAAATGAGGAATTCCTCACCTTTGAGTACAGAAATATAAAAATATTAATGACCACAAGATGAGAAACAGATGAAGGCCTCTTGAAGCCAAGCATTCACATCTCTCTGACAGGGATCTAGCCAACATAAGCACGTCATTTGCATCTACATTTTTGGCACCTAATGAAATAGTCTTTTCAAAGTAACCATCTAATTTCCCTATTGACAAGTACATGCCTTTGAAGGTCTCCCAAGAAGATATGCTCTGTGGAATAGAAGCACCTAAATTTCTCTCTGTCAGATGAACAGGAAAATCTAGCAACGTTTGTCTGCTCTCAAGGCAACTATTTGTCAGTGGCTGGAGCCTCTCAGTCACTGACCAGGAAACCTAAACTTGTTCTAGCAGCCACCTCAGCCCTGCAGCCCTCCATTTGTTTGCTGAAATAAATTGTGTTTAGAATATTGGATGAATGCACAGACACGAAAAGCTTTGGCAAATCAATGTTAGTTTTAAATATGTCAAGATTCAACTGCTGGAGAGAGCACTCTAAATGATACCATAATGCTCACATGCTTTATTCTGTTTTTCCTGTCACAGCCAAGGAGTTTAAAATTCTCAAAAGAATTAATTGAAATAGGGTGGGTAGCCATTACTGCCTTTTATGCCAATACTTGTGTATTTAAATATCTATTTATGTATTTAAAGGACAGGACCCAGCAAAATACACACAGACACACAAACTCATATATTCACATTGCTGAAATTACATTGCAAGTCTGGAGATTAGACCAGAAATAGAATCCAGATCTCTTGATGCAAAACCTTTTGCTTTAACCATTTGAGAATAGATCCCCCTAGCCTCACAGACTGTCAGATTAAAATGAAAGAGGAAAAGAATCACAGAAACTTCAAATCAAAGCATGAAATTGAAAATCTGTCAGATCCATAAAATGAGAATTCTCTCCAAAGGAAAATTCTGACACGATCGTATTTTCTCATGAAATTGGAGCTGGAAATAAGGTCATACTGAAGGAAAAAAAGAATAATATTAAGAGAAAACCTCCAGAACAGCATCAGCCACTTCAGTAAGAGAGTCTGAAGGGTTTTGACAAGTACTGTGTCTAAGCCAAAAAACCCCAGGGCTAGATCTTCCACAAAAATCAGAAAACTTAAAGGGACATTGTCAAAGATGGTAGACCAAACATTTGAGCTACTTTAAACTCAAAGAAACACAGAAGAATTCATCTTTTTCTTTATTAAAAAGAACAGCTGAAAGATATTTATGAAGAATATGGTGACATAGCTTGCATTTTTATTTTCTAACTAAGGATAACAGGCTTTGCTTTTTTTTTTTTTTTTTTTTTTTTTTTTTTTGCTTGGTTTTAAAGCCTTGCTTTCATTGTAGGTTGAAAGATTACTTTCTAATTAAAACTTAGCAATTTTTTTTCCTTTGCTCATACTGAGAGAGTTATAGACAAAGTCAAATGAAAAAAAGTAAGTTAAAATGGGACACAGAGAGGGGGCAGGAGGGGGAAATGTTTATTTTTAAGTGCAGCATGGCATCATTCTGTTACAAAAATCTGGTGCAAAGTGATTTTTTGAAGTGCTGAGAACCTACAGATCCTTTGAATTCATCAGGAGATCTGAGCACTCAGCTGACTCCCTGGGAAATCAGGCCACAGTTCTCCAGCTCCCCAAGTCTTACCCCTGCAAGAATTTCTTCACATGTCCAGTTCAGCATTTATGGTTACTCCAGCTGGAGTTCAAGTGACTTCATGGTGGCTTTGTGGTTGTATGTGCAGAGCTTAGTGGCTGGATATCCAACAGAGACAGCACAGGTGTGATCAACCTGCTGAAAGGTGAATAAAGAGTAGAGCCAGCAGTGAGAGAGGATCACTTGGCTCCAGTTAGAGGAGGAAACAGGCACTTGGTGGGCACAGGCCATCCCTGTCAGGCCCAGCACCCAAACCAAAGTGCACTGAGGAGCCTGTGTGCAGCCAAACCACTGCAGGTCACAGCAGATCCCATTCACTTACATGGAAATTCTGGGTTTTGATATGCTTGCTGTAGCTCTTTCTGCAACACCTGTAAGGAGGGTCAGTATCTCAGAAATTCTCAAAAGCCACCATGCTAAACAAGATCAGACAAGGGGCTTTAAAATTACAATATGGCTAAATAATCTGGCAGCATGCAGTTGGTCCAGTTGTTACAGTTGAATTAGTAAATATGCAAAACATCATTTGCACTGGTTGGTACCTTGTGTATTTATCCACATTTTCCCTGTGATCCCTTTTCCACTGGCATTTCTAGAGCAATTTAGGCTGTGAGCCCAGTTACACTGTGGGGACATTTATATAAAGAAGACCAAAGCCTTGATATTAAAATAAGACCTGTGGTGGAAGGTTGCATCTTGGGACTGCAAGGCTTCCATGTCCTTTTTCCTTCTTCACTGAGAAGAGAGCAGTTTCCCAGAAGCTTGGCTGGCTCCTGGCCAGGAGTCTCCATCCCCACAAGTGGGTCTTTAAAGCAGGAGCTGGAGGTTTAAGCAGCCTCCCTATTTCCCATGGCAACTTCAGCCTGCAGACATCCAGGTGACGTGGATGTGGCCTGCAGAGCCATCCTGCTGCATGCTGCAGTGAACATTCAAGTGAAGCAAAGCTGGGCAAGCAAGCTGGTGTCCCTCCTGTGCCAGTGGCCAAGGGACAACTGATGGGATAACTGACATTGATAAAAGCTGTGTGTGTGCATCCATCAGCTCAGCTCAGCTCAGGGAGTACCTCTGAGCATTGAGAAGGATGTCTTCATCTTTTTAAGTGAGAAGACAACAGGAGTTAAGCTGCCTGATGCCCATCCCTTTGGTTTCCACTCTCAGATTCTTATGAGCAAAAGGACATTCCTTTTGCCACTGGGAAAACTGATGGAAAGGGCAAATTCTTGCCTCTCTCAGAGATGTAGGCTTCAGTCAATCACTCAGTACTTCCAAGAAAAGCTCTTTCAAGCTTGAAGCTGTCCCACTTCACATGTAATCAGTAAATATTAATTAGGCAAAGAAGAGAGGTAAAAATAACCCCCTCACCATGGAGATTTTTTATGAAATTTACAGATAATTTTTTAAAGCAGTGCCTGGATCCTCTTTCTTCTCACCAAACAAATGTCAAATTCTCTGTGATGAGAAGAAGCTATTCTGCTCTGCAATGTCCATCTCAAGGCAGGGATGAATTTGATTCCCTCAGGCTGTCTGAGGATGAATTGAATGCAGATCTCCAGTATTTTTGGGGTGGTCTCTAAAAAGTGAGTCTTGCCACCCCATAGCTAGAAGGCCACTATAGAGATCTCCTCCTTTCCAAAGCAACTGCTCTAATTCTTCACCTACTCAAGTCTCTTGTTTGGAAAAACAGGGGGGATAAAAAAGGAGGGTGGGTGCAGAGGGGAGAACCAGCTGTAACCTCTGCTGCTGCTGCTGCTTCTAAAAGGTCTTGTGAAGGGATCTTACAAGATCTTACAAGCTGAACATAGAGTTCATCTTGTTTGTTCCTAACCAGTGCCAGCTGGGAGGATTTCTTTGCTCTGTGAGTATTTGAGGGGAGTGCTTGGTAAATCCCTGTCCTAGACCTAGCCAGGCTGTCTTCCTCAGCTGGTGAGCTCTGCATTTACTAAGATATATGGATTCCACCTGAAATGACTTTTCTTACTCTGTGAGGAGTATATATAAATATATATATATATGTATATAAGTATATATGATATACTAAAGGCTGCACTTTTCCCAAGTGCAATTCCATCTGTAGAGACATGGACATGGATCAAGATGTGGCTCACAATTCACACAACTGTCAAGTCTGATTTGGAGGATAAATTCAGAAAAGTACAGAGCAATTTTTCATGAACATTTTTGTATCATCACCTTTGTTAAACTGGGCATTAACTTCCTGCTAACCAACAAGTGGAGATCAACTGGGACATCTTGGTTGAAATAAAAAAATAACCAGACATCCATGGTTTGTCAAGTCATGCTGGAAAAATTGCAAAGAAGGATAAGAACAGTGTAGCTGAGTCTGAAGCCAGGGAATGCAGAGAACCTGGATTTTCTAAACCTTAGGATATACTTCAGTCATGTTGTTGTAGCAATCCTGTCTATGGTTGTAGTTCAGGTTCTCTTGCAGTAAAAAGATATGAAACAAGTAGAAAAGAAGGTGCTTGGACTTTTAGAAGGTCTTGAATAAAGCTGACTGAGAGACCAAGAGATAAATTGTGCTGGATTTTGGAAATGGGTTCATTTAATTTAATATTAATCTAGATCTAATTTTTTTCTCTCCTCCCTCATTTATCACTGGGTTCCCCAGGGACCTCTGCATTTCTGCAGTGGGCAGCCCATGGTGCTGTATTCCCAGAGGGATGTGATACTTTGACTCCCAGATGATGGGAGAAGAGCAGTGGCAGTGTATGCATCCCCCTCTCTGCTGCATGCAGAAGGGTTCTTCACGACATTGTAATTATTTCTGAGTAATTAACATCATACCCCAGACACAAGGGAGAAGAGCAAACCTTCCTTTTAATGCTGAGTTTTTAGAAGTATTTTTGGCTTCTGGAACCTTTAGGATTTTCCTGTGGGGGAGGGAATCCCTACATGGGGAATTTAAGTCTCCTGACAGCTCTATTTTTTTTCTCAAGGAAGAGGCTGGGAAGCTGTTTATGGGCCTTAGAGGGTCTGTTAATTTAAGTCTGATTTTAATTTATTTCTTTGAAAAAATATGCCAAAATCCACATGTTGATCCTGACCTAGTGATCAGTATTTAGTCTTCAATCAGTGAAGTCACTGATTGGGGTGAGTGGGAGCAGAGCTTGCATGATGGTTTTTATGCAACATTTCTGCAGCAAAAGATATACACAAAATTACTATATATGAATATTTCCTTTAAAATATTATGCAGTAACAGAAAGCACACAACCAGAAAAGACAAATCATTTTATGTTTTTCTCTTCTGAAACAAAATATGATAATAACCCCAGCATGTGCTTCATTTGCTTATAAGAAAAACTGCAGTTCAGATTTGGGTCTACCAGGAGCCTCGAGAGGATCCCATAGGGAAGCCTGTGGGACTCAGAGGCAGGATTTTTTGTTACTCTTTGGTGTAACATTTATCACAGGGTAAGCACCTCACTTACCTTGCACCTACCATGGAAGGTGCCTTTCCTTGCAAGTCACAATATTCCAAAAAGGATAGAAACGTAAATAAAATCCCTCTAGCTGTGGGGAGCCACACTGTTCACAGGCTAATCCCCCTGCAACACACACACCACTGTGGCACTGTGTCCTACAGACACATGTGGGAGGATACTGTGGTCTGGAGAGAAACCACGGAGTTCCACTTCCAAGGATTTCACTTCTCAGCCCTTCAAACAATAATTGCACTCATTGCCAGCAAAGCAAAGACTGCACACTCCAAAATGGTAATGGGTGTTAGTGCTGGAGGTGGTAAAATGCTCCTTTCATTGGCTCAGGAAAAATAAATGTGAAAATATTTGTTTACATTTTATCTTAAATTGCCACAGACTGTGAAAAAATTTTTCCATTTGTTTTTGTGTGGGTGGACCTCTGCAAATGTCAAGCAGTGAGGAGGTTTCTGCACAGCTGCTGAGCTGAATGAGACCATTTGAGAAGTCACAACTTCCAGAAGGACTTCAAACACAGGCTCTACTTTTCTGTACAGGGAGCAGCTCTTCTAAGCCAAGGAGGCTGTTCACAGTACAGGAGTTTGAACATGGGTGTAAATTTCTGCATGACCAGGTCAGAAGCTACAATCTGAGAAATGTGGTTGGTGCATTATAACTAGCAATTGTTAAGGGCTTAGAGATACAATCACAGCTCTAACATCAAGGATTATACAACAATATAAAGACAAAAGGGGAATTATCTTTCTTTTATTATATTTCTCAGGGCAAGAATTATGAAAGGGCTCTATATTTTTTCATCATTTTCCCACAGTCATTTATAATAATCTCTTGGAAGAATCAAACTAAAACTTCAGTCCTTGCAGGAGAAATTTGCCGACTCATGCATTTGTTTTGTTATGCACAGTTGTTCACGTGGGCTCAAGACAGTGCCACAAAATGAAGCTTACATCTGACCTCTGAAAAGTCAAAAGTGGTTTGGGCAAACCACATATGCAAAAAAGCATATAGAATAGTTAGAAAGTTTTCACAAAATGTATCCCCAAAGCAGGTACTGAGATGCTGAGTCCAGCAGTTACAGTGAGTCCTCCCCATCAGACTCGAGAGTCTGTAAGATGCATTTCAGAATCACCCAGGGGAAAAAAACCAACCACCTTTCTCAATATGGGTCAGAAACACTAATTAGCTGGAATTGTTCCTCATGATCAGTAACTCAGCAGTTCTTCTGCCCCTGTTAGAGAACTGAGTTGAAGAGTGGTTGCATTAAAATAGCAACAAACAACATCCAAATTCTAAACACCAGTCAGGCTTAAATTTATCTCCCGTGGTGCTTCCCTGTGACAGCGGCGATGACAGCGTGGATTAGATAGGGCTGGCACTTCACACCGTGTGCCACTCCTCATTATCTGATGAGAGCCCCTGCAAGAGGCAGGTGCTGGGCAATGAAAGATTAGGTGCAGCTCGTGTAATCAGGCTAAATCCCTCCCTGCCTCCACCGAGCGATAACAAAATGTAAGCGGCTTTCTCCTTTCCACAGATTCTCCCCCACTTTCGCTGTGCTCGTGAGTCTGTGGGTGTAATTTCCCCAGCTGCAGCTGAGAAACCTCACAGCAGAAACCAGCATTTCCAGGATGAAGTGGGTTCTGGGCTACAGACCTGTATTCCAGACAATTTCTGTTCTCCCAGGAATATGCACAGTCCTAATCATGCAGCCTTAAGCCAACCTGCAGAAGTGCCCTTCCCTCCCTCCCTTCTGTGCAGGTGTTCAAGCTTTTCTTCCTCAGTTTCAGCAGATCCTCTTTAATTCTCCCTAATGGCTCTCCTGCTCTCCAAAAATAAGCAAATGAATTTTGCAAGTGAATTAACATAATGAAAAAGCAAAGTATGAGGTTTGGAGACATTGACTAGGTTTTGACACTTGCTGCATTTTTCTAACACCTTTTAGTGTGCTAATCAATGTTTGGCAGCATGGCTATTAGAAATAAAGTTCCAGTCATGAGATCTAACAAACTTCATGGAAAAAAAGACAGCCATCTTTCAGTGCCCATTACTGATGAGAACTTCTTGGGCTTTTTGCACACTTTCAGAAATCACTCCTCAGATTTGAAATAAGAACTCTGGCTTTTTGGAAGAGAGCCAGGTCATGCTGAGTAAGACTCAGACACCTGGCTATGGGAAGGGACTCATATCTGCTAGACACAGAAAAGAAAATACATAGCTAGCTTTGGGTAGGAATAAACTACCACTTGCTGCCTTCTTGGAGTGTCCCAGATAGAGGTTGTCTAAAATCACCTCTTGTGTAGAGAGACTGGTGGGAAGCCAGGAAGGTGGAACTGGAGTCCATGCACGAGAAATTACAGACCACAGGAAAGTGAATGGTCAAACCTGGAACATTCTGTACTTGCCAGCAGTCACAGATGCAGGTTACAGCTGGTGGAATGGAAAGTAAGCGTTTCAATGGAGG
The DNA here is from genome assembly GCF_029582105.1 of Oenanthe melanoleuca. NCBI lineage: Eukaryota > Metazoa > Chordata > Aves > Passeriformes > Muscicapidae > Oenanthe > Oenanthe melanoleuca. Next base: position 95,960,473 of record NC_079333.1, read on the forward strand.
GCAGGGACATTGAAGAGGAAGAGGAGCAGAAAATACTTCTGTCTATCAAACAGAACAGCCAGTGAGGGAGAAGCATGGTGGTGTTTGGGGAAGGTAAAGAACAGCACATCCAGAATCACTGGCCACAGTCACACCTGTGGGCACCCCTGCTCTGTTGTGCCAACACAGCCCCACACCACCGACCATAACGTTTAATCGTGGCTGGATGAAGCACTGTAGGATGTTCTGTGGAAGGTTTGTGCTGCTGGGAGCTGACCCCCAGCTCATTTTGACTTTTCTGTCATACTAAATGTTTACCTGTAAGTCCCACATGGCTGCTGCTTGGATAGATGGTCCCCAGTATGCACTGGCATCACTGTGGTGGCAGGCAGAAGTTTAACTGCTGGTTGAAATGCCTGTCTAAGCATGCCAACCTTCCCAGGAGCTCAGATGTGCCAACAGTCTCTTTCAGAGACTGAAAGCCGGCCAGGAGTTCCTGTTCTCTGCTGGTGTTCTGGATATTTGGCTGAAAGAAAAAAGGATGCTCCTGTTTGACACTGTGGAGAGGTAAATAACTACACTTGGTACAGTGTTATGCCTGAGCCATAATTTGGGAGGAAGAAAATGTTTCCATGACACTCTGAGTCACCTCATGCCTCATTTAGTGGGCTCAGAGGAACATCTTCCCCTTCCCAGCAAGAGGCCATGGCCTTGTGCTCACTGGGAGACAGGCAGGATTTGGCAACAGCTGATGAAAACTTTCCCAGGCTCCAGGGAATAACATTTAGTCATACAAAAATCCCAGTTGGTTCCTTCATACTTAAACCCCCACCCTCTGCAGTTGAAAAGTTAATTTGAGAAAAATGTCTGGATGACAAAGCAAGGAAATATGGCAGAATGGTCTTAATTTTATTTTTAACAATTGTCAGTGTTGAAGTAATACTGGACATAACCCTTCTTTAGTACTCTACCATTTGATCTTCGTGGTTACAAAACATGTGTTTCTGTGTACTAAAGAGGAAAATAGGGGAAAAAATCCACTGTTGACTGTCTGCTCAAGAATGGGACTTGAGCAAGAAGAATGCATCAAGTGAAATATGTTTTTATAAGTGGAAATTTCTTCTTTTCTTGTTTTCTTGCATAGAAATCCAGTCATTTCTACTCTGCATATTGCTTTTCTGTGTGACAATTGTAACCATGCTAAGTATTCTTAGTGTTGTGCTAATTGCATCTGACACACAAAAAGAATATTCCTCGTTTGGCATTTATTAAATGTCTGTGGTTTTGCAGTCTTGCAACCTGACCCATCAGCTGAACACCTCTGAACTCTTGCAAGGCATTAGGCCAATTACTGCAACCTTCTCAAGACAGGAATCTGCCTCTTCTGCATCTGCAATCACTGCAATACCAACATAATCCAAGCCTTTGGAAACTATGCTTAGGCTGGGCTCATGAGAAGAGAGGAACCACTTCTGCACTAAGGCACACTTGTTACTGACCAAGCTGAAAACTTGCTCCTGAAGCAATCCCTGAAACAGGGAAACATTACTGCTCCACTTTCCTAAAATGCCACATGCAAGTAGGTGGGTTCTTCTGATGACACAATAGTCTGGTTTACAAAGAACAGTTCACCACCACTGTAGAAAAGCAGACCAGCAAGCAGGCACACAAATGTCCCAATGTGCAAATCAGCAAGAAAAGTCCCTTTTCTACTGTCAATAGGCAGATATCCACTACTCAGGCCTTACCTCACTGCCAAGTCATGATCCTAAAGGTAAATGTTTTTCAAGGATAAGTAATGAAGATGTTCAAAAGCCAGAGTATGGGCATGGTAGTGATAGTTTTGTCTGCACAGGAAGCTAAGTCTTCTCTCCAAGTATAAAAACATATCAGATAAATATGTATTTGACCACTCACAGCTTGAAGTCTTTCTGCTCCTCCAGGGATGCAGTGGGTAGGAAAAACATCCAAGCCTTGAGCACAAGTCACAATGTGTTCACATGAAAGTCACTTTTAGAATGAGTTGTATGGATACACAGAATCTCTATCCCACAAACAGATGTTTGGGATCTTGAACAATGAGCTGTGGCTCAGCATTCATTCTCATTACATGAGCATGGAAACCCCAGAGGAGCTGGGAGCTGGCAGTTGTCGTGAGCTTTGTGGCATGTCCAGTGGAGGCGAAGAGTCTGTGAGTTTCTAGTGGCCTCTTGAAAGCTGTGGAAGAGAAAAACAAAATCCAGTGCGTACAGAAGAGTAGTGGAGAGAGTACATCTTACAAAAATTTTCTAGAAAGGTCCTCAAGACTAATTGTATGAAGTGGTTAGAAAAGTGTAACAGCTTTAAAATACACTCACCACTTCTCAGAGAAGAATGAGTATGAAGTGGCTAAATCCAGTGTGGAGCTCTGTCCTTCAGCTGAGTAAAACCTGGTTTTATCCCAAGCACACTGTGTGTTGTATACAGGATGCCCATGGAATAGACCATATGCCACTCTATGTGCATAAAGAATGGAAGCCAGATGAAGAACTGCAAACCTTGGCCACAGGTGTCAGGTTCTGATGTGCCCAGCAGAGATGGTCCAGCCCAATATGTGTCTGATTGGCCCCAGAAGTGCAAGGATTTGGAGGTTTTAACAAACCAAAGTTTGGTGGGTCAGTCAGACTGAGAATAGTCTCATTCCTGGCCTTTTCTTTATTCTGTCTTTTATTTTAGAGTAGCCAAACAGAAATGACTCCTCCATGTTCTTTGCAGGACTCTGGCATTAAAACCACCTTCAGATCTTCCCTGATCTGAGAGAGAGGTACAGAGGGAATGAAGGCATGGATGACACTGTGAGTGAGTGAAAAAGTGGCTGGAAATTGCTGTGCTTGGGTTGATTCAAGAGCTGACTCAAGACTGCTGTGCAGTGCATGCCAATAGCAGCATGGCCAAACCCAGGAGGACAAACCCCAGGAGGGGACACCCAACCTGACCCCCGAGCTGCAGCTCTCCCTGCGTGCTCTCCCACATGGCTAATGGGCCTTCCTGGCCACCAGCTGTTTGTTTATCTTGGGGCTTCTAATTGCTGTTAGGGTAATTCTTAAAATTTGCATTCCAAAACTTACTTTGTCCTAACCCACTCAATTGTCTAGACAGCCCACACTGTAGGAGAGAAATTATCCATGCTATCGAAACTGCAGCCTGGATTCCTGGCACTTTTTTTTTTTTTTTTTTTTAAGAACCAGGCAAACACAAAGTACTTGTCCTACTTTCTAGTCAGTAAGCTGAAATTCAGCATGTTTAATTATAAATCAAATAATTGACTACAAAGCTATTGTGGTATGGCCTTCCATGCTGTTGATGGTTTTAATTGCAAACTGTTACATGATGTGCTTCAGTAACAAAGAATGAGCCCTGAAGTAGCAGGGGAAATGTCCTACTTTGACTCTATCTGTACAGTCAGGGTGCAGGAAATTTTCTGGCGTGTCACTCCTCTCCATGATGGACATGGAGAACTGTAGGCCACACAAGATGCCAGTGGGGCCATGCTTGTTCAGAGGGACATCCAGGAGCTTGCTGTACACTGCTCCTGCTGCCCCTCCCCAGGACCCACTCTCAGGAGAGTCATGCTCCTCCCAATAGCCAAAGAGGAGCTTGCATGGCTCATCCTGGAGCTGAGGGTGAGACAGACCATGGTGTGTGCACTGAGCACCCTCATCACAGCAGATGGCACCCCTGGAGGGGAGTGACTAGGGGGTGACACTAAAGCTCACAGCTTCCTCAATGCCCATGGTGTCACTCACTGCATGAGAAGGCAGGCGCTGCTCTCTCCCCTCTCTGGACATAAGCATCCTCATGGCCCCACTCTCCTGTTCAAAGAAGCAAGTAAGGTAACAACACTTGATGCCAGGGCATGCAAAAGGAGTCCCAGGGGGAGTTGGAGTCTTTCCTTCTCTCAGACCTTCCAGTGATGTCAGGCCCAAGGTGGGCACATATTGGATCTCCTGGGAAATGGTGACGCCTGCTTCTGCTGGACTAGACCACCATCCTGGAACTGCCAGAGGCATTGTGGTTTCTCCATTCCTGGACACACTCAGAACTGGACTTAACCCTGAGAAACTTCTTATAACTGGAGTTGCTCTGAGCAAGGGACCTCCTAAAGCCCCCTCCACACTGATTTTTGGGGGGACTTTATAACCTAGAAAGTTCTTCATGAAGCAGACAGTACAGGTGTTTTCACTGAGTTGTGTCTTCAGTGGTGAGAAAGAGACAAGTTTGGGTCCTTATGCACAAGGGTACCAGGCAGCAGCATCTTCCAGCCCCTCCTGATGCCTGCTTGCTCCTTTCTACTCCTCTCACCCATGTACCTCCACCCTCCTCACCAAGCACCCCACCAGGATGCAAAGCATTATCTGGAGGAAGGTTTGGGGAATGGTATGTATGGTATCTGGAGCACATTGAAGTGAGAAAGACAAATGAGATTTTTCCCTTGGCAGATTAACATGAGCTAGGAATGGTCCTTGCCTGCTCTGGAGACAGGACCAAGCCCAGTTTGGGCCAGGAGTGCTGATGAGGAGGAGCCACCAGCCCTCCAGTGCCCCAGGAGGGTGAGGAGGCTGGGAGGAGGTGGGCAGGTGCTTGCTCAGACAAAAACATCTCAGAAGTAAAAGGCAGTGCTGGTGGCACGTGCTTTTTAAAGATGAAGACAGGTTTCAACAGATTCCAGCAGATCAGGAGAAGTGGGGAGGGGAGAAAAATTGTGTAGCCAGAGAGAGACAGGACCTATTAATAGGAGAGATAAACTGCAAATCTCTTTTCTCCTTTCCTGTCCACAACTCTGCTCATCCCTGTGAATCTGTACCTGGATGGAAGGCCTTCTCAGAAGTAACCATAGACTTGCCTTCTTTTTCTTTTCATTTCCAGTGGGATGGGAAAGAAAATTAAAAAAAAAAAAATACTATTGGGAATAACTAAAGAAAAAAGAGAAAAATGAAAACCTGATGCACCAGTTGCTCACCACCAACTGTGCCCAGCCCATCCCTGAGTGGCAATCAGTCCTTTCTGGATAACTCCTTAGAAAAGGAATCTTGAAAGCTGCCACCAGACAGACTGAAAAACACTGTCTCCTTCACCTATGGACAGGAAAATCTGGAACCTTCCTTTGTTGAATGCAGAGACTGAGCAGAGCCAATTACCTTCAGTGCCAAATAGTGTTAGAGCAAGTCTTTGGGCAGAACAAATATAAAATCCTCCAAGTCAGCTCTGACATATTTCAGGCATATTTAGTCATTGAAGCTGAATATCCCCAGCTGTGTTAAACTGTTAAGCTGTTGAGTTTCCGTCTGCAAACCACTAGCAAAAAGTAAGCTAAAATAGTCTTGCTGTGCCTGCTCTTGCCTAGCATTGCTGAGGAAAATGAAATTTAAAGACCAGATCATTTCATGTTTCTTGGAAAAACACCCAAGTCCTTTGTGTTGGTGATGTGTTCCAGTACCCTCCTGCTAGAGAAGTTTAGCAGTGTCTATGGATATGAATCCTTAAATAAGGACAAGTGAGCTGCTATTTTATTGTATTACAGATTCTCTTTGACCTTACTCTGCTGAGCTACTTATGAGGCTTTGCTGAACAGACCAGCTCTGTGCTCAGGGAATAGTTTTGGTCCTGCATTTCCTTAAGGACAGAGATCTCTTTTCCTTTCTCTTGCATGCAGCAGCAGTTTCTAAGCAGTATTGACTTAAAATCCTCTATTTTTATATGACTAACTATAGCAGCTAATCACTTATAAAGCTAAATGGTTGAGATTATTGTGAGAACTTGAAGTCCAATCTCCATTTTTTAAACTGAACTGCAGCCTATGAATGCATGAAGACAGAAGCCCCAGAGTGTGTAAGAGGGGAATCAACACGACCAGCTAATAGACAAATCTGTGATTTAAGGCTAATACAGAGGAGTATAAATCTTCCTGAGCTTTTGTGTTATTTCAGTGCAAAGTGTTTGTAGGGGAGAGCTGTTTTCCCCTCTTTCAGCCTCCCTGGTGGGCACTGGTCTGTGCACACCCTGTGCCAGTGTCTTCCCAGCTGTCACAGGTGTGGTGGAGCAGGTGATCCTCTGCCAGTGAAGATTGATGCACTGGGCTTTTTTCTTTATGGGTGGCTTTTTAGAAGGTTACCTTGTGCTATGGGGTCCATATATGGCAGTTCAGGGGGTTTGGATGGTGAGGTGAGGATTCAGGCTGAGCCCTGCTTGCAGGCAGCAGTGGCTTCCTGTCTGCCAGGGAGATGGCAGAGATGCCCAGCTGCAGAGCTCCCTGTCCCCTGGGGAAAGGAGGAACACGTGCTCTAGTGGAGGTCCAGTCACTGCTGAAGCAAGAGCCATGTGTGGAGAAGTTTCATCCAGCAGAGCAGTGGGTTTTTTCTTTTCCAGCCATATTTCTCTGAAGCCCCAAGAGCAAGTGATGATGGCCACTGTGCTGTGTGCAGAACTATTGCTGTGATAATATAGATATATGTGTATAGATAATTACCATAACCTTTCTTTATTAATCTCTGATTAAAATCCTAAGTAATTTATATGCAAATTAATTGATTTGCTTATTATCTTGACAAATGGCCAAGCTGGCCCTTGGCATGGCAGAGCTGGCTGTTGTTCTTGCCAACTGTGCTGCTCTTGAGCCATCAATATCCCAGAAAATGTTGCTGAAAACTCCTCAGCTGCATCCTAAACTCTCACAATATGCAGAACAGGCCTATGCCAGTAAGTGGTAGGAGTGGCTGGGAAAGCTGGGTGAAACCTCTCCCTTTCCCTGTTCTCCCAAAAAGCCCATGCATTGTCAGTACAATGTTTAAGGGGCTGCAGACCAGGTCATGAGTGCTGGATGGTTTTTGAAGGATGCCCTTTGCACAGCAACAAGGGAAGAAGCTGAGGGCAAGTTTCTTTTTCTTACAAACTTCTGCAGGGTGAGTTACTGCTTTGACAATTTTCTCAGCCATGAAAGTGAGTGGGTAGCTCAGCTCCTTCTTAGCTGTGTGCAAAGATAGGAAAAAATACACAGCTAGAGCCTCATGAAGGCAAAACAAACTATTAGCTCTTTTTTAATTTTACTTGTGGCTGAGGAGTTCAAGGTAAGCTATTGAGTAGATGGATTTAGTTTTGATAGCTGAAAACACAAATACTCATCAATACTTTCCAGAGTAAACAAAAGGTTTTGAATGACAGATTATCTCTTTCCAGGCCCTTCCTGGTGACAGCTGGAGAGAGTTGATTCTAGAGACTGAGGCAAGCCTGTGATGGTTGTTGGCATCTTTCTGCAATAACTGAGAATTTGAAAAGGCATTAATTCATTGTCTGTGGGGTAGACTACATCATCCCTACATATCTCAACAACAGAGTGATGAACCACTGGTTTCCAGCCAAAAGCCCTTGCAAACTGCTGGGGTCACATGCTGTGCAGTGCTGTCCTGCAGGGGTGCAGTGGCAGGGCCAATATAAAGGTGCTTGGATCATGGTGTGAACAGCAGAGTTGAGAACTGAGAGCTGTTTTCCATTGCAGAGAGCAGTCTGTAATGGATCACTTCTAACTAGAGTCCCATGGACAGGTCTAGGAAGGCACTGTGCTCCTGAGGGCAGCAGGGCCCATGAAGAACCCTTTCCTACACATCCAAGCTAGGAATCCTTTTGTGCCTTGTGGGGATTGAATCACCTCATGGATGGGAATGGGGCATCTGTGCGTGTGCTGGGCAGAGATTGCAAAGCCTTCTCTTCAGTGGGGCATGGTCATGGTATCTCCATCACCTGAATGTCTGGTTTTATATGACTTGAGCTGGGCAGGATTTCATGGAGATGTCCATGTCTCTGGGTTGGATCCAATGCTCATGGCATGCTGGGAAGCTGTGGAAAGCCAAGGGAGGAGCATGGTCCTGCATCATGTGGGCCAGTATGGCTTTGCCTGGTGCTCAATTGTGGACACTGCTGATGGCTCGTGGAAAAATCCAACCGGAATTTTTCCCAGGCTGTTGGCTTTCTCAGCCTCAACTCAGATCCTTCCCAGGCTGGGGATCTTAGAGACAAGCAAGAGAAGGGAGAAAGAACAACACAGATAAACACCTGGTGTTGATCACAGAGCCATGTGAGTGTCTTGTGATGTTTTGCAGAAGGCATGTTTTCAAAGAGGTGTTGCCTTCTTGGACCAAAGAGCCTTTTCTGTTTTGTTCTGCACTATCTGTCTTATATAAGTGCCATGGCTTTTCAATAAATTGCTTCTTCTTGTTGCTTAGAAGAAGCTGTGTGTGTGTTGCTGCATTATTCACCGTTCCTAATCAGACAGTGACACTCAGTCACTGCAAAAGCTCCTTCTCCTCATCACCATGGTGCTCCTTCAGATGGACATGTCAGTGGCTGAGGATGCACCATCAACTTAAACAAGCTTCCTGGCTTGTATCAGAGCCTAGAGATGGAGGGAATTCATTAGCTTGTAAGAGCACAGCTCACTAATGGAAGTGCACAGGAGTTCATGGCTGTGCTTGTGATAAAAAAATGTCCATCAAAATAAGAGCTTATCATTGTCTCTGAGGACAAACAGAATTGGGCTTTGACTATAGCAGCTTCAGGCATGAAAAAATGACTTGTCTGTTTTTCCAAGGCCTGTCAGTAGTTCTAACAAAAGATGTTTCTCTTCCCACAAACTTCAAGATGTAAGAGTAATAATCCTACTAAGGGCTTGCTTGTTCTGCTATTTAGTGTAATAACTTTTTTTTTAGAAGAAAAACTTTCTTGTATTTTAAAATGAAAACATAATGGTAGGAAGTAGCAACCAGAAACAGACTTCACCAAATCACACTGTAAAAAAGCCACATTAAATCTTGTAGTAAATGGGCTTGGCTATTAAAAAATTCTTTCATATACTGGAGCGTTTTCTGTGAAAACCTCCTGCTGGGCTCTTTAAAGCAAATCTACAGAATTTCTGAGTGCTTGGACTTGTCCCAAATTGTGCTATTGAGATAAAAATGCTTGAAAAAATAAAATCACTACTATTTTATCTTATGCTGATAATGTGATCTAATTTGATTGCTGTTTCTTACCATTGATGGCATAAAGTGAATTAGACTGCCAAAAAGGGATGTGAAAATCGATCATTGGAAACAACTGAAGCAGGTAGTCTTTAAGGAAATAATGTCATAATTCCCTAGGCACTTCCCTGGGAAGGAAACATAATAGTACTTTGTGAAGGCTGAGCTGGTGAATAGAAACATCCTTTTTGGCTTTTTCCTTTTATTTCTCTCCACATGGGCACTGAACTGGGAAGCTCCTGAATAAACTGCAGCACCAAACTTGAGAGCAGCTTGGGAAGATTGTTTTCAGAGCTGAGCTGCTTGATTTCCCATCTGTTACCAAGGTCAGAGCTGTTCCTGGGAGCTACATGGCATCTTTGGATTTACATTGAATAAATATTTCAAAAAGGTTTTACGTGGAAATATATGAGAAAATATACCTTCCCTTCTAAGATGTTTGGCAGTGTATTAGACACTTTCCACTGTCTCAGGAAAGCCCAGCAAGCACACACAGCTCAGTGCATATAGTTTGTCAAAGTCTAATGAACTCTTTAGTGGAAATTCTCTGTGGCTTTGTGGGGATTAGGCTAGCAACCACATTTGTGCTTCAAGCTGAAATGAATCAGTCTCCATAGGTGACCTGACTTCCAGAGTGTTTTCCTGTCAAAATTAGTCTCAAAAGTAATTTGTTATCTGTTTCCTTCTTTCCACTCACCCTTCTCTCCCTTGTGCATGTGTACCTTTGGTAGACATGTCCAGGTCTTTCAGGCATTTCACAAAGTTGAGAGGCAGGAGACCACCTGGCAGGAAAAATATTTCCTATAGGAACCTCTCCTGTCCACTGGACAAACACACTCCTGGGTCATTTTTAGTTTGCACTGCTCTACCATCCCTCCAGAAAAAAAAAAAGATATTATTTTCTATAAAAGGAAAAAAAACTATTGTCCCTTATTTAAAAGGAGGGAACTTAAGAACAAAGCAACATATCTTGTAGAAATTATTAATTTTCCTCAGCAGAAGAGAGCTGCATTTTCACTGTAAATTTTGGATGAAAACTCAGTCTATGTAGGCAGAGATAAATCTTCCACACACTTCTAATATGTTTGACAGCATCCACAGTGCAGCTTCACATGCAGCACACCCACCCCACACCCCTGCCTTGTTTGCTGGAAACTTGGTCCCTGTGTGGGTGTGCTTGCTGAAACTCTCCTAATGTGGTTGACATTCTTGTTTCTCTGATTGCCCTGTCTGTCACCCGAGCTGCACTGGTGCTAGGCAGAAAGGCAGCACCTTCAGGGAAAGCTTCCACGTGCAGCATCTTCCCAATGAGGGACAGGTCTGAGATGGGTTAGGAATTTTTTATTACTATGGTTTTTTTCTGTATCACTCACCCTTATGATTTGTTTCTTAGGGCAGAAACACTTGGTAAGGAGATGCATTGCAATGGGGGACTGAGGTATTGAATGCATGTTCTCCAGATGTTTTATTTCCTCTTGGGGACATTGGGAGATCATTGTTTTCACTTTCCATGGCCAGTCTTGGGTAAATCCCATGGCATTAGCAGGAGAGCTGTGAAGGCACACACACATCTCTGATGCCAGGGTGGGTGAGTACATGTTCCTGCAGAGTTGTGATGTCAATGAACTATTGCTTTTAACTGACTACACAGCAAGCTGCAGCTGCAGACAGCAGCAGGATGGAAGGGCAGGAACCAAACTGGTTTCTGTGCAACAACCTGTCTCTTGACCATCTCTTCTCTGTGGTGGATCACAAGGTGTTTGTCTTTCCAAGGAGCAAAGTCTTCATGTATCAAGTCGTAGTGCTCAAAGAGAAACAAGTGGAGCTAAGTACTCCTAAATATTCCACCATACTGTAAGGAGCAGAAGAGGTGTCAGAAAGTTTAATGACTTTATCTTATGACATGTCTTTCATCCTGGTGCTTGTTCATGTGTCTGTTCCTACCCCAATAGCAGTGGAACAGCTTCTTTTTAGGACAAGCTAAATATCACAGAATAGAGCTGCAGTGTCTGTGTAATCTTTTTCTTATGCTCTGCCTTCAGAGCCCAATATGCCTGTTTCAAAGCTGTGCAGCAGCACCCACCACTGTAGAGGCAGCAGGATGCTGTGGCAGCCATAGACTCTCCCTCCTGCCCCACTTGAAAGGGATTTTAGGAGGGTAAGACTGAGACACTTCCTATAAATTGCTTCTAGGGTTTCATTTGCTCTAATGCAGGTCTCTCTGCTTCCCACCCTTGTCATTGCAACTCCCTCTGATCTGTGTGGTCTGACCCAAATCTCCAAACCACAGAACAAATTTTGGGAGAGCACAAGTTGCTGGCTTTTCTGCATGTCTCCAGAATGCCTTTTTTGTGCACTTCTGTGGTTTGATTCAGTGCTGTGCTCAAGCCTCACTCATTGTACTTCTCATCAATGTAACCACGTTTCCTGCTTCCCATTTCCCTACGCTCTCTAAGAGCAATCAACTCTTTTTATGAATGCTGATTAAGCCTTGCCCAAACTGGTCTGGAAGAGACTGCAGAGCAAAGGTGCCCTTGAATTAGTGGAGGACACGAATGACTGAGGAACAAGCTTTTAAAATTCTGAGAGCTTTTCCTTTGGCTTCCAGAAGGCCAGTGCCCATCACCTTCTCAAAAAGCTGAATCAAATTTCAAAGTACTCAAGCACACATACACACTGAAGACCCTTAGCTCTAAGACATGTCACAGGAAATTTTAAACTCTACATGCCATAAATTTTTTTTCTACTTTTGAAAGGGTTGTGAGAGATGGTCCTGCCCAGCACATTTCAGAGTTTCTCCCACGAGTCTCCACTCAGTCTGCTTGGGGGTTTTTGTACCCCCAAGGCAAATGCAGTTCCAGCTGGGCAGTTGGTGTTGTTCAGAGCACCTTGATGTTCCTACAACAGATCTGATTCCTTCTCTGCTCAACAGCAGGATCAGCTTGTACCTAAGCTGTTCACAACAGATGTTTGCCTAAGCTCTAATTCAAAAACAAACAAACAATGATAGATATGTAACAGTTTCCCTAGCTAATATATCTAGTTCTTAATCATCCTTACTATTAAAATTTTTTCATGTTCATCCTGAATGCTATTATCAGAATCCATTATTTCCCATCTTCTCAAAATTATTAATCAAAATTATTTCTCCATATTTGCAGATGACTTGGATGTATTTAAAGATGCTTATCATCTCCCTTTAGTTTTGTCTTTTCTAGACTAGAACATAATTTCCATTAGTTTTACTTCATAAATTGTATTTTCTGGATCTCTAATTGATTTCGCTACTTTGAAGAACTGTACTTGGGACATATTTTCTTTGTTTTCTTAAAAAATATTATGATGTGCTTCGAACTGAATGAAATACTCTAGGCAGGGCCTTGACAGTACTAAATTGACAAGTGGTGTATCAGACAGTTTATAAGTGGTGATCCTGATGCTGTACAATGCTTTCAGCTTCTGCAGTAGCAGAACAGTGTTGTTTTCTCATGCCACAGTTCCCCCTGAATCCTCCTCTGCTTTCTGGTGCTCTGTTCTGGTGTTTTATATCAGTCCTATCTTCATGTATAAGCAACTTGTTATCTGAGTGACAGCAGGACAAATGGAGAATTTCCCATTAATGTCACTGTGCCTCATCTTTCTCTGCCTGCTGCAGACGAGCAAGATCCTTCAAAGTCTGTCCTTAATCCTCAGCTGGAATCCAAAGGTTTTGTGAGTTGATAGGTGGTGACTCTGTTCTCCCAGCACGAGGCAAAGTGGCTGTGGTACATCAGCTCCTGAACCTCCTCTGCTGATAATCTTTTGTCTCATTCCCACAGGCTGCCTGTGCTGCTCCTCTTGCCACAGGGGCTTGGCTCTTTGAAGCAAGACCCAGCCTTATGTTCTCTCTTTACACAGTGCCTGGCATGACGGTGTCTTGATCCATGATTAAGAATCCCAAATATAATGACAATAAAAATAATGCTGTCTCTCTAACTGAGAAGATCCAGTTTGTGGCAAAATGGGAAACGAGTTTATGGGTGCATGAAACTTTCCTTTGTAGATCTAAAAAATGAAATGAAAGGCAGCTTTTAAAATTGAACTGCTATTTCTTTAGGAAAATCCTCTTTTGCTGAGGAGAATGGTACATTCCTCTCTGTAAAAATGTCACATTTTCACCTGGGGCATATTCATGAAAATTAAAACTTTGCTTCATGTTGTAAATCTTTGTAAATTTCCATGAATTTGCCCCAGGTGAAGATGTGACATTTTTACAGACAAGAATGCTCCAGTTTTGCTGAGAGAGGCAAGAAGGCCTTTCTGTTAAAAAAATGGCAACAGCAGCTTTCTGCTTGTGAAAAAATCTGTCCCTTTTAATGACAAAAAAGAAGAAAAGGAAAATGGAGTTGAGCTATTGCAAAGCTGTGTTTTCCATCCCTCACCTTCTGATCTGCTTTTATGACTGACCACTGTGCTCAAAGGCAGAGAGTGATATTTAACCATGCATTGAATTTACAAATGCACTTCAGAAAAAACTTAATTTTCTGTTGAGAACTGGTAACTTTGCCATTAAAAGTCATCTTTTCTGTCATTAATGTTGTTATATAGTCAATGGTTATCATAAATTCGCTACTACAACTCTCATTCATTCTAAACTTCCACTAAAATGGATGCAAGGAACAACCATGAAAGAATCTATCAAATAATGTAATTTTGTAATTAAGAAAGGAAGAAAATGAAAGTCTAGTGCATTCTGTAAGCTTTTTTCCATTTCTATAATTGATTATTCACTCTGTACCAGACATGGTACAAGCATCTGAACTTTTATGGCCAAAGTTGCCAAAGGAGAAGGGGACTTATGGGTTTGATTGCCTGAGACTGATCATCAGAGGGAACAAAGTGACCCTTGCCAGCCCATTTTCTTGACTGAGCTACCCATGGGGAAGAAGAGTACAAGGGGGTGATCGTGGTAATGTGCTAAAGAAGAGGCTGCCCCAGGATGCTGTTGGACACTGCACTTGGATACTTCTCTGACAGTCTGGAGCAGCTAGTTTATAGCCATTAATTAACATATCATAAGTGGGGGTGGGCTCTCAAGATTTTCATAGAATCACAGAACAATTTGTTTGGACAGCACCTTTAAAGGTCACCTAGTTCAACCCCCTAGTTTTCATAGGGCTTAGAAGCCTTTCCAACCTCTAAGAAGCAAAATTTATAATCTTGTCACACAGCAGAACATTTGCATGATTAGTTTGTCAGAGTAAGAGCAAAGATGTGCTTCCAGAGACCCTGGAATGGACAAGGCAGATCCTTTCATGGACCAACAAGTCAAAAGCTACTGAGTACATGTATCTGCTCAGGGGCTTTGCCTGCCCTCTGAAGGTGTCACCTCACTTTCTCAGATACCTCCAAATGCTCTTGTAATCCAGGACTGCTCCAGCCTGAAAAAATTAGAGGTCTAGAGCTGATTTGAGAAAATTTATTTCAGTTCTTTGCTTCCTTCCCACCTCCTGCTCATGTTGTGCCTTTGATGGATGACTTTCTGTAAACCTAGTAAAGTTTTTAGGTATTTGGAAATAAAAAGGTGTGTGCATGTGCATTAACCTTCATGTCATAACCCTGGTCTTGGAAGCTGCAGAGGAGAAGGGTTAGTCTGCCAAACCTGCTCAAAGGTGGCAAGTGTGGCTTCATGATGGAAGAAGAGACCAGTGGGGTAGGTCTCTTCTCCTTTGAAAGGGCTGTGTGATGAAACCACTGCAGAAGAGAGGCAGATTTGCAGAGATATGGCCAATATAGGGGAGCAGGAGCAAAGCAAGCCAGAGAAATCCTGGAAAGGGGAATGATGGAAAAACAATAGGAAAGACCAATGCTGGACTGCTTGTTCAACACAGGAGCAACAGGCCCATGCAATTGCTAATAGCCTTCCACCAGCTTGATCAAGGGTGGGGAACTCTTTGCTCTCAGTCACACATCAGAGCTCACAGCCCCTGGGGAGCCTGTGCTGCCCAAGCACACTGATGCAAGCCAGCCACTCTCCCTCCTCCATGGGCTGCTGTGCAAGCACCGTGTAACACAGGGTCAGACCTGGAACAAAAACTGAAAGGGGACATTTCTGCAGCTTTTAGCTGGCACTTGACCTTTTCATACTGCAGCTGGAACATCAGAAAGCCAGAAAGGGGTTATTTGTTGCCTGAAGTCTGGTGGATCTGCTGTGAAGCTTCTGCTTGCTGTGTGTGCCTGTGAGTTTAGCAGCAGTCCCTGTGTGTCTGAGGTCTTGTTATTGCCCACTCAGTTGTAAGGAAATGAGAAGCTAATGCTAATGCAAAAAAAATGGTCACTGAAGCATAAAAAGAAAAAAAAATCCCAGACAGCAATCTCTACACCCCAGAGAAGTGGCACCCTATGTTCCCAAACTGGCAAAGTCCTTTAAGCTTTATTGAAACTGATATTTGAACTGGCAAGTAAGTTCACTTTTATTCAGTGCAAACCCATAAAATGTATCAGTCTAAAAACATTCTCTACAATGGGGTTTTCCCCTCACTCTGAGAACTGTAAACACAATAATTCCTGGAGCTGCCAGGGAATGGGACTCCCATTAACCCTCCTCACTGGTGAAACAGCTCTGGCAGCACTGGTGTGAGCACACATGGCTGTGGCTGTAGGGGTCATACAAGGTTGTGAAGCCAGTGGAGTTGCCTCTATGAAAGTAGCTCCTGTTAGCTTAGCAGGTGTGTTCATGGCTCAAACAAGACAAGTCATCAGCACTGAAAGTCTTGTGCTTGCACACATCATTGCTGCTGGTGATTGCTGTCTGGCCCTAAGGGGTGGAAACCACCAATTTCCCTCCCAGCCCAAATGACTGACCTCTGACACCCAGATGGAGCCATGTGATGGATTAATGCCAACTCGGTGCTTTCTGTGAACATTCCCTGAACTCACCACAGTGGCAGGACAATAAGAAAAGCTTAGTTCAGACCACAGCAATTAGAGTTAACTATATTTTTATGATTGATTATTGGCTTTCAGCACAGGTCCCAAAAGGGATTTTTGTGCTGACCTCCAAATCAAACTAAGAGAAATCAATAGCATTTAGGTGAAGATAACTAGATCCTTTTGAGGAGTCAGACATGAGTTTCCAAGCCAGCAACTTATTTCGTGTTCGCCGGTGGCTGAATCGAGCCAGTAGATCTGGAAATCCATGGGAGTGAAAAATTTACAGCCCATAGCTGTGGCATTCCCATAGGAACAAAGGGAGCAGCAAGGCAAGTTTCAGTGTTTTCAGTGCTGTGTTGCCTTGCTGGGACTGGAGAATGAGCTGATAAGGTTCACAAGCCTTGCCTGTGCTGATAGCCACTGCCCCTCTCCTGGCTTGAGGAGTTGCACCACTGGTCTGCTGCAGTTCCTGACTTCCCTACTGCAGGCAAATGTGGCCATGGAGAAAAAACACGGTGTTATTTTACTTATACAGCCTAAACTTCCCAGTACCAGTTGCCCTAGGAGTCTTTACAATTAATCTTCCAACACAAGAATGGTGACCACCCAGCAGTCTAACAGATAAATCTGTTAGGCAGTGTGCATGCTCAGCCTGCCAACAGCAGTAAATAAATGTTAGTAAGTGAGCTTTGGCAATAAATCAAAGCTTAAAAAAAAGTGCCCAAACAAACCAAACCACAGACTTAACCCCAAACCCCAATCCAACAGCCTTTTCCCTCTTGCTTCTGTAATATGTCCCCAGCCTTTCCACAAAACTACCTCTAGCAAACAGCTTCTGCAGTGTATCTCTAAAAGGTTATCGAGTCTGACTAATTTTGAAGTGGGGGGATGGGATTTAAGGAAAGTAGCCTCTCTTTTGGCAGAAACTAGAGGAACACGTCCCAGGATCCAAACCAGCCCAAAGGGAGACCTTGGCCCTGTGGTGTTTCCCCAGCTCCACAGAGACCAGCCCAAGCTCCCAGTAGCTGCCTGGTCCCTTTCTGCATAGAAGAAAACCATTTGCCCCTGGCCTTGGCCTCAGCCATGAGCTGGGTTGGAAATCTGGGGGGGATTTGCTGTTATCACAGTGTTGTCTTTGGCAGTCCAATATACCCTGCAAGGATTGATGGCTCTCCCTGTTGATTTGGCACCAGATCCCTCCTCTCAACTGTGGCCATCTACATCCTCTGGGGGAAATGGGCTTGGGTCCAGTAGTAAATGTGTAGAGTAAAACATGAGGGATACTTAACTTTTTGTTATCTTAATTATTTTTAAATAATTTATTTACCTGGAAAGACTTAGCTCATGCTCAGCATCTGGTTGTCAGTTGGCTCATGCATTTTTATTTTTTTTTAACCCAGTTTTCCAGCTGAGTAGACAGAGGAACAAACCAAGACCAAACGATTTGCCAAAGGTCACGCAGAGAATCACTGGCTCACACAGGATTTATAGGGAGATTTGCCCTGGCTTCAGTCAGCAGTTCTTGTTGTCTCTGTTTGGGTTTGCTCTGACACCAGGGGTTCCTAATTCAGCTTTGCCAGTTCATAAGACTTTCTCACAAGTCTATTAATATTTGCTGTTTCTTAGAAAGCTGGCTAATTGTTCAATGATTTCAAGCCTGGCTTGTATGAATTAAGCTTCTAGTTGTGGTGACAGCAGAGCAAAAAATAGCTTTGGACAAAAGCAGATTGGTGTATCTTCTCCAGGCTGAGAAACTGGAATAGAAGTTTTTATTCCTTTAAAACCTCATCATTTTTTACCCTGACTCCTGAGCTTTGGAAAATAGTCTCATAGCTTGTGACTGCTTGGATCTCTTTTGCCATTGAGTTGCTCATATTTCTGAATTTTTCTGTGTCTTGTATCCCCAGTGGTGTAAATTGCTTTCTCCACCTTCTTGACACCTTATTCAAGGATGTTGTTTTACTTTTCTCTTATAATTATTCTCCAGTTTTGAATTGTACTTATAATTTTAAAAAAGAGAGGAAAGGACATTCTGTTTCAGGTTTGTATTAGTTTCTTCCTACTCAAAAGGCTCCATATTTCTCTTTCACTCCCAGATTTCAGAAAAGCCTCAAGCCCAGACAAAGCTGTCATGATATTCAGGGATACTAAGTACTTGCTAATCCCTTGCTGCCTATGAGATATAGAGCTGCTCAGAACCTCTGAAAGTGAGACAGCGAGCACGGTGCATAGGACTGGGCTTAATAATAATGCAGCAAGTCAGGCTATCAGTATGATGGAGATCCTCATGCAAAGACATAAGTTTTTGACAAAGATTAGGGGAGAGAGTTTAAATTGAACATCACCAGCAACAGCTATTTCTGGTTTTAATCAGGGCTGCACTGAGTTTCATATAGATTTTGGCTCAATGTCTATGCACAATATACCAGTAGGCTTGAAAATGCCTGTTTGCCCATTGCATAACAACCTTCCTCCCCCTTCTCACATGAAAGTAGACCTTAACATCCCTGCAGTGTTAACTGCCTAGTACTGCATGTAATTATATACAGAGAATTATCCCTGCACTGTGATTAGCCAAATGCATTCATATGCATGTGAATTACTCTTTGTGCTGACACAGTGGAAGGCTGGAGGCCGCTTTTGGAGAGGAATGTGCCTGTGTGGTCCTCCAGGAGTACCCTGCTAATGGGAACTGCATTTGCATCTTTGCTGTCCTGAGCAGGGACAGCACCTGGAGCTAGAGACAGGCACTGCTTCTGTGCCTTGGGAGCACAGAAGGTGCTGTGACAGTCCTCTCACTTGAATTTTAACTCTGGAGGCTGCTCATTAATGTGGGAAATGTAGTTGCAAACAAAACAAAGCTTTCACATCTGATAGCCACAGTGACTCTGCAAGGGAGGCTGTGGTGAAACTGAGGGGTTGTCTGGTAGAAAAGGTGCTGCTGGGTTTGCATCTGGTGAAGCTTTATAACTCCAGGTCGTTCTGTATGAACAAGCTTGAGGAACCAACCCCATCTTCATGAAAGTGCTGAAAGTCTGCAATAATTTTGAGCAAGTTGCACAGTTAATTAAAGTTTCTCCAGTAAGTATTTTTTTCCTGGATCTCTTCCTTTTCAGGACAGTGAGGCTAGGAGTTCACTGTTAAAGGTTATTAAAATATTAAGTATAATTTTCTGCTGTACTTAACTCTTTTGAAAGAAAGTGCAGGATGTGGCACGCAATGTGAAATATAAATACATGTATTGCAGGGCAGGCAGCTTCTCTTAGGAGATGGTGATCCCTCAATTATGTGCCTGGGGGGGATATGTCTTTGAATTACAAGCTCTTTTTTTTTTTGCTTTTCTTTTTGGTCCACCCTTGCTAATTAGCAGAGTAATCAGCAGCAGGCAGCTATTACAGGCTGGAGCAGAAAAAGGAAGTTTGTAGGCTTCAGACATATCAGCCAGATCTGTGTAACTTTGTTGGTTTGGAAAAAATTCAGATGTGAGAAAGGTGCTGAGCATACAAACACTGATCTGTATCTATTGATGAATGCTGTGGTGTCACAGGCATACAACAGAGCAGCCAAATCAAATAAATGCTCCCAGAGTGGAAGTGTTCCTTGTGGGCCAGCTCACCCATAGCACTCTCATGTGGTTCTGCCCAGGGAGGCTTATCACAGCACAAACCACAGCTGACTGGGCTTACGGGGCAGGCAAGAAACCCTGTGTGAGAGCAGCTGTGCCAGTGCCCCTGGCTCTGCAGCATGAGGGGTCAGCTGAGCTTCCTGCAGCTGCCACAGGTTCCCCAGCAAGGTCAGCAGCCCCTGCTCTTTAATCTGCCACAACACCACAATTTAATGCCTGCCCCCCTCCATCCTGCTTCCTGCCACAGCAGAGCAGGGTTCCTTGCACCCAGCTCCTTGCACTGCCTCATTTTGCAGCTCTTGGCCACCATCTCTGGCACTTCTTCCCCACCTTCTGGACACTGGTTCTGGCTTGTTCTAAGCATAAATCATCCACAAGTAAGTTGATAGTGTAAATAATAGCTTGAAGTGAAAAAAAAAAGAAAGTATTGAGTGTTCTGGGAATATGAACAAATTAAATCATTATGAAAAGCAGTCCTGTAAAGTAATGTGATTTACATTATTCATATGAATATTCTTATGTTCATTTAATTTCTCTTTGAAGGGGCACGGTGTTTCCCTAAGACTTTCCTACACACGTGGTAAGAAAAGAAGCAGGTGATTTTGTAGAGTGAATTTAATGTTGTCCTTGCCTGCATTAGTTCTGTGCAAAGACTTCAGAAGTGCACTAAAACTGCAAGAGGAGTTAGTCTTTTCCAAATTTTGATGAGTCGGTATTTTAACAAGAACAAGTAACCCCCTTCATTGTTACACATTAAACTCTGCAGGGAAATGGGTGCCTCCAGTGTTAATCCAGGGCACAATGCAGTTCTCTCATGAGGCAGTGAAAGAACAAGTACATTTCTGTTCATGCTTTTACCATGAGCTCCTACAGACAACACTTTTTCAGGCAAAAACACTTTTGAGAGGCCCTACCTTCCAGTGTGCTCCCTGTCACACCGGGAGCTCAGTCTCCTCCTCTCTCCAGTCCTTGGAGAGACCAAAATAGAAGCATATCACTGGGACAGTCTTACCCCTCTGTAACTACCACTGAATGGCAGAGGGACTTTTGGAACAGGTCTGGTTTTGTGCAAGTTTAATACAATTTAAAAAGGAGTGTTTTCAACATTTTTTGATTTGTCATCCCTGGGTAATGTGACCAGTGGAGGTATAAGCCTGTATGTGGCCAACAGACATTTATTTAGAGACAGGCTACTTTTTCTCAATTGCTTTTCCCAGTCCATGGAAGCCCAATAGTGATAAGAGCAGTGAAAATGTAAAGGAGGTGTTTGTTGTTGCAGTAGTGATAGACAGCATGAGGTGGTGCTGTTCTGCATTATCTTTTTCACTTATTTGTTAAGGGTTTAACTCAGCTAGCATATGTTGTTACATTCTGTGATTTTTTATGAAGGCTTCTGCTCCAAAAAAAAGCAGTGGGTCTTATTGCAGAAGTTTTATTAGTTGCGAAAGTTTGCTTGCTCTTGTGGTCCATCAGAGACAGCTCTTCAGGGAAAATTGCTCTCAGGGCACTACTGCAGATGTGAGCCAAGGCTCTGGGAAGGAAGGAGGGCATTGCTTGCACACCACCTGAGCACCAGCCTTCCAGGGGGAATTCTGCAATTGCAGAGAAACTCCACATTATGTCTGAGGAGGTCACCATCGAATCCTCAGAGGACTGCATAGCATAGAAGGAGTTCTGAGTCAGGAACTGAACTCAGTAATCCTTGTGTGTCCTTTCCAAATCAGGATATTCTGTGATTCTATTGACTCCATGAGAACATGAGCCAAGGGCTAGGGTAAAGGATGGTGATACTTGAGGAGAAATCATATGGGGGAAAAAAAAACGCATCTCAACAAACATTTAGCAATCCAAAGTCTGCCTGAGTACTAATACAGGGCTTTGCCTTGGATCCACTGCAGTGCTGAGCTCCTACACCTCTGGTTGGCTCCTATCTAGGAGCTTCAATCTGCTGGAAAAGAAGAGCTCCCTAGTGCCCAGCCAAGGCAGCAGTTCAAAGCTGATTGCCTGCCATCCAAATGTAAAACAGACACTAAGTTTCATATCTAGAATTTTCTATTAGCCTTTGGACATTTTATCCCATTCATTAAAACAAATGCAATGGGTCACTGACCTCAGTTACACCCACAGTGAGATCTGGGCTGAGCTTACACAGGAAGTGGAAGCAGTGTCATTCATTCATAAGGTTTCCACTGCATTCTTCATTCCAGGAATAAGCATAGCCACAACACCCACAATATCTTATAAACCACTATCCTTGCCAACTGCATTTCCACCCTATTGCTTTAGACAAACTGGGCAAATTCACTGATAGCAGTTATATTCACAAATGGTAAAGGCAGGAGACTGGGAAGTACCCTCTGACATCCTAAATGTATGAACTGTGGATACTGGGAGTATGAAAGGAAAGTGAGTAGGTTTGTATGCTTTTTCTGACTCTCTTTCTGATTTCTAATGACTGTCACTGTTGGGGGCAATGCTGGGATGGGTGAGTGGTAGGTTTTTGCATATGCTCTCATTTCTTTCCTGCTGGGATGGAAAGGTGCAGCTAGCAGACATAGGGCAGCTCTGTGCAGAGATGCCCAAAGGAGCTGAGGACTTGTCCCTCCTGTACCTGAGGCAGTAAGTGTGTCGAGTGCTCCTGAAGCCCACGGCTGTAGAATAAATACTTTGTATTTTCCTGGAGGGAGTGTAAAGCCTGTCATGTCGCCAGATGCCACAGAATCTTTCTCTGCTCAAAACCAGGATAAAACTGCAGAAACAGAAAACTGCTGCTCCAGAAAAATAAAAAGTTTTTCACTGACAATCCTGTGTCTAGCCTCACCCTGCCAGAAACAATGTACTTCTTAAGCCATAATTTCTTTAATTCCTCTGGGTCAGTTCTCAGAAAAATTTGTCTGTGCTGTGGCTCCACTTTCAGCAGCCCATAACTTACCTCTCCAACTAATCTGCTGTCCCCCTACTGGAAGTGCCTGCAAAACTCACAAAAGATCCAGTCATCCAAGGAAGACTTTTCTGCAGAAAACCAAGCCCATCCTGTTTATCAGCAAGCTGGCGACTGAGAAATGTGAGCACTTTCATGGTCCTGCTTCCCAGTAGGATCTGCTCCTCCCTGGAGATTTTGACCCTTGGCTGAAGAGCTGCTTCCTGTTGCAATTCAGCTGTAAAAGCAGGCAAAAGCAATCCCTGCCCACCTACCTAGAAGTTTCCCTCTGTGTACCCAGATTAAAGAAAACCCTCACTTTCCAATCCTTTCTGACATAACCCAATACAGACTGTGACCAAAGCTGGAAGGTTTCCCACTCCAGCAATTCAGCAATCATTCAAGAATTAATTAGGCAATAAAGTAGAGGAGATTCAGCTCATTTGATCTAACAGTTTGCCAAGGAATGGTGGCTATGTCTCCATCTGATATACATACCTTGTAACTCAAGTACTGATTCCATATAGTCTCCAAGAATACATTAAAACCAGCTGTGAAATACAGTGCTGCCATAAACTAAATTAAAGAGAAAACTCTTTTGAAACTTTACCCTAGAAAAGCATTAAGAGATCATCAGGTCTGCATTAAATAAGACTATTTATGTGAACTGTCAGAACCATAAGCTGTATATAACAGAAATCAAGAAGTTAGGACAGTCAGAAGCATCTCTGCCCATTTCTTGATGGGAACAGATGGAGAAATGCCCATTGTCTCACTGGAGAATGAGATCACCACTAAAATTACTAGGGCAGAAATTTTAGAAGAAGTTCAGTCAACTTACTGGAGTAATCCCCTGACCTCACTGTAATAATTCTTTGCAAGCACAATACTCTTGCAAAAGGGTATTTTACAGATTCTCTTCCAGTATCAGACAGACCCTTAACGTGAAAATTGTTGTTGCTGTATTAATGACAACAGCTAAAATGTTCTTTTCAACACTGCCCAGTTCCTACCACTGGAATCAATTATGCACTTGCCAGGGCAGAGATTTCCACTGACTTCAGCAGCACAGTCAGACCTACAAATCATGCCTATACATCCCATTTGGGAGAGATAAGATATATTGGACAGGATGCTACTTTCTTTTGTTCCCCTCAAGCAGCGTCTCACAGATGCAAGCATTTATACCTCCTGCTGCATCCCAAACCCTGGGGTAGCTTGGATCCACTGCTTCTCACATATTTCCTGCCATTTGACACTTCTGCCCGGTAGCAGAAACACTTTCCAAAGGTGTTTTTTTCCCACATCCTACCTCTGGGAGGCAGGATTTGTGAGAGGACACCCAAACGTTTTTTGCTCCCTGAGCTCCTGGTTTTGCAAATCATACATTCATGATATTATTTGCAAATAGTGGTTCTGTAAACGAGTAACCCTTAGAAATTCCTCAGGAAAGTGATGAGAGTTGGGCTGCTGACCTGTAACTAAAGATGTTGATCAGTGTGACACATCTCACCAGGACAGCACTGGCCTCAGCTACGCAGTTCTCACCCTGTTGTTACCCTAACAAGACTGGCATGGAAAGTTTAATTATGTTTGGAAGGACTGCATGGTCTCAAGAATGCATGGTGCACTGGCAGAAGAGGAAACTCCCCTGCAGTGTGTTTGAAGATGTTTAGTACAAATGATGAATAACTTTTGGGGCTGAGATGAATCAATGATGTACGTTTATTATCTGGTTTATATTTCCATGTTGCTCAGCTTCTTTGGGAGACTATGGGGAAATTAATTATATCCACTGCTAAAAAGGATCATAAGAAGTGTTCTCAATATCTGCCTTACACAGATATTGTGTGGGGGAGGTTATGCTGTTTACTACCAGCTGTTGCCTGTATTACCACAGCACCTGTAAGCCTCAGAAGTAGAACAGGCTTCAATTCAGGGATAACATGAACACACTAAAAAAGACAGTCACAGTTTCAGAAACTGTTCTGGTATAGATCCCTGAAGACACCTTAAAAAAAAATCAACATAACTCAGCTGTTTTCATCTCTAAAACTTTCACCTTTTCTTTCTAGGTGAAACTATGACTCAGAAGCTTTTTGTTACTTATCTACTGTCCTTTCAAGTTTTATCTACAAGTCCTTAGATAAAGATAAGCCTAAAACTGAATATGTATCTTTTTATTTCAACTCCAATTGTGTTGCTGATGTGATGGTGTTAACTTGATAATATTGCAACATAAGGTACATCAGATGTACTGGAATCTGTGTCCTTCTAACTACC
Source organism: Oenanthe melanoleuca (assembly GCF_029582105.1). Taxonomy (NCBI): domain Eukaryota; kingdom Metazoa; phylum Chordata; class Aves; order Passeriformes; family Muscicapidae; genus Oenanthe; species Oenanthe melanoleuca. The sequence continues at coordinate 95,985,239 of NC_079333.1, forward strand.
CTACAACAAGATAAGCTTCAAGGGCAGGAATTTTTCCAGAGGATCTTGAATACAGACAGCAGATTTACAGATAATATTACAGTGAGGTATAAAGCACACCAAATGTAATGTTCTGTACTGAGGCAGCTATGTCAAGTTGGAACACATAACACAATCAGTACATTTTAAAAAAGTAAACAAACCAGATTTTTGTCAAGAGACAACCTTACTCTAAAGGCCTTATTCATTCTTCAGCCAGGTAGTGTGAGCATTCAGGGTTTGGGTACAGCTGCTAATGGGACTGGGTCAGTACTTCATGCCTGGAGTGGCTTTCCACCTTGTAATTCACAAACCTGTCAAAGTCTATTGGCTACTTCCAGATGGAAGAGAAGCATCAACATGTCAATATGATCCCACCAGATCTCTGGTAGTCCTCAAATCCAGCTGAAAAGGGTTTGGTAGTTCTGTTTCTTCCCACTAGCAAAAAAAAAGCTAAACCTTCCTGATAGAATTTGGCCCATCTACAAGGAGGGCCAGAAGGACCCAGGGAGCTACAGGCCTGTCTGTCTGACATCAGTGCAGGGAAGGTGATGGAGCAGATCACCTTCAGTGCCTTAGTGGCACATACAGGACAACCAGGGGACTGGGGCCCAGCCAACATGTGTTTGGGAAAGGCAACCTCCCCCTAAGGCAGGGGATCTGCTTAGTGCCTGAGGGAAAAGCTCTGGATATCATCTACCTGACAGCACTGACACCATCTCCCACAGCATTCTGCTGGAGAAACTGGCTGCTCTCAGCCAGGATGAAAGGTAAAAAGGGGGCTGAGTGGCTGGGTGCAGAGTGATGGTGAATGGAATGGTATTCAGCTGGTGGCTGGGCACCAGTGGTGTCCCCTGGGGCTCAGTGCTGGGGCCAGTCCAGTTAAATATCCTTACTGATGATCAGGGTCAAGGGCACCCTCAGCCAGTGTGCAGATGGCACCAAGCTGGTCGTGTGTGTTGATCTGCTGGAGGGTAGGAGGGTTCTGCAGAGGGATCTGGGCAGGCTGCATTGATGGGATGAGGCCAGTTGTGTGATCTTCAACCAGGTGAAGTGCTGTGTCCTGCACTTGGGTCACAACAACCTCTTGTGACTCCACAGGCTTGGGGAAGAGTGTCTGAAAAGTGCCTGATGGAAAAGGACCTGTGAGTGTTGGTCAAGAAGAAATGGCCTCAAGTTGTACCAGGAAAGGCTTAAATTGGATATTGGGAAACAAATTCCTCAATAAAAGAGTTGTCAAGCATTATAACGGACTGCCCAGAGAAGTGGTGGAGCCACCACACCTGTGGCTATTTAGAAGACATGTAGAGGTGGCACTAGGAAATGTGGTTTAATGGTGAGCTTGGCAGTGTTGGGATAACAACTGGAATTGATGATTTATAGGTGTTTTCCAGCCTAAATGATTCTATGATTCTGCAAGTACAATTTCAGCTTCTGCAGATGTCTTGGGGCTTCATTGAAGTGAGTACAAGAAGGCCTTGTAATTACCTGGACAGGCTGCTAATCTCCTCAAGGACATCTTCTCATTCCACTCTCACTAGTAAAGAGTATCACCAGGCTCAATACAACACCTGCCCTGAATTTTCTGGATTTTCTGGTAAAAGTACATGATTTCTTTTGCTCACTATAGTTTGTAGCAAAAGATGGAACATGAGACAGGAACATTGCCCTTTAGAAGGGAAAGACTGAGAATCCAAAGCGATCTCATGACTCCAAAGAGAATCAGACTATAAGCCTGGGAAGCTTACCCAGCTATAATGGTGCCTTGTACCAATCAACAGCTCAGGATTAGTAGGATTAAATTAAATCTTGTTTCTGGCCATCCATGTCTGAATTTCACTTTGGCATCTGGTCAACAAAGCAACCGCCTTTTGCAAGGTAGCATGACAAATTTCTTTTTCCGTAAACATTACGGGGAGAAAATGTTCTCGAAAAGTCTGTGAAGTGTTCTGTGTTATCTGTGGAAATGATGCTAAAATTGGAGCAGAACTAAATGTTCAACTTTCATTTTATAATAGAGTGCAACAGAAGCACATCATGAAGTCACAGGTTTACATCTGTTCAGCTGAACAGAAGCATTTTCTTTTGTCTTTTCCATATAAGTCTCCTTACACCACATCCAAATTCTCTAGATTAAATTCTTTGTGCTACAAATAATCTTCCCTTTTGTAGCAAGTGTTAACCACAGGTGAGCCACATTGGCTGACACACTTCACTGTGTCAGATGCAGTGGAGAAAGAAGGTTCAATGACATGGAAGGACACAGATATGCACAGAAGTGAAAGAACTGGTATTTTGCAGTTGCAAAGATGCTGAGATTGCAAGCATTAAACAAAGAATCAGGCTTGCAGCTACATGAACATACTTTTTGAATTATATTTGCCAGCAATTTTCCTCTTAAACAGAGATTCTGTTGCTAAAAATAACAGTTTGATTCTGATTCTTCATAGTGTTAATTTCTCAGAGTAACAACATTTCTTAAAGGTCTCACAGGGTTTTCTTGAAATCCTGACTTCTTTTGTGCTTGTGGCTAAGAGTCTCACCTTCAGGTACCAGATGGAGGCATGCCGCACGTGAGGACATGTCTGAGCCATGGTGAGGACAGCAGAGCTCAGTTCTAGCTCAGGAACAAATGAAATATATTTCTCCTGCTCTCTGGTTTCCCTTATGCACCATGAAGTTGGTGACCCTGACACACTAATGGCTAAAAAATACACAAAATGTTTGTAGTGGGTAGGAAATGTCATGTCTGCATTTCAGATGTTTGAAGCACTGAGAATGTATTTCCTGCAGCAAACCTCTTAACCTACTCCCAGTGAAGAGTTACTTGGGACCATTAACAGTGGTAAGGGCTGCTCCTTGAACTGTAAAAAGCTGAAGTTTATAATCCCTTCAGGCAGGGATTAACATCTTTATGTTTGGAACTATTACTAAAATATCTCCTCCCTCCATTCCCGATGCTGGATTAGCTGCCTGCTCCCCTTTTTGGAGGCTGAAAATTCCTGAGCTGCATGTTGGCCACTACAAGTGACAGGACTGGTGGCATCACTTAAGGGAGCAAAAGATTTGGCTAAGATCACATGGTTATTCTATTCTATTCTATTAAAACCATACCTCTAAGAGTACTTAAGGGCTGCCTGCAACTCTTCTGTCCCCTGTGCTCTGAGAGCTGCTGTTGCTGTTCTCTGAAAACAAAGACTAATAACAGCTTTTTAATCTGAATACAACCAGGTATAAATATCAGGCTGTCAAGAAACAACATATCAGATAACACTGATGCTGCTCTAAAGGGGTATTTTCCATTTTATGGGAGTTCTTGGTCTAGAATGGAAGCACTATAGCAAGTTCGGTAAGAAATCTAATACCAGCAGTGAAAGGTAGTAAATATCTTTAAAGGGATGAAATTCAGAACTCAAGTGTTGCTGGTGAGGATACAGACCTACACTAAAATTGCCCGAACAGAGCTAATGGGATGGTCAGTCAGTGGTACAAGAGCACAGCATTCTGGCCAAGCCTTGACTGAGTCAAACAGTTGTACCCACCCTCCCCTCTTAAATTTCACTGCTTTGTTATGCGTATAGTGTTAATTACCTGATAATTACCGGATAATTTACTTTCCACAGTCCACACACTTTGCCTCCACATAGGATTCACTTGGACAGTTGATGAGAGCTACTCCAATCAAATTCCAATACATTTGCATGAGCTGTATAGATTTTGTCTAGCATTTTTAGGGTATGTTTAAACTTCTGTAGAAGCAAAATTAGAGGCTGTTCTTCAACAGTGACCCTCGCTGCAAAGTAAGCCTTAACCTTTGTTCTCCTCATCTAAGGTATTAAATTAATTATGGAGAGCAAGATAAGTAGCTCTCAAGAACAATTTGTGCTTTAGTAACTCATTTCATGTAACCTAAGACCTTATACTTGATCAGTGATGTTGCAGTGAATTTTTAATGTGTTCTGCACATGGATTTTTCTGAATTGCCATTTCTATTTGATTTTACTTTACAATGCTCGGTGTTGCTTGTCAAGACAGACTCACAGGACTGGAATTCTGTGTCTAGTTTTGAAGTGAAAACAATATTGTTAAGACATTTTGCCTGTGGTAAGATTTTAAGCATTGTGACAAATGTTAAAACAGTAACAAATGCAGGTAAAGTCGTAGAAACAAGGTTGAAAAAAATATACATTTTTCCTCATGCTTTTCCTTCCTCTTGATTATCAAAGCTTTTTTGAAGAGGAGATTACATGCAATTCCAAAAGTAGCATAGTCCTAATTATTCTGAGTGCCATAGCACTCATTTGAACAGCATCCTGACATATTCTCCAGTCAACAGCCTCACTGCAATATTATTGCCCCTGCACAGAAGGGAGCCTAGTGTGGGTAGCATGGGCTGTACTGTAAGGAACCAGAGGAAGCACTCCCAGCTCTTATTCAGATACTCAGAACAGTTTTATTTGCCTGTACAGCCATGGCTGCTGTCAAGATATGCGTGAAATAGTAAATATTCTTAAATAAACAAATGTTCTTATTAAAGTAGCAATAAACACATATCATTTGGAAACTAAAATTGATAGCAGACACTATGGCAGCCATGGAGAAATCCACATAAAATACATAGCCAGGGCAACTACAATGAGCCAGGACAAGGGTCTTGATGTGGTTCTTACAGTCATGCAAGTGAATAACAGGGAAGTGTTCTCTGGTTGAACATAATGGGTGATGAATGGGTGATGTTACACTGCCTTCAAAAAACATTCCATGCAGCAAAGGTCATACAACATGGTTCAGTGCCACCTCCTCTAAACTGGCTATCCTACTACTAAAGTTCCTACCTACTTTGACTTGATAAAGACACCAAAGTACTTTAAAACCACCGTGGCTTTTACAATTTACTGTGGTCAGTGTCCTTTTTTGATGTTTCCCCTCTTACCACTCATCCTCCACGGGTCATTGCTTCTCTGACTTCCAGATGTGAAGAGCAAGAGACTCTAGAAAATTTACCTGATATCACCAATCTAATACAGAAGATGTTGATATATACTGTGAGCATATCCTCCTCTAAAAGGGAGCTATTGGGACCCAGATTTATTCCCCCTGACTATTGATACTGAGTTTATCACTGAGATGTCCAAACTAGGAAGACTGCCTCTACAAACCAGGGGCAGATAAGGACAATTCTAGATCACAATTCTGGTCTTAGCAAGAAGAGCAACTCCTTGTACCATGACATTAAGTAAAGAGCATGTACAAGGGATTTTAAATACCTTGCTTATAATTACAGTTAGGAGACTCATATTATGGTCAGAGTATTCCCCAAAATGTGCTTTTTCTGCAACCCCTCTTCCTACTCCTTGCCCAACCTGCCCTCAATGGCCTCTTCCCTCGGGGAAGAATCTGTGTTGGGACGGAAAAGAGATCCTGCAGTACACCCCAAATTTACTGTCATCTGCTGGAAAATAAATCTGTGCAAAAGAAATGATAACTTTAAGAACTTTACAGCTCTGCTCAGATGCCCTGCATTCACAACGTAGCTTTTTTATTTCCAAAAACATCTATTTCACTTGTTAGATTTTAGGTTATTTTTCTTTGAGCAATAAATATTCTATAGCACCCAAGTTGTTTTAAACCTCTTTTCTAACCAAAAAAAAAAAAAAAAAAAAAAAAAATAGATCTCCTGAGCCCTCTTGTTCCCTGAACAGTATTATATTGGATTAAACTTTTCAGCAGGCATTTTGACACATCTGTGCAAATGTCAATAAAACTAGAGAAATAAAGGCCAACAAGAGATGCTTTTGAAAATTGGAACATTTGTGCAATAGTTTCACTGTGGATCTAGGTGGGTTTTGTGCCTGCATTTGGATTTTTTGGAGGTGGGGGAAGGGCTGGACACATACAGGTATAACGGAGCAAATCAGACAAGTCAAATACTCATTTTTGAACTAGCTTAACTTTCCAATGTGATATCTTGTGTCTGATTTGTAGTGCGTACACACATGGCTCAAACAATTGTAACAGTGTCAATTCTTCTGATATTAGTTGTCAGCACTGTATACCTGATACTGTGTATGGGCACAAAATCCCTGTGAGAGAATGAACTTGTGAGTAACAGGAGTAGCTGTCTCATACAAGCAAATGCAAGTGCCTGTATAACATATCCAAAATCTCAAAACACTTCAAAATACTTTCAAAAAGACATGCACAAAGCACTCAGCAAAGTGGTGAGCTTTACTATGTCCCCCTGACATTTTTATCTCCTAATATACACAGACACGGGTCTCTACCATTAATGCTGAATTAATGAGCTCCCATCATCTCTTTTCTACAAGCTGAGAACTTCACTTTTGTTGTAGTTTAAATTTCACCTGGAAGTCTTAATTGAATTTATAAACAATGTTGTTCAGACTATGTCTGAAAATTAGTACCTGCATAAAAGCTCTTTAGATTTATAGAAAATGGGAATAAATTTGCAAATTTTGCCACTACTCCATCATTGCTTATTTATTCCAGTGCTCCTTTTCAGGCTGCTACCTACTAAGGGCATCTTGAGCTCAAGTTATTTGACTTCAAGCAATTTGTTGCCATGGAAACAGTAAGACATAGGTTTGGGCATCTTCTGGGCCAAATTTTAGGTGAAAGTCTCAGTGAGAAAATTGTCATTGTGAGACAGTCAAGTTTCAAATCAAAGACAAAGGATCACAGCTTAACAAAGGGCTTTAGACAGATCTGGCTGGACTTGTCTCTTTTGATAAGCAGAGACTTCTAACTCACGGAGGAGCTGGGATTAGCCATGGATAGAGCAGACAAAAACACACACAAGACCTTGTAAAGATGATCTTGGAAGAGACAATATGCTAAAGCATGTCCATACTGATGCAAGCAGGAGTGGAATGATGCTTGTTTGCATGTATATAGTGCTTCATTCTTGTACTTGTTACATAGGTATTATTTCCATTACTCATTGCATTGGCTTTTCTGTTATTTCCTCCAATATTACAGATAATACAATAATTAATGCATTATTTTTCTTAATAAAGAAACCCAAAACCCATTATCTTAACAGGCTTGTTTTCTCAATAAAGAAGATATATAGCTTAAAGTGGTTAGTGCCTTCTGAAATGCTGCTACATTTCAGTACATGTCTGAGGGATCAGGGGATGCACCCAAGCTGGCTTGAGCAGAGGGAACCATAACTCTAGAGGAGAAGTTTTTTGTGCACTACCAAAATTCTTTTAATACTGTCTAGTTTCTGCACCTGCAGGAAATACTGTGTCATCTGCCAAAACCCAAATTTCAAGGATTAGCTAATAACATTTTCTTTGAACAAGAGAGCTGATTCTTAACCAGTATCGTGAGTCTTTGAAGTCTCCGTAATCTATTTTCCCTGGTTGCTTTTAATGAGCCTTTGAATGTTACTCTGCAATTTCTTTTCTTTTTTTTTTTTTTTTTTTTTTTTTTTTTAATTTGGTGGGGGAAGGGAATATGCACTCACTTTCCTCCAAAGAATTTTAAAAATTCATCACTGCAAATAACTTTCACAGTGCCAGAACACTAAGTTATGCAGTATCCTTTGAGTGCATCTATAGTAAATAAATCACAGCTTTGCTGGATTCTCCATCCAAGAGGTTAATGAGATGTAGAAGAAAATCCCAATTAACTCATATCTAAGTTTGAGTCTCTTTTTTCTTCATGTAGGCCAGCTATCAGTGGAGTTTTTTCTGATTCTCTTTGGTATCTGTACTATTCTCTGCACTACTCTAAATGACTACATGTTTGCCTGTGCTATGGTTTCAACTGTGTTTACAAAATTAGCATAGCTAATGCTGAACTAAACTAGTTAGCTTTGGAATCTGTAACAGGTAAGCAATGGCAGCAGGGAATTTGGTTGTGACTTTTATGTTTGACTTTTACAGTGGGTTTTACAGCCAAATTGGAGTTGATACTAAATAGGCAAGCTCCTCAATCTACATTGTCATGGCTCAGTCCTTGCCCTGAGTACACAGCCTGGCTCCTCTAGCATGAGTCTCCACTGAGATTGCCTTATTTTACATCCACATATTTGATTCCAGGATGTATACTCCAACAAGCAGGCACAACTTCCCCCAGCAGGACAGCTGCTTCTCAGGCTGGCTGGAAGCCCACTGCCAGGAACTGAGCTGCAGACACGTGCTGCAGTTGTGCTGGCACAGCTGTGCACATCTCCTTCCCAAGGCATGGGGGCTCCATCCCAGCTGAGGCCACCAGGGTGCCAGGGGACGAAGGCATTGTTGGGGGTCTCAGCCTCTGTTCCTGAAGCTGAGCCCCACGCTGGGGCTGTGGAATTGGCTCTGGAGAGCCAACCTTCCCTGTGCAGGCTGCTGTGCCTGCAGCCCCAGCCTCCCTCCCCACTTCTGTGTGACCACAACCACAGACTCTCTGTTGATGCCTCCAGAGAGGAGAGAACAGGCCCCAGCCTGTGCAACTTCTTCATTAGTGCTGCTTGAAGCCATAATTAGATAATATGAGAGGGTTTTCCTCTTGCCAGCAGACAGACTTAATGTACAAAATCTGAAGTAATAATTTTCAGCATATTGCAACTCAACCATAAACAGGATAGGGCTGGGTTTTTTTTTTTTTTTCTGTAAACAAGGAAGAAAGCCCATTAGGCAGAAAACAGAAAGAGAAGATATGAAGGTGGGCAACTGTCTAATAGTTCTGTTTATTCTTAAAATAAATGCAGACTCTAATAATGTTCCATCATTTAACATATTTCTGTATCTCTTTTTAAAACTCCAAAGACAATTTTTTATCCACCATATTTTTCTGGTTTAAGAGCAGATGACTAATTATGCTCCTATAAACTTCGCTTTCCTTTGAAATAGTAATCACTTACTTTGTCAGACTTTTCCTATTATGGTGCATTTTCAGAGCACTTAGAGTACTACTTGTTGTAAAACAAAACAGGAAGCTAATTTGACTGGCCATGATGAGACCACAAGTGGTCTCCAGCTAAAAATGATTTATATCAGATGAAGATTCTTCTTAAAAGTTGGGCTACTGGCTGTACTTCCAGCACCAGTTCTGGTACATGGAGGAACTATTCAGCCTGCTCAAGAGTATAAACCAACTTTGTTGCTTTATGGTCAGATTTAAAGTATTAATGTTTAGGGTGCCTTTCCCTTCTGCTGGTAGAGGGCTGGAAGCACAGCCAAGCCACCAAGTATAAAACTATTCCTGTTGCCTCTGTCGTGGACAAAGAGATGGAAGAAGGAATTAGCCCACCTACAAAGTAATTATATATCTTTTGTTATTTTGATTTCTTTCAAAATCAAAGAGTTACTCCTGGCAGAGAAAATTTATTCATAATGGAAATCATACAGCTGGAAAGAGTACGTGCAGGGTAGCATGAGCTTTTCATTTACTTAGCCCAGTAGTATTCAATCCTAATTTGCTCCTTTTTTTGCTATTTTGGACACCTGGAGCACGGGTTTTCCAATAAATTAAACTTCTGACTGAGCTGGAATATGGCAGTACACTGTAGGCCAGAGCTTGCAGTACCCTAATGCTCTTTCCCTCATGAGACTGGAAACTCATCAGTTTGGTGAAACCAGCCTGAGTCACTCTTGCTCTTCCTCTGCTGGAATCCACCTCGGGGAGCCCAAGAATTGGTTAAACCCTTGGGGGATGGCTGGCATGAGGCACTGCTAGGAAAGCTGTGATGCAGCCTGAGCCTCCCCTCTCAGCCCTGCAAAGAAGGGAGCTCAGAGTGCTTCACTCTCCAAGCAGCACCCAGGGCTCAGTGAGTTAAGGTCATGCCACAGCACAGAAAGTAACAGCCCAGGCAAACACCCACCCAACCAAACTAAAGTTCCTTGCCCCTGGGAGAAGCAACAGAAAGTGCAGAGGCATTGACCTGGTCTAGCCTTTCCCAGAGTATCTCCTTCTTCAGCTCTTCATCATGAGCATAAGGGAAGTGACATTTTACTGCCCTTGATTGGTGACACGAACCGCAAGCTGGATTGGCTCCAGAATATAGAAACTTGAAATTACTTTCACATTTAGACTCTATGACAGAGAGTTAGGACATGTTCAGCATGCAAACTGCACGTGCCAAATTATTTTGGAATGTGTAAAAACGTGTGTTGTTAATACTGGATAAAAGCTCGTCTGTGGATGATGGGATTTTCACATTCTGCTCCCAATAAATCTTCTTTTCTCTTTGCTAGTGTACTCCCACTCTTCTGATACAGGCAAAATGTCAGCTGAGGTCATGAGTCCTGAATCAAGACAGCAGACTTGGCTTGATGTGCACAAACTGCCTGATGCCAGCAGGCAAAATTAAAGACAACAGTGAAAATACCCACAACATAGGTTAAACCCCCACTGCTATCAAATCAAGTGCAATTAAGAAGTCAGAGTAAAAAAGAGGGTGGATGGAGCTCACACTAGAAGTAAAACATCTTTTTTCCTTCTGTTTCCCTACAAGGGATCATATTTCTTTGTAAAGAGCACAGTTTATTGTCTGCTTCTCCTTTTACTGTGTTTTATTAAGATATAACCCCCAGTGTTAACTTTTTGTCATTGTGAATGTTCCTACTTGGGGCTGTGAAGATTGAATTAACCAGTTCTCTGCAGAGGCTGGAGTCAGGTGTCACAGCACTCCAGCTAAGGCTGCTGGTGGTGTTGCATCAACAGAGCTTTCCTATAGAGAACAGAGCCTGACTTTAGTTTGAGAGCTTTTCCTTGTGAAGAAGCACCCACCTGCCCTTTCCCAGCACAGAGTGGCACAGCCCACGTGGTAGAATCTAGTTTTCCTGAAGTCCAGCTTGGAGCTGGATGCTGCTCCAGTATTGCAGTTACTCTGCTGAGTTTGTGTTCTGGTATGGAGCCTAGGAAATGTATCCCAACCATCCTCTACACAGCTCCTTTCTCCTGAGATGACAAAATGAGCATCAGTATTCTGTAGAATAATGGTGGGAACACTGATACCTGTCATACTAGAGCTGTTGGAAATGTTTAATGTGTTTTAAGGGACCCTGAAATTTGCCAGCAATACCCAGCATCATTTTGATTTGGTCTTGGATTTATTGCACATTCTTAACCACTATTATTTTTAAAGGCTTAAAGGGCTTTGGTTTTTTTTCCTTCCTTGACATGTTCTTGTGCTAACAGCCAATGGGATTTATGAATGTGAAACTAATATTGATATCAAAGGAAATTACAGCATTTGCTGCTCAGGGGGATGCTCCAATGAGGCTTGCTTTTTTTTTTTTTTTTTTTTTTTTTGGAGCAGCTATACCAGGTAGTAATGATTAGGTATGCACTTAGCATGGACTTGATAGAGAGATTAGGAAGTTCCCCTATTAAAATAGACATTTCTTGTTAATAAAATTCAATTAGCATGTCAGTCTTGACTTCAGGCACATTTTAAAGGAAGTGTCAATTTAATAATCACTCTTCAGTTTGAAATGTCATCCCTACTCTGATTGCAAGTAAACTCTGTAACAACCATAATTAGGGCACTTTGGAGAAAGGAAGTCAGTTTGAATGTACTCAATTCTGTTTTGCAGCTCTACATGGAGTCCAGTAATTCCTTTTGCTACAGGTACCAGGACTGCTGCAGATCCTGTATTTCCCCCACTTAAACCAATGACTAAATCAGAGTTCAAGGGTGAAAAGGTTTATGGCAATACAAATATTAACAACTACCAGAAAGAGCAGTAGTGGGCTGGATCAGTGTAAGGTGGTGACAGCACACGAGTGCCTGGGGAAATGTGGTTGGACATGAGAGAGATTAATGCAGAGAAACATTCACCATTCTAATGCCTGTGCATGTCCTCAGCTGCAGGTGTGAGAAAGATCAGGAAACAGCTCTACTGAGGACAGGAAAATTCTTTCTGTCAAGAAGGAAAAAATGAGGAAAAGGGGTGCCCTGGCCCAGAGAACAAGAGAAAATTCAGACTGTACAGCTTTAGTAGTGAGGGCAAACTGGCAGCAACAATGATTTTGTGAGTATTGTGAGAGAAACAAGGATGAACAGGGAATACTCCTACCTATAAAACACCAATATCTAGTCATATTCATATAGCAACTCCTGGAAGAGATTTGTGGTGTCTTGCATGCTGCATATATTTGTATAGCTGTTTGTGCCACTAAAGTTTTAGGGAAACAGGAACCAAAAGTAAGAAGATGTGTGCCTCAGTACATCAGCAGTGCAGCCTTCACTGAAGGACAAAGTCATCTCTGTGTCCTAGACATGCCATCAAAATATGAATTACCAGCCTTTTGCCTCACTAGCTCAAAATTAGGGATCCTCTTCAGGAAAGGTATCTCCCAGTAAAATCTTAATGTCCTATGTTTTGGAAATGATTTTAACTTTTACTGTCTGAAACAAACACTCAGGACTGAGATTTCTAAATAAGCAGGTCCAAACTTACAGGGAACTGCCCTCCTTTCCTGCCTCATGAACTTTTACATTTAAAGTGTCCTTACTGTGATCAAGGAATGTTGCTGTTGGGTCTAAGTGCAGAATGGCAGCTGAATATTGAAGGGACTTTCCAAAAAAGGATAATTTTGCTAGCCTGAGTGGGTACAAGTTTAGGAATGTTTTGTCTGTGACATCTTTGCTGAGAATAAATAAGTGATATATTTAGGGTGGGCTAGCACCAGCGATGACAGATTCCACATTATGGCCAGAAGGCCACATCTTCATTAATATGATGCCTAAAGGCACCTTCCTGACAGCTGTGGAAAGAGGAGGAAATGACAATAGCTTCCAGCACTCATCAGCCTCTCCTCCCTTTCTGGCACTGCAGAACGAGAGAGCAGCCCTGCCAAACGGGGTGAGATTGCCTAATCCTACCTCCCTGCTTCCTGGACTCGCTGCAGCAGGAAACCAGATCCCTTCTTATCTGCCAATGGCTCTGCCCTCTGTCTCCAAAGACAGGAATTCCCTGGCTGGTGTGCTGTAAAGGCACAGCTCAGCAGGGCTGCCAGCAGCCAAAGTGAGCCAGGGAATGAGCACAGTGGTGGGAAGGGGGTGGGAAGCTGCACAATAATCACTGTGGGCTATGACCAGGTGCTTGCTACCACCAGCAGCACCAGTCAGAGATCAAGCAGGACCTTTCTTTTACTCTGCTAGCCCAGTCTTCCACTCCCACGTCATGTGTCTTCAAAGCAAACCATCACCCTTCACTGATATGGATGAAAGCCACTGCCATCTACAGCAGCATCCCAAACTAAATGCACAGACACTAAAACAGTGAATACAGCTCATGCACATGCAAGAAAGCAGCACAGTTCAACACGACAATTTTTCCTGCCATAAATAAATACACAAGGAATCATTTCACTTATTTATCTCTGTTCATGACTCATATTCTTTCTGACATGTCTCAATCTCTGAGGTCAGCAAGTGCTTCTTGAAATCTAGCAATGCAGCTTGTTGGTCCAGGCTGATGTATTCACAAATTAAATACTCTGGGTCTTGAGGTTTAACTCCAGCCAAAAGAAGCCTCCAGTCAGCACAGAGGGATTGGCACCTCTGAAAGGCACTTCAGAACTGAATGAACAACATTCAAAATCCACCATGGAAGATTTTTCCCTTTCCTTTTGCTATAAGAGACTCCAAAGAGCCATTGGGTGAGACTGAGGTTAACCTTTGAGACTGACCCCCTCTTACTACATCTGCTATTGAACAGACATACCAAGAGCAATCCCAGCAGCAGCTGAGAAACTACTGAATTTGGATTTGCACATGATATCACTGATAAAAAACACATAGTAAGTGCATGACTGGGGGAACCTGACTCCTCAGCACAGGCAAAGATAAGAGCTGTGCTCTGAGCAGAGGAAAGTGACACGGTATCTCCATCTGCCTGGTAGAAAGTGCCAGTGCCCCTCACCCAAGCTGCATGTGGAATCTGTTCTGCTTGCAATGAAAAAGTAAGGAAAATGCAACATCTAGACTTGTGGAGGGAAGGACAGTAGTGCTTCAAACCTCCAAAAATATGAAATATGAAAATATGCTTGATATGGTGGAGATGCACAGACTTCCTTCCTTCCTTCTTTCCTTCCTTCCTTCCTTCCTTCCTTCCTTCCTTCCTTCCTTCCTTCCTTCCTTCCTTCCTTCCTTCCTTCCTTCCTTCCTTCCTTCCTTCCTTCCTGTTCATTCCTGTGGGTTTGGTGCTGTCTGTCCTGCACACAAGTCACACAACCATCATGGGACTAGTAGGGTCCCTAAGGTAAGGTGTACCTCTCCAAGCATGGGATAAAAAGAGAGACCATGGAGTCTATGTAAATGTGGAGACTGGGAAAAGTGAATGAAGAAGTAGCACTGGTTTCTGGTAGCTTTGCTGGGTTGAATAGGGATAAACTGCCAGAACCAAGGTGCTGTTTTCAAGGGAAGGGAGAGAGCTGCACAGCCCTTGTCCTGTCTGAGCTGATCAGAGAGTAGGTGCAATGGCTGTGGTAAGATGCAATCTAAAATCCTACCCCTTGCAGCTTTTACCTGCTCCCGATGGCTCAATCCACTGGCTTATCAGTTCCTGAGAGAGAGGCCAAATGAGTGCCTGAGATGATTTCCTCAGAGGTGTCTCCTGCCTCTGACTGGTGAATGCTATACTGCTATTGCCTGGTCCTTTTCTTGTGATCCCACATCAGTTTGGGTGGCTGCTGTTCTTTCCAAAGCATTACAACTTAACAGTTCCCCCAGCTTTATGAATCTCAAGTGAAATATTAAAATACCTTTCAGTGGTTTATAAATAACATATCATGACTCCCCAGGAAGGAAGAGGAGTACAGTCCATGCTCCATTACAAGAGCTGAAAGTCTCCCAGCTGCAGAGGAAACTCATGAATGTGGGGTGCAAATACCCCAGTGATTTTAGTAGTGGCTCATTTTGGGTCCAAGAAATAGCTTTAGTATTTGAGCACTGCCTCTGGACCTCCGACAGCTCTCACGTCCCTGCTTGCTCCCACTGGGTCACACCCGAACTTCAAGCCCCCCAGGAAGTGTGGGGAAGTGGTGCTGGGATTGGGACAGGCTCTGTGCCTTCCCCCCTGCCCAGGCATAGGGCTGGGACCCATTTCAAGCCAAGCCAGAGACCCGAGCTAAAGACCTGAGCTGACTTTGTGTCATGGTGTGTTCCTCTTTCCAGAGGCAAAGCGTGAAGGTTCATGAATGGTCCATGCTGAAAACCAGCAGCAGAGCCAGCACAGCTCATCAGCTCGGGCTGATCTCTGTGAAACCAGCTGTGTCCTCCCTCTGGACCTAAACTTGTCCCGGGAGCAGGTCGTTGCATCTGCAGAGAACGGGATATGTGTATCACCAGGCTGGCAGTGATGCTCCCTGCAGCTCAGGCTATTTGACCAGAGGTAATTAAAAGCTGCCTCTATGTGGTCATGTAATGACAGACTTTACCACAACACTCAAGTGCAAGGATGACAAGCTAAGGTCAAGCGGGCAAACAAGCTGCTGTTTCCAAACTGTGGAATGCCTGTATTTGCATCTGCCTGGATCTCCTTTTACAGTACCTCTTTCAGTGCTATTTACCACCAATAATTTAGAGTTTGTGTTCAGATTTCATGCCTGCTTGTTAGGCACGTTCACCTTTCAGAAGTGTACGTACACCAGCTGAGCTGTGTTGTCAGAAGCAGCGCCCCTCGTCTGACGGGAACCCAGCTTTCCCCGACACCTCCAAAGAAGCCGTGCCCAAGTGCTCGCACCTGATTCCGGGCAGTACAACAACCTCCGCGGTGCCCCGGGAGTGACACCGGTGCGGGGCCCTGCCGAGCGGGGTCCCCTCCCGCCCTGCAGACAGCTTCTCTTCCCTCTGCTGCACCTGAGCGCGGCTCCCGGGGGGAGCGGGCGGAGGCGGCGGAGCGCGCCCGGAGCGGCGGCCCCGCGGCCCCCGCAGCGCCTCCCCGCGGCGGCGGCGGCACCGGCAGCGCCCCGCCCGCGCTCTCCGGCGGGAGGCTCGGCGCTCGCTCCTCCTCGCGGCCGCGGGATTCCTCTCTCCGGGTTTTCGGGCCGCCCCTTCACACCGGAGCGGGACGGCGTGAGAGCAGCGAGCGAGCGGCGCGGATGCGCCCCGGCTCCCGCGGCGGCAGCGGCAGCGGCGGATGCTCGGCGGCCGCCCCGCAGCCCCGGAGCGGCAGGCAGCGAGCGAGGCGATGAGCCGCCCGCCGGCGGCCGCCCGCGAGTGACGGCGGCGGGCGAGCAGCGGCGGCGGCCAGGAGGAGAACGACGAGCAGGAGCAGGAGGAGGAGGAGGAGGAGGAGGAGGAGGAGGAGGGCAGCGATCCCCGGCAGTGCCCGCGGGAGCCCGGGAGAGCTCCGGCCGAGGGCTCGGCCATGCCCTTCGCCAAGCGGATCGTGGAGCCGCAGCGGCTGTGCCGGCGGCAGCCCGCCGCCTCCGTGCTGGAGGAGGGCTGGGGCGCGGAGCCGCCGCCGCGGGACCCGCCGCAGGAGCCGGGCACGGCGAGCGAGGGCGCCGAGGCGGCCGGCGGCGGGGACAGGGAGGCGGCGGCCGTGCTGATGGTGCTGGACCTCTGCTCGGTCAGCAACGTAGCCCTGTCGCGGATCCTCCGACAGCTCTCCGACGTGGCCCGGCACGCCTGCACCCTTTTCCAGGAGGTCGAGGCTGACATCCAGGGCACCCACCGCCGCGTACGGGCGCTGCACGGCCGCATCGCCGGGCTGCAGGGAGCCGTGCGCGGCCTCGACCCCAAGCAGGAGGCAGTGCGTAAGTACCGCGGAATGCGGGATGGATGGGGCGCACCGCGGATGGATGGATGGGGCGCACCGCAGCACGGGCGCCCGGCGGGGAAAGCCGTCCCCGGGCAACCTGCCGTGCGAAGTCTGGGGCCGGAGTCGGTGGGAAAGGAGCCCTGGCGGGGCAGCAGAGCGGGAAGGGAGCGGCGGGCGCGGGTCGGGTCGGGTCTGCGGGCGCCGCTGGGCGCCGCGGCGATGCCGGCGGGAGGGATGATGTCAGTGGTTTGTGCCTTACGTAAGGAGCTGGCTGGCGGGGCTCTCGGGACGCATCTTCTGCAGCCAAGGGTTTGGCCAGGAAAGGGGACGAGGTCTGTCAGCTGGGCGCCGGGGCTGATGGAGAGGATCCGCCGCACTCGGGCGTATTTGGGTTTTGTCGCTTTGCCGGCCTGTCTCCCTTCCCCGACAGACATCTTCCCCTTAGAAGTGTCTCTGAATTCCCAATCAAATGCTCTTCAGTAGAAATAATAAAACTGCTTCGTCGTTACCTGACTGTCGGGGCCATAAAATAAGGAAGTTTGGCTAATGACTTCTTTCTGTTTAAAGAGTGGCCCTGAAGAGCGAAGAGGGGAGGGTGGAGGAGGGGGAGGAGGATAAAGATCAAGGCAATATAGAACTTGCGTTATGAGCACCGCTTGAATCCTGTTTCTTCTCCACCCAAACTATAAAAGCAGTGAAAAGCTCTGTAGTCCTAACAGCTGCTGATTTTTGCTGAATATGGCTCGTGCTCACAGCAGTGTAATGATTTTGTGCTCTCACTGGTGCATACGCTTCCCGAGCACTTGTGGATACGTGGTTTCTTTATAGATAGGGCTGTGGATTGGAAGTCTGGAGTAGCAGAGATTGGTGTTGGTTCTGACCTCTCAGTATCTGTTTTAGTAAAAGCAATGACTTGAAAGGAGAATTTGGCTTAGTTTTTGCCTTCTTCTGTACCCCTCTAAATCCTGAGTACCTTCACTAAGTACAGCAAAGTGAGTTTACACCGGGGTAAACAAGACCATGCCCTCTTCTCTGTGTTTTTTGTGAATATGCCATTTAAAAATTGTGCTTTAGATTTCCTCCCCTTTGGAGCATTGTGGAATGTACATAACTCTTCTAGGATCAATGAAGCTGTCCTAATTATCAGAATTAAGTCTTAAGTATTCAATGGTATTTAAGTTACATTCTCAGCAGATGTACAGTGACTTTGCTGGTGATGCATTAATGTACACCAACCGTAGATGAGACTGAGAGAGATTTTTTGAGGTTTCAGGCTGAGTGTGTAATCAGAGCAGAGTGCCAGGCTGTGATTGGAAACTGCAGTGAGAAGGAGGCTTGGCTGGGCTGGTGAGGGAACTGTCTGAGGAAATGAAACTCCTCATATCACATTTTCATCTGTAGGTCTTTTGAGCTGAGTAAGTGTGGGTATATACTAATGTAAGTGAGAGCAGATCTTAGCTGTTCTAATCTGTATGGCTTTTTTCTTTCTGGATTGTGCAAGTGCAGCTTGTTTGCAAATCACAGAGCAAAATCTTGATATTACAGCACAGTTATGTCATCTGCTTAATTAGAGAGTCTGGCTTTATCCCTGTGATGATAAATGCAGAATCCATTTTTTTTTTTTTTTTTTTTAGTTTTTGGTGTTTTTTTAAATCCTTCTCTCTTTAAGAGGGGAGAAAATTTTGGTCGTGATCTTCCCTGTGTTTGCCAGCTGTTCTTCCTTCCTCTTGTATACAGCACAGTGCCACTGATAAATCTGCAGATGTCCCTAGGTCTGGTCAGCCAAGGGATCCTCCACAAGGCTGGATTTTGCCCCCACCCATCCTCCAGTAGGTGTGTGTCTTGCCTGCAGCTGTACAGCTGCTCAAAGCACACCTCCCTGTCCTCATCACTTCTCTCCATGCAGCACTGTACCACATCTTCCCTGCAGGTGAAAGTCTCAATACAATCCAATGTACTTGAACACTCAACTTCTTTGCCTCCTCTGGCTGCTTTTATTCCCTGTCCAGTGTTGGATCAGCAGAGCTGCATTTACATAGTGCTGCACCTGAGCATGTCAGCTGAGACCCAGAGCTGAACAGCACCACTCCACACATTATCTCCTGACATTCCCCCCAAATCCATACACATGCACAGCAATGCCTCCCCTTGGCCTCCAGACCTGCTCACTGTTCCCAAGGGACAGCTCAAACTGCCTGGCAGGGAGCTGCCCATCTTCCCTGGAGTGTATAATGATAGTGTGTTTTAACTCTGGGCTGACGCCTCCTCCTTCATTATTACTTTCAGCAAGACTATGCTAATGTTTGTTTTATGCATGCAGTGCCTACATAATTCACTCCTGAAAGTATTACACTCAAGTTACTACACCCAGTTGTTCTTTTGAAACCAAGAGGGCAATTGCAGGTGGTCACAGATCTGCCCAGGACCCAATCAGCATCACATTAGGCATACTGACTTCTATCTCCTGTGGCAAGAATGAAAATGATGGGATGGCCTCAGGGCTGTCTTTTGGCTGTCCAGCCCAAATGACACATCTAAGAATAATTCAGAACTGGCTGGAGGTTTGGACTCATAACCACAAGGAACAAGTTGGTGACAGGCATGCAGCCACCCCACCCATGGCATGACTGCAATGGCTGCATTGAATTTATTGCATGTTATGAGTCTGGAGGGGCTGGGCTCTTTGGTGCATTGACCAAGACACCATGTACTGGGATGTTGACACCAGGACAGTGCAGCTCAACCACAAGCTTTTCAAGTATTCAGTTTAAAACTACTAGCCTATCTTGCCACAGTGAGACATTCTTCATATTCCAACTTCAAGTTCAGCACAGTGATTTGAGAATAATGCTACTGGACATGCCCTAGATACTGAGCTGTGACAGTGGAAGGCTGTTTTCTCCATGCCTCAAAAGCGAGCTGGATTCTGAGATTCCCCTGTGAGCAGTCAGGCTGTGTTAGGAAAGGAAATGATGGGCTAATGCCATCTCAAGGGCTATTGCAGCCAGTGGTTAGAGGGACAATCCTTGCCCAGAATATCATTCCTTGGCAATTGCAGAGATGGTACCAAGGGGAAGGGGAGCAGGAGAGGAGTTCACTTGAAAATAGAATATAATGCAGTTTTGCATAATAACATTGTATATTATACTGAAAATTATGTGTCATTATATTATAACAACTATGATGGATTCAGGGAATATTAACAAAGAATTAAAATAATTAAAACTGGCATTTTCCCAGTAATGCTTATCACTACTCCTGTCATCACAAGGCCTTAACATTCTCAGCTATGTTGCTTTTGCAATGGTGAACATTTGCAAGTATGTGTATACTTTGCTATACGAAAAGTACTTGAAAGTCCTCTACTAAGCTACTGGCAAAGGTGTTTACCTATGTTTTGCCTTTTGTTTTTGTTACTGTTCAGTGTGATTGAAAAACTTTGTTAGGCACAATAAAGGACAGATTCTGGGCAGTTACAAGCAGGTCATCTTCAAAAACTCAAGGTCTCTCACTTCTGCCTACCCAGAAGCTGTTTGTCCTTTCATCTTTCTTTTAAGCCTCTGGCCAGCCAGCATCTTGCAAATATGAATCCTTTCCCATCCTCTGAATGTAAGAGAAACAAGGGTGAGAAATGTTTTCCTGCTCAGCTCCTGAACTAACTACTTTGCCCTTCTGCCAGTCCACTGCTTTTCATCACGAGCAGCTCCAGGGTCTGTTTCTAAAGCAGAACCATGTGGGAATAACATGATTGTTGTCAGTCTGGATGTTGCTTAGAGTTTTCTTGTTGCCAGCAAGAGAACTGAGCAGTGGGCACTGCCCTGTTTTATTATTAGATGCTTGATTATCTTGGTAATACAGAAACATAGAAGTGCTGGACTAGTGTGTAGACTTGGGACTCAGTGCCTCCCTGTTAATTTGGAAAGATGATTTCTCAGTCTATGGGACTAGAGATCTGGCAGTTTAAGTGGAATATTGCACTTTACAGAAACTGATGATGTAAGCCATCTTGCTTTGAATAATAGGCAGCAACGGGGCAGCAGATTTTGAAAGCCCTAGCTAATGAGATCCTTTTTGCACCCCGGCATCCCAGAGAATTCCACACATTCCAGGCTTTTTTTTGAAAGCATCAATGTGTTACCAGTAGCCAATCTTTCTAAAAGCTGTATGGTTTCCAGAATTTGCCTGCTGTATCTTCATTGCTCTGCTTTTCCATTCCTGATTTTGCTATGTGCTAACAGTTAGTGATGCAGCTGCTTAGAAGTGTGGGGATCTCCCGTGTTACTCTGCTCTTCAGAGGCTCCTGGATCTCTACAGTGAGATACTCTATAGGATTTTCTTGTTTCCTGAAGTGTCAGTATTGAGATAAAAAAGACAGCTCTGAACTGATTCTTTATAATTTTAGGCTCTGCATTCATTTATTCTGTTTGATTGAAGTTGGTTACTGAGAACAGCCTGGCAAGTTTCACTTTTGCTTTTAGTCTCTTTCATTGTGCTGTTTAGGTGGTTTTGTTTTGATTTTGTTTGGTTTGTGGTTTTTGTTAGTGTGACTTTAAACCGCACTGATAAAGTGCTTTTCTGTTTGGGTTTTGAGCACTACAGGGAAATGTTTAATCCCTTAAAAGGTTTTAATGTGTTTTCTGCCACAATCCTACCATTTTTACAAAGCATATATTGGACCCAAAGCTCATCAGAAAATGAACAGGAAATGCACCTCCTCCTTCTTGACTTAGAGTGCTGAAGTCTCAATTACTGTTGAAATGGAATCAATAAATTGTCATGCTTCCATCTCAGAATTCAGTTGCATTGTAAGGCCATCCCAGGCTTAGGGTTGGTGAGCATTCTTGCAGAGATCTTCAGGGAGGTACATCAGACCTTAGGAGTAGATGCATCTTGAAAGAAAAAAAAACATCCAAGTTGGGAAGATAAGTGTTGCACTTTATCTCAGCTTCTCAAGATCCTTGAGATTTAAAGTGCAATTTTTATTGTATGGGTTTTCTGTGATACTGAAGTTCAGCTGTAGATCTCCATGGGCTGGATACATTTACACAAAAATATCTCAGATACTGCTGGAGACAAAGTAGAAAAGATTCCTAGCTTCCTTTAACTTTGTTTTATTGTCCTTTATAGTTAGTGAGCCTATCTAAGTGTATCTAAGAGGATAGTTACTCTTTTAGAGGTGCACACTAATGTAACCTAGGGGACATAAAGCAAGAGGAAGTATTCAGAGCTCCTTTGTACACTGAAATTACATTAATTGGCAAGTCTTTTTTGGGTGCAGAATAAAACCTGCAAAGAAAAGCAGCTGTACACTGGATGTAGTGATCCATCACTTTCAGCTCTGTGTCCTTTACCTGCCTGAACAGAGTGACACAACCTCCTCACCTGTCATTTTGGGAAAGGAGAAGGGCTTTTGGCTTTACTTGCCAGGTTTGGGTTCTTGGTGTTGTGCTGGTCACTGTGTACTCATTTGGGTTAAAGAACTCACCTCTCTGGTGCACTTGCTTGCAGTTTGCCCATGAATGCAAATAACCCAAGCTGTGGGTGTGGGAAAGTTGAATTTCCTCAGTGTATGGTTTCTTCTGAATGCAGAGGATTGATGTCACTTTAGCAGAGTGGAAAGAAGAGGGAGGCCAAAGCATGGGCTTTGCTTCTTACCTTTACTGCTGTCAGAACAAAGGGACAGGGGAAGAAAAACCTGCTCACATAAAGATCCCATCCCCACTTTGCCTTAACATTCACTAGAGCACCATTAGCTAGAGTACTGTCATTTAGGAGAAAAATGCCTTATCTTTGTTTACAGAATGGTGATAGAAGACCTTTAACACAGGAAAACGACCATTCAGAGGCGTTGCTTGAGGTATTTTTCTCTCATGCATTTAGTATGTGATGGAAGGAAGCAAGACGGAATGTCAGGTGGCTTTGGCAGGGATGTAACTTTTTGAAAGCTGGGGTTGTCACCTTCAGTCCTGTTAGCTTGTGGAATGCAGACTCTGGTCTCTTTGCAGATAAAAGTGTAGTGTAAAATCCTTTGTCCTGCCAAGGCCAGTGAGATGCTTGGTGGAAAGGCTCTGAGAGCTCAGTGCTCAGGTAGACTCACTAGACTTTGTCTGGCACAGCCTGGTAATAGATGAAGAGCAGAAAGCAGTGGTTTTCCTTCAAAGCCATTCCCTGTTATACAGGTGTAAATCTTCTAGAGTTTTGGTGAATGTCATTTACTTGATCTTCCACTGGTGTAGCTCAGAAAGCATTTGTCTGTGCTATAGCTCCTTGCTTGTCATTCCACAAATAGTAGTTAAGCTCATGTACCAGGTTTGAATGTTTGGGGATTTTGTTGCTAGATGGAGAGCCTGCCAGTTAAAAAGCATATAAAAAACATAAAGTGCTTGATTTCCACCTCACTGCAGCTACAAGGCTGTGTGGTATCATAGTAGTTAGTGCAGCTTCTTCCTGGCTCATGCTCAAGAGCCAAGCAAGAGTCTCCCGTGGGTTTATTAGAAATTCTGCTGGAAATGTTTTAGCTCCTTTAAGACCAATAAGGTCTCCTTTACATGGGAGCAAAACTGCAGAGAAGATAGAACCGGACCTGTAAGAGACATCAACTTGCAGTGGTTTAACAGAAATTCTTGCTACAGCCCCTTTAAACTCCATGCTTCTATTTAAAAACCTTAAATAGCACAATGTTTGTGGTCATACAGAAACATAAGATGAATGTTCCAGTGAAATCAATGGAGTAGTTCCTACTTTTGGTTAGTTCCCCTGCTCATACAGGGGAGATGTGGTGATCAAGAAATACACAGACTCTGTTAACGTGCTGAGGGCATGGGGAGGTCGTTCACCTGTTGATTCAGATGCATAAGAGACGTTCTCTCTTTGAAAGATGAAGGGCCTGGAGTGTTTCCAAAAAACTCTTGCACAGTTCTCAAATGTCCTTGGGCTGAGGGAAGGACTTGCAGGAAGGAAATATAAATACCCAATTTCAAGGTGCCACTCAGCTGCTGTTCTTGATCAGCAGAATCAGGTTTTGTTGGCATTTCTTACATAGGTTTACCTGTTCTGAGGATCAGATTGGGTGCAGGGGAGCCACAGCTGTTTAAAAAAGCCCCTGGTCTGACACATTCCCTTCTCATGTGTTGTACCTAAATCAAGCAGATACCCCCCAGGGAACTCTTAATAGCAACGTTAAGGTGTCCAAAGTGGGAAAAAAATAAGGCTAGCTGATGTGAATAATACACACATGTTCTAAAAGCATTGTTGCAGGGCTGTGTGGTCGCTGGAGTCAGAGTGCTGGGATTGTTCAAAAGCTGCTCTTTCCAATCGCTTGGCATCTCCCATAATCAGAGGCTGACATCAGACCCTCGATTGGAGCTACTTGAGCTATTAGGCTGTGAAGAGCAGAATCTCTCTGTGTTACCCAGTGTGTATGAGGGGGGAAGGTTTTTTTCACTTCCTTTGATGTATTAGCATCAAGAGAGGGAGTCTTCACTTCATTCCTAATTGCTTCTCGTCTTTGAATTTATATACCAATATGTAAGTAACTGCAAAGGGAGATAGCAGAATTTATAAAAAGTTCAAAAAGGCAGGGCTTAGAGCATGATTAAAATAAAAGATAGCATAGATGCTGTTTTTAGCTGAAATATCTCCCTAGAATACTTTCCATTTACATTCTCATTATATCTAACTGCTTCTAATGCACTGCTTAGTTTAACAACTGGCATGTTTTTAGGGTAGATTTTAAAGTAGATATACACCCACTGTGTTCTTAACTTGAGACTTTAAATTGCAGTATCTGTATTGGACAATCTTTTCTTATACCTTCTTGGCTGAAGGCAGGAAAAAAGCAATACTGATAGGAACCTAATTAAGCCTGTAGTCCTATTACACCAGGAGCTGTGTGCTTGAAATGCTGCTCAATTCAATGAGTGCTGTGTGGCACTGCCATGCTAAGTCCCAGCAGAGAGTGACATATTTTTTTTTAATAGGATCACTGTAATTCTTACAAAGCCACCATGGTTTTCTCTTTCTTTTCAGCTGCCAAGGCAGTTGGACTTTGAACTACAGCCACTCAGACTGAGTCCCTGGGAAAGTTTGGAGGAGATGTCTTGCGAGTGTGTGCATGTGATTAAGGGCAATGAGCATGGGAAGGTGTGTTTGTGCTATAAATATGCACAGAGTCTTCAGCCTCCACAGCTTCTCCCCCACCTTCTCAAAGTGTTTTTTGTTATCTTGACAATATTTGAACAGACTTTTAAGTTGACCTGGACAGAGGGTGAGTTGGTGCTAATCCTTCTTGAAGATGTGTGTATCAGTAAGAAAAGATGCTAATCCTTCTTGAAAATGTGTGCATCAGTGGCTACAGAACTGGGTCATTTTTAGGAGCAGAATATGTAAGGTGCACTGAAAAATTTCAGTGTGTCCAGAGGCTTTAGACTGCTTTTAGTCAAAACTGGGCTCTCTGTGCGTACTCAATTTTGCCTGATTTTTTTCTTTCTTTTTTTTTTTTCCCTCCCCAAAAGGGCATTACTAAGCATTGTTCTCTTCAGATGCCAATGACTGTCCATGATTGCAGAATTTAGATCTTCTGGATGATGAAACTCAAGATAGGCAGCAGTAACTCACTGTGATGCTCAGAGGCAAATTTTTTAAAGATGCTATACATGTTTCACTGCATCCAGTACTTAGCAATCTATGATAAGGGGCGATTTAATTTTAAGTGAAACAAGAGATTAATTATGATTTAATGCTTACCATGCAAATCAGAGTGGGTACAAAGGATGGGTACTACTCAGTTTCATTTTTTCTCCCTGTAAAGTTTATTATTTGCAGAAAAAAGAGGGCCAGTTCTTGTCACTGTCTTTCCTTTGGTGAAGAGGTTTTGTTGAAGTGTTGTGTGCAGGAGGAGAGTCAAGAGATGTATCTTAATTAATTTCTAAGAAAAGAAATAATATATAATGGATTGACCACTGACTTTCACATTCCCAGCCTTAACCCTGGAAACTACATAGGTCTGCACAACCCAGATTTTGAATGCAAATTTTTTTTTTTTTTTTTTTTTTTTACATTGGAGGGATGACTTTCTCATACTTATCCAAACCTGCTTCTGACTGGTTGTGCTGCTTCAGGCTGTGCTAAACTCAGCTTCTCTGGCCTTTTTCTACCCCAGCAGTTACAATCATCACAGAGGCTCCAATCCCAGCACACTGAGGAGATCTCACTTCCCTTCCTGTGTTGACTGTTCCCTGCAACAAGTGTTGCTGCAGGAGCCTGAGGTCTTGGTCTCTGCAGAAGATTGCCTGAAGCCTTGCACACAGCATAACAAAGACAAATTTTCCCCATAAATTGGATTATCCTGGCAGCACTGTTTTTAGCCTTGTTTCGTATCAAAACAAGTATTAAGGAATAGCACATTCTGTGTGTGTAGCAGGGAAGGGGGTGAGTGTGCCTGGGTGTCTCACACCAGCCATTCAGGAATTTTATATTTGTTACTCAGCAATTTCAACTACATTTATACAATGTAGAAATCATAAAAGAGGCAGCCAGGTGAAGGAGACAACAGATTATTCCTACTGTATTTGGAGGAAGGTCTTGTTCTTTATTAGGATCTAGAAAGTCCCCCGGGGAAGGAATCCCGTATAAATGTTCCAACCTAATAAAAAAATGCTCCAGTTGGAGCTCACATTTACTTCAATGTGAAGGTTAGTCTATTGTTTTTTTGAAATTTATGCCTTGAATGACTTTCATTTTGTGCCATCCTATCCTTTACTCCTCTTCTCATGGTGGTTTCTCAGGGGTTATACTTTTACTTCTGTCTTAATAGCAAAGGCAACCCCCCCACTCCTTTCATGGTGTGAATGAACAGTATTAATTTTTACAACTGTGGTTTATTCTCCATTGATTATCTTTAATGTGATGCTGTCTTGTTCAGTTAATAAACTATCTGCTAAGATGTAATTATCCCCCTCCCCCAAACATAACCTGCTTTTAATAGATGTTGTAAATGCACTCATTGTGCCTGGCACATTAAAAGCACTGGTTTAAGTTCCTGTACTTTCAAATCAGGACTGTAGCTGAAGTGTATTTTGTGGCAATCATGTATGACCCAGGGTTTGTGCTGCAAATATTTTTAGGGACCTCTGTCAGTACACAGTTTATAGTACTATTCTCTCTCAGATCCAACAATAAAATCATCTGCTTACAGGTATATATGAAAATGAGCACCTATATTTGAGAAGTGCTGTGTCTGCAGATGAGTGAATGGGTTACAGCTACATTCAGAAGCTATAATGGGATTATTCATTTATGAAATTGTCCAAGTGGAACTTTACACAAATTATTAGTGTAGATTAAAAGTGTGTTTCATTTATCTGGTTGTTCCTAAGAACCTAATAGAATGGCAATTATTTAAAGAAAATAAGAGGAAACTGCAAAATATCACAGCTCAGGCTGGTTATTTATTTTCTTTCTGAATCCTGTTTGGCTTTAGATTTGTCTTGATAAGCAGCATCTTGGACTGTGAGACTAAAAGGTTCTGCCACCATAAAATGAGTGTGCCTGTTTTTGTGCAGACCTTTTTAAACAACAATTGAAATAGGTTTTCCTCAGAGAGGAAGAAAAACAAGAAGAAATTATTCCTCAAAATTCTGTGCATCACTAGAGAAGGAACAACTTTGTGTATACACATGTGCACACACACACATACATATATACACACACAGAGAGAAATGCTTTTCTAGATAATGGAAGGAGACCAGTGGAAAGATTGGACAAGATCATACTGGTCACTGAGATTAAAAAAGCTTAATAAATGGGAGGAGAAATTTACAGCCACATTAGCAGCAAACTCATCAAATGAATGAAAATATTTAGTACTCCAGCTCTCATTGCAGAGGTAAAAATTGAAGGCAATTGATGTATCTTGTTTTTTTCTTGTTTTGACTTTGTATCTTCGTCCAAAAGCATCTCATGGTTGGGCTCCCTTCCTTCCCATTCCCTCCCTCTCTCAATGGAAGATAAGTTTGGACTCAGAGGTTCTGAAGTCACTGATGGAAACTCTTCTACTGCATGTAATGTGTGGTCAGAAGTGAGGTACATCTTGCTTAGGGATGTGGGAATTCTGCTGTTTGGTACTGCATACTTGCAAGAGTATAGACATTGTTTTTGAATGAAGTGCCCCTGCTATATTACAGAAGGGGTTGAAAAATAAAATTCAAATGTACAAAAGCTAAGGTAATGAAATTAAATCTTCCAGAACAATAAATGGGTAAGGTAAAGTTAAAGTGATGCAAGTCTAGGTCATGAGTTGGACTTGATGATCTCAAAAGGTCTTTTCCAACCTAGTTCATTCTGTGATGCAATGCACTTAAGGAATGTGTCATATTTATTTTTTCAAAGAGGTGTCTCCCATGCCTTTGTTCTCTTTTGAGGCAGTCCAACCTTGGGCTTGTTAAATATGTCTCTACAGAAGTTGGCACATACTGACCTTGTTTGCTGCAGTCTGCTCCTCTGTAGCCTCTTGATTCTGGTGGCATGAGCCAGATGGACAGAGCCCTAGAGCTAAGTGCTGGATAGCATAATTAAGTGCTTTGGTATTGAAGGCTGGAGCTGACTGAGACAAACTTGGCTGATACTACAGTATTTCTTTCTTTGTCCAAGCTACATCTCCAGTGTTAAAGTAATTCCTGTTTTCCTTTCAGATCATATTCCTTGGGTGTGAGGATACTGAATTATATACCAATATTATTTTCATTGACATAACACAGAGTTCTCTCTACTGCTTTGTGCCCTGATAGCACTACAGGAACATTTTACTAATTTATAGAGCTTGTGGAAGCTCACCTGAATTTTCCTTTCATATCTGTACAGCCTTTTTTTCTGCTGTGTTTTGGAGGCATGGTGGTCAGTTGTGAGCATCATGTGAGTTCTGCTCCCTGGAAGCCCCATGTCAAGCCTGTTGAGGACACTGGAATGTGGTTTATGAGGAAACAGCAGATAGCTTTTAGGTGTTTTCTGCTGCTATCTGTCAATGGCTGGCAGGTGTGTAGAGCAGACTCAGACCCATCCAGGTGCTCAACTCCTCCTGAGTGAGAATGTTTAGTTTTGCAGGCTGGAACTGAGGAGGACCCAGCAGCTAAAATACCACTGACTTTTCATGTCAAGTTGTTAGTGGCATTCAAGTCACCAAGTTTTAGCACTCTAAAGTTTTGGCCATCCATCCTGTTTGAAGCAGAGGATGTTTCTAGCTGAGTCCCTTAAGTTGTGTGAATGTCACAGTGTGAGTGGGTACTGCCACAGGATTTTGGCACTGTGTTCTCAGCTCTGTGGCAGTGACAGCACACCCTTCCTCTCAGTGGTAACAAGTTGGGTTGTGGGGTGATAGATCCATGACACACAGACCTGTTTTGTAGATGACAGGCAATCTGCAAGGCTGAGACCCTTCCACATCAGGGGTGCTTCTGTCCTTCATGAGCAAATGCTTTCAGGTGCCATATGAAGGCAGTACCCCAGGTGGGATTCTGCAGTCTCACTTTTCAGCAAGCAGGAGTCCTTGCAGGCTGGAACTGAAGAGATCTGCAGACCTTACTCTGTGAGAACCAGGCTGAGTTTGCAGTTGCCAGTCTTTCTTCTGAGCTCTGGCTCACAGAGGAGATTGAGCTTTCTTACATTACAGACAGTGTGTCCTGGTTAATTACAGTCATGTAAAGATGAGGTTTTACCTTGGGACTTGGTTTAATTAAAAAACGGTGCTGGGAAGTTTATTAAACATCTATGTTCTATCTGGGTGCCAAGTTCTAACACTGCTTTTCTTCAGGTGCTCTCCCAGCTCCAGTCACAAAGGGCCACCTGAACCTGTCATCTGCACTAATGAAAGGGGAGGGAGGACAGGCTGCTATTCTCTGTCCAGCCTAGCAGCTCGTTTTTCACAGCTTGGGCTTGTGTCTGGGCTTTGGGAAGGGTTTTTGCAGGTAGTAGTGTCAGAGGAAAAGTTGCAATGCAGAACCCAGTGCTTTCCCTGTGTAGTGGAAAAATCATGATCATGCATGTGAAATGTGGACTCAGAGGAACTTTGTGTGGGTGGTCTTGTTTTGACTCTTTCTGCCCCCCTTCCTTTCCCTTCCTGCTCCCATGTGCTGAAGTCTGTCATCTATTTAACTTGGGCTTTTCTAATAATCCTAGATAATATACAACAAAAACAATAACAAGGTGCCTGGATATCAAATCCTTCTGAACTGTAGAGGCCACAAGGTTTCTTAGACATGCTTTTTGTTAGTACTGGCTTGTGAGAGACCTAGCACTCCATGATGCCCATCTGTTAGCAGCATGTTTAAATGTGATTAATGTGAAAGTTGCAAGAATTGCAATAGCTTTTGCTACTGTACAAGAGAATCTGTCACTGTTAATCTCTTGCAGTATTAAAAGCTCAATATAGTAAATCTAATGTTATGGAAAGCTGTAGCTCTGCTTTTGTTACTATCACCTTAGTGTATTATTAAACTACTATTAGCTGTTCCTCTGTAGTTCACAAGCATAGAAGGAGTGCAGGTATAATGCACATGCAGAAGAATATTTAAATGATCATTTAACTATGAAGTCTCTCAAGAAAGAGATGCTCCAGCATAAAAGGGTTTTGGGGGACATTAGGTTTGATCAGTATTTCTGAGGGGATGTGGACAAAGTAGCATATATTAAAAGTCAGCCCTTTCCCAAAATGCTGGTGGAGGCTGGGGAAGTCACAAGCAGTGTCCTGATGTGTTTGTTCTTTGCTTGCATTGGTAGACATGATTTACCCACCTATGGCAGTAGACCTACCTCATTAGTAGTTTAATCAGAGCTGTTGCATCTTTAACAGAGATGAGGTAGGATAAGCAGTGTTATGGCACAAGCAGGGACTGTCTCCTAGAACAGTCTGACACTTCAAGAAGCAAATAGGGGAGGACCCAGGGAAGGAAAATTACTTCATATAGTTGCTTGTGTTGGAAAGGATCAAAGAAACTATAATGAGTCAGTATCTTTCTTTTTCTTTAAAGGAAATTTCAGAAGAGTGATTCAATTAAGTAGTAGTTTATTCAAGATCTGCAGGTGGCTTGTAAAGTGTAATCATATCCCCCTTACCTTTTAAACCCAGATCTACAGCTTTGTTCATTTTAGTGGAGGTGGAGATCTCCATTCTTGGATTTACAGTGGCAGTTCGGTAGAGGAGAGGGCTTGTTATAAAACTTCTTGGTTTATGGCATGATTACAAGGTGCTTTTGTTTCCAGCAGGGACAGCAACAGTGCTTTGGTCAAGACATTTCAAAACTGCTCACAATCTTCTTGTAAGATCACTGGGCAGCTGTAGGACAAATTGAGACCTGCCTTTCAGTGAAAGAGCCCCTTGCTCCATCATGCACAGGATCTTCACAGCTGCCAAGCAGCTTGTCCACTTCCACTCATTGCAAAAAGTCCAAATCAGATCAGATAGAATAGTGCTGTCCAAGGGGTAGTTACAGAATATTTATAGCTGCAGAAATCAGACTGGACTCTGGGATTTTCTGGTTCTTCCGTGTGCCCCTCTATAATCCAGTGTTTAAGAACTTGAGGTGCCATGATTAAAAGCTTCAAGGACCATGGCTTTTCATTTACTCTCTGAATGGACAGGCATCAAGTCCACTGCTCTGAGCCATTGGGAAGCCTTGCAGGGAAGATAGCTTGTCAGTCAGACCGAGTGCAGTAATGGGGCTTTCTCCCTTATTGCAATTGGTGAAGTGGAACTGTTAAATTTGGTCCCTGAGGGCTGTGGTGGCACACCCTGCACCTGTGAGTCTCACTGCTGCTCCTGCTCTTTGTCCTGTGAATGGAAGAGTGATGCCCAGTATGCTCCATCCGTTCTCAACAGGAGAATCATGTGCCAAAGGCTTCAGGTGAGGTCATGCAGCATTTTATCAAATTAGGGACTGCCTTGCTCTGCCCCCTCCCCTCAGCTCTTTGGCAGTCAGAGACTGTTAGCTCACACTCTGAGAAATTCCAAGAACTTTTAGGATAGTATTCCAAAGCCTTGCAAAGCTCTGTGCAATAGTGTAATCTGTTTACAAGAGTCCTCATGGATCAGCTCCTCCCTGTACTCATGGTACATGGTACTGGGAAAGGGCATTTTTTTTTCATGATTTGAAAGAGTTTTGGAGACAGGGAGTTAGGGGAAGGAGGGTTCAGCTGCACCTTAAATGCTTTGCTGTTGCCTCATGCTTTTAGTTCACATTTTAGCTGTTAGACTGTGGAGGAAAGAGGATTCAGTGAGCAACTGTGTATGTATTTGTCTTCAGTGAATGCCTGCTCAGGCAAGGCAAGCATGATTCAGCTCCTAGTTAGTGCTGATATACCAGAATTGGCAGGCACTGAACACTCCTGCTACTGGATCTGCCCCAGTTGCTTGATGTGCAGTGCTGAATGGATGAACATTCACCAATGCTGCTGCACAAACAAATAAGTTAATAAAAAGCAGCTGATTGTGTCATTGTAAGATGTAGAAACTCCAAAGTAGCACTGAGATTATTTAAAAACAGATGTTCTTATCTGGAAACTCCTAGAAACAGAGTGGTTAGGCAGGATAGACACAAACTCTCTACCTTGTCTTTAAATTATTTCATGGTGAGGACTTTTATAACAGTTTTTCTCTTGAAGCCTTATCCCAGGTCTGAGTTTGACAGCAAACTGAGCTTTGGATTATCTGAGAGATAATTGGAGCTGCACTGGCATTCTCCAGTGAGAGAACTAACTCGGGAGGAAAAGCTTTTTTAAGGGGGACACAGTGGAAAGAAAACTCTCTGTGAAAACTGGAATCATACAAACCAGCTGTCTGGCCTGGTATAAAATGATAGTGGACTTTAGTAGCTGCATGTGAGTGGTGTTTTAGCCTTGCCACCCTTCCCAGGTGCTGCTGAAGGGAGGAGCCCAGCTGGGGACACGGGGATGCGGTGCCAGCCTCGGGTCATTGTGCTTCACCTGGGCCTTTTCCTTCTGCTTTCCCTCCCTCTCCGAGGGAACTCAGGAAATGACTGGGCATGCAGAGCAGGCACAGCGAGCTGGATCCTTGCCATTTACATCTCTCTGCCTTCTGGAGGGAAAAGTTGTCCCATGCTTGTGGCCTGAGGTGGACTGAGGGTGCCCCTTCTCCCCAGGGGCTGATGGGTGCAGGGTTGACTCCTCTGCCATCTCCCTGGGGTCCTGGGTGCTCACAAAGTCTGTTTTAACTCCCACAGCTTGAGGAGGACTCTGTAGCTATGGCCAGTGGCAGGAGACTCACATTAAATGTCCCCTTGGGATCAGCTGATAAGAAAAGTTGTGGAGTGGTGTCCATGCACATCCTCTTCAGTGGTTGTGAAAACACCTGAGGATGACAACCAGCTTGGGAAGTTATATTGAGTTATACTGAGTTATATGTGCTGCTGCTGGAGAGGGAA
Organism: Oenanthe melanoleuca; assembly: GCF_029582105.1. NCBI lineage: Eukaryota > Metazoa > Chordata > Aves > Passeriformes > Muscicapidae > Oenanthe > Oenanthe melanoleuca. The sequence goes on from NC_079333.1 coordinate 96,018,414, forward strand.
TGTAGTGCTGTGTGGGGTGTTCCAGGCCATGGATACAGCACATGGCAGTGGTGGTGTTATGGAGGGAATGCAGAGCTGTGTGGGGTGTTCCAGGCCATGGATACAGCACATGGCAGTGGTGTTGTTGTGGAGGGAATGCAGAGCTGTGTGGGGTGTTCCAGGCCATGGATACAGCACATGGCAGTGGTGTTGTTGTGGAGGGAATGCAGTGCTGTGTGGGGTGTTCCAGGCCATGGTGGTGTTCTGGAGGGAATGCAGAGCTGTTGTGGGGTGTTCCAGGCCATGGATACAGCACCTGGCAGTGGTGTTGTTATGGAGGGAATGCAGAGCTGTGTGGGGTGTTCCAGGCCATGGATACAGCACCTGGCAGTGGTGGTGTTCTGCTGTAACAGTGGAGAGAGCAGTGCAGGGTCCCTCCCATCCCAGGTATGGCCTGCTGCAGGCTGAGGTAGCCTGGAGAGAGGGCTCAGGGGAGGAAAAGAATATTCTTTCTTCCTTGAGCCTAATGACAAAACTGAAATACTCAGAAAAATAGTTTTGATCAGAAATAATGGCTGCTACCAGATGGTTCAAGCAAAGTGTAAGAAGTACTGTAGTAAAAAGTAGTAACAACTGCCCACACATGAAGCTTTATTCTAGAGAAGGAAGGCTTGGCTTTGACAGGTCCTTTGAAGCATGAGCTTCTTATGTGCTATTTGTTCACTCTGTTTTCATTGCACATGCTGCTATTAACTGAGCTGAGTGTGTGTTTTTTGTTTTGTTTTTTTTTAAAAATTCTTCCTAAATTCTTGGCCTTAGTGATGAAACATGGCCAGCAGCTCTGCTGGTTACCTGTGCATTGCCTGGGAACTCTCTGGAATTAGTTTAATTTCTCTGAATACCCACTTGTTCTTGCATTACAAAGCTGGATAATTAAAGAATCCTGGAATTCTCTCTCTGTACTATTCATTCCTTTGTGTACCTCTTTCTTGTGCCCTTATATCTAAATTAAATACATTAGACCTCTCCAGTGTCTTTCCATCTGTAGATCTTTTCATGCCACTAATTATTTTTATAAGCTGCTTCTGGAGCTCTTTTATTTCTCAGTATTATTCACAACTCAAAGGAGGCTGCAGACAGCAGTATCCTTATAAGTGTGCTCTGGGAGCTCCTTTCTCCTCAGTTTCTCCCTCCATCCTCCCCATTTTTCCAGGCTCAGTGCTGTAGTCTTCCCTCACTTAACCAAATTACTTCAGTCATTGGGAGTGAAGAATACAGAATCCTTCATTTATGTGTATTAATCTGATAAGTGACTAAAGCTACAGGCCTAAGCATCTTGGTGAGTTGCCATATCATTTGCTAATCATTAACACAGTTGAAAGACTTTTTTCTTTATTAAAAAACAAAGTATAGTCTTTAAAGAGCAGTATTTTGCAAGAAGAGAAAGCTGTGTTTGTTTTGAAAGGAAGATTTATTGAGATGATATAATCCGACTTGTGCTATCTCCTCACCTGTTTTTCCTCAGGGAGACCATCAATCTTTATTAACATTTCTAAATCAAAAGATAAAAATGATAGACAAATTCCAGAATGGGATGAAAATGCTAATAAGAGCTGAAAGAGAAATCCTTTCCTTTCAGTACCTGCTGAAATGGAATTGAAAGAGGATCTAGTTCACTATATATGTGTGTGATCTCAGAACTGTTTGTAGCTTCAGTCCTTTGTAACACGAGATTGGGCAGAAAGAGCAGTGGTGTGTGGGTCCCATCTGGAAGGATTTATCATCTGAACTCTTAATGCTGGACTTGCTTTCTTTTTTTCCATCTAATCTTTTTGCACTTACATGGCTCATGTGGAACAGCTTTGAGTGGGTCCTGGACTTGGCTGGGTCCAGCTTCTCACCTGGTTTCACCATCTCCTTCCTGGAGCACAGCTGGCACTTTCCTTATCCTTTGGGCTCTCCATGCCTCTGGCTTTTGCAGTGCTGGCTCCATCACAGCATTAATGCACACAGCAAGATGTTGTCAGTTCTGTCTGATGATGATTTGTGCTGCATTCCCAAAGCTAGCACAGATTTGAGAGAACTTAATTTTTTACAACCCTCCTTTGTGCCGTGCCTGCATCTGACCTGTGAAAATGCATTCAAAGAAAAATGAGGCTTTCTAGGTGCTAGGAGGATGAAAGTTTCAGAGAGAAACTAGCATTGGAGGGACATTTGCTGAAGAAGCAGCTGTTAGGCTGAAGTTCACTCTCATTTCAGGAGACACAAGCCACACACAGATGTTTAGTAGCCCATCTGGGGCTATCTGAGGTCTCTCCTCCCTCTGAATATAATCTATAACACCTTGTCTGTGCATGCAGAAAAAAATTTGCTCCATGTATTAGGAAGAAAATTATAGATGGAAAAGGTTTTTTTCAGTAGACCATGCACTGGTGCCTCTTTCAGATAGAAAAGTGGAAAATCAGGCTGAAAAAAAAAAACTGTTTTCAAAATCATCCTTCTCTTTATTTTCTTCACTCTCACAAAAAGTAGTCTTGTGACCCCAGCAAGGGAAAGCATGCAGCTTGTCAGACTGCATTGTCTTTAAACATAGTTTGAGCTTGTCAACATTATCTATAAATTCTAACATCCACGGATACATACATGCAGGTTAAATATCCATTCATCCATATATTTAAACTGTAATATCTTAGTTTATTAGGCTTATTCACACATTTTAACTTCATTCTCAACATTTTTTGCAGCTATTTGAAGTTTATTGTATAGGGAATGAAAGTGCAAAACCCAGACTTTTTCTTATGTACAGATAAAAACTACTATGCTGTGATTCCAGTGACTGATTTTCTTTCTGGACTCACTAGCCTCAAATTAATCCACAGCTCTTCAGCACTGAGCTACACTGGATCAGAGTTAGAACTGTGGGCTTTATTGGAGAATCAGAGTGTTTTCCAGTTTGTTTTTCCTTTTTGATCTAGTGCAGTATATTGCCTGTGCTGAAACTAAACTGAATTAACTTTGTAATCTCTAGTGTACAGCATCAATTTCTTTTTCAAATAAGCTTTGAATAACAAGATATAGTTACTGTTGACGTTCAGTCAACAAAATATTTTTCTAAAATACCTAATAAATAGAAGTGTCTAATAGTACTCATTTTTTAATACAGAATCTAAAGAATGACTCCTCCTAAGGGAAATAAGACACTGTTTAGGAGTCCTGGAACAGCCAGCCTATGTGAGACAGTGCAGCACATCCTGAATTTGTGCTGTGTAACAGAACTCTTGGCAGAGCAGAACTGTCAGATATAAGTGAAGCTGGTGGACTGGGTCACATCTTTCCTGTAGGAGCAATTGTTGCTGGATGGTTTTAGAGTAATCTCCTCCAGAGTGGTCAGGGAGGTAATTTCTTCCCTGACTGGCTCTTCCAAACATATCTGTGCATTCATGATCATGCAGAAGGTAATGTTTGGGAGCAAATGAGACAAATGTAGTTCTGTGGTTCAGGCTTGATGTACTTCCTTTGCCATATCTTTCTGGAAAAAGCCTTAGCCCTAATTACTGGTTTCTCTGTGAAAGCATATAGGAAATCTGCTGGTTTTAGCAATAGAGATTTTGTCTCATTGATATTCACCAATGCTGAATTCTGGTCCAGCACCAGGAGGTAGGGCTTTGTTTGTTTGTGTTTTATTGTTGGTTTTTGTTTGTTTTCTTTTCTCTGAAGAGTTGTAAAATATTCATGTTCTTTGTGTGTGAACATTAATCACAGGGTGGTGGGTGAGAAAGGCTTCTTCAGGGGTCAGTCTTTGCTGCTGTGGTGTCTCTTGCCTGTGCAAAGCCACTGTGAAATTGGAGGAATTTCTGCTGACAGTTTGAGAGCTTCTAAGGTGAGGAATGGGATGAAGCATAGTGATTGGCACTGGTCTGTTCTTCTCTAGGCTTTTTGCTCTGGAAGGGTATGACCTTCTGAGCATATGGACCATAGTGAACACACTGAGTGAATATATAAAATGTCTCTGAGGAAAGAAGCTACTTTAAATTTAGTGTTCAAATGCAAGTAAGAGAAAGAGAATGCTACTGGAATAGACACAGGAGTGTCAGAAAGGACAGGTGCCTTCCTTTAAACAGGCACTATTTATGGTTTAATTAGATTCTCATGTTAGTCCCTAGGTCTGAAGGGAAATGGAAGAGGTATTCAAAATTCCAAAGGATGTGATTAGAAATTGGACCAGTCTGAGCAGGTAACAAAATCTGCCTTTTCCTCTTTGTCTCTCTCAGGAGTGCAGTGGCTGGTGGGGGAAATTTTACTTGTATGATCGTGTGACCTGATTTTGTCTCCCACTTGCACAGCACAGCCTCTTGTCAGAAAACGACTAGTCTTAAATTCATACATAATTGTACAGCAGGGAGACTGAGTTTAAAAATGCAGATTTCTGTGTGTTAAGGAGCAGAAATCTGTTTTGAACCCTTGAACTTCCTTTGTTGTTTAAATGGCCACCTACAGAACCCGTCTGCAGAGAGCCTGTGAAACACAGTGGCTTCTTTTATATGGAACAGTATCTTCCCCCACCCCTCTCCTTCTCCCCTTCTTTCTGACATGAATGTAATACTCTATCCTTGTAACAGAGGACACTAATTATGGAACTGAGAGCCTATGTATGTCTGGGCTATACAGTAGCAGTAAATGAGGGTATATTCTGCTAATCAGTGGTACTGAGCTTGGGAACAGTGTTATCTTTCTTTTCTTGAGAAAATGAGCTATGTGCTTTATTTCACATGTTTTTTACTGAATAGGAGCTTGGTTAGTAGGTACAAGCCTCGTCCTATCTGTATCAAAGGGGCTCATGTTTATATCTTTGTCCTCAGATGTTCAAAATCATGGTCTTCTGCTACAATTTGGCAACTTAAGAAAGCATCAAGTATACACACCCTACTGTTGCTATCCCATATAATTAAGTGCTATAAAGGTAAATTTGTATTGTGAGTATGATTTTATAGAGCTTGTACTTTATCATACTTGCTAAAGCCTTAATGTAAAGGGCAGTGTTGACAAATGTTCTGTGACTAACTCATGAGTATCAGCAAGAAAATTACAACAGTGTGGGATACTTTGTTTCACATAAATTACTTCCTAAACATTCAGCTTTACAATTTTTCATTTTTCATGATAAGAACAAGCCAAAGAAATTAAGGTCAAATCACCTTAACTGTAAATGTGTGGAAAAACACATTTTGTAGAATGGATGATTTAAAGATAAAAAGGCTTCAGGCCTTGTGGACCTGGGTTAGCATACACCTGTGCTGCAAAATACATTTTTTTTGCTTCACTTAAGCTAAGGTAAAATGAAGAAAAATACCACATTGGGAGGATGAACTCTTTCCCAGTTGTTCTTGTTCCTGTGTTGATGTAGAGCTGGATAAAGTGGTGTTCCAGCCCTACTGGGGATCTTCTAAAGTGTGACCTGTCCTTTGAAACATTTTGGGAGATGCTGCAGGGAGAAAGTGTCTGTCCTGTCTTGGCATGGGGGCAGAAGAGATGTGTGTGATGTTATCATGGCAACTTGCTGTGGGATGCAGCTGAGAATTGATTGTCTAAGCCTGAGTGGCCTGAACTCCTTCATGGATCCCATGGCAGAGCAGCCACAGACTGGCAGCCAGCAGGCAGGTGGGGTTCTCATTCTGAGGACAGGAAACGTGGGAGGCCCTTTCAGGAGGAGGTGTTTGCCTCAAAGTGTAACTTTGCTTGGGAGATTGTCAGGCTGTCAGTGATGGGGCAGGGAGGATAATTTCTGCAAATTTTCCTAGGGGAGGGAGGCTGTTGGCTGGTTTTGGAATGTAGTTACAAGTGTGGGGACTGTGGCTGGATCCTTGTGCAGGCTTAAAGTCAGGCTAGGACTGTTTGTTTTCTTTTGCAAGCAGAGACAGTTTTGTGCTTAAAACACTGAAATATTAAGATAGATTGCTTTGCAGGAAAAAACAAAGTGTTTAATTGTGCTGCTTGCCTCATCTCTGTGGAAATGAGTTTGATTGTTTTCGGACCCTTTGTCACTGCATGACATGAGGAAAGGGTGGATGGCCTAGGAAGAGCCTCTGAAAGATGAGAGTGAGTCAAACAGTGAAGCTGAGAGTTCTGTAAGTTCTTAATTGCCTTTAAGTGTAAACTGTGCATGAGAGAAATGCATTGTTCTTTGCTAAGAATACACTTAACTAAGTGTGCAAATGAAGCTAAGGCATTTTGTTCTTATCTTGTTACAACTTTATTCCTGTCTGCAATTAGCAGCTATTTTATTAATCTTATTAATTTTGTGCATAAGCTGTACTGGTCCAGAGATTCTGTTTTTGGGAAAACCCTGATGAAAGAGGACCTTGCAAAATGGTTGATGACAGATGCTCTTGGTTCAAGATTGGTGATACTCTGGACAGTGTTGGCAACTTCTGGGATTTTATTGACCATCTTGGATTGACAAAAACTGACAGCTTCTGGGATTTTATTGACCATCTTGGATTGATAAAAGCTAGAGTCATATTCTCATTTGAGCATGAGCTCTCTGTGTTTCAAAAGAAACAAATTACTAGCCAGTCTGGTTGTAAACATTAGTATTTTGAATTCTAGAGTTTCACAGCTGTGGAGGTGAATGAAGAACATTGAACTACCATTTATCAAACAACCCACAGAGCCCTGGTACTTCTGAGCAGATGTTATGTATGCAAACTGTTTTAGGAGCCAATGGCATTTGACTGCTGATGTCTGAATATTTGAACTTGGCAATAATGGACAGAGATTGGCATATGAGTTCCCTTATAAGGTGATTCTATTTGGAAGTGATCTAAGCATCTTAAAATAAATCCAAAGCACAAATAAATGGTGGTTGTCTGTCTAGAGGATTTCCTGATAGACATATTACTATGTTTTCTGTAAGTTTGCCTCTGCAATTAGAGGCAATTTTCCATCCTACTTAAAGAAACTTTACTGCTGCATTCACAATGTACTTCCACAGGGTTTTTTCCCCTCCAATTTTTACAGAGGAGGTCTTGGTAGATTTTGTTATTTAACCTGGAAGTGGTAGTTTTAACTGGCGGTGATAGTACCTTCTATTTTTGCAAAGAAAGTTAAAAATTACAGAAGAATAACTGTTAAAATTGGTTGAATTGAGGTATTTTTTCTTTCAGAATTGGCCAATGCATGTGACAATGCTTAGATCTTTTTCTCTTGACATTCCTCTTATTAACTCATTTCTAAATTGCAAGAATCTAAAATAAATGTTAAGGAGCAGCCATATTCTTTTATTTTTTTTTTCTCTAAAACACTCTTTTTAATGCTTGTAATCTCTTAAGCTATTAAATAGCTGAATAGACTTAGTTAAAACCTGTCCTCATTTTATGATTCAGAGGCTGCATATTCTATGACCAGCATTTCATATTATGCATTCCATTTATCTGGAAATAATGTGATAAAGGAAGTGAGGAATGCTGTCTGGTTTTGGTAGCTGTAAGTTCACTTATAGAAAACACAACTCACTGCTTATGTTTCCATCTGAATGTATTTTAATGAGGGAGCTGGACCAGCACCACCATCAATACCATTGTCTGTGCACAGGCTGAGTAGAACAGCCAGTGCCTTCAGGATTAGACCTGTAAATAGATATGCTTGGTTATGTCCTTAAATCTGTCTGTTTTTCTATTTCTTTTGATCTGATGAATCTTAAGGCTTGTGAGCTTGGCTTCAGGCTCTACAATACAAAGGCTTTTAGTGCAGCAATTGATGGTAGGAGGACAATAACCGTTTTGGATTCTCATGGAGCCCTCTGCTTCTTAGCATTAATACTATTAATTTTATTCTTATTTTGTGACATATACTGCCTTTTTTTGTCTACTGCCAAACTGTAGTTATTGGAACAAAGTCAGTTTGTTCTCCCATCTCAAGGCTAGGCTGTCTTCCCTTGCTAAACTGGAATTTCTGTGATTTTAGTCACTCTGTTCAACCTCCTGGTTCAACTCCACCATGGCAGGCTCTTTCTCCAAGCATTTCTGGCCATGCCTTCCCACACATATCACATCTCATGATGGAAACCCTTGGTGGGGTTTGCTCATAACAGCAGAGCCTTAAGTGTTGTTGGGCCTGACTGAAGGCCATTAAATGCAGTGTCAGGAAGCCTGCTGATTTCAGGAGCACTGGATCAGGACACCAGGGAAGAGGTGAGAAGATGGGAGGAGGGAAAAGGGACCTGGTTCAGAATCAGGAAAATAGTGTTACTCCTAAGTGATCAGCATGTCTGTTCTGCTTTCCACCCCTTTGGGAGGATGGATTCCTGGCTGGTCACTTGCCTGGAGTGTGAGGGTTTATCTGCCATTAGACATGTTCTGTGGCTCTCTCCAGTGCCCACTTCTTTCACTTTCATTGCAATGTGCACTTGAAAAACAGGCAATTAAAAAAAATTATCTACTCCTATGTGTCAGGGGTGCATTGGAAGTTGAGGAATATTTTGGCAGCACTTAAATTTATTTTCAGATTATTACTTTCATTGGCAATTCAAAGTTTATGTAGCCCCCATGACACCAGGAGAGCCATTTCAGGTAATCAGGGGGATGCTTGGGGTAACTCTGGGATATGACTGCATTGTTCATCTTGGCTCAGGGGAGTCTCTGCTCTGGCACCCATCTCCCCTTTCATCATGTCAGGAGCACTGTTAAAATTTGGGGTTAGTTTTAGCAGGATCTGCAAAAAGGAAGGGCAGTGTGCTGAGTTTTTCTCCAAAAGCAAGAGCTCTGGGTTGGGGATTTTTATGTTTTTTTTTTATCCTCTCCCAAACTGCTAACTGGGATTGTTTATATTTTACAATATTATTACTCCTGTTATGAGCTGCCTAAGGCAGCCACATCAAAGCACTGCAGAGCGTGCATGGTGCCAGCTTGAATAATAGCAACAAATGCTGCTCTCCCAAACCTTGGTTTGATTTTATTGTTCCAGTAGGAAATGAGTTGGAGTGATCCCTCTGTCTGTGAGAGTCTTTGACTAGAGATCATTGTTCTGGCACTCAAATCCCTATTTTAATTAGAAAAGAAGGAAATACTTTGAGCTGATGCTTAGATAAAAGCTGTGAATGATATTTATCACTCTCTGAAGGAGTTTTAGTTTCTTTTATTTAAGACTTCACAGCAAAATCCTCGATTTGGTTTAACTTTAAGTTTTTTTTTGTTGTTGTTTGTTTTTTTTTTTGTTGTTTTTTTTTTTTTTTTTTTTTTGTGTCTCCTATTCTTTCTGGGATGGCTGAAGCAATGGCACTGTTGTCTCAGCTCCCACCCCATATGATGTCCTGGCCATGTGGGCTTTGCCATTGATTTCAGTGGGGATGCCCTCTTGGCCATTCTCTGCACAGGAAGAACCAACATGTGGCCCCCAAGAGCTGCTGTTTCTTTAGGGTGATGTGGGTCTCTGCTGCCTGGCTGTGGGTGTGGTAGGGATAGAGCTGCCCATTGAGGTCATCTTCTCTGTGCTGGGGCTCCAGCAGCCACTGCCAGCCACAGGGCTGGGAGGAAAGGCTTCAGTACACACTGTCTCAGCTTATGTGTCCAAACTGAAGCCATTTTTCCCATGCTTACAATGGCAGGAAGTATCATATTGGGGTCCTGACTGTATGTACACACACTGGTTTTTATACTGTGGATTGTGAAGTGAAAAATGGTTCTAATTCTGAATTGCCATCATTGTCTGAAGAATGATTAAAAAAAGGACTGTAATTTGTGCCCCCTTCCCTTCCCTTCCCTTCCCTTCCCTTCCCTTCCCTTCCCTTCCCTTCCCTTCCCTTCCCTTCCCTTCCCTTCCCTTCCCTTCCCTTCCCTTCCCTTCCCTTCCCTTCCCTTCCCTTCCCTTCCCTTCCCTTCCCTTCCCTTCCCTTCCCTTCCCTTCCCTTCCCTTCCCTTCCCTTCCCTTCCCTTCCCTTCCCTTCCCTTCCCTTCCCTTCCCTTCCCTTCCCTTCCCTTCCCTTCCCTTCCCTTCCCTTCCCTTCCCTTCCCTTCCCTTCCCTTCCCTTCCCTTCCCTTCCCTTCCCTTCCCTTCCCTTCCCTTCCCTTCCCTTCCCTTCCCTTCCCTTCCCTTCCCTTCCCTTCCCTTCCCTTCCCTTCCCTTCCCTTCCCTTCCCTTCCCTTCCCTTCCCTTCCCTTCCCTTCCCTTCCCTTCCCTTCCCTTCCCTTCCCTTCCCTTCCCTTCCCTTCCCTTCCCTTCCCTTCCCTTCCCTTCCCTTCCCTTCCCTTCCCTTCCCTTCCCTTCCCTTCCCTTCCCTTCCCTTCCCTTCCCTTCCCTTCCCTTCCCTTCCCTTCCCTTCCCTTCCCTTCCCTTCCCTTCCCTTCCCTTCCCTTCCCTTCCCTTCCCTTCCCTTCCCTTCCCTTCCCTTCCCTTCCCTTCCCTTCCCTTCCCTTCCCTTCCCTTCCCTTCCCTTCCCTTCCCTTCCCTTTTTTTTCTTATTATTCCCTTTTGGAAAGATGTTATGTTAGTGTCTGGCAGCAACCTTTAAGATGTGCTTAAATGGAAAGGATTAATTTGCACCAGAGTCTCCCAGAAATCCAGAAGGCAGTTCCTAGCAGGAATCTGACTCAGCACTAGTAGTCCCAAGAGAGGACAAGCCTGTTAAAGTTGTTCCTTGGGTTGCTCATTTTTCAAAACCTGTGATTCCATGGGGCAAAATGGATAATATTTCATGAACATGCCATTTTTGCAACAGAGCTAAGGTGCAAGTCCATCACAACGACTTGTGAGCTCCTTGTGTTTAAGTTTCAAGTGCCTGACTTTCAAACATGGCCCATCTGCAGTCACTGCTAGTGATAAACTGTGCTCACACAAACCTTCTTGACTGGTTTTGTTGTACTCTGCCAGCTGTGCCATCCTGCCTCAAAACTTGGGAAGTGTAGATGTTCACCAAGAGTAAGCTTGAAAAAATATCATTCTCACATAGATAAGAAAGCTCTCAAGCCTCAGATGCTGTGGACTTTCAGAAGAATCCTTCTGGCCAAACCATAAGAAGTAATCAAGAAGCTAAATGCTTGAAAAAAACTAATTAAAGACAATCTAGCTACTTGGTAGGAGCTTTAGCTATATTGGTAAGAAGGGATGTCTGCCACTTTGTCACATGCTATATTTTGGAAGAGAATGTTTGGCAAACTTCTTTGTATTGTAAAATTTTTCCTAATTTTATCCTTTTTTGTAACTTGCATATGATTAAGGAAGGGAGAGGCGTTTGTTTCAGGGCAGAGGAAAAAATGAAAGACAATAAGTAGGGGTTTCCTCATTTATATCAGCACAGTGATTTATCAAAGAACATGGAGAAATGTAGCAAGTGGAGAAGAATAATTGGACAATTAGAATGGAAATTTTATTACTAGAAACTCCATTTTTTTGTGCAGTTCTTATAAAAACCTGAGACATGAAAAACAAAAGAGTAAGGTTTTTAGAATGTTTGCATTGTGATGTAAACATTTTTACAATATAAAAAGACACAGACTTGTGAAAAAAATAATCTGGAATACAGCTCAGTTTTTATACTATTTTCTTGTAAAATAATCCTTAAAAAAAAAAAAAAAGTGGAAATGTTGACATTAAAGCCACATAAAGTTTACTCTGTTAGGCTGTTGACCAGAAGCCTGGGTTGCTGTAGTTGTCACCAAGGAAACCAGAAGAGTTGGTTGCAGTAGAGGGCTGTTGGAAACATAAAAACAAATTAGCAGGTGACAGGTTCAAGGCTATGTGAGGTGTATCCTTGGCCAGCTGGGGGGCTCCTCACCCGAACTTTTGGGCCACTAATCACAGGGAGATCTGCTGCGTGCTGATGAATACAGGGGCATCTGCTCTGCTCCAGAGGGCACATTGCTGCAAACAGGACACTGGAGAAAAGTCACTGTAGGTTCTTTTGGCTTGGGTAACTTTTGGTGGTGTTATTTAGTTTTTGGGAGGTGCTGCCACATCAGATTTGTGTAGAGTGGGTGGAGCCAGCTC